>NC_085843.1:178834940-180034940 GCF_035594765.1 Anolis carolinensis
GTATTGTTCTGTTTTATTATACCACAGTAATTTGTATATATTCTGATTTTAGTGTTTTTGAATACTTGGAGCCAGATTGTATTCATTTTCACAGTTGACCGCAACACAACAACAACAACAACAACAACAATAATAATAATAATAATAGTAATAGTAACAATAATGACTTTGGTAATACACACTGCTTCACTCCCTTCTCAGCTTCCTTTCTGGAAGAATCCTTTCTTGGGAGGTGTTAGCTGGCCCTGATTGTTTCCTTTGTGGAATTCCCAATTTCTCTGCTTTCAGAGTGTTGTTCTTTATTTACTGTCCTGGTTTTAGAGATTATATTGTTCTGTATTATTCTACCACAGTAATAATTTCAAATTACACTAAAATCCCACTTATCGAACATTTGCTTATCCAATGTTCTGGATTATCCAACGCACTATGCCTTTTAGTAGTCAGTGTTTTTAACTCTGCCTGTCCCCTGGGCTGAGTGGGTTGCTAGGAGACCAAGTGGGCGGAGCTTAGCCTTCTAACTGGCAGCAATTGGATAAAAACAATTATTCCTCTCCCTCTAATTAGGACTTTATTTTTCTTTTCTTTTTGTTGTATCAACCTAGAGGCATAGATGAGGGGTTGTACTGTCAATTTTCGAGGTTGTGGGGTGTTTAGTTTTGTTGTTTTGTCTGCTGCCATGATTCCATCACTCTTTTATATATAAATAAATAATGTGTGTGTGTGTGTGTGTGTGTGTGTGTGTGTGTGTATATGTATATATATATATATATATATATATATATATATATATATATATATATGATAAGAAGTATAGACATTTTAGTTAAAAAAATGAATTCTAAACCCATGGGTTGACTTATCTAAGGAAAAAAAATCTGTATTGTATAGTGATCCATTTTGGTCAGGAAGTAAAGGAGATTGGGGTATATTTTATCTGCTTTATCAAAGTTTTTTCTCCCATCCTGGACATTATTCCAGAGATATATAAACCCCATTTGTCTAGTTTCCAACAGATCTCACAACTCCGAGGATGCCTGCCATAGATGTGACTAAAGGTCAGGAGAGAATGCTTCTGGAACATGGCCATACAGCTGGGCAAACTCACAGCAACCCAGTGATTCCAGCCATGAAACTCTTCGACAATGCACCTCAAATTAAGTTAGGAGATACTACAGAAGAGATCTGGGGCCAAAAGAAGATGCCAAATCAAATTTCCACAATAAGAGTTGGAATATAGGAGGAGACACACAGAAGAGACCACAAGGCCTTTCAAGTAGAATGAGCGAGATTATATTCTTGAATGCTTAGCACAGGACTTTGTCAAAGCGGGTATTCAAGAAAAGAGAATTCCAACAGCACTAACTTACTAACAAACACATGTGACTAACAATTTGCTAAGATTAGTTTGGTAGTAAACATGACTAAACAATAGCTTTTTAAAAAAAGGAACAAGTTAGCTGGAACAACCAAGAAGAACTTTTAGGAAAAGAAGAAAAGATAAGCAACTTGAAACAAGATCAAATATAAAGAAAATGATTAAGGAAGACAGGACTATTAAGTTTAAAAATAATGGACAATAAGACCCCTCTTTTATATAGAAAATACATCAACTTTTCGGGGGAATTAAACATTTTCATAGTTTAAGCACATAATGTTAGGGTAACCGATTAAAAACTGGATGTGATACATGCCACTCTCCTCTCTCTTGACGATTTATTACACATTTGTTAAAATTTACTAACACTGATCTCAACACTCCTACCCCTCCCTGCATCCCTACCATACCCTTTGGAAAAATAGTAATGAAAAGAAATCTTCCTAAAAAAGAAATGCCGGGCATGCTGTGTGGGAACCAGATCTGGAGGTGTGGGTGTCTGATATTGAGTTGCAATACTGGTTTCTTTGTTTTTTGAGACTACATATTGCTACTCTGGAGGTTTTTATGATCAATTCAGGAGGTGCTGTGGTTTTAAACCTTGAAAATGTTTTGATGGTTTTTAACTGTGAATTTTTAAAGTCTAATTCAAGTTTAATGTTCTCATATTTGTATATTTTAAATTGTATGCTAATGCTTTTATGTTAAGGTGCTCTGAGGGCCCTTCCAGACAGGCCCTCTATCCCAGGATCTCATCCCAGGTTTTCTGTTTGTCCCAGATTATCTAGCAGTGCGGACTCATATAATCCAGTTTAAAGCAGAAAACCTGGCATCTGTTCCTGGAATATAGGGCCTGTCTGGAAGGGCTCTGAGTCTCCTTCAGGAGAGATAAAGGGGGAATAATAATAATAATAATAATAATAATAATAATAATAATAGTGCTAATTGGCAGCTTGATAGTGCCCTGCATGTCCAAACACCTTGTTCTGTGTGGCATCTGACAGAGACCATTCCTTTGAATGGAGATGTGTGTGTTTCCAGGTGGATTGTGACTTATTTGGGGACACAGAAGGCACCCCCTTGACCTATCCTTGTCAGTTGGGATCTTCACACATCCCTCAATGTTTCCAAAAAGGCTGTATGTTGGAAGCATCTGTTCTGAAAGGTTTTTTTTAAATCTTCAGAGTGAGAGTTTGCAGACTATGGCAACATGCCATCTGCGGTATTTCACACCTGTATTTGGGGTTCAGGAACAACCCCCCTCCCCCAAGTCCTTATTCACAGGGGAATAATTCGCTTTGTGAGGTTTTCTGTAAATAGAGATTTGGGAGTCAGGAACCAAACCCGGCCTGCCAGAAGCGAGCAAACCCGGTGCGACGCCTCTTGCAACACGTGACTCCCAGAGTTGATTCCAGATTGAGGAACAGCACCAACTGGCAATGGATTGCAAACTTAGGCTCTATTCAAATGCAAAACATCAGATTAAGGGCGAAGGAACTCGGGAGCGCTTCACGTGTTTGTTGTTTGTAGATTGTAAGCATGTCCTCCTCTTTGTAAATGCCTACGTGCCCCAGAGGGGTTGCCTTTCCCTATGTCCCCCTCCCCCCCAATAGACTCTCTAGATCTATGATGGTCCATCCGCCAAAGGGAACATTATCTTCATGTTCAATGTGTTGTCGAAGGCTTTCGTGGCCGGAATCACTGGATTGCTGTGTAGTACATATACAGTAGAGTCTCACTTATGCAACATAAACGGCCGGCAGAACGTTGGATAAGTGAATATGTTGGATAATAAAGTGGGATTAAGGAAAAGCCTATTAAACATCAAATTAGGTTATGATTTTGCAAATTAAGCACCAAAACATCATGTTATACAACAAATTTGACAGAAAAAGTAGTTCAATACGCAGTAATGCTATGTAGTAATTACTGTATGGGAGCCCCGGTGGCAAAGTGTGTTAAAGCACTGAGCTGCTGAACTTGCAGACCAAAAGGTCCCAGGTTCAAATCCCAGGAGCGGAGTGAGCACCCGCTATTAGCTCCAGCTTCTGCCAACTTAGTAGTTTGAAAACATGCAAATGTGAGTAGATCAATAGGTACCGCTCCGGCAGGAAGGTAACGGCACTCCATGCAGTCATGACGGCCACATGACCCTGGAGGTGTCTACAGACAACGCCTGGACTTAACTTCAAGGGAAACCTTTACCTTTACTAATTACTGTATTTACGAATTTAGCACCAAAATATCATGAAGTTTTGAAAACATTAACTACAAAAATGCGTTGGATAATCCAGAACGTTGGATAAATGAGTCATGGCCAGAATCACTGGGTTGCTGTGAAAACTCATGACCATTCACTGCACCCTCGCAGTGATGTTGACCGGTTATATCTGCCTACAAGATCAGGGGGCAGAGGACTCTTACAAGTAAAACAAGCAGTCAAAGAAGAAGAACATGCCCTGGCAGAATATGTAAAGCAAAGTGAAGAACCTGCTTTGATTGAAGTCAAAAATCAGAAGCTCCTCAAATAATAATAATAATAATAATAATAATAATAATAATAATATGTTTTTGTTTGTAGATTGTAAGCATGTCCTCCTATTTGTAACACAACACACCAGACATCACAGTTGTGGAAAAGAAAAAGGTTTGGATCATTGATGTTGCCATCCCAGGTGACAATCGCATTGACGAAAAACGACAGGAAAAACTCAGCCGCTATCAGGACCTCAAGATTGAACTTCAAAGACTGGTAGAAACCAGTGCAGGTGGTCCCGGTGGTGATGGGCACATTGGGTGCCTTGCCAAAAGATCTCAGCTGGCATTTGGAAACAATAGACATTGACAAAATTATGATCTGCCAACTGCAAAAGGCCACCCTACTGGGATCTGCGGGCATCATTCGAAAATACATCACATAGTCCTGGAAACTTGGGAAGTGTTCGACTTGTGATTTTGTGATATGAAATCCAGCATTTCTATCTTGTTTGCTGTGTCATAAAATAATGATGATGATGATGATGATGATGATGATAATTGTCTTTTGGATAACAGTATTAAGATGCTGGGATATAATAAACTATTATTATTATTAATAATAATATTTCTAAATAATTTCATCCCTGATTCGGTTCTTACAGCAAAGCAGTGAGGCCATTTTATCAGACTCACAGGAGGGTTCAGGGTGCTCTTTTTCTTTCTACGATTTTGTTTGCGTATAGATTATGAAGATTTGTAAGTAATTTTCAATATTGTTTTCTCCTTAATCTCCTTACATTCATCTGCCCTGCTGGATTTCTGCCCACACACATGAACCGGTCAGTCTTCAAAAGGTGCTGCTGGATCCCTTCCTTTCTGGTGTCTAAGTTCTACCCGTTTTTCCTTTCCGACCCCTCTTTCCATTTAACTTAAGTTTGGTCTGGATAATATCTTAGTATCTGAAAAACGTTATTAATCAGAAACATATGAAATAATAAATGAATGACCAAGAAAGATGATCTTCTGTCCACTACCTGCTTGTTGTGGAAAGAGCTGTTGTGGCTCCTTTTAGAAAGGAATGTGAAAATGGGGGTAACTAGAGTGGTTTCGAGTGTATGTGTATGTATATATATATATATATAAAAGGTAAAGGTTTCCCCTGACGTTAAGTCCAGTCATGTCTGACTCTGGGGGTTTATGTTGGGAAATCATCCTGGACTACTCAAGTCCAAATGTAGTTAGATGATAGAGTTAGATTGAGGGAATCCTTTCCCTGTTTCCAAAGCATGCCTAGACAGGCTTTACTGTGTTTCACTCTATCCTGTTTACGTCACGTCCCTTACTTTGAAGTTGGTAGAAATGTGAATCTTTAGGGACACTAACTTCCAATTGGTCAGAGTGTCTTTTATGGCCCCAATAAACTGGACCATGAGGTTGGAACCATTTTGGTTCTCTCTCTTCTCCCTTTGTTCTTCAAACTAACAAGCAGCATCCTGCCATCTCTCCTGGCAAGATGTAACTATGTAGATGTTTGTTATTTTTCCTTACTTATTTTTCCTTAGAATCCAGTCTATAGTAATCTAGACAGCTCCCAAGGCTTTCTATCTACAATGGAGTTCTTTTTACCTGAATAAATACTTTTTGAACTTTTATTGAGACTCTGCAGTCCATTGCAATCCTAAAAGGGCTTCTCTTGCTCGCCAGTGTAAGTAACTGTTGCATTTGAAAGCTTTGCTTTTGCTACTCTGCTGATTTTGGTGGAATCTCCCCCAGAGAGGGTTAAATTGAGTCTAACCGCTCAGAGATTACCACAACAAAGGGTTATGGGCCCAGACACTGCAAGCTGAGCAAAAGGGAAATAGCCTGTTTTTTTTAAAAGGATTGAATTGAAATAAGGAGCAGAGGAAAGTTCTCAAAAGATTTGAGACTTAATTTCAAGATTTTTAATTTTTTGATTTTTCTGGATTATTCCAAATATTTTGATTTTTTGGAGATTTTTAATCTTTTTGGAAATTGAAAGGATGGAGCAAAACAAAGAAACCTCTTGGAGCCTACCCAAGCTGCAGGATAATGGAGAGAACTACCTGAACTGGAAAAGAAGACTGGAAACCATGCTCAAACCAGCACAACTAAAAGTGCTGCAAGAAGGCGGGCCACCAGAAGGAGCCGGGGAGGAGGCTATCCAGACGTGGCGGGAAGATGATCGTTTGGTGAGATGCATAATAATAAATTCCCTATCAGAGAGAGTTTTTCAATTTGTAAGAGATGCTTCTAATGCAAAAGAGATGATGGACTATTTGCAGACTAATTACAGTAAAGGGTCGGAGGCAGATATTATATTGGCATATAAAAGACTCTTTAATTCAAAAATGCATTCAGAAGATGATTTGAATGATTACCTGCAACAGATAAGATCCCTAGTTGATCAATTGAGATCTAGCGGAGAACCAATTACTGAGAGAATGTGCATAGCTGGGCACAAATTTAAACTCAAGAATAAAGTGATTTGTAATCTCTGCCAAAAGGCAGGACATTTGCAAAGGGACTGCTGGTTTGCTAAAAACAATCAAACTAGTTCTACAGCTTCTCACAGCAGGAGTCAAGGATCAAAGCCTAGGGCTTTCAATACCCAGGTCAGAAGACAAAGCCAGTTCTCTGCCAGTGAAAATGCAAATGAGAGATTAGGTCAGCACACCTCTGCAAAGCATGCAAATTTGGTGTTACCAAGTGACACAGCTGAGTCAGAAGGAATTAATGATTTCTTTGGAAGCCTTGCATTACATGTGACCAATAAGCTTGTTAATGAAAAAGATATCTTATTAGATTCTGGAGCGACGGACCATTATTTTTGTCATTTGGATTATTTTATTGAAATCGAGAAAGAAAAATCTACTGTGAAAGGAATTGGATGTCAAAAAGTTAATTGTACAGGGCTAGGCAAAGTGAATCTTGCATGTGCAGACTCTGGGATCAATCTAACTCTCAGCAATGTTTACTACAGTAAAGACATTGGAACTAATTTGATTTCTGTGGCAAAGCTGATGCGTCATGGATGTAAAATTGTTTTTGAGAATGGACTATGTAAAGTGCTGAAAGATGGAAAACTTGTTTTAAAGGCTGAGGAATATCATGGGATATTCAAAGTTATGTTTGAGCCAAAGTTTTCAGGATTAGCCTTACCAGAATGTGAGAAACGAAACTGTGCTCGTTTATGGCATGAAAGATTTGGTCATGCAAATGAGAAATATGTCTGGAATGCAAAAGAAGTATGTAGAGATATGGAAGTAAATTCATGTTGTAAGGAGATATGTGAAACTTGTATAAAGGCCAAAGCATGTGCTCCAAATGTTCCAAAAGACAAAGAGTTTGAAGCGCAACGCCCTCTGCAGGTCATATCCAGTGATGTATGTGGCCCCATGTCTACATCATTGGGGGGGTCTTTGTACTTTGTGGTTTTCAAAGATTCATTTTCTGGATATACCAAAGTCTATTTCATGAAGCACAAAAATGAATTATTTAACAAATTAAAGGAATATTTGGCCATGGTTGAGAATCAATTTCAAAGGATGCCAGAAACTCTGAGGACAGACAATGGAGGAGAATTTTGCAATAAAGCAGTGGATGATCTATTGAGGAAATATGGGATTAGACGCCAATATTCTCTTCCCTATTTTCCACATCAGAATGGCATTGCAGAAAGAAAGAATAGAAGTTTGATTATAATGGCAAAATCCATGATTTATCATGCAGGAATTCAGCGTAAATTCTGGGCTGAGGCCATTAATACTGCTTGTTATTTGCAAAATAGAATGCCCAATGCAAAAAGTCATGTAACCCCATATGAATTGTGGTTTGGTCATTCTCCAAGTGTAAAGCATTTGCGTGTGTTTGGATCCAAAGCCTATGTGTACATCCCAAGAGAAAAGCGAAGTGGGAAGTTTGATTGCAGCTCTAAAGAATGCCTACTGGTTGGTTATTCTGATGAACATAAATCTTACCGACTTTATGATCCAGAAAAGAATATAATTTTTGTAGGAAAGACGGTTTACATAGATGAAAGAGTTGGAAGAAATTTACAGCCTCCTGTTGATGAGCCTTTGTTAAGAAATGACTCTGATGACTTAACATGCGGTCTGCAGAGTGGAAATGAGCCAATTGCGCCATCTGCTGGAAAAGTCCTGCCATCGCTGGTCAGAAGGGCTGATCAAAGAAATGAGCCAACGCCACCCAGTGGAGAGACCCTGACATCTGAGGTTGAAGGACCCGATGAAAGGATTGACCCACATAGTGGCATGGCAGAGGAACATCAATGGCACCCTCAAGGACCAGATGAAAGTGCAGAGACACCCGATGGACAAAATGAGCAATTACCACGCAGATCTCAAAGGACAAATCGTGGGGTCCCTCCCCAGAGATTTGCTTATCTTACCAATGAAGCTGAACTACAGGAACCATCATCCTGGAATCAGATGCTGAAGTTTCCAGAGGATGAAAAAGAAAAATGGCTTACTGCTGCATCAGATGAAATAGAGTCATTACATAAAAACAAGACATGGACACTTGTACCACCACCAGAAAATAGGAATGTAGTTGGCTGTAAATGGATTTTCAAACTGAAACGTGATGAAAATGGACAGATACAGCGATACAAAGCCCGACTTGTAGCTAAGGGCTACTCACAACAATATGGAGAGGATTATGATGAAGTTTTTGCACCTGTTGTAAAACACACCACCTTGAGGACATTGCTTGCAATTGCAGCCTCTAGAAAAATGAATGTTGAACACCTTGACGTTGCTACAGCTTTTCTTCATGGCGAATTAGAAGAAGAGATATTTATGCAACAACCACCTGGATTTGAAGACAAGGCACACAAAGGATATGTATGCAAATTGCAACGATCTCTCTATGGTTTAAAACAAGCAGCAAAATGCTGGAATCAGAAATTAAATCAAATGTTAATTGAGAAGGGGTTTGCACAAGGGAAAGCTGATCCTTGCCTTTATTCTAGATTCAAAAACAACAGATGGACATATGTTCTAGCCTATGTAGATGACATAGTGTGTTGCTTTCAACAGAAATCTGACTTTGATGATCTTGTACAACATTTGAGCCGTACCGTTGAAATCAAACAACTTGGCAATTTGAGTCATTATTTGGGAATACAGGTTGAAAGAGAAGAAGATGGGAGCTTTCTCCTGAATCAGAGACAAAAGATTATTGACTTGCTAAAACATCTTGGACTCTTAGAAGCAAATACAGTGACTACACCCATGGAAGTGAACTATTGGAAAAACACTTCAGAAAGTGAACCATTGAGTGACAACACCTTGTATCGAGAGGCAATTGGGAAAATGTTGTACATCTCTCGAATCACAAGACCAGATATTTCAGCAGCGGTTGGGATACTATGCAGGAAGACTAGTAAACCAACCAAATATGACTTAATTGCAATCAAAAGAGTTGCTAGATACCTAAAAGGCACACTGAACTTCAAGTTGAGACTACAAGCCACCAGCAACCCTACACTGACAGGATATGTGGATGCTGACTGGGCCAATGATATTACAGATCGCAAGTCTACCAGCGGCTATCTATTCTTCTACGGAGATGCACTGATAGACTGGACAACACAGAAACAAAAAGTAGTAGCTTCATCTTCAACAGAAGCAGAATATGTTTCCGCATCAGAAGCATGCAAACAATTGAAATGGCTACATATGATGTTATTTGATTTTGGAATCGAAGAACCAACACCAATACAAGTTTTTGAGGACAATCAAGGTTGTCTGAAGTATACTCAAACAGAGAAGATCAGTGCATTGCTCAAGCACATTGACACAAGATACCACATCGTGAAGAATGCACACGAAGAAGGATTTATGAGGTTGGAGTTTTGCAGATCTGAAGACATGATTGCCGACATTCTGACAAAACCCCTGCCTAGACATGCTCATGATAAGTTGAAGAAGATGTTGAACCTGATGGACATGAGCAGCCCAGGCTGAAGAAGGGGATTGTTGGGAAATCATCCTGGACTACTCAAGTCCAAATGTAGTTAGATGATAGAGTTAGATTGAGGGAATCCTTTCCCTGTTTCCAAAGCATGCCTAGACAGGCTTTACTGTGTTTCACTCTATCCTGTTTACGTCACGTCCCTTACTTTGAAGTTGGTAGAAATGTGAATCTTTAGGGACACTAACTTCCAATTGGTCAGAGTGTCTTTTATGGCCCCAATAAACTGGACCATGAGGTTGGAACCATTTTGGTTCTCTCTCTTCTCCCTTTGTTCTTCAAACTAACAAGCAGCATCCTGCCATCTCTCCTGGCAAGATGTAACTATGTAGATGTTTGTTATTTTTCCTTACTTATTTTTCCTTAGAATCCAGTCTATAGTAATCTAGACAGCTCCCAAGGCTTTCTATCTACAATGGAGTTCTTTTTACCTGAATAAATACTTTTTGAACTTTTATTGAGACTCTGCAGTCCATTGCAATCCTAAAAGGGCTTCTCTTGCTCGCCAGTGTAAGTAACTGTTGCATTTGAAAGCTTTGCTTTTGCTACTCTGCTGATTTTGGTGGAATCTCCCCCAGAGAGGGTTAAATTGAGTCTAACCGCTCAGAGATTACCACAACAGTTTAAACAGTCAAATGTCATTAAAAACGTAAAGATATCTAACATTTTATAGGAAAAACTGAAAACCAAAGGGGAAGCGCAAAATAAAGAAGGAAAGATCTCTGAGGCATAGACTTTTCTTGAAGGAATGAAGGTGAGGAGAGAGAAGAGAGTCACCCATAGAAAGATCCCCAGCCAGACTGGCCACTCTCCGTTGAGTTCTTGTATTTCTTCCAGTTCATGCAGAACTGGAGTTTGAAAAAGAAATATAATAATCAGAGGGAATTTGGTCTTAGATTTAATTTTTATGTTGACGTGATCAATGTCTTCCTTTTCATTTCTTTTTGAAAAACGTTTCTATCCTTTTTGGAAAAGTTGTTTTCCGCCCCCCCCCCCCGCCCCCCGCACTACACACTTCAGATTGTTAAATAAAACGTAATACAACAGCCAAGAAGATTTCAAACAGTATAGGAAACATCTCGAAAAACACACAAAACAAGAGGGGAAAGACCAGTACAGATTTATTATTATATATTTATTTACAGTATTTATATTCCGCCCTTCTCACCCCGAAGGGGACTCAGGGAGGATCACAATGTACACATACATGGCAAACATTCAATGCCATATGAACAGATACAAAGACAGAGACAGATTGCAGTATAGAGATCTCAGTGTGTCTACATTGTTGTTGTTCTTTACCTTGTAGTCGTTTTTGGCTTTTGGGGGCCCGAAGGCAAACCTATCGGGGTTTGTATCCATGTGCATATATTATATAGTAAATGTTCTGATATAAGTCAGTCAAAGGGAAGTTTATAGCTAGTTAACTGCTTAAAATGTGATACAAACCATACGGTATATGTACTATACTTGGTTCAATTACAGGGAAAGAAAAGTTCCTTTTGAAAACCCGCCTCTGAACATGCCGGTTGTAGCACCAGACACCTAATTTGAAGGACTCTTGGCCTCAACAACTGAGGCAGGCTATTCTTACCCCTGAAGAGTAATGTTGTTGTTGTTGTTATTTTATTATGCCACAGCAAACAAGATAGATATGCTGGATTTTGTATCACAAAATCACAAGTCGAATGGTGGTGGTGGGGGAGGGGGGGCTTAACCATTCCAAGGACACTGAGAGCTATGCTGGCAGTAGTGTAACTACCGGCAGGTCCAACCAAGCCAGAGAGGTCTCAGCTGAGGAATGGAACCAAGAGCACCCAACCCATTAGCATTATGGAGAATCAAACCAGACTGGCTCGGTCATCGGTGGATGCTGCTGATTCTGGACATCCATGGACAAGTGGACTACGGAATCAAAATACAAATGAACAGTCACAGAAGCGGCAGAAATATACAATGCCAGAAAACCGCACAGTTGTTGTTATTGTTATTATTATAATGATCTATTCAGGATTCCCTCTTAGGTCGCCTGTTAGTTCCTATGGGGATAAATAGGGGGAGAGGGGAGGGGGTTTCCTTTTCCTTGGCACCTCCTTCTGGGGCCCCTTTGGAGGAGGACGAGGGAGCTCCTGCCCAGGCCTGGAAGAGGGGCACAGGCAGGACCAGGAACCAAACCGGAGTCGCCCCGTTTCTCCTCTTCTGGGGGTGCTTTTGCCTGCTGGGTGCCCTCAAATCTTCCCCGAGCAATGGCGACCTGAAGTGACACCCATCCCGGGAATTCCTGGTTGGGATATGTTTCCCTTTGCCTCCCTCTGAGGCTGAGAGAGTGAGACCAGCCCAAGGTTAACCCAGGAGTTTCAGCAGGGCGACTTACCAAACGAACAAAGCAACAAAACACACATTCCCAAGTTTTGGTTCTGTGTGGCCTTGTATGGTAGTAATTTTTATGATGAAGGCGATGCCACCAAGAAGAGAAAAGCAAGAACTGCAGACAGACCTCCAAAGAGAGGGAGGGCCCTTTCCTTGCTCCAGGACCCTCTTCCTCAGGGAAGCCCCCCTCCCTGCTTGCCTTCCCAGGGTTCCCTCCAGTGCAGAATGGATGCGGCTTGGCACCGCTTTGCCTGCAATGGTTCGATGCCTAGGGCTCCCGGGAGAGGTAGCTTTCCAAGGCCTTGAGCCTTTCCTGCCCCAAAGCACTTATCCCTCGCCATGCTGCGAATCTCACGTTTCCTTAAAGTTGAGCCATTGCAGTCAAACTGGTGTCAAACGGCATTAATTCTACAACAGCAAAGCACCAGGGGCGCCTTCTTTCGGGAACTGAGGCCGGTTCCACACTGAGCCTGTGATGCGGTGTAGAACCAGCCTCAATCCGCACCTGAAATTGATCTGCTCTCCTTCTCGCGTCCCCCCCCCTTCATTTTTAAAATAATTCTTTTATTACAGTTTTCCAATAGACTATAGTAAAACGAAAAAAGAGGGAGAAAGGAAAAAAGGGGGAAATAGAGGAAAGGGTGAGGGTATTGCTTGGGTGTAGGAAGGGGTGGATGGATAACATTAAAAGAAGCCAGACAGAGGGGTGGTCGAAGGGTAAGGATGGGGATGAGAAATGGGGGGATTTCTTGACTTCCAATCTCTTTCCTCGAGGTTAACTGTCTTTATTTGTAGTCTAGTCTTCTTTATCTCCCAACGCCCATTCCTTTTTATTTTCCTATAGATGAATTATTATTTTCCTTTTTTCTTGTTTCGTGTATTCTTTGACTAATGTCCAATCTGTTGTTTTTCTTGGGACCCCTTGGTTATTTTTAAGTTATGTTAAATTGTCCATATTCATCACGTCTAATATTTTTAGTAGCCAATCTTCCACTGATGGAGTTTCTTTCCATTTCCAATTTTTGCATACACTGATTTTGCTGCTGTTGTCAGGTAGTTAAACAATTTGTCTTTATTTAGATCTAATTCAAAGTCGATCATTCCTAAAAGGAAGTACTCCGGTTTCATTCGCATTTTTATTTTCAGTATTTCCTTGATATTTTCGTGATTTTTTCCAAATAATTATTTGCTTTCTTTTTTAAAATATATTTTTATTGAGGATAAAAAGAGGAAAAAGGGGGGAGGTTAAAAGAAAAAGAAAAGGGGAAAGGGTTTTTTTTCTATTACAAGTAAAGTGTGAGAACAATAAAATAACAGAATAGTAGGAAACCTATAAATAAGAGTAAAGAGAAGAGAGAAAACGATTTGTGCAAAAGAAAAAAAAAGAAAAACAAAAAAGGCTGGTTGTGACTTCCATCTAGTCTTGCGGCTTTGTGTTTTGTCTCTCCATAAATGTTCTTTGTTGATGATAAAGTTTCTTAGCCTAAGCGAAAAATAAATCGGCTCTTCTTGTCTCTCGATTAATTAAAAAAGATGAAAAAAGTACATTCTTTAATATGTCATTTATTTTGCCATTCTTTCATATTCCTCTATCTTGGACCATTCTGTATATTTAATTGCGTTTCCAGAATTTTTCTTTAATAAAAAGGTTAGTTTGTCCATATCTTTAATTTCTTTCACTTTCTGTATCCATTCCTCTATATTTGGTGTTTCCTTTTGCTTCGCATAACCAATACTAGTGGCTGTGATCAGACATGTAAGCAAAATATTATCATTAGAATCTAAGTGTCTGTTATACCTGGTAAAATACTCTGGTTTCATGGGGAACTTAATCTTAAGAATATGTTGGCATGCTGCATGTATTTTCTTCCAGAATTTTCTTACTTCTTTACAAGTCCACCACATACCCTCTTAATCCCTACATCTCCAACAATTTTTGGTGTATTTTTGTACATTAGGCTTAGTTTCCTCGGTGTAATGTACCAGCGGTGGAACATCTTTAACCAGTTCTCCTTCAAGTCCATAGCATATGTGTATTTTATTTTATTTTATTCCAAATTGATTCCCATTCTGAGAGGGCGATTGTTCTTCTCAATTTTTCTGCCCATTTAATCATGCAGACTTTCACTGTTTCCCCAATTATTTGCTTTCTTACATGACCACTACATGTGGAAAAATGAACCCTCCTGGGTCTCACATTCCCAATATTTTTCCTCTAATTTTTTATAACATCTAGCCCATTTTGAGGGGTGATATACCATGGGTACCTCATTTTGTACCAGTTCTCTTTTATGTCATATGCATATATTTCAGTCTTTTATTCCAACTGCTTTCCCAATCTTCCCTTTTAATTGAGTGACCTATGGCAGAGGCCCATCTTGTCATGCAGTTTATATATCTTGGTAATTATTTTCTTTCCTAATTGGATAATTGTATGCCACATTGATTCTTTTCCCATAAACCCCGTTGCCTTATCCTTCTTGGAATATTCTTTAAGTTGTATGTATTGAAATCAAGGCACATCTTTACAAGTTTTATTTATTTCTTCTTGGGTTTGTAGAAGGCAGCCTCCATTTTGTTTCCTTGGAATTTCTTTGTATATTTTATATTTTTCTCCTTCGTTTTGTACAGCTCTTGTTAAGATCCTGGTTAATTTTGAGAGAACGCGAAAAAAGATCCACAAGAAAACACATTTCCCCCCCCCCCAATTCCCAGACAAAGAAACAAACCAATAAATAAATACAAACACGATCCACCCTGGATCCCACTTTTTTTCAATCCCTGAAGCTCTTTACTAAAGCCAACCAACGGTCAAAATCCTTCCCTTAAAGCAGGGGTCCTCAAACCTTTTAAGCCGAGGGCCGGTCCACAATCCTTCAGACTGTTGAGAGGCCGGATTATCATTTGAAAAAAAAAATACAAACAAATTCCGATGCACACTGAATATGTCTTATTTGTAGTGCAAAAACAACAACAACAAGAACAAGAACAATTAAAGAACAATACAATATTTAAAAATAAAAACAATTTTAACCAACATACATTTATCAGGATTTCAATGGGAAGTGTGGTCCTGCTTCTGGCCAATGAGATAGTCAAGTTAATTAGGGTTGTTGTTGTTGTTGTGTGCCTTCAAGTCATTTCAGACTTTGGGTGAGCCTAAGTCTAAAATTTATTTATTTATTATTTACTGCATTTATTTACTACATTTGTATCACACCCTTCTCACCCCAAAGGGGACTCAGAGTGGCTTACAAATTATATGTACATACAATATATTATATTATTAACATAGCACAATATTAGCATTATATATTACTATATTGAACTATACCACTATACTGTAATATTGTTAGTAATATTATATGTAATATAGAATATATAATTAATATTATTATATGGTATTATTATTAGTGTTATATTGTATTACATTATAATATTATCAATATTATATGTATATACAATATATTATATTAGAAAACTGAGGGCGGGGGCCAGGTAAATGACCTCGGAGGGCCGCATCCGGCCCCCGGCCTTAGTTTGGGGACCCCTGCCTTAAAGGAACTTGTTTTGAATGCCCCCTCCCCCACAATGGCAATGGGCTGGACTCTGGAGGCAACGAGGTGCCAAGCGGACCGTTGGGTTGAGCTCCAATGGGGGAAATGGGAGGAAGAGGAAGAGGAAGGCCAAGGGAGGGGGCAGGGCTATAAAGGCCGGGGTCCTGCCAGGGTCCCCCACAGTCCTGATCCCAGAGACCCCAGAGCAGCACTTTCTCCAGAATGAACAACTACGACAGAGAGTTCCAGGAAGGAGGCCGCCCAGGTGAGACGGGAATGGGAGCGGCTCCTCAGGACAGCGTCCTCAGGATTAACGCTCAATTGAAAGAACATATTGGGTTTATCTATGTGTGTGTAGAGATACCCGAAGCCTTGGCTGGGGCGCCCCTTGGGTTGCTCTCTATCTAAGGCGCGGGTCCTCCTTCCATTTCCAGCCCTGAAAGAGAGGCGTCCAAGGCGTGGGGGGTGGGGGGGTGGGGTGGGGGGTGGGGTGGGGGTCCCTTCGTGGGCCTCTCTGAAGAAGGCGGGGCGGGAGGGAGAGCCAAGCGCCGGCTGCGAGGGTGACCCTTCTCCTTTCTCCCTCCCTCCCTCGGCCCGTTTCCCTTTGGCAGGAAGCGCCGTGGCTTCAGGCGGCGAAAAGCCGAGGGGCGTTAAGCGGCGGCGGGAGCGGACCCAGTTCAGTGTTGAGCAGGTGAAGGCCTTGGAGGCCTCCTTCAACCTGCAACGCTACCCGGACTACGAGCGGCGCAAGAAACTCGGCGAGGACATCCACGTTGACGAGGGACGCGTCGCGGTAAGAGAGGGAGAGAGGAAGACTCGGAGAGAGGCGGGGAGGGGGTCTGTCGGGCAGGCGTGAAGAAAACTAGCAAGGCAGGCATCAAATGCAGGAGCTGCTCTGAATCCCCTTCGGGGTGAGAACAGCGGGATATAAATGTAGCAAATAAAGGAATCAATAAATTTTCTTCCTCAAGAGGGGAAATGAGCACAGAAAGATGCTTTCATGTCTGCAATCGCTGGGTTGCTGTGAATTTTCCGGGCTGTATGGACTTGTTCCAGAAGCATTCTCTCCTGACTTTTTGCCCACATCTATGGCAGGCATCCTCAGAGAGTTTGAGATCTGTTGGAAACTTGTCAAGTAGGTTTATATATCTGTGTATATATCCAGAGTGGGAAAAAGGGGGTAGATTTCAATGGCTTCTCCATGCAGCTGTGGACAAGTCTACATAGAGACCACCAAACACAGCATTGCCCAAACATGCATTAAGGAGCATGAAAAGCAATGCAGACTAATGCATCCAGAGGAGTCAGCCATAGCAATGCTCTTGATGAACCAACATGGACACAGCATATTATTTGAGAACACAAATGCTGGACAACTCTAACAACCACTATGTCAGACTACATAGAGAAGCCATTGAAATCCACAAGCATGTGGACAATTTCAACAGAAAGGAAGAAACCATGAAAATGAACAAATTCTGGCTACCAGTACAGTAGAGTCTCACTTATCCAACACTCGCTTATCCAACATTCTGGATTATCCAACGCATTTTTGTAGTCAATGTTTTCAATATATCGTGACATTTTGGTGCTAAATTCATAAATACAGTAATTACTACATAGCATTACTGCGTATTGAACTACTTTTTCTGCCAAATTTTTTGGCTAACATGATGTTTTGGTGCTTCATTTGTAAAATCATAACCTAATTTGATGTTTAATAGGCTTTTCCTTAATGCCTCCTTATTATCCAACATTTTCGCTTATCCAACGTTCTGCTGGCCCGTTTACATTGGATAAGTGAGACTCTACTGTATTGAAAAAACTCTAAAATCAGGATAGTAAATAAAGAGCAACACTAAAAAAAAGTGGGATTCCAGACAAGAATCAACCAGGGCCAGCTAACACCTCCGAAGAAAGGATCCCCCCAGTCAGGAAACAGCAGTCTTTGAAGCTGTAAGGCCATTAAATGTTAAGCAAGGTGGCCAGTTGCAACATTCACTTGTGCTTCAAGCAGATATATAAACCTCACTGGCTTAGTTCCCAACAGACCCCATCAAACTCTGAGGATGCCTGTCATAGATATGGGCAAAATGTTAGGAGAGAATGCTTCTAGAACATGGCCAGACAGCCTGGAAAACTCACAGCAATACAGGAAAGGATGCAATGGAAACTAGATCCCATGTCATGCCAGCTACATTACACATTCACCCTCCAAAAGTAGTTTTCACAGAGGAAAAGGTAAGAGGAGAAATTAGTAATCCTAAAAACTAGGTAGGCTCTCTCCTGGGCTCCAGTGCTCCTGAGAGGCAAGGCTTTGATGTGATTCTGTGCCAAGAAGTATGTATTCACTTTCTGGAAATAATAAAGAACCGATTCTCCTCTTTTAGGTCTGGTTTCAGAACAGAAGAGCCAGGCACTTAAATACTGGGAAAGGAGATTCGGAGAAGAAGGAAAAGCAAACCCGGCATGCCAAGAGGGTGACCCCCCAGAGCCGGGCAGGAGTCCTCCCTCCCCCCACAGGAGCAGCAACAGAGAGGGCAGCAGGACATCCCATCTGGACTGGACACCTGGGGCCTCATCCTCAGTTAATACAGACCTGGACAAGCCAGAATCATCTCTGCACACAAGGATATGAGTGTGGGAGCAGCCAGTTTGGGAGACAACAGGCCACTGCTTTCAGCCCCGGTTTTCATTGGAGCCCCAGTGTCCAAAATTTTCCCTTTTATTTTGGCACTGGGGTTCAAAATTGCTCCCAGCAGAGCCAGCCGGACTATGCTCCTTGGGACTCAGGTTGTCTTTCAGGTTCCTACATTGACAACAGCCACGTTTATTCATTTAAAACTCAACAGCAGGGAGGGCAGGCTTCAATTGTCCAGGACTCTATCAGAAATACAGAGAAAAATAGACAAATAATGAACATTATCAAGTTTTTAAAAGAGGATGATGGCTGTGCAGTGCCCTCTACACCTGGGAGCAGTCCAGCCCTCCCTGGAGATATGGCCTGCGTGGAGCAAGAGCACAATCGCATGGGCACTTCCTGCATTCACCAGCCACGTTTCCCATCCACTGCACAGTGGCCTCCGTATGTGCAGTGGGGGGCCTTGTCAGGGCAGGACAATCCTTCTCATTGACAAAGCTACCAGGGTCCCTTCCAAATGGCACTTGGCAACAGCACCCACACACAGCAAAATAATTTCCTTTAACAGTTATAAGTTTGTAGTATTTTATTAACTAATTCTGATTGAAATTTGTCATTGACATTTTATAATAAAGTTATTGCTTAAAGTTGGACTGTCTCTGATTTTTCTGTAATTTTCATCCAGCCCTTTGCTTCTTTCCTGAAGAGTAGAATAGGCTGCAATTGTCATCAAGAGTTGAGTAGTATTCTCCTCAACTTCCAGACAGGCCCTATATCCCAGGATCTAATCCCAGGTTTCCCTTTATCCCAAATTATCTGTTAGTGCACATTGCAAGGCAATAATGTGTCATTCTCCAGTTTGCAGAAACACTTAAGTAATGAAGGGTAAGGGGTCAGTAAATGAAGACCTGGGAAGTTAAAGTTAAGCACATGCTTATCAGTCCTCCAAATGAATCAGCAGGAGGTAAAAGTGAACACAGACAGGCACTAATAAAAAGATTACTGGCTAATTCTGTAATCATTTCTGATGTTGAAACGGTCTGTGGCTGCCACAACCTTTTTGCTTTTAATTGCAAGTTCAAATTTAGATCTATCTCAGGCCAAAATATTCAGAATGTAATTATGGAGGTTACCAAAACCAGACAAAAGTTACCTTACCTTGGTCAGACTATTGCTACATCTAGTTTCCAAATAAAGTCAGCAACTTTATATAACTAGACAGAGTAGTTATAATTAAGGATTTGAAGGAAGGAATCCTACATTCAGAACCTTGCGTAGGTAATCCTGGTGTCAATATTCTCTCCAGTCATGACCCCTGTTGAATGGCAACAACAAAGGAAGACCTAGATCAAACAGGGGTTTTTTCATGTTAGGAGAGACTTGAGCAACTGCAAGTTGCTTCTGGTTTGAGAGAATTGGCCATCTATAAGGAAGTTGCCCAGGGAATACACAGATGTTTGATGTTTTGCCATCCTTGTGGGAGGCTTCTCTCATGTCCCTGCATGGAGCTGGAGCTTATAAAGGGAGCTCATCCGCTCTCTCCCTGGGTTGGATTCAAACTGACAAGTATATGTTTGTGATTTACTTCAGTATTGTAATAGTGGATTATTCCTTTGCTGATTCAAGGGAATCCATTTTCTTTACATTGGATTCAAACTGGCAATTTACAGGTCAGCAACCCAACCTTCAAGTCTGCTGGCACAAGGGTTTGAACCATTGCGCCACTGGGCCCTCCTTGATTTTCAGTATATTAGAAAGGACTGTGGACTATTACACAGCCCAAGTGAAAACAAATCTTGGTATCTTGGTTTTAGGCCTGTTGTCAAGGACAGAACGCCACCAGATAAAGTTCAACACAGTTTATTAAAGTTACAGAACTAAAAAGTGCCGTATGAAACAAAGGACTAGGCAAACACTTGCCTTCAGTGTAAAAGATACACAAAAAAGACTCCGCTGATACTAAAAGTGGTTCAAAAGATAAACCGGATTAAACAGGAGTTTAATCTGGGTTAAACAGAAAATGCTTACTTCAGCCCGGCAATTTAAACAAACAAAAGTTGATAAACAAGGATTCAAAGAAACATAAATAGCTGGCAGCAGATTCCTCTCTGCTACTCGAAAGCTGCAAATGAGTAACTAAGGGTGTTACTCCTCTGTGCAACAAACGGAATCCGGATCCAGGCACTTCAATCAGGGTAGCAACAGTCAGCAGGGTCCCAGTCCGGTCTGAGGTCGAAAGCCAGGTACAGATGTCTTTGGTTCACCAATTCCACCGAAAGCCACAGAAGGGGTAGTCCGAGGTCGTAGTCAGTCAGTCAGTCCAGCGTCAATCCAGAATAGGCAATTAATGTCCGTCAAGAAGATGACGGAGGTCCAAGCTAATAAGATTAAACACAGGTTGCACAATGGTAACTTACGTATTCAGGAAATTCCCAACAAGAGCCCAAGCGTTTGTCCAGATTACCTTGCCCAATGCAATTAGCCCTGGATTCTAAACCCCATTTTATGCCAGTTTACAACTCCTCATCGCTGTCAGCTGTTACCCTAATTCCAGGTGCCTCATCATCATCATCCTCATCAGAGCTAAAACACGTTTGACTACGCCCCACAGCATCCCCAGCTGTGGATCCCGTTCCATCCCTCCAACTCGTCCACGGGTCCGATCCTGCAACCTGCCAGTCGCCTCCCACACTAGCATTGCCGGTGACACCCAAATCCTCCCTCACACGAGTCCATTCCATGTCATCCTCCTCTGAGCTAACCACCTCTTCCTCCATTCCCTTGGTAAAACCCTCAAAGGAGTCTTCGTCTGTTGGTTCTGCAAATAAGTCCCGCAGCCATTTCCTTTCTCGCTCCTCAAGAGAGTCTGACTCTCGAGGAGTCTTACGACCACGTCTCCCAGTATTGGAGCCATAAGGCTCAACCATAACACCTGTTCCTGGGTTATTCCAGGCACTGATTCAGAAAATTGTATTGGATAGACCACATCAGCTCTTGTTTCTTAGATATGGTGATCACGATTTTCTAAGAGTGAGCAGGTGGCAACTGGTATATGTTCTGTATCTCACAAACTAGAGTTGATGGGGGAAATTGGTGCAAATTTTGGAATCAGCAGGTGAAATATACCCAGAAACAGGGATAACATTTGAGGCACCATTTCCTTATGAAATCCCACAATGCAGTTTTCAAGTCTTCAAAAAGGTATGTTTGGTTCCATCTCTCAGAAACCCCCAACCAGTCTGGCACATAGTTTGAATGCAGCCCTTTGGGGAAATACCTCCAAATAATAAATATCACCATATGCTCCAACATTTCATCCGTGTGTCCTTAAAGATGGCAAAGGAAGAAATAGGAAGGGCAGGAACCTGCCCCCTCCACTCCCCAACACGGAGTTGAGTGTAACTACTTTAGCATTTAAATCAGTTTGCAGCCATTGAAGTAAGCTGGTAACAAAGGGAGAAACAAGGAAAATAAGCGAAAAATAAATAAAAGCAGCTGAAAAAAGTAGGAGGAGATGAACTGGAGCTAGCCTTGTTGCAAGGGAGCAGTTGGAGAGGATACATAACACATGTGATGTCTCTCCTCCTTCTGCATTTTCAGTTCTTCATTAACATCCTAGATATATATCACAGTAAAGATATATATCTAGTAATATATATGATGAAATATATATGATGAAATATCTACTCCACAAAAATATCCTAGAGTAAGGCTTAAGGGGGGTGGGTGGGTCATATTCTGTCCTCTGTTAGCCACCAAGAGGTGAAGGCCACTGAAATTTGTTCCCCAGTAACTTCCAGAGAAAAACAGGGCAATTACCGGATTACATCTGAGCCACCCATTAGCCAAAGAAAGAGCTTGGACATCATGCTGGAATATAGTCACTGAGGGTCTAGGCCTATTTTCACTGTCTCTCATAATTAGACAAAGGCCACATTGAATCAACTGCACTAGCATAATTATTGAATTACGTCTCAACTATTTTACCAAGTCAGTTGTAGTTGAGGTTTTTCATCTAGACCAGGGAAGGAAATTATGCAATAATATGTGATTCGTAGACATCTAAAGGACAGCACAATTCCCACTTCTGGTTTAGTGTTAAAACCAGTGTAGAGAACCAGAAGCTATTTGCCTAGCTTTTATTTATTTATTTATTTAATATTTTCCTATTGTCCCAGGACTGGCCCTGAGGTAGCCCACAACAAGAATTTAAATGTACTTACTTACTTACTTAGGCGATCCCTCGTAGTTCGAGGATGATGGTCCTCTGTTTCTGTTGACTTGGGGATGGATCCGTAGATGGCTGAAGAGACCTATTCTCGATGATCTGCATGTTTTCCCGCAGGACATCGGTTTCCAGGTGGAAGGCGGTCCTGGTCAGGGTTGGCTTGACGGGCCTTCCTCTTGGAACGTTTCTCCCTTAAGCCCTCCATTTGTGCCTCTTTGAACTCCGCAGCACTGCTGGACACAGCTGACCACCAATTAGAGCGCTCAAGGGGCAGGGCTTCCCAGTTCTCAGGATCTATGCCACAGTTTTTAAAGTTGGCGTTAAGCCCATCTTTAAATCTCTTTTCCTGCCCACCAACATTACGTTTCCCGTTCTTGAATTGGGAATAGAGTAGCTGCTTTGGGAGACAGTGATCGGGCATTCGGACAATGTGGCCAGTCCAGTGGAGTTGATGGCGTAGGAGCATCGCTTCAATGCTGGTGGTCTTTGCTTCCTCGAGCACGCTGACATTTGTCCACCTGTGTTCCCAAGAGATTTGCAGGATTTTTCTGAGACAGCACTGATGGAAACGCTTTAAATGTAAAGCACATACAGTTAAAATGCATTTTAAAAAGCTTTAAAAAGCCCTCAAACATATCAGACAGTCTCACTGGAATTTTGTTACAGCCATAATGCTCACCAAATATGTTTATTGCAAGGTCTCCTACTGTTGTTGAAAAACAGTTCTTTGTGAATGTTGCTCTGCTCATGTCAGGTGAGATTTCTGTGTAAGGAAACACTCTCCCTGGTTTGCTGAACTGAACAACTGTCAAATTACCTGAAAATTGTGTGCTTTTCAAGATTTTGGTAAACTTTAATATTTCCTCAATAAAAGCAGGGGCATTTGAATCTAACTGCTTTTCTCTCTCTTTTGAAAAGCAAAAAAATTAAAATACTCAGACTAATGCTTCACACTGTCTCTCCTGCCCATTAACTATGCTATGGGATCAAGTCCATTCATTTCAAATGTGAGTGGGCAACCTGTGGCCATTCAGATGCTGCTGGATTTGAACTGTCATCTTCACTCACCGTTGGCTCTGGTCATTCATAGATCTTCAAACAGAGATTGGATGACTAGTTGTTGGGCAAGGAGATGGGACAGGTCATGCTTGGGGAAACTTTGGCCCTCCAGGTGTTTTGGACTACAAATCCCATGGTTGTTAGGAAAAGTTGTCAATACCACAAAGGTGGTTGGCCCTTTGTGATGTCACTAGATTGGCTGTTGCCTTCTGTGATGTCACTGAGAAAAAAAAAGGATACGAGTTTTTTTAACTACTTAATGTAGCTTTGTCTGTTTTGTGTAGTTTTGAACTCAGCACAATGAGATACATAAAAATAAACACAGAGAAGTGTAAACAAAACCAACAGGCAGCTTTGTGTTGTAGGGATGGGATAGTCATTCTTTGGCTAAGCCACCAAATTAACTCCCCACCCCAATCTCCTTTACCAGTCTCCCTACCTCAGGGAAGATTTCACTTACACAATAGCACACACACAAAAAAGATTAGGTCATTGGATATCCAGCCAGGTTACTCAGGAAGGAAAGTGCAGATAAAATTGCTCCTGTGACTGCAGTTTAGCAAGCAACTAAATGTCTCATAGAGGCCTTGACTCCTCTATCTTATCAGCGTCCCTTGGACTTGATAGAAATGTGGCATGGGGTGCAGAAAAAACCAGTAGCATGTCCCCACCACCATAGGGAGAATACTAATGTAATGTGGGTAACTTGGGGCCCATCAGAAATCTTAGGCTCATAGAATTGCAAGGACCATCTGTCCCAGGCATGGGTAAACTCTCCCCTCCAGGTATTTTGGACGTCAACTCCCATTATTATATATGTACATTGCTGGATTTCTTCAGGCCCTCTTTCTGGTTGATTTCAGTTACATTCTAGTAATTCCCAACCTGTGATCCTAAAGGTTTTTGGACTTCAGCTCCCAGAATTCCAATATCCTAAAGAAGAGACAAGCAGGAGAAAATAAAGGGACTCCTATAGAACTAAGCAAGAGACATCCATGAGTAAGATAGCAGTTTAATCTCAGTAAGTTTGTTCATTGTGTGAGAGAAATTGGGATCTCCATCATCCAGTACTACATTTGGGGTTTTTTTGGCCATCTCAGCAAAACTACTCAAGAGCCAAGAGATGGTCAGTATGAAAAGAGCCCCTTGGAACCAGGTCTCTTCTCCACATGGAAATTTCAGCTATAGTGTGAAGCTTCAGGTCACAGATAACTGAATTTATTCGACCTATTGCCCCTGTTCAGTAATATATATATATATATATATATATATATATATATATATATATATATATTCTTAAAGAAAACAAACAGAAAGATCCAGTGACAAATTTGCATTCTTTATTGTATCTATATTACTGCCTACATTCTTCAACAAGATAAAAAGATGTTGTTGTAAATAAGACACCTTGTATTTTGAAAATATTTATTAAAACCAATCAGTCAAATTTGCACTGCACACAGAACATTAAGGCAACAAGGGATATTAAAATAAACATTTCAAAGAACATTAAAACACTGCTATCAATTTGTTAATGTTCAGCTGTATTTTTGTCAGTAACATAAATGTAAGGTTTTAAACACTTGTGATACTTGCACTATTATTAACTGCTTGTCACACAATTCAGAAATAATCAAAATGAGATTTTACACATTTCATGTACTTATAGTATTGTATAAAAGTCATTACAGGCATATATTCCTGCGAATGCAAGCTGGACTTTCCGACAATGCACAAAGAACTCTCCCTCTAGCTTGTTAAGATCTGTCATCGTGAAATCACTAATTATTACAATTTTAAATCTATGCTACACAACAGATGAAACATGGATGAAATTTTATCTGATTCTTTCTCTATCTTTCCACTGCCCTCTTATTTGTATCCAGTCTCCCTGGCTACAGCTTCTAGAGCCAAGTGGTCTTTTGGCAATAGCTCTCCCCTTCCCACTGCCCATGCTCTGCTTGATTCCTACTCAAATCTCAGTTCCCATTCAACTTATCTGAACTGGCCAATTGTCTAGGTGCAGGAGGATAAAAAGACTTCCACAAATGTCATGTACTTTGCAAATATATATATGGGGTTGTAGAGAGGCCAAATCAGAGGATGCAATCCAGTATGAGATGTGTTCTAATCCACAGCATGTGGACAATTTCAACAGAAAGGAGGAAACTATGAAAATGAACAAAATCTGGCTACCAGTACAGTAGAGTCTCGCTTATCCAACGTAAACGGGACGGCAGAACGTTGGATAAGCAAATATGTTGGATAATAAGAAGGGATTAAGGAAAAGCCTATTAAACATGAAATTAGGTTATGATTTTACAAATTAAGCACCAAAACATGTTAGACAACAAATTTGACAGAAAATGTAGTTCAGTACACAGTAATGCTACATAGTAATTACTGTATTTACAAATTTAGCACCAAAATATCACGATGTATTGAAAACATTGACTACAAAAATGCGTTAGATAATCCAGAACGTTGGATAAGCGAGTGTTGGATAAGTGAGACTCTACTGTACTTAAAAAAAACTCTAAAATCAGGATAAAGAGCAACACTCAGAAAACAGTGGAATTCCAGACAAGAATCAATCAGGGCCAGCTAACACCTCCGAAGAAAGGATTTCCCCAGTCAGGAAACAGCCAGGCTTTGAAGCTGTAAGGCCATTAAATGCTAAGCAAGGTGGCCAGTTGCAACATTCACTTGTGCTTCAAGCAGATATATAAACCTCACTGGCTTAGTTCCCAAGAGACCCCATCAAACTCTGAGGATGCCTGTCATTGATATTGGCAAAACATTAGGAGAGAATGCTTCTGGAACATGGCCAGACAGCCTGGAAAACTCACAGCAACACAGGAAGGATGCAATGGAAACTAGTTCTATGTCATGCCAGCTACATTACACATTCACCCTCCAAAAGTAGTTTTCACAGAGGAAAAGGTAAGAGGAGAAATTAGTAATCCTAAAAACTAGGTAGGCTCTCTCCTGGGCTCCAGTGCTCCTGAGAGGCAAGTCTCTGATGTGATTCTTTGCCAAGAAGTATGTATTCACTTTCTGGAAATAATAAACAACCGATTCTCCTCTTTGAGGTCTGGTTCCAGAACAGAAGAACCAGGCACTTAAATACTGGGGAAGGAGATCCAGGGAAGAAGGCAAAGCCCCCCAGAGCCAGGCAGGGGCCCTCCCTCCCCGCACAGGAGTGGCAACAGAGAGGTCAGCAAGTCATCCCAGCTGGGCTGGACACCTGGGGCCTCATCCTCAGTTAGTACAGACCTGGACAAGCCAGAATCATCTCTGCACACAAGGATATGAGTGTGGGAGCAGCCAGTTTGGGAGACGACAGGCCACCGCTTTCATTGGAGCCCCAGTGTCCAAAATTTTCCCTTTTATTTTGGCATTGGGGTTCAAAATTGCTCCCAGCAGAACCAGCCGGACTATGCTCCTTGGGACTCAGGTTGTCTTTCAGGTTCCTACATTGACAACAGCCAAGTTTATTCATTTAAAACCCAACAGCAGGGAGGGCAGGCTTCAATTGTCCAGGACTCTATCAGAAATACAGAGAAAAATAGACAAATAATGAACATTATCAAGTTTTTAAAAGAGGATGATGGCTGTGCAGTGCCCTCTACACCTGGGAGCAGTCCAGCCCTCCCTGGAGATATGGCCTGCGTGGAGCAAGAGCACAATCGCTTGGGCACTTCCTGCACTCACCAGCCATGTCTCCCATCTGCTGCACAGTGGCCTCTGTATGCGCAATGGGGGGCCTTGCCAGGGCAGGGTCCCATTGGCAAAGCTACCAGGGTCCCTTCCAAATGGCACTTGGTAACATCACCCACACTTCCAGCACTAACCATCCATATTTACCATCAGCTGCACAGTGGTCTCCATATCCACAGTGGGGGGCCTTGCCAGGGTAGAACAACCCTTCCCATTGGCAAAGCTACCAGGGTCCCTTCCAAATGGCACTTGGTAACATCACCCACACTTCCAGCACTAACCATCCATATTTACCATCAGCTGCACAGTGGTCTCCATATCCACAGTGGGGGGCCTTGCCAGGGCAGAACAACCCTTCCCATTGGCAAAGCTACCAGGGTCCCTTCCAAATGGCACTTGGTAACATCACCCACACATCCAGCACTAACCAGCCATATTTACCATCAGCTGCATAGTGGTCTCCATATCCACAGTGGGGGGCCTTGCCAGGGCAGAACAACCCTTCCCATTGGCAAAGCTACCAGAGTCCCTTCCAAATGGCACTTGGTAACATCACCCACACTTCCAGCACTAACCAGCCATATTTACCATCAGCTGCATAGTGGTCTCCATATCCACAGTGGGGGGCCTTGCCAGGGTAGGGCAGTCCTTTACATATGCAAAGCTGTCAGTGTCCTTTTCCAAATGGCACTTGGCAATGACGCCCAGCAAAATAACTTCCTTTAATAATTATAAGTTTGCAATATTTTTGACTATTTCTGACTGAAATTTGTCATTAATATTTTGTAATAAAATTTGTTATTAAAATTGGACT
The DNA here is from genome assembly GCF_035594765.1 of Anolis carolinensis. Classification (NCBI taxonomy): domain Eukaryota; kingdom Metazoa; phylum Chordata; class Lepidosauria; order Squamata; family Anolidae; genus Anolis; species Anolis carolinensis. The sequence goes on from NC_085843.1 coordinate 178,863,201, forward strand.
GTCTCTGATTTTCCTGTAGTTTTTACCCAGCCCTTTGCTTCTTTCCTGGGCTGCACAGTAGAAATAGTGTGCAATTGTCATCAATGAATGAGTCTTCTTCTTCTAGGTTTAAGGGTCTTTCCAGACAAGGCCCTTCTAGAAGTGGTGCTCAAAATCTAGAAGTGGTGCTCAACACAGACAGATTATGTTTCAGCACAGTCCCTCAGATGCTTTCAGCACTAACCACCCTCATCTTCCATCCGCTGCACAGCAGCCACCATATCGATAGTAGGGGGCCTTGCCAGAGCAGGACACTCCTTTTCACTAACAGGCTTCCTTGCAATAAGCACTTAGCAACTTCACCCACAGACTGCATAAAAATCATCTTAGCTGGTGAAAACTACATCTGTAATACCAACATGTTTTTATTGTTGGCTTCTGGCCATCCTGCTGTTCATGGAGTCAACACAAGGAACATAGTTGGGTGCCATGGTTTGCTGGGGCTTCATAACTGCTAACTGCTAGCCTTGCTCATATATAAGTTTCTGAAATAATTAAGAGTTTGCAGTAATTCATGGAATTTTTTTACTGAATTTTGTCATAACATTTTTGTAATAAAGATTTCTCTTGAGGTTGTATTGTCTGTGATATATAATTCAAATGGACAGCTTAACACAAAAGTTATGAGAAGGGAAAAATAAAACCTACTGGACATGCTTTATAAAATTCATGAGAAAAAGAAGAACAAACCTTATGATACATCTGTCCCATATATAAAAATTGATCTAAACAGAAGGAGACCAAAGAAACTTTAAGATAACGAAAAAAAAAAGAACCTCCGAAGCCAAGATGGGAAGTCAAACCACAATCAAGAGCACAACTGTATTTTTTGTTATTATTTTTCCTTTTTCTCCCTCCTTGTCCCCCATCTTTTTCTCTTTCCTCGCTACTTCCTACTATCTCTTAGTTATTATTTGTTCTCCCACTTTCAATGCACTATATTCACATAAATAAAAACGATTACCAAAAAAAGTCTGCACTTTCCATAATATTCTACTTGATTGTTTCCATGATCCTAAATGGGAAAAGAGCCTTGATTCTAAGAAAGAAAATCTCAACTTCGAAAATTGGAAATCAGAAACAATGTATCCTAGTTGTTGCTAAGAAGATGCTTTCCACACACAAAACATGAATAGTTTTCATGTAATGGCTACCCAAATAGTTTTCCCATTCTAGCTGAACACATAATTAAGTTGCATTCCTCTACAATGGAATTTCATTTTGGACATTCTTGAAAGGAAATAATGGGGTTGTCTTTAAGGGCCCCTTCCCAAAGTATGCTTAGGATGGGGGCTCTACAGAAATTAGGAGATGCCACTTTCCAACCTTGCCTCTGACATAAACTCATCAGGAAGAGATAGATATAATAGTGATGGTGGTGGGGTTGCATGATTGCAAAGCACAACATTTCACATTCCTCTTTCCTCCACTCATTAACATTGTCATTCTCGTCATTAATTTGTCCATTCCCAATATCAGAGCATATAAAACCACAAAACATTTTTCAATCTCAATTAAAAAAACAAGTACACTAAGTATGCATGGCTTCCCATTTCAAGCTCTCTTAAGTATCTCACTTTACTGGCTAGAGAACTGGAAAGGTTTTCACTTCCATGCCAAAACGTATACCCAGTACTCTGGGAATCAAGACCCCTTTGTTTCTAATAGAAAATGACAGCACAGTGCAAATGTTAGAATAATAAAATGAATACCTGTCCTGACGTGGATACCCAGGAAGGCATCCAGAGAACAAAAGGGTTTTTTGGAAATAAGTGAAAAATAAGGTTAAAGAATCAGAGCAGACTCCACCTTTCAGTCCCTGGTGGCAAGGATTCATTGCTGTCTTCTGAACACAGTTCAACAATGGTCCCTTTGTACTGCTGCATTATCTGTATTGGCCTATTAGGTCTTGATAGGTTTCCCTTGACGTTAAGTCCATTCATGTCTGACTCTGGGGGTTGGTGCTCATCACCATTTCTAAGCCGAAGAGCTGGCATTGTCCGTAGATTCCTCCAAGGTCACGTGGCCGGCGTGTCTGCATGGAGCGCCGTTGCCTTCTCGCCAGAGCAGTGCCTATTGATCTACTCACATTTGCATGTTTTCGAACTGCTAGGTTGGCAGAAGCTGGAGCTAACAGCGGGCGCTCACTCCGCTCCCTGGATTTGAACCTGTGACCTTTCGGTCTGCAAGTTCAGCAGCTCAGTGCTTTAACACACTTTGCCACCGGGGCTCTTAGGTCTTGATAGGAGACAACATTGGCTTCGATCATCAGGAAAGACTATTCTAACGGAAGTCTGGTCCTTGTTGGTTCTTCTGGATTTCTTGTCAGGCTTGCATGCCATCAACTATGCCATCTGTTTTTGTGATAAGGCTTGTTTGTTTTGTGTAACTTTGGTAGTTCTTGGAGTTCCAAAGGTGGTGATAGGGAATCGCTCACCTGGAGGCTCCCAAGAATATCCTCTTGTCCAGTCATGCTGCTTAAGAGAAACCCATTTCAATGCAAAGAAAAGGTTTCAATTCTAACCCAAAGAATTGAAATCCTGGAAAATGGCAAACAAACAAAAAATCCAAATAAAAAAGATGCTTGTGATCACATAAAACCAAAACAAGTTGCAGATGGGTTACTGAAGACAGTTCTGAATTCAACACTGAAACACTGAAAGACATCAACCTAGTTTCAGTGAACTTACAGATAGATTCATTTCTAGGAAGGTCTCACCTGGCTATGCCATTGTCCTATCATGCTTGGAGTTCTGTAATGCACAATGTGGAGCTGCATTCACAAAGGATTGAAAAGCTTTAGCTTGTCCAAAGGGCACAGCTAGATTAGGGCCATTTCCAGAGAAAAAAAATAATTGTATTATTTCAAGTCCATTGGCTTCCAGCAAAATAATGTTCAACTCTGAATTGCGAATTCATCTTAAAAAGGCAAACACACAAAAATGCAACTTATTATGGAAAAAAGCCAAGATTTGATGAGAAAGGTTCTTTCAGAGGAGGCAGAGGAAAAAAATTGTGTCCAACAACAGCGCCGGTGGAGTATGCCAAACCTACAGCCTGGGGAAGGAGCTGGAGAAAGAATCCCCAAACATAGGGCAGGAGCTGAAGAGTGAAGATGCATCCCCCGGCGACTTCCTGTTGGCTGCCTCTGCCTTTGAAAAAAAGTGAAAGGAGGCAGAGGAAACAAATGTGTGTCCAACAAGGTTGTGATCTAGAGAGATGGTGGTGGAGTAATTTAGTGATGGAGTAATTTATTTCCAGTTCCTCCAAGTGGATAGCCAAAAGCACTTCTTTCTAGTCCACAAATTTTGACCACACCTTTTCTCAAGGCTAACAAGGAAACTATGACTGTAGAACATTCTGGAATGGGACATTCAAACTCCAAAACAGGTACATGAAATTGAGAATGCCGTAGAAAAAAAATTCCTCAGTTGAGCCTGAAACAAAGCATCACATTTGATTAAAACTACTAAATGCTCTCCTTATCTTTGAAAAACAGCATACACAAAACAAGGCTAATAATAATAATAATAACAATAATAATAATAATTTTATTTTTGTACCCCGCCACCATCTCCTCAGAGGGACTCGGGGCGGCTTACAGATATAAAACCAACATACAATAATATAATATAAAATACAAAAACACACAAATAAATTTAAAAGGCATTAAAAATCACAATCATTATAAAACACTTGAGAAACACAGCAATAAAAACATAAAATGAGCTGGGCAAAGTGCACTGAGTGGAACTTGTAAACAAGAGGGAAGTTAAGGTGCTACAAGGTCATGGGAACAGCCTTAGACTGGGGTGAACACTGAGGCTATGTCAGGGAGTTAACCAACAGGTACAACTGGTCAGAAGAACCCGCTAGTACCAGGGTTTAGTATACAGGCTAACAGAGTAATAACACTAACATATCTTACCAGCTCTTTCAAACACGTCTTCCCAGTCCCACAGACAGACTTCTGTAGTCACAGTGTAACAAACCTGAGCATTATCCCTATATATATACAAAGCAGCTGCTCCAGCTTTAAAGGCACATTGCACTATAATTTACTCACCACACAAATCACTTTTCTCACCAGAACCTATGGGCATAAAAGAATGCAAAGTAAGAACCCAACAGCAATTTTAAAGTTAAAATTACCTGTAGGTGTTGCTTCTTTTACATGGAAGCATCCTGGACTCTTCAGTGATTATTACAATTGGGAACATGTTCCACTTCATAGACTCATCCTTCCTGGAGATGTTTAAACCATTGCGGAAAAATCTGCTTCTGCTTTTTCTGACCACACAGAGTATCCCCTACAAGCGGACAATTGAGATGTAAGAAAAGTAGAGCATATACAGCTTGGTGCAGTAGTTATTTACGCATGTGTCTCATTCCTCACTTTGGTTATTTTTTAATGAAATATTATCCACTGTCTTTTTCTATCAGGAGAATAGGATGAAGCCATGGCTTCTGATCAGACCTCACTGCACACCATTTTAGTTGTAAATTATTGCAAAACCATCTCTTACATAGATAAATTGAACATCCCTTTGAATAAGGTTATGGGCAACTTCACTCATGGCCTTAGTAGTTCTTGCATATAATTCAAAGAGAAAATGTATACATGTGAAAGATAGATGTTTTAGATTGCAACATTTATCAAATTGTAACAGCATTATGTCGGTTGTAGTCATGGTGTTCCTGTTATTTGTTGTCAGGAGTAAAACCATTCCACCTTTGAAGAATGACAGGAGAAGCCCTTTAGATGTTCTCCATAATTCTTTTAGATTTTTTTTTTCATGTCAGGAGCAACTTGAGTCGCTTCTGGAGTGAGAATTGGCCGTCTGCAAGGATGTTGCCCAGGGGACGCCCAGATGTTTTGATGTTTTTACCATCCTTGTGGGAGGCTTCTCTCATGTCCCCGCATGGAGCTGGAGCTGATAGAGGGAGCTCATCCGCGCTCTCCCTGGGTGGGATTCGAACCTGGCAGCCTTCAGGTCAGCAACCCAACCTTCAAGTCACAAGGCTTTAGTCTACTACGCCACCAAGGGCTCCTTCTTTTAGAATTGTGATTAAGGATGGGATCAATGGTCCCTAAAATGTGATCCTCCAGGTATTTTAAACTGGCTTTCAGAGTTGCCAACTGTTGGCTAACCTGGTCCTAAATATCTAAAAGACCAAAGTCAGGGAACCACTGAATTGGTGTAGATTTGTATGCTATGTGATTTATATTGTAATGTGTCTTTAAAATCGCAGTTGCTGTTCTGTGTCTATGGACTTAATGTGTTTGCTTGCTTGCTATTATATAGCAGCTGAGTTGTGTTTGTGGAAGGAGTAAAGACAGTTGGGGGGATTATCATCTTCTGTAAACTTGGTCTTGGAAGGAGGGTTTGTCTGCTTTAATTAAATCTGGTATTCTATCACAGGTGATGTTGGGAAGAAATTATTCCCTGGTATTCTCAGTGGTATGACTACTTGCATTGGAGTTTACTAGAGCCAGCTCACACTGTAGCACATTTCTGTCTCTGCCTTTGTCCTTCTCAGGATATTCTGAAAACTGATTTCTATTCTTTGTGAGATTGGGGAAAGATGTTGCTTGGCTAAAAAGTATGATGGGATAATAGGTATCAAGTGATGGGATTTGTGAATTTCTCTATAGTCCCTTCATGTTTACTCCTTTCCCATTTGGATATCATTTTCGGAAAACATGTGGATGCACTGCTACAGCTAATATCCAATAAATGAATTGGTCAATAATTCTGTTTTTATTGCTATTTTCTTATGAATTGGTTCCATGCCTCTGGAAAAATGTATGTGGAGTTTATATGGTAAGATATCATAGTTTTGCTAGCAGAAAAGTCCACCATTCAGAATTGTTCTTGAAGACCTCTAATGCAGTGTTTCTCAAACTCTGCTCCTCCAGATATTTTGGAGTTCAGTTCCCATAATTCCTAACAGCTGGCAAACTGTCTGGGTTTTGTGAGAGCTGAAGTCCAAAATACCTGGAGGAGCAGAGTTCGAGAATCACTGTTTTAATGGAATCAGAGCAGCTACGTAATTTGCTGCTACAACACATGTAAGTTTGCTCACCCTTGCTCTTGTACATAGACCATGGGCCAGTTCAGACTGGATGAACAGGAAGTGAAATTTGAGGAGAAATGAAGGAGAGTATAGACAGTGGGAAGAGGAAAGCTATTGCAAAACAACTATTTTTCCCTAGATGTTTCCAAAGATGGAGTCTCCTGGCACAGAAAAACCATATCTCTGAGTTCACAGATGGCCACTTGAAGAAGCAGAGTCACAGAGAAGCAACCAGCTATTGTCCTGACTGAGTGCTGAGGATGGGATTCAGGGGTTCTTTCAGCTATCAAGACAGTCTTGATCAGAGAAGTACCTTTCAATGAGAGCATTCTAATAAATGGTATCCCACCAACCACATTGCTCTTCTTCAATATTTGAGAAATTACTGGCAACTCCCAAATCAGACTTTGTGACCTTTTTAGGGACCAAAGCTGGATTTTCCCTGGGGAAAAAGAGCCCCTTGACTCCAAGGGGCTCTTTTTAAACTATCTCTTGGCTCTTGAGTGGTTTTGTTGAGATGGTCAATAAATCCCCAAATGTTGTACTGAATGATGGAGATCTCAACTTCTCTCAGTCAATAGACAAACAACTGAGATTAAATTGCTGTCTTACTCATGGATCTCTCTTGCTTAGTTCTGAGAAGTCCCTTTGTCTTCTGTTTGTCTCCAGTTTAGGAGATTGCAGATATATTGCTCATGAGTTAAAAGGGGTGGCGTGTTCAATGGGTCTTAGTGGATAAACATGGATACGATTAGAATGTGAAATGAATAAGAAGTTTGAGCACCTTCCAAGAGTAAAATGGTGTTTGCAATTAAAACAGAAAAAGAACTATGACTGAATTTATAAGCATTATTTATAAGATTGGGGAAGGAAATCCTCTCCTACAATATTTACACTTAGGGCCAATCAGTGGGCTCTAGATGGACTCTGAAGGCCTGTAGATGCAGAACAGGGAAAATGAGGCATTCTCTTTCTGCTTAATTGGAGGGGGTGTTTGATAGCTTTAAAAGGAAAGGCTTTGGAATAATAAATGAAGAATAGGTTCATTACAGGGCCAATTTGGGCAGTTTAACTGTGACTGACTGTAGCAAGGAAAGTGAATGAATGGCTTGCTGCTGAGGTAACTTGCAGTTAAAAAAACAAACAAACCTGATACTTTCTTCAAGCAAATCAGTTTTGGAAAAGGATTTTCCTTCCTAAACATCTCAATCAAAACATTAGTAGAAATATTATGTATTTCAATGGCAATGATTTCAAAGTAATATAGATTATAGGAGTAGGATCACTTCAAATACCTACTTTTACATTATCACTAGTTAATTTCAAAGAACAAGGTGTTACAATTGCCACTCTTTCCTTCTTAAAGTGGTGGCCAACCTTTGGTCCTCCAGTTGTTTGGGACTAAATCCCAGGAGCCGCAAGCAGATTGGCCAACTGTCAGGAATTCTGGGAGCTGAAGTCCAAAATACCTGGAGGCCCAAAGGTTGGGCACCATAAAAAAGTGAAATCAAGTAATAAAAGGCATGGGGAAATCTGATAATGCACAAGAAACAGATAGCTTTTCAATGATAATTCCAATCCTATGCCTGTCACAGGTGAGGCCACCAAACAGGGCCTCCTTATTCATTTTAAAGAGAAATTAAAGTTGCTGTCATTCTACTAGCTAAAATCTCATGGGATTTTAAGTAATTTATGTTTTTAAAGAAAGGACTTTTCACAGGGTGCAATACTGTCTATACTAATTGTATGGTTTTAAAATTGCTTTTTGTGATTATTAAATAATATATTTTTAAATGGTGTTGTTTACATTTTAATGTTAGTTATTGGTATGTTTTAACTCTGTTTTATTGGTTTTAATTTGTATGCTACTCTGAGTCCCAGTTTTCTGGGGGAAAGGGGCATTCAAAGCAACATAAAAATTACATCCCATGTTAATATATCTCAGCAGGTTTCAGAGTTCCTGACCCCAATATTCAGAAGCCAAAATGATAAAAAGTGAGAATAAAAAAAATCCCATGAAACATGAAACTGTAGAATATATTTAATCCGAAAGAACTGGCAGCTAGTTGACTTTCAGTCTGAATTCAAGATGCTGGTGATAAAATTCAGCACCTTAAATGTCTTGAGACCTTGAGGCTTGAAGGAACCCTCTCCATTCCCAAGGGCTGCCCGAGATCTGCTGTCCCATCACTGCAGGGAGGATATGGGGCAGAGACATCTCCCTTGGGGAATGCCCTCCCCTTGGGAAAGCCCAACAGTGGTACATATATTGTCATTTCTCTGGCACCAAGTCAAAATGTTATTTTTATTGAATACATTGCAACCTTACATTAACATGGTTTTAACTGTGAACGGAGGGTGGGTGACATATCAACCAAGTACAACTTTCCAGTTTTCCTTACAAGCAAAATCTTATCAAAATGGATAATTGTCCTTCCTGGTTAAATATATCTGCTGCAGATGCCTATAAATGGCCGAAATATAGGTTTCTGAAAAATGTTTAAAGCAGTCCACTAAGTAGTAAATGTGAAGGTACTGATCCTGCAAACACAGAGAAGCATGCTTTTAAGGAAAGATTCTGTATCTTTGTGTTCCCATATTATATTGTACCAATATGCTGAGATAAATACTGAGGTCATTTAAATATCTGATCAGCTCTCTTCTGATCAGTATCTTTTAAAAAGGCTTTATTTCCATCTAATGTACACATGTTAAATCAGTTAGGGATACATTATGTAATGGCTGCAATGACTTCTGCTAAAATCAAGAAAGGTTAGAAAGAAGCAGGAGCTGTTATAGAAGCAGAAGATTTTTGTGTGGCTTCCAACTTTGGTTATTATTGTGGTGTGTCTTTAGGTTTTTTCTGACTTATGGAAATCCTAAGATGAACCTGTCATGGAGGATTCTTGGCAAGGTTTGTTGTGTGTGTGTGTGTGGGGGGGGGTACCTCCCTTTGAGGATGAGAGTGTGTGACTTGCCAAAAGTCGTCAGGGGGCCTCTATGGCCAAGCAGGTTCAGATGCTGGTCCCTCTTCGAGTCCTACTCCAAAACTCAAACCATTATCCTACGCTGGCTCCCTCCAGTTCCGGCACTGAAAGCACATTCTCAGGGTGAACAAGGGTTGAGGGGTTCTGCATCTATGTGCCTTTCCCTTTTACTTAGGTGGCTCTATTAGGAAAGAAAGTATAATTTAAAAGTTTACTAACAGCTGAAGAAATAAATGGTTGAGTGATTGGATGTATTTATTAGTTGCCTTTATTGATTTGATTTATATCCTGCTCTTCTTCCATGAATGAGACTCAATGTATCCGATTGGAAGGAAACTCACAGTGAGAACCTTTTGAAAATACCTCTCCAAGCAGTGCACCTCCTCCCCTTTCCAACTCAGGATAAGTTATCATTGGTTTCCAGACAGTAAGTCTGGAGTTTCTCTCACTTCAGGTGTGTTGTTCTCTCTGCTAAAATGGGAGAAGTTAATACAAGTCTCTGTTTGCCTCCAGCATGAGTCAGGGGAAAAATCAACATTGCCCCTGTTACGAAATTGATTCGAAAGATACAGTTGGCCCTCCTTATGGACAAATTCTGTATCTATGGATGCCACCATCCACAATTGATTTTTTTAAAATCCAAAAATTAAAGATTGATTTTGCAGTTTATATAAGGGATGCCATTTTATTTCACCACTGTATGCAGCTAGACATCGGTATCCAGGAGGGACATGCAACCAAACCACAGAGGATGGATACCAAGGAAAAATGAAACAAAATACTCACTGATTAAAATACTACAAAAATTTGAAATGTATAATTTTAATGTTTTGAAGTTGAGAAGAAATCCCACTAACTCTGAAATGAGTTGAAAAAAAGTGCAAATGAGTTGACCAGGACTTTAAAATAAAACAGCTATTTTTCCAGGCAGAAGGTGCTATTGCATCATTACTTGGGTGACTACAATGCTTGGGACACACTGTGGGAGAAGGGCACTTTCACATTACACTGTTATATCATTGTACAATATTCAACTTTAACTATCATGGCAATATTCTCTGGAATCCTAGAATCTGCAGTTTGAGGAGGGAATTTGCAAATCTCATTCACAAACATCTTTTAGTGTTACTAAATGACATTTGTGTTTTTAATTTAATGTTGTGTATGGCTAGAGTTGTATAAATAGTCTAAGATTATATCAATCTTAGCTTTCTGTATGTTTTTAGGTTTTTAATTGCTATCCCTTTAGAGTCTGTAAATTGTTATGGGCACGATTTGGAGAAAAGTCAAGGTATAAAGTGATTGATAGAAAGTTTATAGCTGAGGCAGAGACCCCAGGACATGTTTCCATTTCCAAAGAGAGTACATTCAGAGAATTTGTGCACATTTAACATTCAATTTACCCAGCTGATGATCCTTGCACTCTTAATGTCTGAAGCATTTGCAAGAAGCCTGTTAGATGTATTAACATATAGATAACATGTGGAGATATTTCCCAAAAGTCTGTCAAATCTGGAGAAAGGAGTCCCAAACTGGGGGAAAATGTGGGTCTGTTTTACAAAATGACAACAATTTCTACAACACAGAAGTAAATATTTGGCATTTGGCGAAACAAAATCACATTCTCTCTTGCTTGAGACTTAGCCTCTAGTCCACAAAATATTTAAGTGTTTTCAAAGAAACTTATTGAATGAATATCTTTAAATATCTTTTACCTTACAGCTGGGGGACATATAACATTTAAGTTACTGTTAATAAACATTATGTGATATGTTCCTTTGTTTACATTGTACTTTGTGTAAGTACAAAGCTGCCTCTCAAGAGCAACATAAGCTACACAAAGCATTCTTCATAAAGCTCTTAACAATCAACAGGCAATATATAATAGCAAGGGCACACAACTTACGACTGGGGGCCATACCTGACCCATGAATGTAAGTTGTGTGTCCACATGACTAGCATCTTCTCAGGCCTGATGTCTCCTACATGCTTCTAACAACAGTACAAAATAGTAATAATACTGCCAGTTCACATAGATAAAAGCAGAAACATCTAAATGAGCCGCTGGAAGAGATCATCAGGAGTTTCAGGGTCCGATGTCATCTGTACGCAGATGATGTCCAGCTCTGTCACTCCTTCCCACCTGTCAATATGGAGGCTGTTCAGGTCCTGGTCAGCTTGGCCACTGTGTCGGACTGGATGCGGGCCAACAAATTGAAATTGAATCCAGACAAGACAGAGATCCTCCTGGTCAGTCGGAAGGCTGAACAGGGTATAGGGTTACAGCCTGTGCTGGATGGGGTCACACTCCCCCTGAAGGCACAGGTTCGCAGTCTGGGGGTGATCCTAGACTCATCATTGAGCCTGGAGCCCCAGGTCTCAGTGGTGGCTAGGGGAGCCTTCGCACAGTTAAAACTTGTGCGCCAGCTGCGACCATACCTTGGGAAGCCGGACTTGGCCACGGTGGTCCATGCTCTCGTTACATCCCGTTTAGACTACTGCAACGCACTCTATGTGGGGCTGACTTTGAAGACTGTTCGGAAGCTTCAATTAGTCCAACGGGAGGCTGCCAGGTTAATAACTGGGGCGGCGTACAGGGAGCGTACCACTCCTCTGTTACGCCAGCTCCACTGGCTGCCGATTAGCTACCGAGCACAATTCAAGGTGCTGGCTTTAGCCTATAAAGCTCTAAACGGTTCCGGCCCAGCTTATCTGTCCGAACATGTCTCCCGCTACGACCCACCTCAAAGCTTAAGATCATCAGATGAGGCCCTGCTCACGGTCCCGTCAGCCTCACAGGTGCAGCTGGCGGGGACGAGAGACAGGGCCTTTTTCAGTAGTGGCTCCGCGCCTATGGAATGCCCTCCCCATTAAAGTCAGGCAGGCTCCCTCCCTCCTATCCTTCCGTAGGAAGGTTAAAACTTGGACGCTGGAACTCAATTGACAGACCCAGTCTTTTAAATTTGTACACGCCTATCTGTATTTTATAATGTGTTTTATGAATGTTTTATGTAAGTTAATTTTTAACTGATTTATAGTGTATTGTACAGGTTTTATATGTGTGTTTTATTGTAAGCCGCCCTGAATCCCCTTTGAGTGAGAAGGGCGGGATATAAATGTTGTAATAAATAATAAATAAAGTGTGTACAGAGTCAATTTCAGATCCTTGCTCCTGTGATGGATCCGTATTTTGATGAAAGATCTTTCTATAATGGTAATCTTCAGGTAGCCCACTCTGCTGTCACACCCAAGCTGCTGTTAAGGTAACTTTGGTGTTAACATGTCTATCTGTCAGTTGGGGGATGCTGGATGCCTTCTTTAAGAATAAGGCACCCCAAAGAATTAATGTCCACGCTGTTGCTTTTAAGGAATTGATAACGATATATTAACAGGATGTTGTGAATGCGCCTTCGGAGACTGTGGATGATAGTGGTGGGATCAGGAGAGGAAGGAAAAACCCTCGCAAGGAGGGCTTGTTGGAGGATTTGTTTAGGAAAAGGGTCAGGGAGACTGATGGGGAGTCTTCTGAGGAGGATTCATGTGGGGATCCTGAGGTGGAAATGGATGCTGGGGAACAGGTGTTAACGGAGGAATTGGGCACGGACTGGGCACGGGCACCGAAGATGCTTGGGGAAGAAGCATGGATACTGCTGATGCTGGGGAAGCTTGGGTGTCTTCAGAAGCAGATCCCACTTGGTCTGCTTGGAGGAGTGAGAGGGGGTCCACAGGTGTGGATAGAGTTGGGCATGGGCAGGATGATTGGGACTCTGATGAGGAATTCGGAACACCTGACCCAAGGGCATTGGCTGTGTGGAGTTCTGATTCAGATTAAGAAGTTGAGACACCTGTTCTTTGGGCGTGGATAGTTTGGAAGCCCAGGGAGACCTGGATATATTGGGGTTGTTAGGCCATTATACCTTGTGTGTGGCAAGGTGTTGCTGGGCGCCATTGAGTTTCCTGTGTGTGTTACTGAAGACTGGACTAGGACTTTGCAATGGATCTGCTGTTCACCCTCGTTGCTTTGGCTCTCTGTGCCATTTCGTGTTGTGACCTTCTTGGATGACTTCAACCTCTCAGACCTTGGACCTTGGACTGGAACTTGACTCGGCTTTGCTCTTCGCTCTCAATCCGTGGCTTGGCGTCGTTCTCTATTCCGTGGCTGTCTGCTGTTGCTGACTACTACCTTCACTCCTGATACTGACGCTGTCTGCTTATCCTGACTTCGGACCAGCTTGATGATGTTCTCCCGCTCTGCTCCTTTAACTCCTGGCCTGGCGTTTGCTTCTGCAGCAGCTTGGCGCTGCTGGTTTATTCCGACTTTGGACCAGCTTGACGACGTCTCACTGTTTTGCTGGCTTTGCTGCTCTCAACTGGGAGTTCCCTAGCTCAGTTTGGGCATTTGTTTGTTTTGAACTCCTTTTGTACTTTTGAGTTTTGGGAAAGGTTTGTGGGCTTCAATAATGCTTGCTTTAGTTCACGACTCTGTTTTTCAGCCCATTGTGAACTTTTGGGTCAAGTTCTAAAACTTTAAGTTTAACCCGGAGTATATCTCTGGCTAATCCGGATTAGTTGCCAGTTCTTGTTTTTTGGGGTTTTACCTGCTTGTTCTACTTAATAACACTGAAAGTTAAGTGTTTTAAGTCTTTTTAGTTTGTTGAGCTATTTTTTTGGACTGTTGCTTTAATAAACTCTATTTTGCTCTCTAATTGGTGTCTAACTTTTGACACAGGACTTGGGTTTAACTCCACCCAGACACTAACTTGGTTTGCCCACAACAAAGTTCATATTCTAAACCTGAAAGATAAATAAATGATTCTGAAGCTGCCAGACGTGGATGATTCTGCGGAGACTGGATGACTGTTTCCCTGAGGAGAAAAGATGACAGTTTTCCCTGCTCTCAGACTCTGGTATAGAAAACGCCCTATGCCCAAGGCGTTAATCAGTTGTTGTTTAACTGTTGGTTGATGAAAGGTAGTATTGACTAGTTGCAAATAGACTGGTTGAGGCAACTGGTTGAAGTAACTGGACTGGTGGTATACTGGTTGTTAAGTAACTGGTCATCAGTAGCTAGTTGAAATAGTGGTTAGGCAGACTGCTTATAAAGTAGTTATAGTACTACTTTAACCAGTAAAAGTACTACTTAAAGTAGTAAACTGGTGTAGAGAAACTAGTTGAGGTATTGACTTGAGATGACTTGTCAAAGCCTGGAATTCTAGGATTGACTGAAGACATGTCCTGCCTCTAGAATTCCCTGGTGGTCTATGATCTGCGCCGACTCTTTCACCTCAGGAAAAAGGAAGCGTGGCCAACTAACTGACACAAAATGGCTATCCTTTCCTCAGACAAAAGAGCAAACATAATGGCTGACACAAAACAAAAGGGGTTCCCTAAACCCCGCCCTGACATAAAAGTAACTTCTCTAAAACTATGGACAAGGAAATCAAACAAAGGGAAATTGGTACTCATGCCATTTCAGCACACATACCAATAACTAACATTAAAATGTAAACAATACAATTTTAAAATAATGATTTCATAGTCACAAAAAGCAATTTTCAAACCATACAATTGGTATAGACAATGTTGTACCCTGTGAAAAACCCTTTCATTAAATACATAAATTACTTCAAATCCCATGAGAGTTTTTAAAAAGCATTTCATAGCCAGTCGGACAGTCACTTTATTTTCTTTCTAAAAGGGAAAGGCCATGGGTGGCCTCACCCATGACAGGCACAGGACTGGGAGAATTATTATTAAAAGCTATCTGTTTCTTGTCCATTATCAGATTTCTCCATGTCCTTTTGCTGGTTAACTTCACTTACCTTTTAGTGGTTCCCAAGCTTCCTTTGCCTCAGGCAGAAGGGGACGTGGCCAGCTAAGCGGCACAAAATGGCTCCCTTTTCCTCAGACAAAAGGGCAAACAAAATGGCCGACACAAAACAAGAAGGGTTTTCCTAAACTCCACCCTTATAAACTAACATAAAAGTAACTGCTTTAAAACTATGGACAAGGAAGCCAAACAAAGGGAAACTGCAACCCATGTGGTTCCAGCACACCCACTTTGTGAAGGGGAGACACTCTTGGCAGTTTGCAAAAGACATTTTGTGTGGCTTTCTCTAGTGGCCAAACCACCCTGTGCTGCCCAGTGATAAAGATAGTTTCATCACATTTCAGGATAACAGCTGTGCAGTAAAATTGCAGGTAGAGAGAAACTTGAAAAAATGATACCTATATGAATTACAACTGTTGGATCTTTGCAGACAGCAAGTGGAATCAAGTTATGCATCACATTGTATATATTATACCTCAACAAAATAACATTATCCTTCTCTTTGACTCATATATATTTCAGTGGTGTTGAGGACAGATTTGTTTTTCTGTTTAATATTGCTTTTGTGAAACAAATAAACAAATAGGTGTTGCAATCTATGTCAGGGTTTGATCAGAGATCTTGGACAGTTAATGTAAACTCCATTTCAAAGGGACAGCTGTTAGACATCCCCTATCAGTGCTAACAAGGCTTACCTATTCAAATGCAGTTTGGACAGTGTCAACAAAGCAACCCTTTGGATGGATGACGCAATGTTATTTAATTTGCTAACTAGGATGACATCAGAAGGCTAAAAGATGTGCACAATTTTGTTGTGTTTCATATAATATCTGACTCATTGTGCTTTACATTCTTCTATTGATTACAGTAATAATTCAAATCTCATCGTTATTAATAGCATTGTTGTGTGCCAACATATGGTGACCCTATCACAGGGTTTTCTGGGTCTGACGTTCTGTTCTTGGCCCAGCATCACCCATTGGGTTTTTATGGCCAAGCAGGGATTTGAACCCTGATTTCCAGAGTCACAATCCAACACTCAAACACACATTGGCTCTCACTAATAGCCTACTGTAGTAAAATATAGTTGTTCCTATATTGTTGTGGTGGGTGGTGTGCAACTGTTGTGACTCCAGGGCAGTGTTATGTAGTAGTTACAGGGCTAGAGATATAGTTTAGAGAAACCCGATAACTAATTCCACTGACCCAAGAAGTTGTTTGAGTAATTTCGAACAGTCCTTCAAACTAAGGTGATGTGTCTCACAGAGTTGTAGTAGGGAAAAGGTAGAACTGTGTATGGCTTTAGCTCATGGGGTAATAAAGGGGTATAAATGTAACACATACATGCTACGTACATACATATTTACATACATATTGGCCAAGGTTGTACATTTCAGGGCAGGTTGATGACATTTCCCAGGAAATCCTATATCAGAATATGTACCACAGTCCTTACCTTCTTGCTTCCTCTCCCTTTGATCCTGGAGCAAGCAGCCAGAAAAATGGCTCTGAAGGAAATCATTCATTCAAAGTGGGGGACACAGACATGTATCCCTGATGTAGGAATGGCAGTTTCCCTCTTTGTTTTTATAAGGTTGCCTGGCAACTGTGGAGCTGAGAGGATTCTGACAGTTGACTTTAGCTTCCTCAGGTGAGAGGTGTTGCCCAGGGGCATAAAGCTTGATTTGGTGTAGTTGTTGTGTGTATGAGAGAGAACGCTTGAGAAACCAGAATCCCAATCAGCCCACCCACCCACCCCCCCTTCACTTTTCTACTCACTTGTTAGTTGGAGGACTTGAATACTGGACCATTTTAGGGGAATGGGGCATTTCACTCTCCCACTCCCAGGTCTCATGCGGCCCATTGGGAAATGTGTTCAAGAACGTGTACAAACGCAACGTGTCAGAAAATCACTCCAAAAGGCATTAAAGTATGGGGCCCATTTGAATTATTGGTCAACACCTTTTATCTCATTGGACAAAGGAGGTTGTCTCCAATCCTCCGGATGGTGGAAAGGACTAATTTAGGGCTGACCCAGAATATCCCTTTCCTCTGAATCTTTGTGGATGAAGGCTAAGTGTTCAAACCTTCCTTTGGGGTACAAGCGGGCAGTTATAAGCTCATTAATTACTAAGGCCTTCAGTTGGGGTGAAGGGACCTCACTCTAGAAACGGAGGCAAGTGAGCGAATAAGTGTGAGTCAGGATTTAGATTAAAGAAATAATGTTTGATTTTAGACTTTTAAAAATACTGATTTTAACAACTGACAAGAAATAGAGTTGTCCCTTTGTTTTTTAAAATTCAAGATGGCATAAGGTACCCATTTCTTCCCATGTGCTCCAAGTGGTGTAAATAGCTCTTAGCTCTTCTCTGTTCCCCGTTATCCTTGCACCAAATCCATGACAAAGGGCAAGCAGATTGTGAAGAGGCCCGACATCAACTAGTTTGTGTCTTGCCCATGAAGGGAGGAGGAACATGAGCTCAAGCTTCTGAATTCAGATAGAACCATTCTTAATGAACTCTAGCCATACATTTATGGGAAGCAGTGGAGGAACATTTCAGTCATAAGGATAGGAAAACTGGGGGCTTAGAGCCATCTCTTGGTTACATGTATATCTTGCACTCCTCTCCTCTGGAGAGTTCAGAAAACTTTCTTACTCCCCATTTTGTACTCTCCCTTTTTGGTGGAGATGTTGGCATCGAGGAGGTCCTGGCTGCCATCTCATCAAATATAATCCAAAAAGCTTTGTCTTCCAATACTCATGATCCATGATGTAGAACTGGGACTCAAGGAGACCAGGGTCTGGATCTCTGTTCAGTCAAGGAATCACACTGGGTCACCGTGGGAGAGTCACACTCTCTCAGCCCCAGAGAACTAGAAAGGCAACCACCCTCTGACAAAATCTTACCAATAAAACCCCATGATTGATTCTTCTTAAGGCCCTCCTGCTTTTTCATTGCTCTGACCTGGAGTTGCCCACATCAATACACTACATATGGTGTCACCAGTGTATTTAGGGGTTCTGCTTATTATTCTCTCAAAGAGGACAGGGAGTGCTTTATTTATGTTTTTGCCCTATATTTCCTCTGAAGTCAAGGCAATGCCTGCAGCTCTCTCAGTCTGCTCTTTAAGGCAGAAAGAGGGGGAACAAGGCAAATCCATCCTCTGAATTTCATGGCTCTGCCCAATTTTTCCCTGAATCTTCCAAGTCTTATTCTAACCTTCTAACTATGTGGTTAGTTTTTATCGAATACACGTCTTTTAAAATCCACTTTGGAACACATTTAGGGGTCTCCATTCCCAACAATCTGCTTTATAGTTTCACAAATCATATTGTGAGAATGTCTGTTTTCTCATTATCATTTTCAAGGCAACTTAACATTGAACGGATCATGAAACCTTTGCACAAATCATTCACTGGGCCTTTATCACAACTTCAATGTGACCGCCAATGTTTGGGTATTGGTAGGACTGTAATTGTAATGATTCTGGGACTTTGGGTACAGCTGGCAAAGCAAGAGGCCTTAAGTTGAAAAGAGACCAATGATTGGAAGTAAAGGGTGAATTCTTAGACAAGTTGGTAATGAAAAGTGGAGTGAGAGTGACTGTGGAGTAACTTGTGAAGTGAGAGTGACTGGCTTCCTTTTCTTTAGCTCACCTTATATGTGATCTGGCTCAGGGGAAAATGTCTTTTAATTTCTCAAAAGCAGTTGCAAGGAGGAGCCAGTCCTGCCTTCTCTCTGCTCTGCATTTCTGCAAGTCCATTGTGGAGTGGTCAGATGGGAAGGGTCTTTCGAGGCCTCTGGGATGTCCTTCCTAGAAGAAGAGCCCAGGCACAGGTGTCTTCTCCTCCACTCACCTCTTGTTGGCGAGCAAGACACCAGTCAGATGAAATGTTGAGGTGAAATGACTGGCTGCCCAGACGGGGGTCCCTGTGTGTGAAGGACTGGGAACAGCATTTGTGGCTGCTCAGAGGGAAAATGTACCTCTGGAGGAGGGCAGGGGGCACAAAACCTAAATTTAAATGCTAGCCATGCTGTGGGAACCCAATCTGGAGGTGTTGGCTGCATGATATATGCTTATTTTTTTTACTAGTTTGGGTACCCAGGTTATTTGAAAAAGTCAGTGTTTTAATTGTACAATATGCATGAAGTTGTGGATGAACTACAACTGACATCATGCCAGGATAACCCCGAAAAAAATCTATCAGTGCTTCAAGTTTATTATGTGGGCAATTTTGGTGGGGTTCATTGGTAGGGTAAACTACAACTCCCACTATGGTGAGACAGTCTCCTCAAACCCCTCGAGTAGGTTAAGTTAGTCATGGGGGTTCTATGTGCCAAGTTTGATCCAAGTCCATCATCAGTGGAGGTCACAGTTTCCCTGGTTGTGAGTGAACTAAAACTCCCAGAAAGGAAGGTCAGTTCCCCGCAAACCCCTCCAGTAATGACATTTTGGAATATTTGTACCAAGTTTGGTCCAGATCCATCAGTGTTTGAGTTCACAGTGCTCTCTAGATGTAGGTGAACTCCAACCCCCAAATCAAGATGAAATTTCCCCAGTGATCTCCAGTATTTTTTGCTGGTCATGGCTCTGCATGCCAGATTTGGTCCAATTCCATCGTTGGTGGAATTCAGAATGCTCATTGATTGCAGGTGAACTATAACTCCCAGTACCTACAACTCCAAAACGCCCACGCCAATTCCACTCAAAACCCACCAGTATTCAAAGTTGGGCATATTAACTGTGCATACGAAGTTTGGTCCAGATCCATCATTGTTTGGGTTCATAATGCACTCTGGATGTAGGTGAACTACAACTCCTCTAAATTCTTCTAAAGTCCTCCAAGTATTTTTGTTGGTCATGGGGGATCTGTGTGCCAAGTTAGTTCCAGGTCCATCGTTGGTGGAGTTCAGAGTGCTCTTAGATTGCAGGTGAACTATACATTCCAGTACATGCAACTCCTATAAAACATGGTGAATTCACCACAAACCTCTCTAGTATGTTCAGTTGCTGATCAATTCCTCTGTTTGCTGTGTGCCATGGAAAAGAATAGGAAAGGGTTATGGGGGAGGCAGTGGGAGTGGTCATGCAAATTCCACACCAAAGGAGAGAGTAAGAAACATTGGGATGTCTGTGGTAGATGAGAAACAGAAAATTTAGGATGAAATTGTCATGGTATGAAAGATTTCACTGGGTGGTATGGTGTTTGTGGAGGACATTGGCAGGGCTCTTGGACATGTTCACAGCGGTGCTCACTATAATCTGCAATGTCATTGGAGGAAGGGTCATTGGGGTCTCCTGAGTAGTGGGAGCTATAGCTGTTTTTGGAGACAGGAGGTTGTCTGTGTAAGTGGACATCCCAGCCACATGCACACATGCACATTTTCCCTTTTATTTGGCGTATTAGATTAGATTACTGTCGATGACCAGCACCAAAATGGCTGTATGATGTGAGGGGAGATTCTGGGGGATGGGGCAAAGCTTGTTTCCTTGTTTTCAACTCTGGATAGTGCTATTTGGCAGCGTGACACTGTCCTGCATGTCCAAACACCCTGTTCTGCAGCATCTCACAGGGGCCCTTCTTTTGGATAGAAAACTGCATGAATCCAGATGGATTGTGTCTTATTTGGGGGTGCAGAAGGCACCCCTTGACCTATCCTTGTCAGTTGGGGTCCACACACAGATTTTCAAAAGGTGGAATTCATTTATCTTGAAAGGAAAGTTTGCAGACTATAGCAACATGCCATCTGGAGTATTTAAAAACTGGGTTTTGGGTTCAGGAACGACCCCCCCCCCCCCCCCAAAGTCGTTACTCACTGGAATAATTAGCTTTTGTGGCATTTTATATAAAAAGGAAGATGGGCATCAGGACCCAAAGGCAGCCTGCTAGCTTTGCATGAATGGCTGTTTCTCTTTGGCTCTTGCAACACCGATTCCCAGTGTTGATTGCAGGTTGGGAGAAGAAATAAACCGACAATGGATTGTAAACTCAGACTCTTTTCAAATGCAAAACATGTTCCCCAGACAATAGGTTAAGAGTGAAAAAACTCAGGAGTGCTTGCTTCAGGTGAATTAACACATCTTTATTGTTTGTAGGTTGGAAGCATTTGTAAATGTAAGAGTAAATGTTAATTTGTAAGTGATCCTGGGCGGTTGCCTTTCACTATGGCCCCCTGCCCCCCAAATACTCTCTAGATCAGGAATCCCCAAACTAAGGCCCGGGGGCGGATGTGGCCCTCCAAGGTCATTTACCTGGCCCCTGCCCTCAGTTTTATAATATAATATTTTAGTTTTAATAATATAATATATTGTATATACATATACAGTAGAGTCTCACTTATCCAACATTCTGGATTATCCAACACATTTTTGTAGTAAATGTTTTCAATGCATTGTGATATTTTGGAGCTAAATTCATTAATACAGTAATTACTACATAGCATTAATGTGTAATGAAGTACCTTTTCTGTCAAATTTGTTGTATAACATGATGTTTTGGTGCTTAATTTGTAAAATCATAACCTATTTTGATGTTTAATAGGCTTTTTCTTAATCTCTCCTTATTATCCAACATATTTGCTTATCCAAGGTTCTGCCAGTCAGTTTATGTTGGATAAGTCAGACTCTACTGTAATATTGATAATAGTATTATCATGTTATACAATATAATACTAATAATACCATATAATAATATTAAATATATGTTATATATTACATATAATATTACAGTATAGTGGTATAGTTCAATATGATGATATATAATGCTAATATTGTGCTATGCTAATAATATAATCTATTGTATGTACATACAGCTGCTCCCCTTCGGGGTGAGAAGGGTGGGATATAAATGTAGTAAATAAATGTAGTAAATGAATAAATAAATAATTTTTGACTTAGGCTCGCCCAAAGTCTGATACGACTTGAAGGCACACAACAACAACAATCCTAATTAACTTGACTATCTCATTGGCTAGAAGCAGGCCCACACTTCACATTGAAATCCTGATAGGCTTATGTTGGTTAAAATTATTTTCATTTTTAAATATGGTATTGTTCTTTCATCGTTGTTGTTGTTGTTTTGCATTACAAATAAGACATGTGCAGTGTGCATAGGAATTTGTTGGATTTTTTAAAAATGATAATTCGGCCCCTCAACAGTCTGAAGGATTGTGGACCGGCCCTCTGCTTTAAAAGTTTGAGGACCCCTGCTCTAGATCTGTTTTTGTCCCTCAGCCCATAATCCCCCTGATCAGGGTTGTTGATCAGGTATGAGGATGCCTGCCATAGATATGGGTGAAATGTCAGGAGAGAATGCTTCTGGAACATGGCCATACAGCCCGGAATACATACAACAACCCTGTGATCCCGGCCATGACAACACATCCCCCTGATCCTTTCTGGAAAAGGATCCCATTTGTAGGAGGAAGGGTACAAGAGGGATCCAATAAACGGTTTAAAATAGTAGGGCTCTGTGAGACCTTCAAGTCCAATAGTGAGGAGTTGGAGGCACTCTGTACATGGCCAGAATTCTTCCCATCTCATTCACACAAGACCTGGCAGGAAAATCAAATCCCACCCTTGGATCTTGGGGGTTCTGGTTCACACCCCGAACAAGACAACCCCCTGATAAAACAAGCGAGAAAATGGAGAAGGAAAGCATGGTGCCTGATCCATTGCAAATCTAAGCCCCCCCCCCTTTCAAAATACAGTAGAGTCTCACTTATCCAACACTCGCTTATCCAACGTTCTGGGTTATCCAACGCATTTTTGTAGTCAATGTTTCCAATACATCATGATATTTTGGTGCTAAATTTGTAAATACAGTAATTACTACATAGCATTACTGTGTATTGAACTACTTTTGCTGTCAAATTTGTTGTATAACATGATGTTTTGGTGCTTAATTTATAAAATCATAACCTAAATTAATGTTTAATAGGCTTTTCCTTAATGCCTCCTTATTATCCAACATATTTGCTTATCCAACATTCTGCCGGCCCGTTTACGTTGGATAACCGAGACTCTACTGTACCACCACAAGAGAAGACAAGCTGTTGCTGTCAACCTTTCCATACAAGGATGAAACACTCATAGGGCAGGCTGTGTTTCATAGAATCTTAGAACAGTAGAGTTGGAAGAGACCTCGTGGGCCATCCAGTCCAACCTCCTGCCAAGAAGCAGGAAATCGCATTCAAAGGACGTTTTTTGTTTGCTTGTTTTATGTTCCATACCATAATATAATACAGCTGAATGTTTTAACCTTATGAATTGTTTGGCTTTTTTTGGATAACAGTATAAGGATGCTGGGATATAAACTATTATTAAGTATTATTAGTAATTATTATTAATAATAGTTTATTGCCTCCAAAATTATTATTATATTATCAGTCATTATTATAATTAATGCCTGTTTCTACTTGATTAGGTTTTTGTGCAGCAAAGCAGTGACAGTATTTTATCAGGAGAGGAAGGAAAGTAAGTAACGAATGCTGTGGGCACCCCTCCCCCTCCACGAGCTTAGCCAAGAAAACCCTCCTGACTTTGCCCTCCTGGCAGCCGATTGGACTCCTCTGAGGCTGAGAGAGAGTGACGACTCGCCTCACTTCTCCCCTGGGTTCCTCCAGCTGGGATCCCCCCTCGCCTTCCCTCCCGAGGCTGAAGGAAAGGGGGGTCTTCTTCCCACAGAAACACTCCCGGGTTGAGGGGCCCCCAAGTCTCCATTTCCTCACACTTTAGCTGGGAAGAAACGTCACCCTTTCGCCAAAATACCGCATTGATCCAACCTGGAGATCTGTGAGGAAACTGCCCAGCTCCCTCCTTCCCCTTCCTTCCAGATTCGGCGCCTTCAGAGGAATCACCGCCAGGAAAGAAACGCATTTTTTCCTCTTCATCTCTCTTTGGAAACTTTTGTGCCGCCTTTCAGAAACATTTCCCCAAGGCACTGCACGCTGTGGAAACTATTTAAACATTCATATTTAAACTGGTGGTGGCGCAGTGTGTTAAAGCGCTGAGCTGCTGAACTTGCAGACCGAAAGGTCCCAGATTCAAATCCCAGGAGCGGAATGAGCGCCCGCTGTTAGCCCCAGCTCCTGCCAACCTAGCAGTTCGAAAACATGCAAATGTGAGTGGATCAATAGGTACCGCTCCGGCGGGAAGGTAACGGCGCTTCATGCAGTCATGCCGGCCACATGACCTTGGAGGTGTCTACGGACAACGGCGGCTCTTCTGCTTAGAAATGGAGATGAGCACCAACCCCCAGTGTCGGTCACGACTGGACTTAACGTCAGGGGGAAACCTTTACCTTTACTTTTATGTCATTAAAAATATAAAGGCATCGAACATTTCATAGGAAACACGCTGAAAACTGAAGGGGAGGCAAAAAAAAAAAAAAACAGAGAGGGAAAGATCCCTGCAGCATTGAAGGAATGAATGTGAGAGAAGAGAAGAGAATCACTCACAGAACGAGACTCAGCCCGACTGCACATGGAGTTAGTCCTTAATATATGTCTGTTTGATTCATATATTTCTTCCAGATCATACAGAACAGGGTTAAAAAAGGATGAGAAGAGAATTAGGTTTTAGACTTAATGTTTAAGTTGACATCTTTCTTTCTCGTTAGAAACGAACTTTATATCCTATTTGGAAAGGATGTACTCACACATAACACACTAAATATTTGTAAATAAAATGCAATACGACAGCCAAGGAGATCTAAAACAGGATTGGAAACCCCTTGAAAGAGGGGCCGCCTCAAACCCGGGGGAAAGAGCCCTGTGCCTGCGGGAGAGAGAAATGGGGCAGAAGGGCCTCCAGGGAAGGACTCGAGGGTTTCTTCCCTCCTGAGTCCTGTTTTTCAATCCTGAAGGATTTTGCAGGATGGAAAAACCCATTTGTGACACTGTAAACAAGGCAATGCTTCATTTCAAATATTTCAGAGTTTTTAAAGGCAATTGAGGAGCGAATGGTGAATCTAGATACTGTTTTAACGGGCAGTTGATGCAATGGGAGAACTGGTTGTGGTTCCCGTATGAATGCGGTATTTCCTTGGTTCCATCCCTCCACTTTTGGGGACACCTCCAGGTTGAAAAGGAGCCCCGGATGGCGCAGCGGATTAAACCGCTGAGCTGCTGAACATGCTGACCCGAAAAGTTGGCGGTTGGGATCCGTGGAGCAGAGTGAGCTCCCGCTGTTAGCCCCAGCTTCTGCCAACCTAGCAGTTCGAAAACATACAAATATGAGTAGATCAATAGGTACCACTTCTGCGGGAAGGTAACGGGGCTCCATGCAGTCTTGCTGGCCACATGGCCTCGAAGGCGTCTAGGGACAACTCGGCTTAGAAATGGAGATGAGCACCAACCCCCGGAGTCGGACAAGACTAGACTTAATGTCAGGGGAAAATCTTTACCTTTTACCTTAAAAGGCAAAGGAGAGCTTCCATTCTACTAAACGAATAATAGCAGAGAAAGGAAAATGACACAGAACTGGGAGAAAAAATGTGACACAGAAGCACAGAACAACAGTCCTTGTCTAAAATTATCTGATTTGTGAACGTGGGGGAAATTCCCTGTATACACGGAGTTTGAAAAAGAACTCACTAGTTTTAATGTGATTTACATTAAAACTAGGGAGTTCTTTTTCAGACACCCTATATTATCCAATATACATTCCACGGTTGTGTTGTGTATACATTACACTGTGCCACGCAGTCTGTGTGTGTATGCATATATTTAACATTGTGTCTATATTGTTGTGTAGTACATATATTACGGCATATACATTGGGTTACTGTGAGTTTTCCAGAAGCATTCTCTCCTCACGTTTCACCCACATCTATGCCAAGCATCAGAGGTTGTGAGATCTGTTGGAAACTTGAAAAGTGGGTTTTATACATCTGTGGAATAATATCCAGGGTGGGAGAAAGAATTCTTGTCTGATTGAGGCAAGTGTGAATGTTGCAATTGGCCACCTTGATTAGCATTGAATGGCCTTGCAGCTTTAAAGCCTGGTTGCTTCCTGCCTGGAGGAATCCTTTGTTGGGAGATGTTAGCTGGCGCTGTTTCCTGTCTGGAATTCCCCTGTTTTTGAGTGTTACTGTCCGGATTTTAGAGTGTTTTAATACTGGCAGCCAGATTTCATGGTTTCCTCCTTTCCGTTGAAATTGTCCACGTGTTTGTGGATTTGGGTGGCTTCCCTGTGTAGTCTGACCTGGTGGTTGTTAGAGTATATACATTGTTGTTGTTATTTGCCTTTAATTCGTTTCGGGCTTACTGCGACCCCGAAGACCAACCTTTCACGGGTTTATGTCCACATTCATATATTATATAGTGTATGCCTTGATATGTCAGTCAAAGGGAAATGTAAAGGTAGTTAACTGTTTTAAAATGTGATAGAAAGCATACGATACACATACAATACTGGGTTCAAGTATTGGTTCAAGCACAAGTGTCCTTTTTGAAACCTACCATTGAACGTGGGAGTTGTAGCACCTAAACATTGAACTTTAAGAAATCTTGGCCTCAAAAATAGTGGCAGGCTTTTCTTACCCCAAATCTGAAGATGTAATACTACCCAAGATGGTTGTTGTTGCTATTGTTATTAAGCCTTTAAACTGGTGAGTTTCATGTGGCGTTTTGCTCTTGTCTCTTTCCACCTCTCTTTCTCTGTTTTCCCTCTTTCTTCCTTTCTTTCCCTGTTTTCCAACTGTCTTTGTAAATTCCCTCTGCCCAGTTCTGCCCCAGGCCAGTTGCCAACAAGGATCTTTATTAGAAAGACCTCACCAAACCAGAGGGACATTCTTTCAATGCTTTTAAAAGATCTATTCGGGATTGCCTCCTGGATCGCCTGAGTGCATTTGCCTATTAGTTCCTATGGGGATAAATGGGCGGAGAGGGCAGAGGTTTCCTTTTCCTTGGCACCTCTTTCTGGGGCCCCTTTCAAGGAGGACGAGGGAGCTCCTGCCCAGGCCTGAAAGAAGGGCCCTGGGGCCACAGGCAGGAAACAAGCTTTTCACATGTTCTCAGGGTGCTTTGGGCTGCTGGGTGCCTTCAAATCCACAGATAGAAATGCATTTTTACATTACAGCAGCTATCAGAGTTTACCATTAGAAAACAACTCACCTTATGCACAGGTGCTAAGAATTAACTGTAACTACACCCTACCACAAGACTTTGAACATAACATGAAAATAGTGAAAAAAGGGCTATCAGGAACATTTGATTCACAAGGCCATGGCCAAAGTATCTAATGTCTCTAGAATCACTTTATTGGAGGACAGGATGAAACCCAGGGATAATAGATTGGTGTGGCCGCTGACATTAACTAGTTTATCCAAACATGTAATAATAGCAGTGAAAAAATACTGGAACTTGGTGAGTGACATACTTGGAAGTGGGAATCCAGTTTTCTGCTTTAAACTGGATTATATGAAAACCTGGAATCAGATCCTGGGATATAAGGCTTGTCTGGAAGGGCCCTCACAGGAGAACACAACACATGAGAGTTAGGTTGATACAGTCAGATATAGATTCCAAGTAACACACGATTAAACCCAATTTAATGGGTTATTTGGCATGCTACCCTTGCTCTACATGCTCACAGTTTGTACATGAAAGTTATTTAAGAACCAGCACACTAAAGTTTAATCTAAGATATACCACTTTGCTAGCTGTGCCACTGAAGGGGCAATTTATGCAATCACATGTCCCTGCTCATTCACGTACATTGGCCAGACCAGCAAGGAAGTCAAACTTTGAATTATAGAGCATAAAAATAAGATCAGAAATCATTCTATTGATTCTATTTTTTACAAGTATTTTGAGGATTTGAACCATAGTCCTGAGTCATTTTAGAAGTCCTCATACCTCCTTAAGGGCATTGATTTCCAGACTAAACTCTTCCTAAGTGAAACATTTTGGATTTTCACTCTCCAGAGAGAATGTCTGAAAGAGTTGAACAATATAACTCATATGATTGCTTTTTGTAAATCTTTGGATGTAGCCCTTTAAATGCTATCCATCAATAATAGTTACATAGTTACATAGCAACACCTGGTCGTTTTAGGCTTGCTATATGAACATTCGTGTCAATCAATCGATTTTATACTCACAGTGGAATACAACTTTGAGCAGAGTATCACAGATGGGGATATAGAACTGTTTGTGAGTACATTTCTCATATTATCTTTGTATACTGCATGTTCATTATTGATGTTCTATTCAATTGATGTTCAGTTTAAATCCATGGAGCCACTTTTAGTTACTACATGTCTTCCCTTTAGGTTCCACACTACTCTAGAAAAACAACAAAGATAAGTGATTACATTCCTCAATTACTGAACTTAACATTAAGAACCCAACCACCAGACAAAGACTCAGTTGTGGAGTCCAAATCTGTTATGGATTGCGGATTATGAGTCCCTGCATCTTTAACAAGAAATAAGAACATTCTTTATTTGTGAACATAACAGCCTGATGTGAAAAGGAGTCCATGTTGGGCGAGTGGGCTTATTAACAAAATACCTATAGCAGAGTAACATATTAGCCAGCGTGAAGGACCACAAGGTTTCCACAACACAATAGCTGTACACACAGCAGCCTTCTCACTGGAGCTTTACACACACACACACACAAGAGGCCTTCTCACAGAGGCTTCTCTAGGGTGAGGCTAGATTATTTAATCCTTTCAGGGCTCGACTCACATTTTTGTAATTAAAAATACCTAGTGAATTTTTAATATTTAAAGAGTCCATTCATCTTTAAAGAGAGAAAGGAGAAAAATCATTGTACTGTGAATGCGACAGTCTTCTGTTTTACTGCATATACAATAAGTTTGATCATGTAACTAGTTTTTGTATTCACAATTATCAATTCAAACCATTCTGTTTATTCCCATTCACAACTTCGTTATAGTGGACGAGATATGTTTCCCTTTGCCTCCCTCTGACCTGACCACGGTTATCCCTCGAGATTCAGCGGGTCGACTTACTAAACAAACAAACCAACAAAACACACGTTCTGAATTTCTGGTTCTGTGTGGTCTTGCATGGTAGTATTTTTGTATTATGAAAGCGAGAAAAGCCCTTTCCTTGCTCCAGGGACCCTCTTCCTGTGGGATGCCTGCCTGCCCCGGGTTCCCCTCCCCTGCACAAGAGAGGCAGCTTGGCACCGCTTTGCCTGCAATGGCTCCATGCTAAAGGATCCTGGGAGAGGGCGTTTTCCAGGGCCACGAGCCTCCCCTGCCCCAATGTACTGATTCCTTGCCGTGCTACGAATCCCACAATTGCATAAAATTGGGCCATCGTGTTTAAACGGATTTAATTCCACAACAGACGGAGCCTTCATAGCCCCGCAAAGCATCACATGTGTCTTCTTTCGGGAACCGAGGCCGGTTCTCCACTGACCCGATGATGCAGAGTAGGACCAGCCTCAGTCCCCGCTTGGAATTGATCTGCTCTCCTTCCCGGGTTTTTTCCCTTCTTCTTCTTCCTCGTGTCCAGCTCTTTTTAAGGTTCTGCTCAATTGGACAGAAAAAGAAAAAGAACGACAGGAAAACACATTTTCCCCCAATTCCCAGACAAACAAACAAACCCACGAACCACCCTGGACCCCCTTCCTTTCTTTTTTGAAAATGCAAAAACAATTCCCGAAGCCCTGCACTAAAGCCAACCAACGGCCAAAATCTTTCCCTCAAGGGAAGGCCCCTCCCCCTCCCCCACAATGGCAATGGGCCGGAATGGCCGCCCTGCTTATCTCCCTGGAGGCAACGAGGTGCCAAGCGGGCCTTTGGGTTGAGCTCAAATGGGGGAAGTGGGGGTGGAGCCAAGGGCTATAAAGGCGGGGGTCCTGCCAGGGTCCCCTCAGTCTTGTGCCCAGAGACCCCAGAGCAGCAGCAGCACCTTTTCCAGCATGAACACCCCCAACGGAGACTTGAGGGAAGGAGGCCGCCCAGGTGAGGCCGGGAGCCAGGCCGGGGGGGGGGGGGGGGGGGCTTGAGAGATCTCTCCTTCCTTTCCCTTCCCTGGGTCTGCACTGCCAAGCAATGCATGAACGGAGGCCAGTCCCGTTGGGGCCAAGGGGTCTTCTGCCCAGGCTCGAAGGCTCACCCTGGCTTCCTTTCCCGGGAACAAGCGAGACGGGACCGGGCCTGGACTTGGGATCTCTAGTTCTCCTCCGGCAGCGAAGAAGGGGCCCGAACGGAGCTCAAGGGGTCCGAGAGGAGAAGAGGGCAGGAGAGGCTGGAGCCAGATTGGCATATAATGCAGTTTGACGGGGTCGCTGTGGATCCACATCAGGCAGCCCAGTCCCGTTCAAACCGCATTACAGGAGTCTCCTCGGACCATATCATGCATTTCATTTGGCAGTGTGGATTCAGCTTTAGGCCCCATCTACATTGTCCTATAACCAATTTCAGGATGCAGATTAATCGCATTGAGCTGTATTATGTCATTTGCCGCCGGTATAGATTCTTATATTCCAGTTTGATGTAGGTTCTCAACCTGTGGGTCCCCAGATGTTTTGGCCTCCAACTCCCAGAAATTCTAACAGCTGGTAAACTGGCTGGGAGTTGTAGGCCAAAACACCCGGGGACCCACAGGCTGAGAAGCACTGGTGTAGTTCACCTGCCTTCTGAACCTGCATTCTAGGGCAGTGGGGATGGGTCCCCTCTCCTTCACTGGGGAAACAGCGGGTCCAGGAATCTGGGGGTCTCTGAAGAAGGCGGGGCGGGAGGAGGCCAAGCTCCAGCTGCGAGGGTGACCCTTCTCCTTTCTTTCTCCCTTCTGACTTGGCCTATTCCTACGGCAGGAAGCGCCGCGGCTTCAGGCGGCGAAGGACCGGGGGCCCCTAAGCGGCGTCGGCAGCGGACCCAGTTCAGTCAGACCCAGGTGGATAACATGAAGGCCTCCTTCCAACTGGACGCCTATCCGGACCACCCGCGGCGGGAGAAACTCGCGGAGAAGATCGGCGTCGAGGAAGGACGCGTTGCCGTAAGAGAGGGAGGGAGGCGGGGATGTGGGTCTGCTGGGCAGGAGCCTTGTCCCTCTTCTGCCTGCCCGCCCAAGGCCATTGGGGCCTCTGCTGGGAACCGACGGTCAGGCTACTTCTTTTTCAGTAGGTGCTGCCTCTGCAAGGGCCGCTTCTTCTGCCCTTCTTTGCAGGGACATTTGTAACCTGCTCCCCTTTTTTTGAGCCACTTGCAGACTTGAAGGTCTCCGAAGGAGCTGCAGGCCTTAAGCCTCGCCCTGGTTTGTTCTCCCTTCTCTAAAGGAAAGGGAGAGCTGAGTCCACAGTGGAAGGCTTGCCATTCTTCGGCTTTACTTTTGATAATATCCTTTCCTTACCGTGAGAAGTTTGGGCTGTGGAACTAGAAGCATATGTTACAAGTAAATCCTTGTGTAGGTCTTTCCTTTTGTGGTTTGCTTTGCATTTTTCGGGTGGTGGTTTTGAGGCAGGAAGGAGGCTGCTCAATGGACTCACTCAAGTGCTCTCTGTTTCCCTGCTAGCTTTGCTGGTTATTTCTCCAGAGGCTGAACAAGCCTCATGTTTTTAAAACTTAATCGATGCTGAAATCTCGGTTGCTGTGAGTTTTCCGGGCTGTATTGCCATGTTCCGGAAGCATTCTCTCCTGAAGTTTCACCCACATCTATGGCAGGCATCCTTGGAGGTTGTGAGGTCTCTTGAAAATTAGGCAAGGGAAGTTTATATATCTGGAATAATGTCCAGGGTGGGAGAAAGAACTCCTGCCTGATTGAGGCAAGTGTGAATCTTGCAATTGGTCACCTTGATTAGCATTGAATGGCCTTGCAGCTTCAAAGCCTGGCTGCTTCCTGCCTGGGGGAATCCTTTGTTGGGAGGTGTTAGCTAAACCTGATTGTCACCTGTAAGGAATTCCCCTGTTATTTCCGTGTTCCTCTTTGTTGTCCTGAAAAAGCAGGAGAGTTGTTTTGTTTTGCTGGCCTGCAGCGCCCTCTGCTGGCCCTCCTTTGGCTGGAGAGGAGGCTGGAAAGAGGAAGAAGGCCTTGGGACAGGGGATGTTTTAAATACATTATAAATCTGCCCTCAATTTGCATCTGACACGATAAATAAACAAACCTAAGCCCTAATAGAGGCCCCTTCTACACTGCCCTATATCCCAGGATCTGATTCCAGAGTATCTGCTTATCCCTCATTATCTGGTAGTGGAGACTCCTATATTCCAGTTCAAAGCAGATAACCTGGGATCAAACCCTGGGATAGAAGAACAGTGTAGAAGGGGCCTGTGTATCAGCAAACTATAGGAGGGACAAGTAATGGGTGAGAGGGGGTGGCCACACTGAAAAGTCACACAGGGAAGTGTGGAGAAAACAAGCAAGGCAGGCATCAGACCTAGTACCATGCAAATGTCCTCCACGAGAGAGGCAATGAACACAGAAAGGAATGAAAACTAGCCCCATGTCATGCCAGCTACACTGCACAGTCACCCTCCAAAATTAGTTTTCACAGAGGGAAAGGGAGGAAGGAGTAATCCTAAAAACTAAGGATCTTTCTCCTGGGTTCCAGTGCTCCTGAGAGGCTTTGATGTGTTTCTGTGCCAAGAAGTATGTATTCATTGTCTGGAAATAATAATCAACAGATTCTCCTGTTTTAGGTCTGGTTCCAGAACAGAAGAGCCAGGTACTTAAACAATAAGAAAGGAAATCAGGGGAAGAAAGCGAAGCAAACCCGGAATGCCAGGAGGGTTGCCCCCCAGAGTCCGGCAAGAGCCCTCCCATCTCCCATACAAGCAGCAACCGAGATGGCAGCACGTCAGTCCAGCTGGGCTGGACACCTGGGGACTCATCCTCAGTTGGGACAAACCTGGCCAAGGCCGAACTATCTCTTCCCACAAAGCTATGCCTGTGAAAACAGCCAGTTTGGTAGAGGACAGGCCACAGCCTTCAGCCACAGTTCCCACAGGAACCCCTGTGTCCAGAATTCTCCCTGTTGCTTTGGTGCTGGTGCTCAAGATGCCTCCTGGAGACCGCAACAGCAGAGCCAGCCGGACTATGCCGCTTGGGACACAGGTTTTCATTTAGGGCCCTTCTGTGACCAAGGCCAAGGTTTTCCTGTTGAAGCCCAGCAGCTGGGAGAACAGCTTTCGGTTGTCCAGGATTCTACAATGAATATAGGACACTTCATGGACAATATCAGGCCTTTCGAAGAGGATGGCGGCTGTGTAGTGCCTTCTACCCCTGGGAGCAGCCCGGCCCTCCCTGGAGATGTGGCCTCCATGAGGCAAGAGCTCAGTCCCTTAGGCTCTTCAAGCTCTAACCAGCCTCCATATCCAGTGCCTCCATATCCACAGTGGGGGGCTTTGCCAGAACAGGAGAGTCATTCCCATTGGCAAAGCTATGAAGGGCCCTTCCAAATGACATTTGGCAGCATCAACACAATGGACTTAGGTGGGTGGGATGGCTTGACGGGATTTCCGAATCAGTAAACTGTTAGTCTTGCTTATCAATAATTTTCTATAATAATTAAGAATGTGCGGTAATTTATTGAATATTGATGAATGAAATGTGTCACTAACATTTTGTAATAAAGTTTTTTCTTGAAATTTGACTGTATGATTTTCCTGAAATGTTCATCCAGCCCTTTCCTTCTTTCCTGGGCCAAAAAAGGAGAAATCTGCTGCAGGGATGAGTTTTCTTCCCAGTATATAAGGCTATAAAAGCTTTAATTCATCTAGGGTAGTTTTTCCTCTCCTTTTAAAAAAGAATGGGCTCTGCCTCCATGAGGCAACAACCCTGAGTTAATTAGGATAAATGTAAAGATGCACATATTAGAAGGCAATAATGTGTCCTTTTCAAGTTTGCAAAAACACTTAGGGAATGAAAGGTAAGGGGTCAGTAGAATGAAGTCCTGGGAAGTTAAAGTTAAGCACATGCTTATCGCCTTCAGTGGGTGGTAAAAGCTTTGCCTTGCCTTTGGTCTTCCCTATATCTCAGTCTACAAACACAGACAGGTACTAATAAAAAGATTATGGGCTAATTCTGTAATCGTAGCTGATGTTGAAAGATCTGTGGCTGTCACAACCTTTTAACTGTTAATTTCAAGTTCAAATCTAGATCTATCTCTGACCAAAATGTTCAGAATGTAACTAGGGAGGCTACCAAAGCCAGACAAAAGTACTTTAGGGACCTGGAATTCCTTCCACATATCAAGTCCCACAATGCAGTTTTCGGATGTCTAAAATGGTATGTTTGTATGTATGTATATCCCTCATTTAATCTGGCCCATAGTCTTAATGCAGCCCTCTACAAAATACCTAAACACAATAAATATTAGCATATGCTCCAACATTTTACTACAAGAAACATCAGAGAGTCCTTTAAAATGGCAAAAGTGATCAGTGACACATCTGATGTCTTTTCTCTCACTGCCTTTTCAGTTCTGGCTGCAGTCACAGGAGCACTCTTACCTGCACTTTCCTTCCTGAGTAATCTGGCTAGAGATCCAAGGAGATGATCTTTGTTTTTGTGCTATTGTTTAAGTGAAATCTTTGAGACAAGGAGACATAAAAGAAAGGGGGTGGGCGGGCCATAGCTTCCGTTTCTCAGAGGTGAGCCTTAGCTTAGCAGCCTAACCAGAGAAGGACTGTGTATCCCATCTCTAGAACACAGTGCTGCCAATTGGTTTGGATGAAGTAGGCTAAACAGTACGGGATGCCTTTTGCAACCTCCTTTAAATTATGAACTTGAAATTATGAAGATTCTTAGTAGGTGGGAGTTCATCTTTTTCTGTCCAGAAAGGGGCTGTGCAGTGAACAGCTGTAGAATGTGACAAAATGGGATCAATAAGACTTTTCCATCTGTCCCAAATTTCTACCATCAGAATCCCAGGCCTGTAGCTTGATGTGGTTCCTCTGAGAAACAGCTCTACTGCCTCACCTGCTGCTTGTGAGGTCTGGCCTCAGAAACCACACTCAGCCTCTTTTACAGGACATCCTGATCTCTATTTATCATATACTTAAATATAAAACATGCCAGCATTATCATAGTCATTGGATATTATTAATTAAACATGAGTGTTCAATACACTCAAATGCATTCTTTGTTTTCTTCTGGCCACCAGAGATTTGGGGAAATATCCAGACTCGGTGACAATTTTTTGAATAGTGTGATTTTTTTTGCATGATTTGTTGTTGCAGGTTTTTTTTATTTAAAAAAACCTATATAT
This sequence comes from Anolis carolinensis, assembly GCF_035594765.1. Taxonomy (NCBI): domain Eukaryota; kingdom Metazoa; phylum Chordata; class Lepidosauria; order Squamata; family Anolidae; genus Anolis; species Anolis carolinensis. The sequence continues at coordinate 178,898,330 of NC_085843.1, forward strand.
TTTGTATACTTTTTAGGAAACTTCTGTGCTATTCGATCCTTTTTAGTAACATGCCTAGACACCCTATAGGATCTTGTCTGATCTTGCGTGGCAAACAGCTTCACCCCTGGTTAGTAGTAGAATGGGAGAGCACCAAGGAATACTGTGCTGTAAGCTATGGTGGCACAGCTCCTGGACTTGCTGACCGAAAAGATGGAGGTTAGAATCCGGGAAGCGGGGTGAGCTTCTGCTGTTAGCCCCAGCTTCTGCCAACCTAGTAGTTCAAAAAATGCAAATGTGAGTAGAACCATTCTCCATGCAGTCATGCCAGCCACGTACCTTGTAGGTGTCTACGGACAACCCGGCTCTTTGGCTTAGAAATTGAGTTGAGCACCAACCCTCAGAGTCCAACATGATTAGATTTAATGTCAAGTGAAAACCTTTACTTTAAGCTATGTTTCAGATGAGGGAACTGGCTAAACCATGTGTAAGTATTGCTTGCCTTAAGAAAACCCTATGAAATTCACGGGGTTACCAAAACTCAGGGGCCCCTTCTACACTGCCATATAAAATCCCGATTATCTGCTTTGAACTGAATTGTATGGCAGCATAGAGGTATATAATCCAGTTCTAAACAGATAATGTGGATTATGTGCTTTAATAATCTGAATTACAGTATATGGCAGGCAGTGTAGATCCAGCTAGAGTTTGATTTGCTCAGTGGTTTCTATGGTTGAGCAGAAATTCGAATCCTGGTCTCCAGAGTTGTAGGCCCATGCTCAAACCATTACAGCCATACTAGTGGGCATAGGAATAGATAGATACATACACTGTGCTTTCAGAATTGATCATATCTTTACTCTGGAAAAAATGCTTACCTTTCTGAGCAGCTGGAGTAGACCTAAAGCTACAGGACACTATTGGTTCCTATGGCAGAGATCCTACAAACCTTCAGTCAAAATCTAGTCAAGTAGAGAATAATCGTGTCTATATTTTTTCTGATGATTTTGCTTTCTTCCTCTCTTTCTCTCATGTATTTATCTCTATACTATTAAATGTTTAACTCCACTGTTTTAAAAGATAATAAACTTCCCCTTAGCCTTAAGTTTCAGCATGAAAAGACATTTTTCAAATTGGGAAAATCAAGTGTTGCTCTTCTAACATTGGACTTTCCATTATAAATTATTCTTTGGCCTCCTATACCATCTAATCATTTGATATTGTTAAAATTGTGTGGTTAAATGAAAACAAGTGCTCCCCATAGCGACACCTTGTTGTTTGTCTTCAAATCATAGCAACACTAGCACAAACTTTATACAGGGTTTTCTTAGCAAGATTTGTTTAGTTTTGCAGTGCCTTTGCCTTCTTTTGAGGCTGAGAGAGTGTGACATGCCTGAGGTCACCTCGCAGATTTCCATGGATGGGGAGGAATTTGAATCCCTGGTCTCCACTATACCACACTGGCTCATACAAACACACACACACACACACATACACACACGCATATATAGACTTAAATGAGCATTGGGAAGCAATGTAGTGAAGAGGCTGAGGTATTGAATTACAACTCAGGAAAATCAGAATTTGAATTCTTGCTCAACCATGACAACCCACTGGGTGACTGTGGCAGAAAAGTCTCTTATCCAAACAGAGGGGCAATGGCAAGCCTACTCTGACGAAATCCTGTCAATAATAGGATTGCCTCTAACGTGCTGAAGGTGCTGAGAAGAAATAATATATAGTGTACAGTACTTTACTGTGTGTGCTCTGCTGTACAATGTCACGAAGGAGCAATTTGCATCCTCTTAGGCCAACCAGCTGCTGGATAGGGTTGGGAGGGGAGGAGACTCAAGATTTTCTTACAACCCTGTATCCTCGCACTCCGGTCCTATACGTACTTCCAAAATTTCATAAAGACGTTAGGCCACCTGTAGGTCGGCCAATTGTTTCAGGGTCTGGCTCGGTTCTTGAACCATTATCTAAATTTGTTGATTATTTTTTACAACCCTTTGTTAAACAAACATTATCATATGTCAAGGACACTAAACATTTTATTAATATTATAGAAAATCTGTATATTCCTGCGGATGCGGTCTTAATGACAATGGATGTAACTTCCTTATACACCAGCATCCCTCTAGCAGAAGCTCGAGAGATATGTGCGAGCACACTTGATTTGAGATCCACTTTACACCCTCCAACTCATTTTTTATTAGATCTTATTGATGTAATTCTTGAAAAAAATTATTTTAAATTTGATTGTTGTTTTTATTTTCAAGGTGTCGCTATGGGGAGCACTGCGGCTCCGTCCATAGCTAATTTATTCATGAATAATTTAGAAGTTAAATTTATTTTGAATTACGAAAAAAATCCCCTTCACGACCACATGATAAAATATTGCAGATACATTGATGATTTTTTTTGATTATGCAGAATGAACAGTCAGCACAGGATTTACTAACATGGGTCAATACTATACATCCCTGCATTAAATTCACAGGCAACATCAGTCCCAACAGTATAGCATATCTGGACGGAACAGTAATAAAAGACAACAACAAACTGCTAGTTAACAACTTTCGCAAACCTTCAGACAGAAATGCATTTCTGCACTATAGTAGTTATCACAGCATATCCTTCAAAAACAATCTACCATATGCGCAGATGCTTAGAATCAAACGTAACTGCACCTTACCACAAGACTTCAAACAAAACATGGAAATACTTGAAAATCAGTGAAGGGACAAGGGTTATCCTGAATATATTATCCAGAAGGCTAGGGTTAAAACTTCCAGTGTACCAAGATCAGCTACACTAGAGGATAAAGTTAGACCCAGGGACAACAGATTGGTATGGCCTCTCACCCTGAGTAACCTATCCAAACACACTATAAAAACAGTAAAAAAGTATTGGAATCTGGTGAGGGATATACCGGGTTGTGAGAGACCCCCCCTTATCGCTCACAAGAGAACACAAAACATCAGGGATATCTTGATTCACTCAGATATAGACCCCAAGCCAGTGATCTTTAAACCTGTTTTAATAGGCAACTTTCAGAATAAGCATACAAAAACTCAGTATAAAATCAATCATTTTGCTACCTGCTCCACTAAAGGTGTAATATATGCCATCACCTGTCCTTGCGTGCTCACTTACATTGGCCAAACAAGCAGAGAGATCAAGCTCAGAATTATTGAACACAAGAGTAAGACCAGGAAACATTCCATGGATTCTATACTATACAAGCATTTTGTGGATCTGAATCATAGCCCTGAATCTTTTCAAGTACAGGTTTTAGAGGTGGTCACTCCACCCAGAGACATGGATTTCCAAACTAAACTGTTACAACGGGAATCCTTCTGGATCTTTACCCTGCAAACAGAACAGCCAAAAGGGTTAAACAATGTCAATTCATATGAATGTTTCTTATAACAGTGTAGGCTTTACCTCCATGTATTTTGAACCAATAAAGATATCATCATCACCTGATCAATGGATTAACTGTATAAGTAATGGTATGAGCCATTTCCACCCTATACTCGCCACAGAATAAAACTCCTTGCAGAGTACATGGGGCAATAAAGACCAGCTGTGAGTATTATAGTTGTTTTTTGGGTTCACCGAATTTGTATTCTATATATGTTCTATTATTCATGTCATAATATACTACCTTTAGCCACTATCTATGTCCCCTTAGGATCCACCTACCCAGAAAATGGATGGTGAACTTCTCACCTTAAAAGTTGAAACTTTTCTGTTTATTTAAGTAAGTAGAGTGCCTGAACATACCTTGTTGTAATCTTTTTTGTAAACTTTCTTAACAAATTGCTGGTTTGCAAGTATATATGTGTATGATGTGTATTATTTGTAGACCCAACCGCCTGACGAAGACTCCTGTGAGTCGAAACCGGTTGCAGGTTTGAGTCAAGTTATATGGAAACTGGAGTCTACTCGTACAATAAAGAACAGGACATTTACCCACATGAAAAACTTGTCCTTATACTTGAAGAGAAGAACTGCTGATTTCTACTTATATGCGATTGGGACAGTCCTGTTTTTTGGATAGACATTGATTTTTGGATATACATTGAGTTCGTTTGATTATTTTCATATCACCACAAGCAGTGGATTTTGGTCTTCATAGTTTAGGGGAACCCATTGTGCTTTTAAGAATAGGATTGCCTCTAACGTGCTGAAGGTACTGAGAAGAAATAATATATAGTGTACAGTACTTTACTGTGTGTACTCTGCTGTACAATGTCACGAAGGAGCAATTTGCATCCTCTTAGGCCAACCAGCTGCTGGATAGGGTTGGGAGGGGAGGAGATTCAAGCCTAGATTACCAGTGGACTGCCTGAAGCAATTTATTCATTTCATACCTTAATTTTTATGCCACCACTGTCTACACAGAGCATATATCTGCAGAAAGCTCCCACCAATTTTTGAAACTTTTCCAAGGCACCAACCACTTTAACCATCTTAAGGATATATACCAGCAGCACACTTAACTCACACACATACAAGGATATCTCTACATACTGGGTAAGCATGAATAGCCTTAACCCTGCCTCCCCAACTGTGGAAAGAATTTTTAGATTTAGATTTTTAGATCTGCAGTGGAGAGAAAAGAGATGACCCTTTCTTCACGCCATCTGTCTTTACTGGGTGCCCAAAACCTAGGACTTAGTGTCAATTTGAAGACATGACCATTATACTAAAATATTATCATTTGGTATTACAGTAGAGTCTCACTTATCCAACATAAACGGGCCGGCAGAATGTTTGATAAGTGAATATGTTGGATAATAAGGAGAGATTAAGAAAAAGCCTATTAAACATCAAATTTTACAAATTAAGCACCAAAACATCATGTTATACAACAAATTTGACAGAAAAAGTAGTTCATTACACATTAATGCTATGTAGTAATTACTGTATTTACAAATTTAGCACCAAAATATCACGATATATTGAAAACATTGACTACAAAAATGTGTTGGATAATCCAGAACGTTGGATAAGTGAGACTCTACTGTACTTGCTAATGAGGCTGCTTATCAGAACCTGCATATTCCTCTTCCTTCCCTCAACCCCAATCCCCCAGGCACACAGGTTTCTCCAGCCTGTAGACGGATCTTCTGTTGTATGAGGATTGAGGAGAAGAACTACTTGTTTAGTCACTGTCTGATGTACTGGATACAAGCCAGAGAGATTTGAGCTTGAATCCTTTGAGCCTGCGGTGGTGCAGAGGGTTAAATTGCTGAGCTGCTGAACTTACTGACCAAAACTTTGGTGGTTCAAATCCGGGGAACGGGGGTGAGATCCTGCTGTTAGCTCCAGCTTGCAAGTGTGAGTAGAGCAATAGGTACCGCTCTGGAGGGAAGGAAATGGTGCTCCATGGGCTGGCTCTTTGGCTTAGAAATGTAGATGAGCACCAACTCCCAGTGTTGGACATGACTAGACTTAATGTCAGGTGAAAATCTTTCCCTTTCCAAACAGCATGGGAGTTAGTCTCACATTACTCTGGGCTGCATTTACACTGTAAAGTTAATGCAGCTTTAAAATATGTTTACTGACTTGGTTCCATACTATGGATTCATGGGAGTTTTAGTTTTGTAAGTGCTGGTGCCCCACCAAATTGCAAACCCCAGGATTCCAGAGCATTGGGCCATGGCAGTTACAGTGGGGTCAAACTACATTAATTCTCCAGTCAGCCTGAGAATAAGTTTGCTAGAACTGTGCCATTAATCTTTAACTTGTCTTAAGAGAGATAATGAAACTAGGATTGCTTAAGGCCACCTCTCAAGTTCTTTGACTACTGGATAAAGGGAAGCCCTGAGGCCATTGGCACCCAAATCACAGGCAGCTGGAGAGCAAAAATAGAGGGCAGAAACATTTGGCAACCATTTCTATCTTAATATGTGATATGATAGTGAGCAGTTGTCTGATAGAAGCAACATCTAATGAGACTGGAAGGACAGCTTCTGGCCCAAGTTCCGGACAACAAAGCCTGGAGCTTCGCTAAGGCAGATGATTAAAAGCATGAGCTTGTCATAAGACAAAGCCTATATGGTGGAAATAGTACCTTTCTCTAGCCAGGCAAAACAAGGCACAAAACAAAATGAAACATCAGACCGCTTGTTCCAAACAATAGCACTGCCAAACATTCAGTTCTGTTGTGACAATCAAGAGTTTGGCGAGGTTCTCTCAAAGGTGTGCATACCTAAGTGTAGGAATTTGTGCACCAGGATGGAATAGGATTCACTCTCCTTCTTTGCATGAACCCAGCCACCCTCTTTCACCAGTTTTCCTAATTTTAGTTGCATTAAGACAAGCGTTATTTGTTATTCTACTTACGATTGCTCTTGTGAATCAAACATATACATAGGTGTTGCAATCTAAGTCAAGATTGGTTTGAAATCTTTGGGCAGTTAATGTAAACTCCATTTCAAAGGGACCGCTCTTAGACATCCTTATCAGTTTTAACACGGGCTTAACTATTCAAATCCAGTGTTGCCGGTGATATCAAGTGTTCTGTCAACAAAGCAACCATTTGGATGGATGACACAATACTTGCTTGCTTGGATGACATCAGAAAGCTAAAATGCGTACACAATGAGGTTGTGTTTTAGATATTTATTACATGCATTTATATCCTTTAGATTATGCTTTACTTTCTTCAAATCTGGCAGTTATTAATAGTACAGTTGCTGTGGGACTTCAGTCACTCCAACCTATGGCAAATATAACAACAACATACTATCTCTTGTATATCATTTTAACAATGTAATTGCATTGATTGCAAAATCATTAGAAAGAGTTATTCAAGAATTTGCTATTATATTGGGGTTCTGAGGGTTGTGTCTAACCTCAGTGACTTCATGACAGAGTGATGTGGTGCTTTGAGTTTCCTTGTGGAGAGAAAAATTAGGTTATTATTAATAATAATAATAAAAGCAAGCTCAATGGAAGCAACACCATCAAGGCCATAAACACCTGGGCCATACCTGTCATAAGATATACTGCTGGCATCATAAACTGGACACAGGTGGAACTGGACAATTTGGACAGAAAAACAAGTTAAACCCATGACCATTCATCATTCACTGCACTCTCGCAGTGATGTTGACTGGCTATATCTGCCTAGAAGATGTGGTGGCAGAGGACTCTTACAAGTAAAACAAGCAGTCAAAGAAGAAGAATATGCCCTGGCAGAATATGTAAAGGAAAGTGAAGATCCTGCTTTAATTGAAGTCAAAAATCAGAAACTCTTCAAAGCACAGCAGACAAAAAACCAGTACAAGAAAACCACATTGCAAACTAGAGCTGACAGCTGGCACAACAAAACATTGCATGGAAAGTTCCTTGACAAAATTGAAGGAAAAGCTGATAAAGAGAAGACCTGGCTATGGCTCACGAAGGGGACACTGAAAAGGAGACAGAAGGCTTGATCCTTGCAGCCCAGGAACAAGCCATCAAAACAAATATAATTAAGGCCAAGATCGAAAAATCAGCTGATGACCCAAAATGCAGACTGTGCAAGGAAGCTGACGAAACCATTGATCATATCCTCAGCTGCTATAAGGAAATTACACAGACTGACTACAAACAGAGGCACAACTATGTGGCCCAAATGATTCTTTGGAACTTATGCCTCAAGTAGTACCACCTGCCAGCAGTAAAGAACTGGTGGGATCACAAACCTGCAAAGATAATGGAAAATGAACACGCAAAGATACTGTGGGACTTTTAAATCCACACTGACAAAGTTCTGGAACACAACACACTAGTCATGACAGTTGTGGAAAAGAAAAAGGTTTGGATTATTGATGTCGCCATACCAGGTGACAGTTGAATTTATGAAAAACAACAGGAAAAATTCAGCCGTTATCAGGACCTCAAGACTGAACTTCAAAGACTCTGGCCGAAACCAGTACAGGTGGTCCCAGTGGTGATCGGCACATTAGGTGCCGTGCCAAAGGATCTCAGCTGGCATTTGGAAACAATAGACATTGACAAATTATGATCTGCCAACTGCAAAAGGCCAGCTTACTGGGATCTGCACGCATCATTCGAAAATACATCAGACAGTCCTAAATGCTTGGGAAGTGTTCAACTTGTGATTCTGTGATACGAAATCCAGCATATCTATCCTGTTTGTTGTGTCATACTATGTCATTATGTCAATAATAATAATAATAATAATAATAATAATAATAATAATAATAATAATATAGTATTGGAGGCATCATAGTTTAGACAAATCCAAGTACAATTTCCATTGAGATGTGAGAATAACTGAATAATTTAGAAAGTCAACTTCCATCAGTCCAAAGTGACCACACTCATAGGACAGGCATGGGCAAACTTCAGCCCTCCAGTTTAAACCCTTCAGCTTAAGTGGCTGAGGGGGGAAAGGAAAGTGCCTGAGTCTGTTAGGAATTGTGGGAGCTGAAGTCCAAAACACCTGGAGGGCCAAAGTTTGCCCATGCCTGTCATCAGGTGTTGGTGGGGAGAAGGGAGAACTGGGTATCACTTTAGCTCCCTAAAATGCTAAAATCTGTGCACAATTGTCTTGTGTTTTCGATAACCTCTGACTGATTGGGCTTTACATTTTTTCTTATGATTATAACAATATTATGGATTAAAATCAGATAATTATTAACTGCATAGTGTAGTGAAACATGGAATCAAGCCAGCATATTTACAATGGAAACTTCTCACTGAAGTGCCATCTTTTCAAAATTGTATTAATTGCATACTCAATAGAAAACGCTTTAAAAAGGAATTGTTACTCTTTGAGGATGGCTGGAAGGGTGGGTTACAATCTTTGAGACTCCAGATCAGTGTGACGTAGTGGAGACAGAGTTTGGAGAAATCCAAATCCACGGTCCACTTAACTCTTAGATTAACTGAGTAATTTAGAAAAGACTCTCTCTACCTTACATGGTAACTGAAGAAAGCAGGAGGGCTGTACCTATCTGTAGTTCACTGGGGATTGGTGAAATGTAAAGGTAACTGATATGTACATACATTTTGACTCGGGTTGAACATCACTGGGTAATAAAAAGATTTATAACAATTCTTGCCTTTGGCTTCCTCTCTGATTCTTGAGCAAGAAGCCAGGAAAATGGCTCAGGAGGAAATTGCTCATTCAAAGTAGGGGACGAAGATATGAGCCCCTGATGTAAGAATGACAGTTTCCAGCATTGTTTTCATGAGGTTGCCTGGCAACCATGTAGTTGAGAGGATGATGACAGTTGAGCTTAGCTTCCTCAGGTGAGAAGTGCTGCCCAGGTGAGTAAAGTGTGATCTGGTGTTGTGTGGGTATGTAAGGCTGGATTTAGACTACCCTTTATGTGAGGAAACTGCCCAAGTCAGTCAGGTTATTTGAAAAAGTCAGTGGATTATCTGCTTTGATATTCTGGGTTATATGGCTGTGTGGAAGGGCCTTTAGTTCAGGACAATGATATTATATAATAATAATAATAATAATAATAATAATAATAATAATAATAATAAACACCTTTATTTATATACCACTCAATCTCCTTGAGAGGACTCAGGGCGGTTTCCAACATAAACAAAAAACATTCAGTTGTCAAAAAAGACACCATATAACAAGGTTAAACATAATAAACATAGTAAACATTATCATAAAACAAAAATAAACAATTCTACTAAAAACAATCACAAAAATTAAAATCCAGTTCAATATAAAATAAAACCATAATGTCAAGAGTCAGACACCAGTTAACATACAAAACAAAGTTTATTCCGAAGATAAGCCAAAAAATAACATAAACACAGGAAATATCCTTGAAACACTTCACTTTTCAGTGTTTCGAGAGTAGATTGGACAATAATAACTCAAAAACGAGCCACGCTAATTTCCCATGCTGGCATTCAATAAAAAACTAAATAACGCTTCAATTCAGCTTTGGAAAACAAATAGAGTTAATTGCTGGAAAACAAACAAACTAGAAAAGCAGTAAAGCTGCTTCCATGGTGCAGATAAGCCGAGAGCCTCAAAGGGATGATGAATAGCCGTCGTCAGAAGAATCCAAGGTCAGGTCAGGAGGCAGCAGAAATTCCGAAAGACAAAACAATAGTCAGAAGCCGGGAGTAGCCGTCAGTCAGAGGGCGTAGACAGAAGCCAGGTCAAATTCAATCCAAAGTCCGAAGAGGGTGCAGTCATCCAAAACAGGTCCACGATAAGACACAGCGAGAGCCAAGCTAGATGATATCAGCAGATTCAAATCATAGTCCAAGTTCAGTCTTCATGGAAACACAGAGATCCCAATGGCGCCTCAGCAACACCTTGCCACACGCAAAGTGCAGTGGCCAAACATTCCCATTTTATTCCCCTTCCTCCTGGGTGACCAAACACTCACACCCAAACACCAGGTGTCCCAAATCTACTCAGAGTCTGAACTCCACACAGCTAGATCTCGTGGATCTGGAGTACCTAGCAATTCGTCGGAGTCCCAATCATCCTGCCCACATTTAGCCCCATGAACACTTAAAGAACCATCCTCCCTTCTCCAAGCATCCCAATTGGGATCAGCTCCTGCAGAAACCCCAGGTTCAGAAGTATCCATAAGCCCCAAATCCCCAGACATCTCCGGTGGCTGTGCCCATTCAGTGCCCGCTTCCCCAGCCACCACCTGTTCCTCAGCATCCATCTCCCCATCTGAATCTTCCTCAGAAGATCCCCCATATAGCTCTCTAAGTCGTTCCTGCGCAACTCCTCCAGTGAACCCTCATCACGAGGGTTTTTTCTTCCTCTTCGAATTCCATCACCATCAACCATAATCCCCGAAGGCGCAGTCACAACACATAATGTTTGGATGTTCTTCTATCCTGTCATGCCCTGTAAACAAGGTATAGTCTTGTTACTCCAACATAACATTTTCCCTTTCCTCTGTCATCTTTTTTAAAGCCTTTGCCCTTTCCAGATGAGGATGAGGATGATGATTATATTATGAACAATATCTTTGTAGACCTACTGCATAAAAAGCATTTTGTCAAAGCAGTAACATTGACTAATATAACTTGATTACATTTAAATGAAGTTGATCATGCAAAAACACATGTTTGTAAGAGCTGTGGGCATGATTGTATTACTATTTTTTTATATCCTGCCCTTTTACTGATTTGGGATTCAAGGTGGCTGTTAAAAAACTGTTTAAAAGACATAGCTATTTTGATAAAGCGCTCATATTCCTCAGGGGTTGGGGCAACTGATATAATCTTGTCATCTAATGTATCTGAAAATTTAGACCAATCTGACTTTCTGACGTTGAATCTTCATTTAAATCGGACTTCCTGGGTCCTTATAGTTAGAAACAATTGGCATATTATCGGCCAATGCTGTGTGTTTGTTATAGGTGGTCCCACTGATTTAGTGCATTGTTGCACTATACTGTCACTCACAAACAGAATGTCTGGGTTATATCCTCGATGCCATCTCCCACTGTTATAGGATGGTGGGAGCTTATTATCATGAATAAGCAATAGTTTATGCAGTTCAGCCCAGGAAAGGACAGCCTCTCCATTTTTATCCTCTTGAGCATAGCCCCATACGTGGCTATGGCTGTTAAAGTCACCAATTACTATTGTCCTTTGGTGGCTATCAAAATTCTCAGGAAAGGAGAAACAAAACTCTTCATTTGGAGGTTTGTACATAGAAGTAATCATGATGTTACCAAGCTCTACTGTTATAACTTCTCTATTGTTTTCTTCAGTCTTACGACCACTGCTGACTTGGAAGCCTGGTTTTACAAAAATAGCACATCCATACTGCGTATGTGGTCTTTCCGCCACTAAGATAATTCCTGGGACTTTTGGTCATTCCTGTTGTTTATCGCTGTGTGTTTTTTGGTCGCACAGCACGTCACATTTCTTATCTCGACACAGTTCATAAAGCAGTTGTTCTTAGGCAGATGACATGCCTTGGAAGTTAATTGAGATTATTGTCATGGTTGGTCCTGAAAAGGTCTGTTTGTTTGGTTGCATACTGCAAGTCACTTCTGGTGTGAGAGAATCAGCCATCTACAAAGATATTGCCCAGTAGAAGCCCGGATTTGTTATTATTATAATAATAAAACTTTATTTATATTCTGCCATAATCTCCCAGAGGGACTTGGGACGGCTCACAAAACATTCAAGGTGTGACACAAAATACAAAATACAACAAGTGCAAAACAAAGCATAGGCAATAAACCATAAAAACAACATCATAAATTCACAATACCCCCTGGTTACAAAACAATAAAATACAGCAATTGCTGTAGATAAAACAGCAGGATTCCACCTCAAAATAGTAAAGTGCTAACGGGCCTCATATGTATTATAAGACAATCTAAACATGATTGAAGGCTTGTCGGAAAAGTCAAGTCTTTAATTGTGTGTGGAGGGTTTGGAGAAGAATTTGAATGTTTCAATGTGCTTTCGAACAGCAGGTACTTTTTCATCACCATCCAGTCTTAACTATTTACTGCCCTAACCCTCAGCACTTTGCCCTATTCCTGAATCTCATTGCCTTGCGCTTTTGGACATGCCTGCCTTCCCTGTAATTTATTTATTTATTTATTATTTAAAGTATTTATATTCCGCCCTTCTCACCCCGAAGAGGACTCAGGGCGGATCACATTATGTACATATAGGGCATTCAATGCCCATAAACACATCGAACCGAGACAGAGACAACAGACAGACAGACACAGAGGCAATTTAACCTTCTCCTGAGGGGATGTTCGATTCTGGCCACAGGGGGAGCAGCTGCTTCATCATCCACTCTGATGGTACTTCCTCACTTCCTCATTCCAACATTGTAAATTAGTTAAACTTGCCTCCCCACTTTTTATAAGTGGTACCTTATTTCCTACTTGATAGATGCAACTATCTTTCGGGTTGCTAGGTCAGCAACGAGCAGAGGCTATATTTTATTTTTAATTGACGGGTGCTCACCCCGCCACGGGCTGGCCTCGAACTCATGACCTCGTGGTCAGAGTGATTTATTGCAGCAGCTGTTTACCAGCCTGCGCCACAGCCCAGCCCCACCATTAATTTCTTAATATTATTAATTTCTAATATTAATAATTAATATTATTAATTTCTTAATAGCCCCACCATTTAGTCCGATACTTGCTATGTATTTTATGAATGTTATTTTACTGTTATTGTTTTAATTATATATGCTGTCATGATATTATTTTATCTGTTGATCGGCCTTGGTCTCCATGTGAACTGCTCTGAGTCCCCTCAGGGAAATGGAAGGGGGTTATAAATAAATTATTATTATTATTATTATTATTATTATTATTAGCCACTAGATGGAGCTAGTGTTCAATTCAGGTAAAAGGTAAAGGCTTTCCGCTGACATTAAGTCTAGTCCTGTTCAACTGAGGTGCACATCTCCATTTCTAAGCTGAAGAGCCAGCGTTGTCCCTAGACGCCTCCAAGATCATGTGGCCGGCATGACTGCATGGAGCGCCATTATCTTCCCACCACCTACTGACCTACTCACATTTGCGTGTTTTTGAACTGCTAGATTGGCAGAAGCTGGGGCTAACAGTGGGAGCTCACCCCGCCCCCAGATTCGAACCACTGTCCCTTCAGTCAGCAAGTTCAGCAGCTCAGCGATTTAACCTGCTGTTCCACTCGGGCTCACAAGTCCAGCTAATATAAAGCCTTCTGTTTTAGGCCATTTGTTATCCACATTAAAGCTGTTACTTATCTTTTGCCACAATAGGTTCATAGACTCCAAAACTGAAGAAGTTTTAGTTGACCCCATCCTTCTTTCCTTCTTCACTTTCCCACCTTCCTCTCAGGCTTCCCAACCCATATTCTGTAGCATCTGTCCTAACTTGAAAGGCTGGGAAAAATCTGATATATTCAATATCGACACTTTTTACAGTTTTTCTTTTATAATATTAAGTTTTATTTGTTACCCACCTCTCCTCATGTCTCAAGGTAGGGCACAACAGTTAAAACACAGCACCATAAAATACATACAGTAAAATGCATATATGAAAACACATTACTAGTCCAGAGTACTGAGGAAAAAGTGGTCTAAGCAGCTGATTTCTCTAGGAATCTGACATAGCTTCATAACTTGAGTGGTCTACCAAAGGATTCTTTTGATACAGATGTTGATCTTGGAAGCTGAGCAAGATCAGATCTGGATAATACTTGAATGGGAGACCACCAACCAATACCAGGTGTGGTAGGCTGTACTTCATAAACAGGAAGTAGTAAAGGCAGTTCTAAATAGTCCTTTCCTAAGAACATCTCTTGATATTTATGAAGTCACCACAAATTGACAGATAGGTAAAAAGAGTGAACTAGGAAAGGCGGGCCAGACAGACGGGCTCCTGTTTTTCAGGGGTACTGGGCAATTTTCTCTCTCTCTTACAGACACACAAGAGAAGCTTTACTCACTTGGGAAAGTCTCTCTCTCAAACACACTCATACACACAAAAAATGCAGGACTAATTTTACTCAAATGTGCTACACTCCTTACCTGAAGGAAACTGAAGTCAGCTGCCATAATTGTTCCATAACCCACCTTGAGCCATGAGGAGAAGCGGGTAAGAATATTATTATTATTATTATTATTATTATTATTATTATTATTATTATTATTATTATTATTATTATCCTTTGAGCTACATGATTTTTGGGCCTCCTGGTACTGCAGTGGGTTAAACCGCTGAGCTGCTGAACTTGCTAACCGAAAGATAGGTGGTTAGAATCTGGGGAGCACATATTTTAGCATTCTGATGTCATCCAAAGCAGCAAATGAAATTGTCATCCATCCAAGTGGTTGCTCTGTTGACAGTGCACTTGAGATCATTTCATATTCAAATAAACTGGAATAGTTAAACCCGTGTCAGCACTGATAGGGCTGCTTAAGAGCTGTTCCTTTGGAAAGCAATTTATATAACTGCCCAAAGACTCTGAGGAAATCTTGAAATAGGCTGGAACTACACTATCATACAATGTAGTTTGGTCAGTAAAGACACATATACTGCAGTGTCTTTATTTATTTGTTTATTTGTTTATTTGTTTATTTATTGTGTTGTCAAAGGCTTTCATGGCCGGGATCACAGGGTTGTTGTACGTTTTTCGGGCTGTATGGCCATGTTCCAGAAGTATTCTCTCCTGACGTTTCACCCACACCTATGGCCATAGATGTGCCATAGATGTGGGCAAAACATCAGGAGAGAATACTTCTGGAACATGGCCATACAGCCCAAAAAACATACAACAACCCTATTTGTTTGTTTGTTTGTTTGTTTGTTTGCCTGCCTGCCTGCCTGCCTGCCTGCTTGCTTGCTTGCTTAACAAGCACAACACATATTCATAAGTACAGAGTATACACATCTTTGTGAGAGCCTGGCAATAATATTGTATTGTCATGATAGAATTGAAGGTCTAGCAGCAGCATCATTCAGAACAAGAGGTTTGAAGCTTCATGTGAACCTTTTGCAACAAGACCTTTTTGTTTGCCTTAGGCTGGATCTACACTGCCATATAATCCAGATTATCAAAGCAGAAAATTCCCATTATCTGCTTTGAACTGGATTATTTGAATCTACACTGCCATATAATCCAGTTCAAAGAAGACAATCTGGATCGTAAATGGCAGTGTAGATCCAGCCTTAATTAGCTCAGCCTTATGAATGCTCCAGTCTTTGCTAGCATGACCTGGGCCAAATTGGCACATGGTTTATCTACATATGTTATCCCTCCTGTTTGATCAGATGTTGTTTCTATCAGACAGCTGTCAAGGACTCACCATAATATCTCAGGTTAAGATAGAAAAATGGTTTTTAGGTGCTTCTGCCCCTTGTTTTTCCCTGGAACCTGGAAAAATTTTTTCCAGCTGCTTGTGACTTGGATGCCAGGGCTTTCCTTTATGTAGTAGCAAAGCATGTCGGGAGATGGTCTTAGGCAATCCCTGCTTTCCTTCTCTCTCTCAAACCAAATTGAAGATTAACATCACAGTCCAATGAACCCTATCTCAGAATTATGTGGAACTAACTCCCATCTTGTCTGGAAAAGACTGAAGCCCAAGTCTGGTTGTACAAGTTACGACCTCATCAGACGCAGTCTTCTCCCTGTTTCTCTGTGCTGCCAAAATGGACTCCCAAAGAATCCATCACATGATGCAGGCCAACTTCTGGCGGGACTCCATGAGGCTCTGTTTTGGCAAAGAAATGGAGAAATGGAATCCAGTGTGCCTTTTGAGGAGTTGAGTGTTACATGATCCATATGACACTGGAGATCAGAGTTCAAAACTCTCCTGAGTCATGGAAACCCACTGGGCAACTTTGGGCAAGGTTTAAGTTTTCAGAGGATGCAGGATGTGGCTATGAGGGGGGAGCCAAATAAAGAACTGTCCTTCTGTTCCTCGATTAAATGTTTTTGAAATCTGCAAATTTCTTGTATTGCAAAGGGTGAGTTACTGATAATGCAGTCCAACAACAACAAAATATTTTTGTTTTTTAGGCCTGCTCCTGTGGTTATTTGGGATGTTGAATCAGAAAACTGCATTGGAAAGACAACCTCAGCTCTAATTTCTAAGATATGGTTATAATTATTATTGATGTGCCAGTGATGATGTGCAATTTTTGGAATCTGCAGAACAAGTATACCCAGAAACAAGACTAACATTTGAAGCACCAACATGTGGGTTGGCCAGTGTAATAGTTCATCTATTGTAGGCCAAAACACCTGGGGACCCACAGGTTGAGAATCACTGCACTAATATGATATATGCCATCCTCTGTCAACAATGTCTTTTACCACTACTACATTGGACAAACAGGTCATTGTAGTCTCTACACCAAAAGATTAATGTGCATTAGAAATGGAACAAACAAAAAACCAGTTAAAGAACATTTCAAGCTTCCTGGGCATTATATTTTTGACCTCAGAATAGCTCTCCTTGAACAAAAAGAAACAAACAAACAAACAAAAAACCACAAAGGAAGATTGGAGAGAGAAACAGCAAAAACTCAAATCCGTTGACAGTGAGTTGAACAGAGACAATGGTTTCCTGGCATGCTACACATTCTATAACCCTAGCCTGTTGGCTAGGGTTATAGAATGTGTAGCATGCCAGGAAACCATGGTTTATCACATCTCCTTTTTTATTCTTAGCTAGCATCACTCTACATTCCAAGTTATCTACTCCTCTTTAGGAAGCATCTTCCACTCAGTTTTGTCCCCCAGTGTTCATCCATAATGAAAATTGAACTTGTCACCTCATCATCACACCCACATATCTTTCATTTCTATGGTTATTATTCACCCATGCACTCTGACTTTAAAGGTCTATTCCTAGGCATTTCACTCCAGGCATCTGAAGAAGTATGAAAACTTATGCTACTAATTTCATTCCCTTAATTAGTCTCTAAGGGAGACTAATTGAATTATTGCATATTGAATTATGATTACCTTTATGCAAATATTTTTTGTACTGGTTTGATATTCTTATTTTCCGGAGTGTCCAAATCTTGCCAACTTACAAAGACAGTACCATTATATCAGTACAAACAGCATTCGTGTGAGCTACTTCTGGTCCTAAGAGTCCAGACCAGAGAGAAGAATTCTGCAACTTCTCATATGTAGTCAAAATCTCAAAATACCTCTGGGACCACTTCTTGATTTGTATACATACACTTTACATTTTGGATAGGGGCTCCTTTGCTCCTACCAACATCTGTGCTGTTAAGTTGTGCTCATCAGTCTTGCAAAAGAAGACACAGTTGTTCAAAAACATATTCAAAACATGTGGGCAGAAGAGATCCATTCTGTTCTAAGGAATGAAAACATCTTTCTCCAGCCTAGGAGACGCCTTAAGGTTTGGCTGCAATAACCAATTAGCATCAAGTAATTATTGACTAAGCTACCTGGTTTCTTTTGTGGGATGCTGTAAATGACGGAATGGAATGTTGTAGAAACAACTGAATAATATTCCAAGAACATTGAAATGATAATCTGCGAACAGTAATTGAGAAACTGAAATCTCTCCAGTATTGCACTTTTGTATTAACATAATTAACTGCTCACACATGACTAGATGGGAATAATGTGGAAAACTATGCTTTGTGATTTAATTTTATCTAGTCTCAAATAGTGGTGTCACTAGAGTTTGTGTCACTTGGTGTGGAAACTCAAGGTGTCACCCCATAGAATGCTTCCTATTCCAGACCGTACCACAATATTTTAGCTAAAATACCCAAAAAATGTATCGAAATCAGAGACTATAAAAACAAGAATAACAGCAGCACACTTTTGTGGCAGATGAAATTAAATAATTCAAAGCGTCATTCTAAATGAGTAATAAAGACACCTCTGACTGGTGCACATACACATCAGAAGGATAAAAAGAAAACAGCTTTAGCCTTGCAGGTATATTAATACAGTACATGTAAGCTGAGCTTATGAAAAATGTTTTTGTGGTTTTACCTAACTACATTGATATTTCTAAAAATAAAAAAGTTAACTATTTTATCCACAAAAGTAATTATTGTCATTCTGAGACACATTATTTAGACCAATGGTTCTCAACCTGTGGGCTGCAGACCAACAATGGGCTGTGAGAATGAAAATCCAGTCAGCAAACCTCCTTCCTCTTTATTTTCTTTTATTAATTTTATTTTGACCCCTTTCTGCAGAGCTGACCATTGCATTGGATAGATCACATCAGGTCTAAATTATCAAATATGGTTTTCTGTGGGCGAGCAGATGGCGACTACTAGATGGCAGACGTTCTGTTTCAGAAACTAGAGCTGATGTGGTCTATCCAATACAGTTTTCTGAATCAGCACCACAAATAACAAAACCAAATCTAAAGTTGACCAAAAACTGATTCGTAACCCTTTTGGGACTAATGCTGGAGAGTGGTCCCTGTTTACGTGGGCCCTGGTTAAAGTGAGCCTTGGTCAAGTGGGTCCTGGTCAAAGTGGGCCCTGATCAAGTAGGCCCTGGTCAAAAAAAGATTGGGAACCACTGATTTGGACAAATCAACTAAAACCCTCAAAACATTTTTTTGGGGGGTGGGATTTGTAGCAATGAATATCAGATGGTATGGGCTGTATTTCAGAAGGAAAAATGGACAACACCACCTCTGAATATTTCTTTCCTAGAAAATCCTATGAAATTAATGGTATTCTTAAGTTGATAGGCCAGTTGAAGGTGCATACACATGCAAAGGATGAAGTGGACAGGTGTGGAGAGTCTGGTGGCCACGTTTGGGTTTCTGGGGTCTTCTGGAGGACCACGTGGATAGTCAAAAAGGTCCCTCAAACAAGAATAAAAACAAGAAGTGATTAGAAGTTCACTTACCACTTTTTAAAAATCTGTGAGTTTTTTTAGTTAAAAAGTACAAGTTGCAAACTTTTTTTAAAAAAGATGAACTGCTAATTCCTAGTAGAATAGGCAGTTTACCCCTCTTTTTTTTGCCTAGAACAATGGTTCTCAACCTGTAGTGTGCCGTCCGCCGGACAATAAAAAACTATAAAACTGAAACGTGCTGTCCTTTATCCGGGCGAACTGCAAATCCCTATAAGCTGTCCTATAGATATTGAACGACTGAGTCTGGATAACTTCAAAAAAGAATGTTTATTCATACAAGGTTGTAAACCTGGCACAGATCTTAAAGTTGCAGAAAATGAAACAAATTTCTATAGGTTTTAGTCACAGAATTATCCCTGGTTCCAGAAGGCAAAAGTGATTATAAAACCACTATACCCTAATCACGCTGCCTATATTAGAAGGAGAAACTCTTTCCTTCCCTATCTTTACAGCAAAGATTAGTTCTAGAAGCGATGGAATAACTCTGCTCCTCTAACTAGATTTCCTATTCCAGATCAATATAATTCAATACTTATCTAATTTGGATAGGCTTAGATTGGCCTGGTTTTGAGGATGATTTGTCCCAGTTAGCCTTGCACAGCTCCAGCACGTTGGAAAACTATAGCCAGAATGAAGCTCCAAAATGGAGACTAGACCCTGGTAAAAAGGGCGGTCCTAAGATGTTGCACTCTTTGACCAATCACTGCAAAGAAAACTGCAGCCAGCTTTTGCAGATTCCAAGCCACTTTTCCTGGGCTTTGCAGCCAGAGGCTGAAACAAGATGCAAAGGAGGGAAAACAAACAAACGACCAATAGGTAAGGCAAACCATCGTCCTGGGGGACGGAACACTCCCCGCTAAATTCCCAGGATGTGGGAATTTACCAATCAAAAACATACAAACACCTTTGTATACACAACAATAAAACAGTATAAAACTTACACACTTTGGACAGGCAACACGAAATTGCTGGTTGGTCTGTCCAGGACAGACATTTTGTCCTTACTATGAGTCTTTACCTGAACTTTTCTAACCTTACCGTCAGGGCAAGGAAAGGTCTTTAGTATAATGCCCATAGGCCAGGCATAGCGGGGCAAGTCTTTGTCCTTTAGCAACACAAGGTTTCCCACCTTGAAATTGTCCTCTGGGGTTTGCCAGAGTCTTCTGGTTGGAAGCTGGCTTAAGTATTCGGCCTTCCACCTCTTCCAGAAGTGGTTGGCTAAGGTCTGCACATGCAAAATTGGTGCCACAGTCCGATCGAATTGACTTAATTGGCCCACTGAGGGCTATGAACCTTTTCAATGCGTTTATGAATGATGAAGTGTCCATTCCCTCTGCAACCTCTATATGGACAGCTCGTACTGACAAACAAGTAAACAAAACCGCACATCTTTTGTTATTTACAACACCACCCCTGGTTTTCCTAGTGACAACCTCCCAAGGACCAAACACATCGATTCCCACATGGGAAAGGGGTGGGTCTGTCAAAGTCCTATCCTGAGGTAGTTCTGCCATTAACTGACTTTGACAGTTACGTCTGAGTCGCCGACATTTGACACACTTAAAAATAACACTGCTGACCAAACTTTTAGCATTTACCACCCACAGGCCTTCATTTCTAAGGGTCGCCTCAGTCAGAGTTCTACCCTGATGATGGATCCTTTCATGGTGATGCCGAACGAGCAGCAATGCAGTGTGACTATTAGGGGGTATGATGATGGGGTTTTTTATGCACGCCTTGAGTTTAGCTTTGGCTAACCTTCCTCCAACTCTCAAAATACCCTCCTTGCCTAGAAATGGGTTTAACTCACGCAAGAAACTCCGACTGGGGGTGTCAAGCCCTTGTTCTAACCTGGCTATTTCTAGACTAAACTCATGCCTCTGAACTGACCTGAATATTACTCCCTTAGCCTTCAACATGTCCTGAACTTGCAAAGGCTGACTATCTTTGCAGACTAAGCGATGTATAAGCCTAGCAACTGCTCTAAGAAGACTGTGCCACTCCGAAAAACGTTCAAAACGGTGTGGTTCCAGGCAAGATCTTTGGCCCATCTTGATTTCTGTGGTTGATTTGCAGGCTTTCACCTCTGCACTTCGTGAGACTTGAGCATTCATAATGTCCGAAAACCTTTGCTTATCTTTCGAGAGCGCTGTGGCTTCGTCTCTCTCAGAGACTTTGAAGATGGAGGAATACTCTGGAGTTATTGCTTGGCAGTAGACTGAGATGTGACTTAGGCAACTGCGCACAAGTGTAGGACGTCCACCTTTAAGCACCTGTGCTTGATTGGAGTCCAACGACGATGGTGGGTGCATCTTGTTTATGCACACTGGGCCTGTAACTGTCCAGCCTAGTGGTAGCAGCTGAGCAATGGGCGCCCCTGGAGGTCCCTTAACTTGGTCGTTCACATAGAACAAGTTCGGACAGTCCGCACCAAGCAGAAGGGCAATGTCCACATCTGGCTGAAAGGCTGGTATAGCATTCTTTAACCGTCGCAAATGTGGATGAGCCTCCACAACTTCTCTAGTTACAATTTGTTTTTTGTTCCGAGGGATGGAGGAACACTCAATCAGGTCTGGCAACTTGAACTGTCTCTTCTGGTCGCAAGAGGAGACAACAAAGCCAGATGCTATGCGACCCTGCAACTTCTTTTTTCCTGCACACGTAGTCATAGTGTAGTCGACCATCTTGGTTTTAAGGTCAAACATGCGGAAGAACTCTGGAGTAGCCAGGGAGGCGTCGCTCTGTGAATCCAGGGCCACATAGAGTCTCTTTCTAAGCCAAGGGCTCTTGGCTGGATATACATCCGCTAGGCAGATAGGATGACAAACTCTGTACTGGTGCGAGTCAGAACACAGCTCTGTACAGGCGACTGCTGAAACTTCCACCTGCATCTCTGGTGCGGCTGGCTTGTCGGTGTCTTCGACTGCTGACTTTTCTTTTGGTGAAGCGTTCTCTTTGGGGTGGGAGATGATATTGGAGTTGTGCATTGCGGTGCAATGCTTGAGGCTGTTGCATTTCTCACACTTGATGTTTTCTTTGCAGTTGGATGCAAAGTGTGGAGTTGCTCCACAGCATCTAAAGCAGATTCCCTGCTTTTGAACTAGCTGTTGCCTTTCTTTGTATGTCTTTCTACTAAACTCCCTGCAGTTGGCCAAGCTGTGAGGCTTTTGGTGAATAGGGCAAAGCAACTCTTTTACCTCCGACCTGGGTTCGTCAGTCTTGAGTTGAGTTTCGACTGCCTTTACGCTGACAGGTCTATTGGCCTCTCTAGGTGGTTTCTTGTCCACTTCAGGTGCCTTCTCTGGCTGGGTCCCTTGGTATAAGGTGGGGAGGCCCGTCTGTGGATCATTCCTTTCTCTGGCTGCCCTGGTGATGAACTGGACCAAATGAGAAAATGGAGGGTATGCCTGGGAGTGGGCCTCCTTGTAGTTGAAGACCTCCTGTCCCCAGCGTTCTTGCAAAGTGAAGGGCAGCTTGGTCAAGATCTGCCTCTGGGACAGGTGCTGATCGAGGCACTTCAAACCGGGCAGTTCTGGATTCTCCTTGGCCGACTCTAATTCCGCAAGGAGATCGCTGAGGTCCCACAAGAGTTTGAAGTCTTTGAGTTTTAAAGCTGGGAACCTTTGGAGCTTGTCCATAAGAGATGCTTCAATCTCTGTGCTGGCCCCATACCTCTGCTGCAACCTGGCCCAGGCCTTTTCCAGGGCTTTGTCGGGATCGGCTACGTGGGCTGCGTAGATCTTCTTAACTTGTGAGGATGAGGCTGGGCCCAACCATGCAGCCAGAAGAGTCAGTTCTTCCTCAGGCAATAACTTTAAGTCTCTGATTGCTCTCTGGAAGGTGGCCTTCCAGAGAAGAAATTCCTCAGGCTTGTCCGAAAACTTTTCGACACCCTTGTCCTTAAGATCTCTTCTGGGGCTTCTGATGATGGAGACAAGCTGGGACTCTGGTGTCGAAGGGAACAATTGAGGAGTTTGCTGTTGTGGAGTGGACTCCCACCGTGTACCTTGCGTCAACCTTTGGCCTCTTGGAGGGATGACATCGACCACTGACGAATCGATGGTTCCCTGTGCAGCTGTCTGTAGGGGCCAACTAGCACTCGGCCTTGAGGCCCTGATTGACTGACCTAGGGTTTTAGCAGGAGGCACAGGTAGCTCGAGCAAGGGTGAGCTCCCCGCTATGACGCTCTGCTCTGCAGGAAACTCAAAAGTGACTTTGGGGCCCTGCTCTGGGTAAGGAGAGAAGTCTCCCTGTTCCTCATCCGAAAACTGGCTGTTCATGCTGCCAAGGTGCGCAAACACTTTGGCAGAAGGATCCTGTATTGGTAACTGGCTTACATTTTCTTCTGTGAGTGGCTCAATTAGGGCTTTGGCCAAAGTCTCAGCCCTTACCCTTTTGGCTGCGGCATCCATCTTTAATCTAAGCATTTCTATTTCACATTGCCTTTGGGCCTGTTCTATTTGCATTTTGCTTTGCAGTCGTTGCTCTTCTTCTTTAAAGGGAAGGGTGAGATCAGCTGCCTTAGCATCAGCCTCCGCCCCCGCTACCTTGCTCTTTAGCTCCAGACGTGCAGCCTCCTTAATGTGCAAGGCAGCTAGGGAAGAGATGGCACTCCCAGCAGCAGAAGACTTGCTAGAGTGGCTATGTTTAGATGATGCACACTCCCTTAGTTTAGATACCTGGCTAGAGCGGTTGGACTTAAGACTAAGTGCCACAGCAGGTGATTTTAAAAGATTGGTCTCATGGCTGCATAAGGAAGACTGCTTTCCTTTTGGCTCAGACCTTAGATTAACAGGTGGAGAACTAAATTCCAAGGCATCTAGAATTGCCCTCACCTTATTTTCTTTCTCATTAGTGTCAGCTAAGACACACACTATTTCTAACTCTGAATCCTTGGCGTTAATGCGCTCGAGGACCTGGACTATCTTAGACACCAAACCCCTCCAGAGACCGAAGGTCTCTTCAAGGTCTGTCTGTAATATGGATGGCACCCTTGTAATACCCAAGCTCTCAATTCTGTCCATCAATGTTACAATTCGCTCCCATGCCGAACCTAACCTCACATGGAGGAGCTCCTTTTCATCTATTAGATGGGCTAGCATCTTGGCTGAAGGGTGCTTTAACCTTTGGGGCCTTTCATTCCTACTTTCAGCCTCAGAAGGAGGTATACCATCTGTATCATCTTGAAATTGCATAGACATTATGTATTCTTAATAGCAAGTAAATTTACAACAAAAGCAAATACAACATACCAGCAAGTAAATTTACAATAAAAGCAAATGCAATATATAATACAATGCACAACACTTAACCATAGCAATATATATCACTAAGTAACTATACTTTACAAAGATTGTGACCTTTGGCGCCAGACTTTGGTAGGCAAGCTGCAAAATGCCAACTGACAGCAACTTGCCACTTGATACCTCCCTTGCCCGAGTGACGTAAACTGCCAAAATGGCGACTTCGCCAAATTTTCAAGCACCTCGTGCTCTGCGGCTCGAGGCCTGCCGCCGAAGGAGCACCGAGGCTGGCTTTGGAAAGGAGGAGAGAAGAGACGCCTCCTCCCCGCTGTGAAGGGAGGTCACCACCGCAGGACGATGAAACAGGTCACCACCGCAGGACGATGAAGCAGGTCACCACCGCAGGACGATGAGGCAGGTCACCACCGCAGGACGATGAGGCAGGTCACCACCGCAGGACGATGAGGCAGGTCACCACCGCAGGACGATGAGGCAGGTCACCACCGCCAGGCGATGAGGCAGGTCACCACCGCAGGACGATGAGGCAGGTCACCACCGCCGGACCATGAGGCAGGTCACCACCGCAGGACGATGAGGCAGGTCGAAGCCGGCCGAGTGCTCCGGCCGAACTCGCAGCAGCGTTGCCAGGCCTGTCCAGGTTCTAGCCTGGTTCTGGTGGGCTTCACGCCTCAGAGCCAGCCAAAGAACTGTCGCTGGTGCTCCGCGGCTCGAGGTCTACCGCCGAGGGAGCCCTGGACGTTGCTGGGAACTGCACAGCCTGTGCAAACCCAGAAAGCCACTGGGCTACGTGCGCACACGCGAGCCAAATAGCAAGGAAATAGAGCCCCACTATTTGACTCCTTCAGGTCTGAGAGCGGGCTCCACTGCCTCAGACGCTGGTAGTCTTTAGGTATGCAGACTGAGCTCAGGCGGAAAAGCCGCAGCCTATACTAAAACTTCCTAAACTATAAAAAACTATAAAGCCGTGCAAGCTAGCTGAAGCGGAAAAACCGCTGATCGACCTCAAAACTGTGCCGTCCGCCGGACAATAAAAAACTATAAAACTGAAACGTGCTGTCCTTTATCCGGGCGAACTGCAAATCCCTATAAGCTGTCCTATAGATATTGAACGACTGAGTCTGGATAACTTCAAAAAAGAATGTTTATTCATACAAGGTTGTAAACCTGGCACAGATCTTAAAGTTGCAGAAAATGAAACAAATTTCTATAGGTTTTAGTCACAGAATTATCCCTGGTTCCAGAAGGCAAAAGTGATTATAAAACCACTATACCCTAATCACGCTGCCTATATTAGAAGGAGAAACTCTTTCCTTCCCTATCTTTACAGCAAAGATTAGTTCTAGAAGCGATGGAATAACTCTGCTCCTCTAACTAGATTTCCTATTCCAGATCAATATAATTCAATACTTATCTAATTTGGATAGGCTTAGATTGGCCTGGTTTTGAGGATGATTTGTCCCAGTTAGCCTTGCACAGCTCCAGCACGTTGGAAAACTATAGCCAGAATGAAGCTCCAAAATGGAGACTAGACCCTGGTAAAAAGGGCGGTCCTAAGATGTTGCACTCTTTGACCAATCACTGCAAAGAAAACTGCAGCCAGCTTTTGCAGATTCCAAGCCACTTTTCCTGGGCTTTGCAGCCAGAGGCTGAAACAAGATGCAAAGGAGGGAAAACAAACAAACGACCAATAGGTAAGGCAAACCATCGTCCTGGGGGACGGAACATGTAGGACCTGAGGTGTTTTGACCTACATCTTCCAGAAATCCCAGACAGTTTACCAACTGTTGGGATTTCTGGGAGTTGAAGCCCAAAATATCTGGGGACCTACAGGTTGAGAAGCACTGGCCTAGAAAGTATTAAAGAAGTTGAAGGCTCCAGAACATCTGAATGCCATTCAAGGAAGTAACTACAGAAGGTGGAACATGAGGGCATTGCTGATCGCAAATAAGAATTTAGTGCACAAATAAATTTTCCATCGATCCTCAGATTTCTAGCACTGCAGTCAAACATTTAGAAATACTCCCAATGAAAAGGATCAGGAAAAGTTACTAAGAGTATATGGATACATCCCTCCATAGCCAGCATTTTCTTCTTTTTTTAGTGTGGCCCAGTCCTTTACCCAACTTAAGGCCGCTGCGTCGTAGTACAGTTGCAGGTCAGGGAGACCTAACCCTCCTCTTCTGGTATTGTCCTTTAGGCATTTAAAGCCTATTCTTGCCTTTTTATTTGCCCAAATGAACCTCCTTATTTCTTTATGCCAGCCTGCTATTGTTGTTTTAGTTCTCAATATTATCAGATTTTGAAATAGGAATAGTGCTTCTGAAAGGATCTTCATTTTTACCACAGCAATTTCCCCCAATAATGAAAGCTGGAGTAACCCCCATCTTTTCATTCTTTCTTTTATTTCCCTCCATTTTTTGTCATAGTTTTTTCTTTGGAGTTGGGCATTTCTCGCCGCTATCTCTATCCCCAAATATTTAATTTTTTTCACTACTTCTATTCCAGTTTCTTTCTGTAGTTCCTCTTTTTTCTTGTTTAACATATTTTATTTAAAATTTTTGTTTTTTTCTCTATTTATCCTCAGTCCTGCTACTTCTCCAAATTTCTCAATTGTTCTCCAACATTTGTCATTAAAAAAAAAACTTTTGATGATAGTCCCTAAACCGCTGTGCTGCAGAAAAAAATCCTGCCGATTTGAAGGATGGGAGTTCGAGCCTGGGTTGGAGTGACCTAGCTCACCTGCCCACCTAGGAGGTTGAAAGCAGAAATGCAGGTAGATAAATAGGTGCCACTTTTAACAGAGAGGTAATAAAGGTGCCCTTAAGGACATCAATCGGGAGGAAGCTCCTCAGCATGGAAGATGGGCCCCCCGGGCCTGTGGCCAGAGTCAAGCACAGTCTCAAAGATGCCAGAAATATGATGGGGAAAACTGCCTTTACCTCAGTCTGTGTTGCTTGTCCTTGTTAATTGTATAATTGACTTTGCATGTTTGCCGTATATGTGTTCTGTAAGCTGCTCTGAGTCCCCTCTGGGGTAAGAAGGGTGGGGTATAAATACTGTAAATAAATAAAATAAATAAATATTGCACATCTTCCATTATTGACAGGCAAAACCTATCAATTGCTGCCAACCTCACAAGTTCTTAAACACCCACACTTTGTGGGATTGGCAGCAGTTGACTGCTATGCTTCTGTGACAGCATTCTCACACTGAACTGACAGCAGGAGGCAGATTTCTTCTCCTCTTCCGCACTAAAGACCTCATCATAAAGCCCGAGATTCTACAGCAGGCATGGGCAGACTTGGGCCCTCCTACCGGCTGTTAGGAATTGTGGGAGTTGAAGTCCAAAACACCTGGAGGGCCCAAGTTTGCCCATGCCTGCTCTAGAGCATTGAGCCCTGGCTGTTAGAGTGGGGAAGCCCTGCTTTTATGGAGGGGGGGCGGGGCGAGGAGGAGGTCTTCCCCGGTGGAAGGCGCGCAGGCGTGCCCCATTCCTTCCCTCTCCCCGAAAGGAGAAGCACCTCCAGAGGCAAACACCCCGGAAAGGCCACGGGTGACTCCCCTCGCGTGGGCGGCCTGGGATAAGAGCAGGATGTGCCGAAAGAAGACGCAGAAAGAAGGGAGACGCCACGGCGGAGGATGGCTCCGGTTCTCGCAGCGCGACAGGGGACCCCCAACCCCGCCACGTACTTCAGGCGAACCCCGCTCATCCTGATGCTGATGATCGGAGGCACCAATGCCTTCCACGCCGTGAGTGAACCTTTGCGGGAGAGGGGAGAAACAGATTGACTGGAGGATGCAATGCATGGCAGAGCGACCTTTCCTAGTTCCTAGAGAGGAAGCGAGAGAGGCAGTGAGGCAGGTTTCCGGGACTGAGGATGCATCTACACCTGTGATCCCCAACCCCTAGCCTCCCAGACGGTTTGGACTTCAATTCCCAGAAGCCTCGGGTGCTCTGGCCAATGCGCAGGGAGTCTGGGAAGTGAAGTCCAAACCCCCGGAAGAGCAAAGTCTGGCAAAGAGTGCTCTGCAGTGTTGAATTAATGCAGTTGGACACCCTGGCAGTGGATACTATGAATCCTGGGAGTTGTCTGCAAGACCTTAGGCTTCTCTGCCAAAGGCTGCTGGTGCCTCACCAAACTACAAGTCCCAAGACTTAAAAAGATTCCCCTCTGCCTGAGTTCGTTACAATTTGGTGGCAGAGGTGGGATTTTTAAAAAAGATTTCTCCTCCTGCCTGAAAGAACCTCAGCCCTTATTAAACATCGTTACAATTTTGTAAAGAACTCAGGCAGAGGGGAATCTTTTTATCAATCCCACCTCAGACACCGATTGTGGAGAAGGATGATGTTTCTATTTTTTTTTAATTTTTATAAAATTTTATTAATTTTCTTATAATACATCACTACCTCAGTACATTACATATTCTTCTATTCCATACATAATTCATTGCATCAACAATATATGTACATGTATCTTGTATGTTGTTTTATTCACCTCTGTGCCCACCCCCCTCCCCTCCGAGCCATTTCAATTTGCATTCTCTTTCCAAAATACCATTTCTTCTTGTGGAGGTAATTTCCCATCTACTTCTTTTAAACCTTTCTCAACAAATTTTCCCCAAACCTTGTCAAAGTCATTTTTCTTCCATACCCCTTTCTTAACTCTTAACCTACAAGTCAACTTATCGTTTATTGCTAATTTCCATAGTTCTTTGTACCATTCTTCTATTTGTATATTTATTTTACCTTTCCAGTTCCTTGCTATCAACAACCTTGCTGCGGTTAGCATGTTATTTATTGCATCCTTCTCTGTTTTTTCCAATTTCTTAACATTATATAATGACAACAATGCAATACTTGCACTTTTTCCTATCTTCATATCCATTATAGTTTCTATTTCTCTAAATACTTTCCCCCAAAATACGTTTACATATTTACATTGCCACCACATATGTATGTATGTGCCCACTTCCTGGCAACCTCTCCAACAATTTTTGTGGCGTTCTTATTGATGTTTGCTATCTTTACTGGTGTTAAATACCATTTCCAAACCAATTTATAATAATTTTATTTAACGCGTATGATAAATTCGTTAAATGTCTTTGATCCCATAACTGTATCCAATCCACTTCCCCTATCTTAGTCACTAGATCTTCTTCCCATAAGGATGATGTTTCTATTAATTAATTATTATATATTTTATATCCGCTGCCACCAGTTATTAAACATGTTTTTATTTAAAAGCTGCCACCAAATTATAGATGTTTTATAATGCTGCCACCAAATTACAAAGGGGATTATCAACTCTTGCCACCACTATTGGAAGATTTAGCCACTGGCTACTTGGAGAGGAGACTTTTATTTTTCTTCTTTATTCTTTATTCTTGATGTGTGTATATATGACAGACTGAGATGTTTGAGAGAACAATAACAAGTTTATTCAGGCACAGCTTAATGGTTACAATTTCTCACTTAGAGGCACTTTCCTTAACAATTGCAATATCAGAATGAGGTGATTCAAGCTTCCTAAAATATCACTTCTTTCTCCACTAACAGACTACCTTAAAATAAGCCAAAAACTTATTTTAAACTGACAGATAAACTCTTGAGTCTCCCTGATTCCCTCAACTGAGAATCAGACTTCCCTGTGGTTCGCTGACCACAGACACTGACTGACTGACTGAGTTTCCCTCCAAATTCTGCTCTCTCTTCAGCTAACCCAGTTGGCCCCGCCCCCTTCTCCATGGCAACCAACTCATGGTGCAGAGTAACTGAAATATTAACGCTTTTAAAAACACAGTTAAACATGGCATCTGTAAATTAAAATTCATACTTCTTTACAGACACCCTGGCAGTGGATACTATGAATCCTGGGAGTTGTCTGCAAGACCTTAGCCTTCTCTGCCAAAGACTGCTGGTGCCTCACCAAACTACAACTCTCAAGAATCCATAGCATTGAACCAGGGTCATTAAAGTCATGTCGAACTGTATTCAATCATTCTGTTGTGGAAGGCTATCATGGCTGGAATCACTGGGGGCCCTTTTACACAGCTCTATATCCCAGAATATCAAGGCAGAAAATCCTACAATATCTGCTTTGATCTGGGTTATCTGAGTCCACACTGCCATAGATTCTAGTTCAAAGCGGGATTTTATTCAGCTGTGTGGAAGGGGCCTTATTCAACCAAATCTAATCAACTAACATCTTTCTCTCACGTCCCTTCTACATTGCCATATAAAATCCAGATTCCCTGCTTTGAACTGGATTATATGGCAGTGTAGACTCATAATCCAGTTCAAAGCAGATAATGTGAATTATCTGCTTTGATAATCTGGATTATATGGCAGTGTAGATGGGGCCTTGGTCTTTAAATGATGCAAGATTGTTTGGCATGCTGATATTCCAGACCAATGATTCCCAACTTTTTGACGTCCAGTTGTTTTGGACTTCAACTCTCAGAAGCCTCAGAAAATTTGCCCATTGGTCAGTAATTCTGGGAGCTGAAGTCCAAAAACCTGATGGGACAAAGTTTCAGAAGCACTGTGTATGCCTTTGAATTCAACTTCATCAGTTAGGGTAGGACACAACCAGTGTAGATGGTTCTATGATTCTGTGATTTATCATTATCATTATATGCACATTCATTACCGTGATATGTTACAGTTGTAACCTTTCTCTGATCACTGAATGTTAAATTGGTTAATAACTCATTGGGCAATCAACCAGATCCACACATAAAGATTTCAATTGTTTATGCAGAAATCATAGGGTTTTTTTTCCTATCTGCCTACTGAGAAGTAAGTCCAATTGAGTTCAATGGTACTTACTCCCAAAACATGTAAAGATTGTGAAAGAACTGGGTTTTGAGCAGATTGTGCCTCTCTTTATTTTGAACTATACATTTCTACCGGTGCCATGCCACTTTTAACTGTCATGGCTACATCCTAAGGAATCCAAGGATTTGCAGTTTGACAAGATACTTAAAATTCTTTGCTAGAGAACTGTTCCCTCTCCTATGAATTATAGTTCCCCAAATATGCTGAAAACCTCTCTGCCCCACAAAATGAAACTCATTAAATCTTAAGTCCTCCTCTATTCTGAATAGAGCATTTCTTTGAATTGTAAATTCCAAGATTTATTTAGAACTGACTTGTGGCACTGAACGTGGTATGAAACTGTTATAACTGTGCCTGTACCTTGATATGCGCTTGTGGATATTCTCCCACCTTTAAATGTCTCCTGACCCAAAGTTTCTAGAATGGGATGTACTGAGTAGAGACATCTTTCCTGTGATAGTGCAACCATGTAAAAAAGTGTGCATGTTCACATGCTGCATTGATAAATAACTGTCTCCCCAAGAATATTTAACCAAAGAAACAATGTTTTGTCGAATGCTTTCATGGCCGGAATCACTGGGTTGCTGTGAGTTTTCTGGGCTGTATGGCCATGTTCCAGAACCATTCTCTCCTAACGTTTCACCCACATTATGGCAGGAATCCTCAGAGTTTGTGAGGTCTATTGGAAACTAGACAAGTGGGGTTTATATATCTGTGCACAACATTCACACTTGCCTCAAACAGACAAGAGTTTTTTCTCCCACCCTCGACATTCCACAGATATATAAAGCCACTTAGAATCATAGAATCATAGAATAGTAGAGTTGGAAGAGACCTCATGGGCCATCCAGTCCAAACCCCTGTCAAGAAGCAGGAAATCACATTCAAAGCACCCCCGCCAACGAGCCTCAGCCTAGTTTTCAACACCTCACAACCTCTGAGGATGCTTGCCATAGTTTTGGGCTAAACATCAGGAGAGAATGCTTCTGGAACATGGCCATCCAGCCTGGAAAACTCACAGCAACCCAAAAAAAAATGTTCCTTTACAAAAACAAGCAAATATATAATTAGTTACATTATAGCAGTAATGGTGGAGCCCCCGGTGGTGTAGTGGGTTAAACCACTGAGCTGCTGAACAGGCTGATCAAAAGGTCAACAGTTCGAATCTGTGGAGCGGGGTGAACTCCTTCTGTTAGCCTTAGCTTCTGCCAACCTAGCAGTTTGAAAACATACAAATGTGAGTAGATCAATAGGTACCGCTCCAGCGGGAAGGTAACGACACTCCATGCAGTCATTCTGACCACATGACCTTGGAGATGTCTAAGGACAATGCTGACTCTTCGGCTTAGAAACTGAGATGAGCACCAACCCCCAGAGTTGGACATGATTAGACTTAATGTCAGGGGAAAACCTTTACCTTTACTAGCAGTAATGTTGGGATTTGTAGTTTGGTGAGACGCCAGCACTCTCTGACAGAGGAGGCTAAAGATCATGTAAAACTACAGTTCCCATGGCTCCATAGTATTGAGCCATAGCAGTTAAAGTGGTGTCAAACTGCATTAATTCTACAGTGTAGAATATGAACTCTCAGGCATTCATACTCAATTTGTGAATGGGAGGCTACAGTAGTATAAGTACTGAACTAAACTCTTCCATAGGCAGGTGGAGATGGAAGGCAGGGCTTCCTGGCATGTGTGACCCCTATGGAGTCTTCCTCCAAATTGAAAACATTAGTGACACTCAAGAAGCCACTTGGAAAGGAAAAGGCAATCCCCACTCCGTTATAAGCCAATGCTAGGCAGTATTTCCTCATTTGTTTTGTTAGCACAAATCCACCCAACCTCTTTTCTTGACCTGCCATCCTGGTGTCTGGGTGAGCTGCTTGTAACTGTATGTTCCATCTGAAAACAGGTCTCTCCCTCGGTGGGAGGGAAGTATCATCTTTCATTGCAGACAAGTGACATACATAGGATAGGGATGATGAAATTTAGGGTTCTTCCACACAGCCATATAACCCAGAATATCAAGGCAGATAATCCACAATATCTGCTTTGAACTGGGTTATCTGAGTCCACACTGCCATATAATCCAGGTCACTGTGGCTTTAATACAGCTGTGTGAAATGGACCCTAGTAGTACTTCAGAGACATACCTATACCTTGCCTTTCTCTGTTCTCTCTCCTCCTAACAGTCTTTTTTTAATTACTCTCTGAGAATAGCAAATTAGTTGTGCAGGAAATATTCTTGCAATTACCCTAGAGGAGTAAGGCAATACTCTGATGCATCCCCAACTTGGTGTGTTTTTATTACAAGTAGTGTGCCGTCGCGCCTGGGGCTGTACTCTTAGTGAAAGAGGCATGGACTTAGTGAAAGAGGCAATCTTTCCCCAGGGGATTGCTTCTTGCCCTCCTTTAGGGAAACTGGAACTCCC
The DNA here is from genome assembly GCF_035594765.1 of Anolis carolinensis. Lineage (NCBI taxonomy): Eukaryota > Metazoa > Chordata > Lepidosauria > Squamata > Anolidae > Anolis > Anolis carolinensis. The sequence goes on from NC_085843.1 coordinate 178,932,213, forward strand.
AAGGACCAAAACACTGTAGATAACTCAAAACTGGGTTTATTGTTCACAAAGGGGGTAAAAGAAAATATACATTACAGTCTTTGATTGTTTAAGTCCATGAAGCTTGTCCAGATCCCTCTTTCTCTGGCTGTGAATGCCGGAACAAACTCAGCCTCAGTCCAATGACCTATATCTGAAGACAAGAGTCTTCCTCTGTTGCCAAAGGACTGATGTGAAGGCGCTTGAGACTCCTCAACGTTGTTCAGGTTGGCCCTGAACATGAAGTGTGAGTCCCAAGGGTAAGAACCTCAGAATTGATGCTGAGAGGTAACTTTTGAAGGGCTTTTAGTGCCAAGTCTCTCTCTCACGTCCATCCGATAGAGAGCTTGCTGGTGGAATGAAAAGGAGGAAACACAGTCCTACTCTAGGAAGAGGTGGAGCCAAACAGTTTTGCTGAGTGAGCAATATAACAGGTACAAACAACATTGATTGACAGATATAAATAACCAATCCAACTACATTTACAGGGTAAGGGCAAAATCAGGCATGATACAATTCAAATCTTGCAACTTATAGTTCAACATATAGATGGCGCTACTCGCGCCGTCACAAGTAGCATAACATTAGCAGAGGGCAGGACAGTCTCAGCACTACCAGGTCAATATATTTTGCATCCACAAGCAGGAAGCTTGAGCATGTATATCATTTGATATTTCATATATAAACACTAGAGCTGTAATCAAATGAGTGAGACACAGGCTGTGTAGGCCTGCTTAACAGGTTTCTGGTTTACTTGTGTTCCTTCAGATCTGAGTGTAGGTGGTGTGTAGAGAAACACTTCATTCCTCTCAGCTGTGTTTGGTTATAGAGATTTACATGAGAAGATGGCCTCTCTGTATTTTCCCTCGACATCTGTTCTTAGAGAGAGTCCTAGTTTGTTTCTTTGTTTATCATGTCAGAACAGTTGAGGGTACAGTTATAATGTATTTAATAATAATAATAATAATAATAATAATAATAATAATAATAATAATAAAACTTTATTTATATCCCGCCACCATCTCCCCACGGGGACTTGGGGCGGCTTACATGGGGCAGTGGCCCAAACAACATAAGAACAAAATATAAGCAACACAATACAATCACAATATAAAAAGATAAAACAATAATACAATATATCAATATAAACAACAATACAAGATAAAAATTTCATTTAAAACACATAAATGGAAAGACCGTAATAAAAACAGGATAAATTATTAAAAACCCACTGGGGCTGATTAATTAATGACTATCTCCGAAGGCCTGCCGAAACATCCAAGTCTTCAGTTGCTTCCTGAAGGAAGGTAGAGAGGGAGCCAACCTCTTAAAAGAACACAAAGTTTAAAACTGGGCATTATACTAGATTTCCTTTGACCAGAAGTTGGCCACTTGGAGTGCCTGTGGTATCACTGTGAGAAAGTCCTCCATTATGCATGTGGCAGGGCTCAAACTGCATTGTAGTAATTGGTCTGTGGTTTGCTCTTCTCCACACTCGCATGTCGCAGACTCCACTTTGTAGCTCCATGAGACTATTGTAGGGACATGAGAGAAGCCTCCCCACAGGAGAGTAAGTAGCACATCTGGGAGTCCCTGGGCAATGTCTTTGTAGACGGCTGATTCTCTCACACCAGAAGCAACTTGCAGCATGCAACCAATCAAACAAACAAACTGACCTTTTCAGGATCAACTATGACAACAATCTCAGTCAACTGGACAATTTGGACAGAAAAACAAGAAAACTCATGACCATTCATCACTCACTGCACCCTCGCAGTGATGTTGACCGGCTATATCTGCCTAGAAGGACTCTTACAAGTAAAACAAGCAGTCAAAGAAGAATAACATGCCCTGGCAGAATATGTAAAGCAAAGTGAAGAACCTGCATTGATTGAAGTAAAAAATCAGAAACTCTTCAAAGCACAGCAGACAAAGAATCAGTACAAGAAAACCGCACTACAAACTAGAGCTGACAGCTGGCACAACAAAACATTGTATGGAAAGTTCCTTGACAAAATTGAAGGAAAAGCTGATAAGGAGAAGACCTGGCTATGGCTCACAAATGGGACACTGAAAAAGGAGACAGAAGGCCTGATCCTTGCAGCCCAGGAGCAAGCCATCAGAACAAATGCAATTAACACCAAGATCGAAAAATCAGCTGATGACCCAAAATGCAGACTGTGCAAGGAAGCTGACGAAACCATTGATCATATCCTCAGCTGCTGTAAGAAACAGACAGACTACAAACAGAGGCACAACTATGTGGCTCAAATGATTCATTGGAACTTATGTCTCAAGTACCACCTGCCAGCAATAAAGAACTGGTGGGATCACAAACCTGCAAAAGTATTGGAAAATGAACACGCAAAGATACTGTGGGACTTTCAAATTCAGACTGACAAAGTTCTGGAACACAACACACCAGACATCACAGTTGTGGAAAAGAAAAAGGTTTGGATCATTGATGTTGCCATCACAGGGGACAGTCGCATTGACGAAAAACAACAGGAAAAACTCAGCCACTATCAGGACCTCTAGATTGAACTTCAAAGACTCTGGCAGAAATCAGTGCAGGTGGTGTTGGTGGTGATGGGCACATTGGGTGCCGTGCCAAAAGATCTCAGTCAGCATTTGGAAACAATAGACATTGACAAAATTACGATCTGCCAACTGCAAAAGGCCTCCCTACTGGGATCTGCGCGCATCATCCGAAAATACATCACACAGTCCTAGACACTTGGGAAGTGTTCGACTTGTTATTTTGTGATACGAAATCCAGCATATCTATCTTGTTTGCTGTGCCATAAAATAAAATATAATAATAATAATAATCTTTAGTTGTAACCTGCCCTATCTTCCCAAGGAGACTTGAAAAAGGTTGGAAAGAACTCCCAATTCTGCCACACAAGACTTTGCTGATTGTCTTTACATTTTCCAGAGATCAAGTTTTTGATCCTCATTTCCCTTCTGTCTACTTGTTAGTAGTCATTTCCTCTCTGTCTACAGATAATTTTTCATCTTCTCTTGAAAACTGTTCAAAAGTACTCTTACCTAGAGCTTGGAAAAGTTATTTTTCAGGCAACAAACCCCAGGATTTGAAGGTAGTCAGTCAACCACACATTTTTTGGAGATTCACAGGGGGATCTTGAGCTATACGTTTGAACAGTAAAGAGAAAGCAGCGGAAGACTAAAAATGAAAGGCACAATTTAATATGTGAACAAGGCATGCTGAGATCATAGCATAACTGTCTACAAATCTGCACAAAAGAAATTGAGGAGCAATTCCCCCCCCCCCCTTAATATTTCACATGGAAATGAGTTAGGACAAAATGATAGGAAATCATAGAGTTGGAAGTTACCATGAGCCCCAACCCCATTCCATACAGGAATACACTATTAAGGCACTCTCAATCGATGACCATCCAGCTTCTGTTTCTGAAGCTCCAGAGAAGGAGACTCCACCACGCTCCGAGGCAGCATATTTCCCTGTTGAACAGCTTTTACTATCAGGTGGAATCATTTTACCTATTGTATGATATGGACTCAGCAAGTAATGTACTGTGATAAAAATGTCTACACTACAGTAATGCGCAATTAATAAAATATGTGCCTTTTCCCTCTTTTCACCACAGTGGACATTCTTTGCACCTCAAACCATCCCCTATGACAAGCTGGGACCACTGGGCACTTTAACCAAGTATCTTCTGGAACATTATAACACTCCTTTGAGAATATGGTAAGCTACATTCAAGAACCAAGAGTGTTTTCCTTGTTCTGCATTGCACTTGTCCAGGTGTGTGTGCCTCTCTTAAACTTTGGGCTGGGAAAATCAAATGTTTTAAAATTAGTGACATAAAAGCAAGTTGCATAGTTGATCAGATCAATATAGAGAAGTTTTTTAAAGCATGACAAACACCAAGTTGCCAAATGAGATTCCTATCTGTAAGGCTGAGTGCTTTCAACAAGGATAATTTATTTTAAAGTCTGGGATACATTACCACTATGAACATGAGAAGTCTGGACCTGATCAATGCGGAATTAAGATGGTTCTTAAAGTCTACGTTGGGGGAGGGATACTTTTATTGACTGCAACTCCCAAAATCCATTTTGCATTTTAGAAAGCTCTCTGTGGAGATTTTATGTTTTGATGACTTTCTCCACCATAAATGCATATGAAGTTAGATGTATACATTACACATTAACCCTGAATAAACATTACTCTATGAAGCATTTGAGTGTTTTCCTCTCCCTTGATCTCAGATACATAGTATTGTGGTCTGAGCACCCTTCCACACAGCCCTATAGCCCAGAATATCAAGGCAGAAAATCCCACAACATATGCTTTGAACTGGGTTATTTGAGTCCACACTGCCATATAACCCAGTTCAAAGCAGATAATGTTGGATTTTATTCAGATCTTTGGAAAGGGCCAGAGAGTTGGGTTACGTTTCTGGGAAGCTAGGATTCAAACACCCTCTGAAGCACTGCAACCCACTGGTTGACCTTAAGCAAGTCACACCTCTCTGTTTGCCACACTAAGGCTGCTTCTATACTGCCATATATTCCAGATTATCAAAGCAGATAATCCACATTATCTGCTTTGAACTGGATTATATGAGTCAACACTCAGTTTAAAGTAGATAATCTGGATTTTATATGGCAATGTAGAAGGGGTCTAAGGAAAGGCAAGTTGATTTAAACCATGTAGCACTTGTTCCCCACTGAAAGGAGCATGTCTCTAGACCAGGCATGGGCAAACTAAGGCCAGGGGGCTGGATGCGGCCCCCTGGGCACTTACCTCAGGCCCTCCTTATTTTCCCTGTCCTCTTGGCGTAAGGATGTGGTGGCCAACCACATCCTTATGGAGAAAGGACAGGGGATGAAGGCACACAGCAACTGAGAGCCCTCCAGAGGGCTCTCAGCCACCGTGTGTCTCACCTTCCTCCTGGCATAAGGACGATGCAAACAGCACTATGCTTATGCTGGGAGGACAGCTTGAGGAGGGCATGCAGCGGTTGATAGCCCTCCGGAGTGCTCTTGTATGTTGCCTGCCTTGCCCTCCTCCCATAATAATGCTGAGAGGACAGCCTGAAGATCAAGAGAGGAGGATTGGGGAGGAGGATCAGGGCAGTTGCTGCATGCCTCATTTTCCTCCTGGCTTAAGAGTGGGGTGAGCATCCTTATGTCAGGAGGACAACTCTGCACTGCCCCTTCCTGGCCCTGCCTTCTCCCAAGTCCTCCCTTTCCTGAGTCCATCACACAATGTGGCCCTTAGGCAAAAAAGTTTGCCCATGCCTGCTCTAAGCCAATAAGGTGTTAGGGGTTATGCCATTTGTCTCCTTTTTCAGGCCTCAATGTTATTGTGTACGATCTGAACTAGTATTTCATTGACGTCTTCTCCTTTTTTTTACTCACAGGTTTGTGACGATCTGGATACTTCATACTCTGTACGCATTTATTGGTCTCAAGCAATGCAAGTAAGCTATTTTAATTTGTTTCCTTTTGGGTTTTGGTCTCCTTTTTAATTCTTGCAGTTCTAATAAACAACCTTGGCTGAAATACCACTTCCTTTTTTATACCAATATTTTATATGAGCAGTCACAGGGGAGACAATTCCTCATGCAATCTAAAGTGGTTTAAAAAAAAGCAGGTTAGTAGCCTAACAAATTTGTCTGTGGGAAGAAAGTGGTGAGCTCTGTTAATCCCAAGGAAAAGTATAACAGGGAAATGACTTGAAAGCACAGAACATCAACAACGTTGATATGAACATAAAGAAGCAAGGGTGATTAGCCTACTTGGGAGGAAGGTAGAGAGTCCCAAAGATCTTTACCTAGATTTTTATTATGTAACTCACCAGTGTCACATTTGTCTCTTTCTTCTCTGCAGGGAGAAAGGCATCACTGATCGCATGACCCAGGTTCGGTGGTTTGCTCAAACTGTTATATATGGATTAGGTTCTCTGTTCTTCTTGTGGATTTACAAACCACCAATGAAAAGCAAATCAAATGAAGGATTCAAGCAGAAGACAACATAGCAACACACAGTCTGGCATTTTGGTCTTGTTCTCAGCTTGAAAATAGTTGGGTCCCTCAATAATTAATAAATCCAAAGTACATCATGTTTATTCCTACCAGGAAAAAACACACTACCTTCTTCATGTGCCGTTAGCTCTGAGGAAATACAATATTAAATTATTGAGACCAAGCACTACTGCCTGCAAATTGTGGTGAAGACATTGTTTTAAAAAATTACACTAAAGCCTGTTCTGGAGCTTTGAATGGTCCCTATAGCCTGGCAGCAGGCATAGTCTCCACTTCTCTGCTACAGCAAAATGCCTGGTCACAAGCTATGCCACAAAGACTGAAAGTGTGGTGTCACAGTGAGATTATGCTCAGCCATCTAGCCCTAGACACACTTTGCTAGGCTTTATATCAACCCAGGAAGTATGGCCCTCCAGATGTTGGACTGCGATGCCTAGCGTCTCCCCTTGTTAGCTAGGGCTGATTGGACTTGCAGTCCAACAACATTGAGAGGATCACAGCTTGTCCACCTCGAATTTATAGGGGAGATGTAATGTATACATTATTTGTAGTTGGAAGTGACTTGAAGACATGGAGAAGCAACAACAAATGGCCAGGCTTTCATCAGGCTATCTTCATCCATACCGAATATCAATTATTGTCTTCATACACACTTCCATAAATGTCTATTTGTTTATTTATTTATTTTTATTTATTTACATCATTTATATTCCGCTCTTCTCACCCCGAAGGGGACTCAGGGCGGATCACATTACACATATTAGGCAAACATTCAATGCCTTTTTAACACAGGACAAAGACAAACAAACATAGCTCCGAGCAGGCCTCGAACTTATGACCTCCTGGTCAGTGACTCATTGCTCTCCCGTCTGCGCCACAGCCCTGGGCTGTGTTTCTTAAAACAGAGGTATTTGTTTCTTAAAGCAGAGGGTGAAGAACATTTGACTCTCAAGGTGCTGTTGAATTACAGCTTCTGCTATCCTTTACAGCTTGTAATAATATCTGGACATGTGTCCTGACTCAGCCTGAGGGACAGCAGGTTTGCTTGAACATGGAGCGACTATACCTATCATCTATCTACATCTCACGGTCCAAGAGCGTTCTGTTCAGCACCTTCCAAGTCACCCAATCTTGGCGTAAATTGATAATAAGGATACATATATATATAATACTCAAACTCTTTAATTGATCTGTGAAATGGGTTTGGGCTAAACAAGGAAGGTTTGCAAAATACACTACCATGCTCACTCTTAGATAAGGGTGAGCATGGTAGTGTATTTTGAGTGTGGAACAACAACAACAACAACAACAAATAATTTATATCCTGTCCCCTCTCCCAAGGGGACTCGAATTCTGAGAGACCAGACCTAATCAAGACTCAGTCATGAAAACCCACTGAATGACCTTATGTAAATCACATTCTCTCAGTTTAAAAGGGCAAGAGTGAATATATCTTGCTAACAAAACTTTAGGACAGGGTCACCATATATCCGAATAGACATGGAGACACAAATCTAAAACTAAGAAAAACTGGGGCATGCTGAACATGTAAGGGGTGTTACATGTAATAGATTCCATTGCATCAATTGTCTGTCTCTGAATGACTGCTGAATGGACTCTCCAAGAGTATGGGATTTTACCAAGATGGTCTCCAGATGTCTGAAAAACTAGATGGTCTATAGGAAATGTGAATTTGTCAGGCAACCTCACCCTAAGTTGCTCACATCAAAATCTTAAATTGGGTCCAGTAGCAACAAGCAGCAATGCTGTTATTGCTGATTGTAGTCTACTTCATTCAGAAACCTAACTGAAGCAGCTGTAGTTCTCAGAACTTTCTTAAGAGCAGTTCTACATACAGCATAATGTGACGGCAGGCCTGGTTCTTCATTGAAGCCCCTGAAGCCATTGCTTCGGGTGCAGCCCTTCCTGGGCACACTCGAAGCGGCGGCGGCGGGCGGCAGTGGCGGTGGCGGCAGCGGCGGTGACCATTGGGTCGCTCGCCGCAGAATAAGGAAATATTTTGTAATCTCATGAGATCTTGCAAAAATACAAAATACTTGCTTGTTCGGCGGTGAGCGACCCAATGGTGGCGGTAAGTTTGGGGTGGGGGGTGCAGTTTTGGGTGGGGGGGCCGCGGCCCTAGGATGGCTTACATTCTGAAAAAACCTAAGGCCGCTCCTGTGTGACGGCCAAGCCTTGAGGTTATCACTACCTGGATCACTACAGACAGCCTATACCTGTCCAAGTAATGGGCTACAGCTGCCATGGCAGCCTAAGGCCCCTTCCATACTGCCCCTATATCCCATGATCTAATCCCATATTATCTGCTTATCCCAGATTATTTGGCAGTGGAGACTGAAGGCCCTTCCACATAGCCCTATATCCCAGAATATCATGGCAGAAAATCCCACATTATCTGAGTGAGGACTCAGATAACCCAGTTCAAAGCAGATATTGTGGGATTTTCTGCCTTAATATTGTGGGATATAGAATTGTGTGAAAGGGCTGTGGGTTGCTATGAGTTTTCCAGGCTGTATGGCCATATTCCAGAAGCATTTTCTCCTGACGTTTTGCCCACATCTGTAGCAGGCATCTTCAGAGGTTGTGAGGTCTGTTGGAAACCAGACAAGTGGGGTTTATATATCTGTTGACTGTCCATGGCAGGAGAAAGAACTCTTGTCTGTTTGAAGCAAGTGTGACTGCCCCAATTGGCCACTTTGATTAGCATTGAATAGCTAATTCAGGGTCACCATATGTCCAAATCAACATGAAGACACATACAGTAGAGTCTCACTTATCCAACACTCGCTTATCCAACGTTCTGGATTATCCAACGCATTTTTGTAGTCAATGTTTCCAATACATCATGATATTTTGGTGCTAAATTTGTAAATACAGTAATTACTACATAGCATTACTGTGTATTGAACTACGTTTGCTGTCAAATTTGTTGTATAACATGATGTTTTGGTGCTTAATTTATAAAATCATAACCTAAATTAATGTTTAATAGGCTTTTCCTTAATGCCTCCTTAATATCCAACATATTTGCTTATCCAACATTCTGCCGGCCCGTTTACGTTGGATAACCGAGACTCTACTGTACTGACAATTCCAAAACTAAGAAAAACCAGCGCATGCTGAACTTGTAAGGGGCGTTTATGTAATAGATTCCACCACACTAAATACGGAGTACTACCAAGATGGTCTCCAGATGTCTGAAAAGCTAGATGGTCTATAGGGACATGTGAATTTCTAAGGCAACCTTACACTAAATTGCTCACAACAAAATCTTAAATTTGGTCCAGTAGCAGCCTAAGGCACCTTCCAAATTGCCCCTATATCACAGGATCTGATCCCAGATTATCAGCTTATCTGGCAGTGGAGACTTGGGCCCCTTCTACACTATCATATAGTTCAGATTATCAGATCAGATAATCCACATTATCTGATTTGTACTGGATTGTGTGAGTCTACACTGCCATATAATCTAGTTCAAAACAGATAATATGGATTTTATTTGGCAGTGTAGAAGAGGCCTCATATAATCCAGTTTAAAACAGATAACCTGGGATCAGATCCTGGGATATAGAAGAGGCCTAAGTTGATAAAAGCCATTCCAAGCCATTGCAGTCAGTTGGATCTCCATTGCAAAACATCAAGGAGGAGTATCCTTAGGTTGCCAAGCTGATCAACAGAGGGCAGCTCTATCCCACTAAAGCAAACAATCTATCTACTTCTGTATAGGTACAAATGCACAGGTAGCCTACCTACTATAGGAACAATTATGCTCGTTTGTCATCTTGTCAGGATCCAGCATCTGTTTATTAGCTTTCATGCTGCCTGTAGCTGCATTCAGCCACTGGTCCAGAATTTGCACAGCCATACCCACAGCTTTGAAAGTGCAATCTCCCACTTTTCCCCAAGTTGTATGGGTGCCTTTGCTGATGTCCACAAAGGCATTTGGTAATGACCACAAGCTCTCTGTGACCAGCTGCCACGACAACAACCAATAGTAAAGGTAAGTTCCATGACCTTTTCCCTGATTCATAGAGCAGAAGGAAAAGGGGATGATGGCCCTGGCCCTGGCCGATGTGGAGAATGGACCAATTCCAATTAGAATTGGTCCAGCTGTCCACATCAACCATGAAGTGCGGGGCTGCAGTTTCAGTTTTATCATCCCCAACTACTGCTACACATCTAGGAGTAACCTCTGCTCCAATTGGGAGCACATTCAAACAGAAACAGGCCAGTCTGATGAAAGTTCAGGACTTTCACAAGCTATACATTTCAGTAGAAGGTTCAAACACTCCAAGCCAGTGCTTGATACTAATGTGGGAAACTGGCAATTATGTTTTTTCCACAATGTGCCAAGAATCAGTGCTAAATTTGTGCCCACTGGGTACAATTGTTTCTCTTCTGGAAACTTGCCAATGACTGACAGCCAATGGCTCAGGGAATGGCACAGATCCAGGGATGAGCACTTTGAGTAGTATGATCTACGCTCATATTTGGCTAGAAATAAATCCCATTAAAATTCCCATTAACTTCAAGGTAGGCATTTATATGACAGCACTGCATGGCGTCCCACAGAAACAAATGGAATCTTACTATGAGTAGAACAGGTGGATTGTCTGGTTTGGTTTAAAAAAAACCTGGTAATGTACATCATGAATGAATAACTATAGAGGTCATAGTCCAGTTCCCCTTTAGCAGGTTACCATTACCTACCCACTCTGTAGCAATACACATCTATGTGTCTTTAAGAGTCTCTTTCCAACAAAGATGGAGATATTTAGAGATGGGTGGATTTCTGGTGGGTAGATTTCATATGGGGCACAGGGGTGCCTTCAAAGTTATTTTGATACATACATTTGATACAGTTTCTACTTTTAGAGATTGACACAGTACATAAAAGATACAAGTTATACAGAAACCATTAAACTGATACATTTTATTAAGGGGTTAGAACGGATAGAGTTTGCAGGGTACAGCTGCTGCTACGTCCGTTCTGGAACTTCTAGCGCTTCGGCATTTCGCAACACCATGTCAACAGAAAATATTTTAATGAAAAACAAAAAATTGTATCATTTGCTTGAAGTCTTTTGATGAACTATAAATCTTTTGGGGGGCGTGGCTCAACAATGATACCTTCAGACATATTGTGAGGTGAAAAAGCCTTTTGAAGGTGAGGCAACTCACATATCACTGAGGCAAGCAGCTGTTCAAAAAGACACCCTTGCAGATTTAATGGAAGATTTACAAGCCTACACTTGTTATATTTGTCCACAACCCAGCATGCCCTGATAAACCTCTTGGCTAATCTCATTTCTGGGTGTTCCTGTACAGTGCTAAGAAACAGTGAGAGCAGGCTGTTTTGCCCTTGTCTGGATGGGGATATAATATGAAGTTCACAATCTTTTTCTTTTTTCCTTTTTGGTGATAAGCATGGCACGTGCCAGCATATTGTTTATCACATAATACAATTCTTCGGTACAGAGTCTGAGAATGATATTCTTAAAAAATATACTTTCAGCAGGCAAAATCCCTAATACTTCCTTAATTCCCCGGCCATTTGAAGTACCAACCTATAGATACTTCACAACTGAGTGTTCATGGCCAGTGAACACTAGACTATAATTGTGCCATTGTTAAGATCCCACGTGTGCCTTCCTGCCTGTTAGAATTATGGAGAACCAATGAACATCTATATAGCCATCTTAGACCAATGAGATAATTGATTGCTATGAGAGAATGTGTATTTAATTATCTGTCAAAGTGATAAAAATTTTGCAACCCCATTTAGGGGTGCAACAGAGTTTTTATGCTCCATGCATTCTGTCCCTATTGCTAGCCCTCAATAAAAGCTTCTGCAGTTGGAAATTCAGCTTGTGGCGTGTCTTCCATTACATGGCCCCCTCGAGCCCAGGGGACTTCTGACAACGTGCAGAGAGCTGGAGGAGTGCCAGTGAGCCATTGCCCCTACACCGTCTGTCATCCCTAGTTCTTGCCAATCTAGCAGTTCAAAAACATGCAAATGTGAGTAGATCAAGAGGTACTGCTTCTTTGGGAAAAGGCAAAGCAATCTTGCCGGTCACATGACCAGGAGGTGACAACGCAGGCTCATCCACTTGAATATGGAGAAAAGCACCTCCCAGAGCCAAAGATGAGCACCACCTCCAGAAGCCAGAAATGAAAGGAGGAGCCTTGCCTTTGTTTTGAGGGAGACGTGGGTTTAAAAAGAATTTTCAAAGATACTTGTAATGACTATAAGTCCCATATGTTTTGATTGACCTAAGTTGCAAAAGGCCTATGTTTGAGGAAGGCCTGCACTTGAGAGAAAATGCTGATGTTTGGGAAAAGAGTTGTTCCAGAAAAAAGAAGTTACTTTCAAATAGTAACAATACATCAAGTCAGAACCGGTTCCCATACGATTTCGAGCTTATACTTGCAACAAGTCAGGGTCAGTAACATGAAAACACCATTGCCTAAAGAATCACATGTTGTTACAGCATAGAAAACCAATGGGATTGCATGAAGGTTAAGATGCTTGTGACGTAGACAACATTAGACAAATGGGGTAAACGATCTTTGTAAGCCAATAAGGACATGCTTGCTAATTTCTGTGGAGGTGATAAAACCCTTGCAACCATTTTGGAAATTCGGACAAATCCTTTGATTGCATGTATGCATGTATTTGTCACATTGCTATAGCCACACAATAAATAGTTCTTTTGCAGTTTGAAGATCCAACTTTTGTGGTGTTTTTCCTCTCCCTCTTCACAGAAAAGGGGCCTCCTGCTTTTGACTTTGGATTAAGAGGAGTATTTTTACATCTTTTACATCCTTGCCCCTTAGGTTGTGTTTGCATGTCTCATGTGATTGTAAAGGCATTGAATGTTTGCCTATGCATGTAAATGCTGTAATCCGCTCTGAGTCCCCTAGGGGAGAAGGGGAGAATATAAATAAAGTGCATTATTATGTATTACTATAACAAGCTAGGGAAACATCATGGCATTATGTAATTTGCAAGATCTTACATCATATCATTGTGCAGTTTAAAAAGCTAAGAAAAATAAGGATATAGGTCTGTCTACACACACACCAAAACATATTTTACTTGCCTCGTAGCTGGCTTGATTCTAACACACAAAATATTACTCCTTTGGCAGTGGAAGTTTTTTTTAGGCTTTAATACTGTCATTCAGTTCTTGATCTGCAGTTTCCAGTCTGTTGCTGTGTTTTGTTGTATGTGTACAATCAGTTGGCCAAGCTGGCTAAGTCTTCTAGAGGACCAAAGGCTGGGAACCACTGCTTAACAGTGTTGGCTTGTTTGAATATAGGTTCTAAACTGCTGCAGTGTCCTCTCATCCTCAACCATTGTGAATATGAAAGACTCCTTCTGAAGTATGCAGAGTACAGTTACTATCTACAGGTTTCCTATAAATATCAGTATAAACAGCCATTTTTTGTGATTTCAACATTCAAAAAACTAATGCTCTTGGAGTTATATATCATGTTAAATTTGATAATGATATGAAGAGTATTAAAGTATACCCTAAACTGTATTAAGCTCACCTCATTATCTTTTCATATTAGGAAAAATGTCATTTACAGTAATACCTATGTTCTTTATAAGGGCTATTTTCATATGTTACATATATTTGGTCAAACTAGTCCATATCCATATTAGTTCAGGGATGAACTTGCAACCTGTTGCTGTGCCTCATATTTGCCAATAGTATTTCTCCACAAAATGAAAATAGAATTTCTTTAAGACTATTTCAGTGAAAGATTACAAAAAAAATTGAAATAGGTCTGGCTTCTGTTGAAATGGAAAATTAGATAAAAACTTGGGCTAGCTTTTTTTGGTCAACATTTTTTTTTATATCCAATGGACCTTCTCCCATCCTGCTAGTTATAGTGTTAATTTGAATAATTGTCAATTTTACTGATTTATTATACTTGTTATATATAACGTATTTTACACACACAGGCACAAAACTGATAAAGATGGCAATGATGAGTTGTGAAGGATCTTCTGTAAATACCAGCATTATACTTAGTTCTGCATTCTTTCTTTTCATGTTTATATCTAGTGATTATGTTTGTTCCTCTTGGCAGGATGATTGTGACCTTGTGTCAGAAATAGTAGTTTCTTATTGGAGTAGTGTTCAGCCTGGAAAACCCCTTGTGGTGAAAAAAAAAAGGGGAAAAAGAGGTGAGGATGGGAAGACTAAGGAGGAAGGGGATAGAACTGAAACTTGCTAATCTGGAATTTCTGGTTGCATACTTTAATTATATTTACAAAGAAGCAGCCAATACATAGACATACACAACAAGATAGTTGAAACAAAGAACACTGGAGATACGGATATGCAGAAGAAGGGGATAATAGCAGAGTGCAGCAGTGAGATCTTTCCACTAGAAGGTGCCAATTTACAGCTTGATGACTGGAGTAACTGAGCCAGTGGTGGTTTGAATGTTGGAGTAAGACACTTGAGGGTTCGAATCCTCACTCAACTATGAAAACCTATGCCATGACGTTTCTCCACCTCAAAGGAAAGCAAGACCAATCATGGTCTGAACAAATTCCAGCAAGAAAACCCCATGATAAGTTTGGATTAGGGTTGCTACAAGTCAGAAATGACTTGAAAGCACACAACAAAAGAATCCATTGTGGTTGGTCTAAGTCAGTGGTTCTCAACCTGTGGGTCCCCAGATGTTTTGACCTTCAACTCCCAGAAATCCTAACAGCTGGTAAACTGGCTGGGATTTCTGGGAAGTGTAGGCCAAAACAGCTGGGGACCCACAGGTTGAGAACCACTGATCTAGGTCCTTTGCTTGACTAATAGCTATATTATTTTGACATGCCACCAAGTGTCAGATTAAATAGAGTTTGCAATAGCAGTTCTATACTAGTGGCTTTTCTTCACAGAGAAGCCAAGAACAGATCCTCAGGGCCGTAGCCAGAAAAAAATTTCAGGGAGGGTTTTGAAAATTTCGGGGGGGGGGGGGGGTGTTTGAACCCCTAGACCATCTCCTGCACCTACAGACCTGTCAATATCTGCTTGAGATAGTGCCTGGAGGGACTCTTAATTTTTTTCATCTCATAGACTTAGCATGGGGATTTGGTTAACCAGTTAAAATTCATGAGTAAACCAGGGTTTGTTTGTTTTTAACTGAAAAACCCCCTAGGGGTTCACCCCCCCACCCCACCCCCCACCCCCACCCCTGGGTACAGGCCTGCAGATCCTTGTCACTTGGTGTTCCCAGACACCAGAAAATGATTCAGGGTTGATACTACATGTTCAGGCTCTGTATAACTCTCTCGCATGCATGCTTTCAACAACATGAGAGGGAAACCTCTTTCAGATGAGCGAGGAGGGGAAACCATGTACACTGTAAGAAAAATGAGATAAAAACCCAACAAGTAAACATCAAAAAAACCATTCTTTCACTACAAGTTCTTTAAAGGGAGGAAAAAGGTCCCCATTGAATTTTATGCATCTTACTGGCATGTGGTGGGAAAGATAGCCTCTCAAACAGGGGATGATCTAACCTTCCATCCAGATCATTCAAATCCAGTGGTTCTCAACCTGGGGTCCCCAGATGTTTTTGGCCTACAATTCCCAGAAATCCCAGCCAGTCTACCACTGTTCTAATAGCTTCTGTAGACAAGCTCTTAAACTATACAACATCCCTAAAGAAGTTTGACTTGGAATGTATGTGGTTAAAGCCTGACCTAGCTAGGATGCCCTATAATCCCATGTCAAGAAGGGAGTAACCAAGACACTTGAACTTTCTGACACCCACTTGCCCCCTTCTTTAGCAAGCTAGCTCAGCACATCTTGAACAAGATATAAGAATATAAATTGCTATTAAAAAGGATCCCAAGGCTGTGAAGAATACCTATTAGAGTGTTACTTGTGGGAGAAATTAACCTCCCACAACATGTGGGAGAAATTAACCTCCCACAACATGCTTTTCCACGGACATGTGTAGTTCAGTGCTTCTTATATTTTCTGATGTGCATGACTAGCAAGTTTTTTTCTCTCTCCAGTGTCAGGGACCAGCTCACTGACTATGACTTTTTCATTCTTTTCTGGCAATTTGCTACAGCATGGCTGCTGATAGCGCATTGACTAGCGCCAGATCTCAGACAGCTACTGTGAGTAGCACTTCTTAATTAACAACTCTATGCCATTTTATGAATATTAACATGAAATCCCTATCATCATCATCAACCTTTTTTCCAAAGGAAACTCAAACCTTTGTTCAGAAGTATCCTTGTCTTGTTTATTACCTTACATGTGCTAAAAGTCCTGCTGGAAATAACACATTTTATTTCATTTTAAAATTTTCTCCCTGTTGAAATAATATTGTGAACATTCAATATTGTAGCAACTATAGCAATTGCAGTGGCATCTAATATGGTAACTTCTGCTCCTCTAAGCGTCGGGTACTGAGGAAATAGCTAGCTAGCTAGCTGACTTCTGGTAATCTGCAGCTGTCAATGAAGGTCCAAGATCACATGTGTCAAACTCAAGGCTTGTAGTCCAACTTTTGGCCACTATGTAATTTTATGTGGCCCTCCAGAAGCTGGACTACAACCTTTGTATTCCTTATTGTTAGATATCATGACTACAGCTGATGGGAGTTGGGATACAGTCACATCTGGAAAGCTGAGTTTTCTCTATTGAGTCAGGACAGTGTGGTTTGAATTCAGAAACAAGGCTTTAAAATGTCCTTTCACTTTTCCCCAACCTCAAAACCACAAGAGTTGTTGGGTTCCAATTCCCATTATCCCTGGTCCGTACAGTGGATAATTAAAAGTGATGGAAGTTGTCATTCAATGACATTTACTTACCTAGGTGACCCTCTAATTGTCTGAGTATATGGCCTTCCAAGACTAGGGTCTTTGTGGACAGCCCGTAGGTGACTGTGGAGCCCTATTCTTGACCTTCATGTTCTTCCACAGTGAGGACATTGGTTTCCAAGTGGAAGGTGGTCCTGGTCAGGGTTGTCTTGATACACCTTCCTCTTGGCAGTTCTCCCTTTTGCCCTCCATTCAAGCCTCTTCAAATTCCACAGCACTGCTAGTCCAGTTAGAGTGCTTGAGGACAAGAGCTTCCCAGTTCTCAGTGTCTATGCCACAGTTTTTAAGGTTAGCTTTAAGCCCATCTTTAAATCTCTTTTCCAGTCCACCAACATTCCATTTTCCATCCTTGAGTTGGGAGTATAGTAACTGTTTTGGGAGATGGTGATCGGGCATTCGGACAACGTAGTCAGTCCAGCAGAGTTGATGGTATAGGAGCATTGCTTCAATGCTAGTGGTCTTTGCCTTTTCCAGCATGCTAACTTGTGTCCGTCTGTCTTTCCAAGAGTTTTGCAGGATTTTTCAGAGGCAACACTGATGGAATCATTCCATGAGCTGAGTGTGACATCTGTAGACAGTCCTCGTTTCGCAGGCGTGTAACAGGGTTGGGAGGACAATCTTTATATATATATAAAAGGGTAAAGTTGTTTGCGCCGTGACTATGACAACACAACTAAATGCCCCAGAAATACGAAACTTGGCAACACAATGCAAAAGCCTTGCCTCACGGTTGTTATAACACAACCACACCACAAAAACACAATCCAGAGCCACAAAACCGAAAAAAACGGCAAAGATGCACAACAACACAACTACATGACCCAAACACACAAAACTTGGCAACACAACCCAAAATCCTTGCCCCTAGGTGCTGACAACAAAAGAAAAGAAAAATAAAGTCCTAATTAGAGGGAGAGGAATAATTGTTTTTATCCAATTGCTGACAGTTAGAAGGCTAAGCTCCACCCACTTGGTCTCCTAGCAACCCAGTCAGCCCAGGGGACAGGCAGAGTTAGGCCTCACTTAGGCCTCTTCCACAGATTATCTGATTTGAACTGGATTATATGGCAGTGTAGTCTCAAAGCTCTTCCACACAGTTATATAACCCATTTATAATCTTATATTATCTACTTGGAACTGGATTATCTTGAGTACACACTGCCATATAATCCACTTCAGTGTGCATTTTATACAGCTGTGTAGAAGGGGCCTCATATAATCCAGTTCTAAGCAGATAATATAAGATTATAAATATACAGTAGAGTCTCACTTATCCAGCATAAACAGGCCGACAGGATAAGTGAATATGTTGGATAATAAGAAGGGATTCAGGAAAAGCCTATTAAACATCACATTCCCTCACGTCCCTATCTGCTGCCAAACGGCCATCCATGTCTATGCCAGGCATCCTCAGAGTTTATGAGATCTGCTTGAAAACAGACAAGTGGGATGTTTATTTCTATCTCAGCAATGATATCCAGGATGGGACAACTATTATCTGTCTCAGGTGACTGTGAATGTTCCACTTGGCCACCTTGATTGCCATTGAATACCCTTGCAAGGCCTGCCTACTTCCTGCTTCAGAGAGGAATCCTTTGTTGGGAGATGTTAGCTGGCCCTCAGTACACCATGTCTGGAATTCCCTGATTGCTCAGTGCTGTTCTTTAGTTAACTGCCCTGATTTCACAGATTTTTTTAATACTGGGAACCACATTTTGTTCATTCCAGGCAGGCAGGAACCATCCAGGCTTTGAAGCTACAAGGCTATTCAGTGCCAATTCCAACATTCATATTTGCCTAAACCAGACAACAGTTCTTTCTTCCACCCTGGTCATTCCACAGATATATAAACCCCACTTGCTTTCATTATAACAAATTTCACAACCTCTGAGGATGCCTGCCATAAATGCAGGCGAAACATCAGGAGAGAATACATTTCGAACATGACCAGGCAGATCACATAACTCAGAGCAACCCAATACAATGACAAAAAATAATAGTAAAATAAATACAAAAAAACCCATAAAAAATAAAATACAATAATACAATTATAACATAAATAAAAATAATATAATCAAATAGTAAAATATCATATATACAAATAATAAAAAAACAAATAATAATAAAACAATAAAAATAAAATACATACAAATAATACAATAAAAATAATAAAAACACTAAAATAATTAAAAAACACTAAAAATTAATACAATAAAATACTATAATAACACAAAATAACTAAAAATAATAAAATAAAATAAGAAAACATAATAAATAAAAAAGATAAGTTACAATAAAATTAATTTAAAAATACAAATAATGTCAAATTAAAATTCCGCAACATTTTTTAACCACTACCACCACCACTTTGCCACAGCAACTCGTAGCCGGGCACAGCTAGTAGCTTTATAAACAAGAAATGGTTTCTGAAAATTCAATGATATCTGTAGATACAAACTGGGTAAAAACTAAAGAACATGAACCACAATATGAAAAAATATAGTTTGCCCTCTGTATCCATGGATTCTCCATCCATGGATTCAATGGCCCATTCAAGGCATCCATAAGACTGATGTGGCTCTCGATGAAAATGAGTTTAACACCCCTGTAGTAGAGAGCTGCATTTTTCAGCCCTGGTGGATTTGGGATGTAGGCCTTTCTGATAGGTGAACTAGTGTGAAATGCAAGCATTACCTGTCATCTCCTTCTCCTCCTCCTTCAACAAGGTTTGTATGTTGCCACTGCCTTGCAGTCAGGAGAACAATATTTGATTTGTGCCTCACCCTGTGGGAAAGTATGTGATTAGTCTGCATGTGCCCCAAAGCCTTTTGACACCCATTATTGATTCACCCACACAGACCACTCTTGTCATATACTAACTTTCAGATAAGGGCTGAGATAAGTTTCATTTTCATAATTACTCAGTGTACAAACCAGTTGGCACAACCTAAGAAGCCTACTGCTCATTGTTGGTGGAAAGTCTCATTGCAGAATTCAGTTGTGAATTCCTATAAGAATATGGAAAAACATCATTTGAAACAGCAATGAAACTCATATACTCAGAAGCGGAGTGCCACTGGGCTCAGTTGAACTTACCCCAAACCCACACAAGTGGGCATAGGCTTGCATCTTGAAACAGCTCAAAAGAGGTCAAATATGGAGAGAGCAGAACATGGAAATTGAGGTAAAGAGGTGAATTTACAACTAGGAATGGCTTTGAAAGCTGTCACAGGTCAAGGTGTACAGGGGCATTCAGCATCTATGTTGGAGCCCCCAGATGGCGTAGTGGACTAAGTGACTTGAAGGTTGGGTTGCTGACCTGAAAGCTGCCAGGTTCGAATCCCACCTGGGGAGAGTGTGGATGAGCTCCCTCTATCAGCTCCAGCTCCATGCGGGGACATGAGAGAAGCCTCCCACAAGGATGGAAAAAACAGCAAAAACATCCAGGCGTCCCCTGGGCAATGTCCTTGCAGACGGCCAATTCTCTCACTCCAGAGGCAACTCCGGTTGCTCCTGACACACACACACACACAAAAAAGCATCTATGTTCATTCTTGATATGATTTGTGGGAAGATTCCTTACGAATTCTTCTATATTCAAATTCCTTTCTACTTCTGATTAATATAAATTTGCATAGAAGCCTTTAAATGCCTTACTTATTTCATTTGGTTTGTTAGTAAGATCTCCTTCACTGTTTCTAATTATAGCAACTTGGTGCTTGGCTACTTTTTTTTAGGGCATTGGCTAGGGGTTTTGTGTTTTTGTTACTATATTCATAACATGGTCTTTTCAAATATGCTAGGGAAAGATGTACTCTGTCAATTTCTAAAGTTTCCAATCAGCTCTTCATTGGGATAATTGTCCCAATTTTCTGATTGCCTGTCTTTTTTTGTATTATTGATAATTGATTCTTTTCTGCAACTCTTCTGTTAGTTTATTTCTCTCCTTCAATTTTGAACCCTTCATTATAAAATTAACCTCTAATTACTGCCTACATAGTGTCCCATATGACTTCATTCTTCTTTATTGTTCCACTCATAAATATTTGTTATATGTTGCTTCATATTTTCAACTACAGTAGAGTCTCACTAATCCAAGCTAAACGGGCCGGCAGAAGCTTGGATAAGCGAATATCTTGGATTATAAGGACTGAACAAGGAAAAGCCTATTAAACATCAAATTAGGTTATGATTTTACAAATTAAGCACCAAAACTTCATGTTATACAACAAATTTGACAGAAAAAGTAGTTCAATACGCAGTAATGTTATGTTGTAATTACTGTATTTACGAATTTAGCACCAAAATATCACGATATATTGGAAACATTGATTACAAAAATGGCTTGGATTATCCAGAGGCTTGGACAAGCGAGGCTTGGATTAGTGAGACTCTACTGTATTTGTTTATTCAAGAGGAGAGCATTGGTAAGCATTCATGATCTATTATCTCAAGAAGAATGTTTTCTCTCATTAACATATAATTCATCCTCAAATAACTGGCACGTCTTCTTGAACAAAATGTAGAATCTCTTTCCTTGGGATATAGTTTTCTCCATACATATATTAAGCTGTTTTTTTTTATTGAGAAGAGAGAGTATTTTTCTATATTTTACATTTTAAGAATGTACACCCACACACACTTATCATATGCTAACTTTCAGATAAGGGCTGAGATAAGTTTTATTTTCATAATTGCTGAGTCTAATTATGTAATCCGTGGGCTAGGCAAAACTACAGCTAGGTGGATCCGTAATTGGTTAAGCAAACAAACCCAGAGGACGCTCACCAATGCGTCTTCTTCATCCTGGAAAGAAGTCACGAGTGGAATACCATCAGTAGGGTTCTGTCCTGGGCCTAGTTCAGTTCAACATCTTTATTAATGGCTTAAATGAAAGGCTAGAAAGCATGATCATCAAGTTTGCAGACAACACCAAATTAGGAGGGATAGCTAATACTACAGAAGACAGGCGCAGTATCCAAAACAATCTTAACAGATTAGAGCGATGGGCCAAAACTAACAAAATGAAGTTCAACAGAGACAAATGCAAGATACTCTACTTAGGCAGAAAAAATGAAATGCAAAGATACAGAATGGGGGACGATGCCTTGCTAAACAGCAATACATGTGAAAAAGATATTGTGGACAATAAGTTAAACATGAGCCAACAATGTTATGCCAATAGGATTATGGCCTGCATAAATAGGAGCATAGTGTCTAGATCAGTGGTTCTCAACTTGTGGGTCCCCAGATGTTTTGGCCTACAACTCCCAGAAATCCCAGCCAGTTTACCAGCTGTTAGGATCTCTGGGAGTTGAAGGTCAAAACGTCTGGGGACCCACAGGTTGAGAACCACTGGTCTAGATCCAGGTAAGTCATGCTACCCTCTATTCTGCCTTGGTCAGACCACACCTGGAATACTGTGTCCAATTCTGGGCACTGCAATTTAAGGGGGGAGATGTTGACAAGTTGGAAGTTGTCCAGAGAAGGGCGACTAAAATCATCAAGGGTCTGGAGAACAAGCCCTATGAAGAGCCGCTTGAAGAGCTGGGCATGTTTAGCCTGCAGAAGGCTGAGAGGAGACATGTTAGCCATGCATAAATATGTGAGAGGAAGTCATAGGGAGGAGGGAACAAGTTTGTTTTCTCCTGCCCTGGAGACTAGGACACAGAACAATGGCCTCAAACTACAGGAAAGGAAATTCCACCTGAACATTAGGAAGAACTTCCTCACTGTGAGAGCTGTTCAGCAGTGGATCTCTCTGCCCCAGCATATGGTGGAGGTTCCTTCTTTTGAGGATTTTAAACAGAGACTGGATGGCCAACTTTGAATGCGATTTTCCTGCTTCTTGGCAGAGGGTTGGACTGGATGGCCCATGAGGTCTCTTCTACCTATGTCACTATGATTCTATGATTACATCCTTAATTATTTCTTCTTTTTTGTGGTAGAACAGTCTAATTTTCCATCAATTATGCTATAAATAGTGGACCTTCTGCAAACTTTCTCAATTTCTTCAACATTATCTCAAAACACGCTGCTTGCTTTTTATTCTCCATGTAATAACTTCCTACAGTTGTGATTCTTCCATTTATTCCATCCTTTACAAATATATATTTCCCTTCTGTATCTTTTAAACAATCAAAAACTTCAGAGATTGCAAAATTACAAAATTAATATAGCTAGAGCTGCTATTCCATTCTGAACTAAATTATTCTGCAAAATATGATGGTGGTAGAACTTTTTGCTTCCTTTTTTCAAATGTGCTTCTTTGGGGGGGCAATGTGTGGTATCTAATTAATTATAAAATTCCATACCTTGTATCTTTTTTTGCTGACAAACCTAATCCATTGACTTTTAAAGAAGCTATAACAATGTTCTTCTCCCCATTTCATTTTGCTATGTAGTTCCCTTAAATATCTTATCACAATTACTTCAGTATCAATTTATTTCATCCCAATGAATGACAAGCTGTCTTTTTCAATTCCTTATTTAATCTTCCCTGCCCCACCCTCTGCCCACCTAAACATGGCAGCAGGCCTGTAGCGAGGGGGGGGGGGGGGTTAGGGGTTCAACCCCCCCCCCAAATTTTTCAGGTTATAAAAAAAACCTGGTTTACTCATGAATTTTAACTGGTTAACCAAATCCCCATGCTAAATCTATGAGACGCAAAACATTAAGAGTCCCTCCAGGCACTATCTCAAGCAGATATTGACAGGTTTGTAGCAGGGGTGGGGGTGCTAGGGGTTCCACCCCCCCCTCCAATTTTTTTAAAAAAAACCAAACTAATTTTTTTTCTGGCTACGGCCCTGCATGGCAGTAGAGACACCAATGTTCTCTATTTGTAAAGTAAACAAGAGACACCATGTAGGTTTATGGCAAGACAGAGATATTTAGTCTCTTGTGGTGTGTCTCTATCCCTACCTCCCCCTCGATGGATTGTCACCTTGTTGTGGTGAGGGGGCTTGCGTGTTCCAATGAACCTGTGGGTACAACCACCGGAGTCATGCACTCTCAGGAGTGGCCACAGGGGAGGATCCAGACCAAGCACAATCCAAAGACCCTAAGACCTCAATGGTGGAGCAGGCGGAGGATAACATGATACATGTTACAATGGCTGTGAAGGCGGAAGAAAGCTGCAACAGATTGAGAAGCCACTCTCGTTGTGTTAACCACACAACTGCTGGGACCTCACTCTGTGAAGACTGTGTGTTGACCGGCCGTGCACCGTCCTCCACACATTAAAAAAAAATCACACACAGGCATCTTCCAAGAAAAATAAAAATAAACCAACAAAAGTGGCGAGTGGCGACGGGGGCAGGACTGTGAAATTTGGAAGCCCCTAGTCACAGACTGGCACATGGGCGGTGGATATGGACTCGGTTGTTCTACCTCAAGGACCAAAGCAGTTGAGTAGTCTGTATCCATGACTGAGCAGCCCTTTTTAGGATCCGCTCTGCTCACCCCACATGGGGAAGGGGCTAGAAAAGGTGCCCTAAACATAGTCTGCCTGTCTTATCGGTGGTCCACGCTCTGGTTACATCTCGTTTGGACTATTGCAATGCGCTCTACGTGGGGTTGCCTTCAAAGACTGTTCGGAAGCTGGAACTAGTCCAACGTTCCGCAGCCAGGTTATTAACTGGAGCGCCGTACAGGGAGCATACAACTCCTCTGTTGAAGCAGCTCCACTGGCTGCCTGTTAGCTTCCGGGCACAATTTAAAGTGCTGGCTTTGGCCTACAAAACCTTAAACGGCTCTGGTCCAACTTACCTCTCCAAACGTATCTCCCCCTATGAGCCGCCCCGCAGATTAAGATCTTCCAGTGAGGCCCTGCTCTCGGTCCCGCCGCCGTCACAGGTGCATTTGGCTGGAACGAGGGACAGGGCTTTTTCGGTGGTGACTCCACGGCTGTGGAACTCCTTGCCAAGGGAGATTAGGGAAGCCCCCTCACTCATGTCTTTTAGGAAGCAGCTGAAGACCTGGATGTGGGACCAAGCTTTTGGCCCATCCTAAGATACGGTCGATATAATCTGATGTATTCGCTGGATTAATGTGTAATTGAATACAGACTGGCTCTGACTTTTGGCCTAATGCTACTGGACCTGTTGTAATGGCCACACAGTGCTTTACTGTTTTAAATGGGGTATAATATTGGTTTTTAAGTGTGTTTTTACGATCGTTTGTTTTACTATATTTTGTATTATATGTGGCATTAATCTTGCCATTATGTAAGACCGCTCTGGGTCCCCCTGGGGGAGAAGAGCGGTATATAAATTAAATAAATAAATAAATAAATATCCCTGACTGGACTCTACTGTACTTTGATCTGGGTTATATAAGTCTGCACAGCTAATTAATCCAGTTCAAAGCAGATAATATGGATTTTATACGGCAGTATAGAAGGGGTCTCATAGCAATCCTGTTTTTCTTACTTTTTATTTGTTTGACAATATATAGAGACTCCTTCAACGTTGCCATATAATCCAGATGATCAAAGCTGAAAATCCACATTATCTGCTTTGAACTCAATTATCTGAGTCTACATGGCTATATACTCCGGTTCAAAGCAGATAATCTGGATTTTATAAGGCAGTGCTGAAGGGGCCAGAGAGTTGTGTGGTCCTCTGTTTTGTGGATGTATGCACTTGGTGTAATTTTAGTATGTGCAAATCTTCTAAAGCGCTTTCTAAAGCCCTGGTATCTTCAGGGAATTTAGGTCCTAACATTACAGTAGAGTCTCACTAATCCAAGCCTCACTTATCCAAGCCTCTGGATAATCCAAGCCATTTTTGTAGTCAATGTTTTCAATATATCGTGATATTTTGGAGCTAAATTCATAAATACAGTAATTACAACATAACATTACTGCGTATTGAACTACTTTTTCTGTCAGATTTGTTGTAAAACATGATGTTTTGGTGCATAACTTGTAAAATCATAACCTAATTTGATGTTTAATAGGCTTTTCCTTAATCCCTCCTTATTATCCAAGATATTCGCTTATCCAAGCTTCTGCCGGCCCGTTTAGCTTGGATAAGTGAGACTCTACTGTAGTTGAATTTCTGCTTGCCACGTCTTTACAATTCCCAAACATTGCCGGAGGAAAGAAAAGTCAGAAGGTACACCCGCTCCACCTTGCAAGGCAATATTCACTTCACTTTCTCTCTTCCTTTCAAAGCAGCTTCAGGGAAGAGAATGGAACGGAATGGGGGGGGGGAATGACGCTCAGGTTGCAAGTGCGCATGCTCAGAACTCCTCCTGGCCCTTTCTGCCTCAGCACATCTCTGCCGTTTCAGCGGTTTGTGAGTCAAAGAATACACAGAACGTCCGGTAGCTCCTCCCCTTCCCAACGCCAGGCGCTTCCTGATTGGCGGAGATTGCGAGAGCGGACGTGTATAAAAGGGGGGGAGAGTGCCACCGAGGGTAGCAGTTGAGCAGTGGAGCTTGGGTAACAATGGCAGCCGCGACGCGGGACCCCAGCACATACTTCCGGCGCCCTAAAGGCTACGTGATGCTCCTGATCGCAGCCGGCATGGGCTACTACAGCGTAAGTTCGCCCCAAGAAGGGATCCCAGATCTTGCTGTCAGCGTGAATGTGCCCTTTCTCCACCAGAAGGTGCATTTGCACTTGACACCGTTGCATGAATGATCCACGCCCTTATGTTTAGTGTCTGTCCTATTGATTACCAATATCTCTGTTGCACATTATTCCATTCCTTCAGTTGGAAAGAGTTCTCATGTTTACCTCATCCAAAGCAACTCTTTATGGTAATAGTCCCGGGTTACTTACCTCTTCTCCAGCTTACATTCCTCACCATATATGCACTTTCTACTTGCACAGTTCATTCGTTTTTATGAGCTTTTCCAGGCTTTTATCTAACTATGTTTTATTGTAATTGTGATTTTAATATGTTTTATAGATTTGTTTTTATATTGTGTCTTTCACACTGTATGTAAACTATTTGGGCTTGGCCCCAAGTAAGCTGCCTCGAGTCCCGTTGTGGAGATAGAGGCAGGGTATAAGAATAAAGTTGTTATTATTATTATTATTACTATTGCTATTGTTGTTATTTGCATCCCTATTGAGTGCCAGGGTCCATCTTCATCAGGGCTGGGATGTTGTTAGTTAATTTGGTGACTGATTTGAAACTTTCCTGGAGAACTGTAGCCCTCCCTCTCAGTGATACAGCTCCAAATATCCTTGGTATGCCTTCTGCATCAGAGATAAACTGATTTCATCCGGGCATCCCCTGGGCAACATCCTTACAGACAGCCAATTCTTTCACTCCAGAACAACAAGTTGCTCTTGACATGAAAAAAAAAGCCATTAGGAAAAGTGGATAATAAATACGATATATATATATATATATATATATATATATATATATATATATATTCCACTGGATAATGGAGGAAGCCAAGTGGAGCCCCGGTGGCGAAGTGTGTTAAAGCACTGAGCTGCTGAACTTGCAGACCAAAAGGTCCCAGGTTCAAATCCCAGGAGCGGAGTAAGCGCCCGCTGTTAGCTCCAGCTTCTGCCAACCTAGCAGTTCGAAAACATGCCAATGTGAGTAGATCAATAGGTACCACGAAGGTAACGGCGCTCCGTGCAGTCATGCCGGCCACATGACCTTGGAGGTGTCTACGGACAACGCCAGCTCTTCGGCTTAGAAATGGAGATGAGCACCAACCCCCAGAGTCAGACATGACTGGACTTAAAGTCAGGAGAAACCTTTACCTTTAATGGAGGAAGCCAGGGAGTTTCAGAAAAACATCTATTTCTGCTTTATTGACTATTCTAAAGCTTTCGACTGTGTGGATCATAATAAACTGTGGCAAGTTCTTGGTGGTATGGGGATACCAAGTCACCTTGTTTGTCTCTTGAGAAAGCTGTATAAAGACCAAGTAGCCACAGTAAGATCATGAAACAACAGACTGGTTCAAGATTGGGAAAGGAGTATGGCAGGGCTGCATACTTTCACCCTCCCTATTCAACTTGTATGCAGAACACATCATGCGACGTGCGGGGCTTGACAAATCCAAGGCTGGGGTTAAAATTGCTGGAAGAAACATCAACAACCTTAGGTATGCAGATGATACCACTCTGATGGCTGAAAGTGAAGAGGAGCTGAGGAGCCTTATCACCAAGGTGAAAGAAGAAAGTGCAAAAGCTGGGCTGCAGTTAAACATCAAGAAAACCAAGATTATGGCAACTACACCTATTGATAACTGGCAAATAGAGGGAGAAAACGTGGAGGCAGTGACAGACTTTATATTTTTAGACGTGAAGATCACTGCAGATGCAGACTGCAGCCAGGAAATCAGAAAACGTCTACTTCTTGGGAGGAGAGCAATGGCAAACCTTGATAAAATAGTGAAAAGCAGAGACATCAC
This sequence comes from Anolis carolinensis, assembly GCF_035594765.1. Classification (NCBI taxonomy): domain Eukaryota; kingdom Metazoa; phylum Chordata; class Lepidosauria; order Squamata; family Anolidae; genus Anolis; species Anolis carolinensis. Next base: position 178,960,542 of record NC_085843.1, read on the forward strand.
ACTGGCAACGAAGGCCCGCATAGTGAAAGCAATGGACTTAACGTCAGGGGAAACCTTTACTACCTAAGAATATATTCATATCTATCCAGACATCTCTCTTTATATAGACACTAGCTGTGCCCGGCCACGCGTTGCTGTGGCTTAGTCTGGTGGTGTTGGTCAGTCTACATTAGGTTGTATTTATGCTGTGACCTCCACCCTTCTTTATACTCACATTAGTAGTAGTATTTGAAGTCTGTTACCTTCTTCAATTTTTGTGTTGATTGATAATTGCTTGAGATCCCTGTTGTCTTTGGTTTGTTGTTAGTTGTAATGTCTGATTCTGCTGAGTGTGGTTTATATTTTCATTGTGGTACAATAGTCTTTTGTTTTGTTTTGCCTGTGAAGGTGTTTATTATTGTTGTTGTTGTAGTGGTCATGAAGGTTGGATAAGTTAGATGCTACTGTATTGTTTTTGGAGGCCCAGTGTAGCACTGACTGGCCTCTCAGCCTCAGTGCCTGGCTGTTTCTTGCCTGTGATGGTGTTGATTCTTATTGTTGTTGTTGTTGTTGTTGTTGTTGTCATTGTTATTATTGTAATTGTTCTTTTTGGAGGCCAAGTGTGAATGTAGGGATTGGGGAGGTGGATGAGTTCTGTTGTCAAATTTTGTATTTGTTATAGTCACAATGCGTTGTTGTGAGTTTTGTGGGTCCGGATTGTGGTTTTGTGGTGTGGTTGTGTTGTTACAACTGAGAGGCAAGGCTTTTGTGTTGTGTTGCCAAGTTTTGTATTTCTGGGGCATTTAGTTGTGTTGTTATAGTCACGATGCACTGTTGTGAGTTTTGTGGGTCTGGATTGTGGTTTTGTGGTGTGGTTGTGTTGTTACAATCGGGAGGGAATGCTTTTGTGTTGTCAAGTTTCGTATTTCTGGGGCGTTTAGTTGTGTTGTTTTAGTCATGATGCGTTGTTGTGAGTTTTGTGGGTCCAGATTGTGGTTTTGTGTTGTGGTTGTGTTCTTACAACTGGGAGGCAAGGCTTTTGCGTTGTGTTGTCAAATTTTGTATTTCTGGGGCGTTTAGTTGTGTTATAGTCACGATGCATTGTTGTGAGTTTTGTGGGTCTGGATTGTGGTTTTGTGGTGTGGTTGTGTTGTTGTAACCTGGAGGCAAGCCTTTTGCATTGTGTTGCCAAATTTCGTATTTCTGGGATGTTTAGTTTTGTTGTTATAGTCACTGCGCAAACAACTTTATCATTTTATATATATAGATTTGCAGAGACTTGCAAACATATGAGGGTAAATTCATATATAAAAATAACTAGCTGTGCCCGGCCACGCGTTGCTGTGGCGAAGTATGGTGGTATGGGAAATAAAGTATTGAGGAATTGGTGGTAGTTAAGGTAAAGGGTCCCCTGAGCTGAGTGGGTTGCTAGGAGACCAAGTGAGCGGAGCTTAGCCTTCTAACTGGCAGCAATTGGCTAAAAACAATTATTCCTCTCCCTCTAATTAGGACTTTATTTTTCTTTTCTTTTTGTTGTATCAACCTAGAGGCATGGATGAAGGGTTGTGCTGTCAATTTTCGAGGTTGGGGGGTGTTTACTTTTGTTGTTTTGTCCGCTGCCGTGATGCCATCACTCTTTTATATATATAGATGTATATGTATGGCTACAGATACACAGGTACATGGATCTATATGTATAAAGGGTTTGCAAAGACCTGCAAACATATGAGGGGAAATTCATATATAAAATTAATGTATATAGATAGATACACATATAAAGGTACATAGAGATGGCAAAAGCTTGCAACGGGTTATATCTGTAGGAGAGTTTAACAAATATTTCAGGGGAAAATGCTTTCATAAGATTAATGAATATATATTTTTCTTCTTCCTGACTTGCAAAGGGTGTCTTTGTCTTTTTAAAACATTCCCTTGATTAAGAGGAGGGAGGCTTTGCAAAAGAAAACACGCTGATAAGGGAGGAGAAGAGAGAAATAGATCACATTTTGCAAGCAATAGCCTGCAGGCTCCGTTGCCGGCCTTGACCCAATTATAAGCCGGGGGAGGCTTTTTCAGCTCATAAATAAGGGCTGAAAAACTCAACTTATCTTCAAGTATATGCGGTATTCTTTTGTATGAAAGCTGACCTGGATTTAAATGGGCAAGGCCTCCACATTCCCTGCCAAGTGCAGTCTGGGATTTCCACATTTAGATCCAACTCCCAACCCTTGTTATGGGAGGGACCCGATGAATAGGGTTCTTCATTCAGCCATTTTTATAATTTGACTGAGATGCCTATGGCCTAATGTGTGTTTGGGAAGCATAGGTGTTCAAATATATGGGTGTGGTGTTTCCCCTGATCTGGTAAAACGGGACATGAAATGTGAAATGTATTGAATTAGGAGGAAGTTGAGTTGGATAGGAGAACATTTGGTGGTAGCTTTACCCTTAGAAAAAAAGATGAGGAAAGACATATAGAGAAATTGGTTTTGAATCTCACCAGCAACGCTGGAAAAAAGTAAATTCAATTCTGTAATCTTAATCTCTTAAGCTTGGAAGACAGTGTATTGTGTTGATATGTCTAATGCCTAATTAACAAAATGTATTTCTTCTGTCTTTCTCTAATTTCTGACAGTGGGCTTTCTTTGCACCTGCATCAATCCCCTACGACAGTCTGGGACCCCTAGGCACTTTCACAAAATTTCTGGTGGAAAAGCACAATGCTCCTTTTAAGATGGGGTAAGCAGGAAGTAGAAACCAATGACGTTTTCCTTCACACCCTGTGCGTGCGCGCACGCATGAAGTCATGTACATGTGTGGAAATAGGTGTGGGTGAATGAGTGTAACAGTCAAATGTTTCTAAATGGATGTTGTGAAAACAGGGTACAGTCATGCGTCCTGTAAATGATGGTGAGCATTGGGGGAGGACTGAAGGAGCAGAGCTCTTGTATGCAGAACAGTGCAATGACGTTTCTCATGGCATGAAAAATAACCTTACCCATTAAAATCATTGCCTGCAAAATCATGTGAAATGACAAAACATTGCTGCTTTGTGTAACTTCACAATGGTGGCAATGGCTTTGCCAGAACTAGCATGGGGCTGTCAGGAGCCCAGGTACAATGGGTATATGAATAGTGGAAAACCCTCTTTTTAAAAACTCCCAGAGTCTCTCAGTCAACCTCAGTAATTTAGAAAGCAGCAGGAAAATGGAGTGCAAGGTTTGATGAGCTTTGCTAGAACTATAAAGTCAGTTGTGTTATTATACAATGTGCTAAAATTCCATTTCTCCTAAGAAACACTTCAGTGTGACCTCTTTCCCTTGTTGTCTCTTCTAAAATGGCCATGAGGTCACTGCAGGTTTATCTCTTTCTGGAGCAAACATCACCAGCAAATTCCTGGTGGTTCCATTCACAGGCTGTACAATTGATAAGATAGGTCTGAAGCCTATATGTATAGCTTTTGGAGGAAGGGGGGAAGGACTGCAGGTCTGGATAGTACTTGCATGGGAGGCAGCCAGTGAATACCAAGTGCTGTTGCTGAAGTGAGCAGATGATTTAGAAGTGCAAACACAAACAATGAAGGCAAATTTGTATTGTCAATCTGCTCCTGTTAAGTTAGAAATCATATGATCATCTGCAGTCTCAACAACATCTAAGAGACTGCATGGTCTCTCTCCCATATTAATATTGATTTAAAGGTACAGGGGACAACATTTCTGTGTGTGATGTACTCAAGTATACAGTATTAATCAAAACCATGGAGTAACTGTGCCCCATTAAAATGAATGTGCTGCACACAAGAAAATATTAGGTGTTTCTGGGAGATAATTGATTTGATTCCCTCTGGCCCCAACAATATTTTCCTTGGCTTGAGAAAATGTCACTTAATTAACTAGTCATTTTTTAAAAAAATTACAGGTATTTTATCAGCTGGGCAATTCACCTTGGGGAAGCACTTTATGCTTTGAAGCTATGCACGTAAGCTATTTTAATTTATTTTCCTTTTTATCTTTTGTCTGGTCTCACTCTTCTCAGTTCTTAGTTTGCATGTGCTGGAGCAGGCCTGTGTTGGGCTGAAATACAAATGTGTGCATTTATGAAAAAAACAATCAGTTCAATAGTGTAAAGTGATACAGTAGTGCCAAAGCCTGGAAAAGTAATTTGTTGGACTATATTTCCAGCATTACCCCAGCCAGCATCGCAATTTAACTCTTAAATCAACACTCAGATTTACTATTTTACCTGTTAGTGAAAATTAAGCTTGAATGAAGCTCTCTTAAAGATCCACTTTGATGCTGACATGGGGCTTTGTGAGTTGAGATAAAAAGAACTACATAAATTCCAAACATATCCTATAGACAAAAGGCATGTGGATGTGTTTTTGAAAGAGAGAATTTGCCTGGGAAGGTGGGATTCTACGTATCTGGAAACTGTCTCAAAGCGTAGGATCTCATCTCTTAACGGTCACTCACCTGCATGACTTTTCTTTCTTCTGTTAAAAAATCATTCACTCTTCAAATGACTTGTTTTGGGTTTTATTTTGGCTAGAGGTCACCAGTTAACCACATTATTATTTCAAAGGGTTGGTTAGTGATTTAAGAGGAGAATGTGGAGATTTTGCCATATATCCTGTCAATGGGAATCACTACATGTAGGGATTCCACCCTTTATGTAAAACTTCCATCCTTTGTCCCACTGCTGCCTACACCATGTGTGGGACTTTCGACTCTTTCATTCTTTAGTTTTGTTTAATGAATATCTTATAGAGTCCCAATCAATTCAACATAATTTGTGGCAGCCCCTCAAAAAAATTTATGGAGTATAACAACCACTTTCAAGGTAAGTATTGCACAATTAAACAGGAAACAACAATTTCAAACCAGAAACAGATTTTTTTTAAAAATTTGTCACATAGTGTTATTTATATATTAATTGAAACCCCATTGTCACTCCTCCCAAGCTAAAACCAGACCTTTGCCAATTACTCTGTTCAGTCTCACTCACTCTATTAATAATCTAACCCAAGCCCCTCACTAACTCTTTTCTCACTGTCCACTTCTCCAACCCAAGACTAAACTAACTTCCGCTCAAACTCCCAACTAATATTCACCAACTCAAACATCCACTAACCAGCATCCGCTTCAACACTGCTCTTTTCCCCCTCCCAACAGCTCCTGATTGTACTCGCACAATAAATCAAGCCATATAAATCTATATGCACATGTATATGTATATACACACACATATGCACATACTGTCCACGACACAGGGCACCACAGAGAGGATTTGTAATCTTAAGGTTTTGGTAGTCCCTGGACCTATTCAGAGCATTTTTATGCAACACTGAATCACTGCATCCTTTCTGCCTTTGCACTTCCAATTCCAAAATTAGGTCTGCGGTGGCAGAGTACAGGCTTGTCATGCAGGTCTCCATGATCCCAAAGTCAGTCTGTGGCAACTTAAGTTACAATGATCAGATACGTAGCAAGCACATGCTTTGTTCCGCTCATCTTATTGTAACTGTATAATTAAAAAGGGAGTGGAGGAAACAATTATTTTCTTGCATGTCCTACTAACCTATGAGCCTAGCCAGGGGGATTTCACATAGCATGACCTTTTCTGTAATCAGTCTAAATCCCCTTTTCTGCTTGTGAAATCTCCTTGCAAAGGAAATCAGATTGGCTCTTATGCCTTCTACATTTCTGGCAGGCACCTGTTCTGTTTTAAAAGAATTGTTTGGGTTTTATTCATATGTTTAATGTTTTAATTGTTATTAGGACCTTTTATCTGTTTGTTGGTGGCACTAGTGGCCCAGAGTCCTTACCAATCTCCCTCTGATCTGCTTTTTAGGAGGTTGTAGTGGGGAGGGGTGTCAGAAGAGAGGGACACTTCCTTTCCTTGAGGGTTCCTTCAAATAACTTAAACATCAAGCTGATTCAAGCAATTTCCAGTTTATTTTGATACCTGCTGGGGCAGGAACGTGAATGACAGTTTTGAGATTTCTGTCTTTTGCCAAGATGTTAAAGAAGCACATTCCTTTCTTGGTCTTGTTTTGGTGCCATTTTGCGTCAATGTCAGGTCCATTTGTCTCTTTTTTTTCTCCCCAGGAACAAAGGTGTCACAGACAGCATAACTCGGCTTTTGTGGTTTGTTCAGACATTTGCATTTGGAATGTTTTCTCTTTATCATTTGTTGACTTACAAACCTCTAAGGAAAGCCAGTGACGGATACAAGCAGAAGACAAAGTAGAAACTGTAGTCTGGCACTTTGGCATCGTTTTGAAGTTGAAGATGACGGAAAACCTAGATGTTTAATGTGTTCAAAATATATTGTGTTTTAACAGGAAAAGCGTGTTTATGCTTTACTCATCTACTATGTTTTTGTAGCTGTGGGGGAAGTGAAGGAATTCACTATTACAGTAGAGTCTCACTTATCCAAGCCTCGCTTATCCAAGCCTCTGGATAATCCAAGCCATTTTTGTAGTCAATGTTTTCAATATATTGTGATATTTTGGTGCTAAATTCATAAATACAGTAATTACAACATAACATTACTGCGTATTGAACTACTTTTTCTGTCAAATTTGTTGTATAACATGAAGTTTTGGTGCTTAATTTGTAAAATCATAACCTAATTTGATGTTTAATCGGCTTTTCCTTAACCTCTCCTTATTATCCAACATATTCGCTTATCCAAGCTTCTGCCAGCCCGTTTAGCTTGGATAAGTGAGACTCTACTGTAATTCTTTTTCTTGAATTCGATAATAGGGAAGAGAGCCTTGACAATTGGATTAGGGAAATCCTGTTTTAACCAATTGAGACAAAAAAAAACTCTACCAGTAAAGTTTGACATCTAGAACAAGGAGTCAGTTTCAGCCTGGAATGTGCAGATTGTAGACGGAGGTCTCTGTCCCGATCAAAGGATTTTTGATAATTTCCAAGGAGCCTGAAGACGAGGAAGAAATGTGGTTCTAGTGGGAATTTGAAGGGGTCAACATATCCAAGAGTGTTGTTTTTAGAAAAATTGCTTATACACACACACACACGCACCAGTATTGTTCAATTTAATGAAATGTTCCTGCTTTGTTCAAATGAAGAGATTTGGTAAAATGTCAAGGGCTAAAATTAAATAGGATAGAAAGATTAAGAACAAATAATATGATAAGATCTTTATCAAGGGATTTAATTTTAACATAGTATAAAAGCATAGATCACACCTGATGTTCAGAGCTCTGGAAATGTTTCAGAAGAACAAGATGAGCAGCACTCTTTTGGGGAAGGTGGGGGAAAGGACTGTGGGCTGGAGCTTGAACAATTTCACCATTCCTGAGGTGCAAGAGAGAATTTCACTTTCTGAAATTACGCATAGTACATCATTTCGGATAACATTAAAGTGTAAGTTTTGCTATTCTTTGTATTGTTAATAATGAAAAGGGAGAGGGAACTTTTCTAGCATTTTGTATCCAATGGATTATAATAAACTTAAAAGGTGGGTGATGAAGGAACATATTGCTGCATTACTTTTCAGAATCTGTTTGCTTCAAGCCTTGGTGAAAAGGAATTGTGATCTTGAAAAAGCAAGTATGTAGATTTATTTTTCCATGAGGCTGGTTGAGTGGTTTCATATTCTTAAAGCGAGGTAGCCAACAAGGTGTAGGGCAGTTTTTATTCCAAATGAGAAGGTTTACATCAGGTCAGGGAAGTGTTGTATAGCTTGAATTTTATGATGATGGGTATGAAGATAGGCTAGCAATATCTGTAGTGATACATTCACAAAATAATTACACTAATTTAACAATTTTTGGAAAGTTTTACTGAAGGATTTGCAACTATAGGAAGTATTTATAGGCAGTCCCCACATTACAAACAAGATAGTTTCTGTAGATTTGTCCTTAAGTTGAATTTATTTTTATTTCAGAACAGATACGTCTTTGAAGTGTAGCTCCAGCCAGATATGGATGTGTATGTGTGGGTGTGTGTGTGTGTGTCTGTCTATATGCATGTATTGGAGGGGTGTATAAGGGGGTGTTAACACCCTGTGGTATTTGTTTTGCTCTCTGTGCCCCTGTTCAAAATATTTCATCTCACTTTCTGTCCCTGTGAGAATCAGATTTTGAAAAAAATTGGGTTGCTGTGGAAACACGGTTCATGATGAAGCTTCAATGGAGATACCTTTTCACCATGATAACTCTTTCAGGGGTGAATTTCCCTTCCTAAGGGTAGATTTCTCTCACTTTCTGTTGTCTCGTTCGTATGTCAGATGTTTATACTTGGGGACTGGAGCCTCCGGTGGTGTAGTGGATTAAAGCCTTGTGACTTGAAGGTTGGGTTGCTGATCTGAAAGCTGCCAGGTTCGAATCCCACCCGAGGAGAGCGCGGATGAGCTCCCTCTATCAGCTCCAGCTCTATGCGGGTAAAAGAGAAGCTTCCCACAAGTATGTTAAAAACATCAAAACATCCAGGTGTCCCTGGGCAACGTCCTTGCAGACGGCCAATTCTCTCACACCAGAAGCGACTTGCAGTTTCTCAAGTCGCTCCTGACATGGAAAAAAAAACTTGGGGACTGCCTGTATATGTGTGTTTGTAGGTAAAAAAAAGCAATGTAAAAACAGAATAACACATTTTTAACAAAAACCTTGCTCAGCAGAAAGACAACCAAAAGCTATATTTAAACAGTCAAGGGGCATTTATTAGCTGGTTGGGAAAACTGATAGTGATTGGGAATCCAACAGGAAAAAATAGGATTAATTGACAGTCGGTCCAGAAATGGATTGACTAATATCTAGCACTAGAGGGCAGCAATTGAATGTCAAACACCACATCTTCAAGTTTCCTGTAGTGGCGTATTTGTCTTAAAGGCAGCTTAATAATTCTGTAAACCCTGTAGACCAGGAGGAAACCCTGGAATATGTAGTTTGGAGCCCCTCACATTCATTGAAGAAGCTCCAAATCTGACCAGACAGTGTTTTCCCATCAGGAAAGTGAACAGCAAGGTTTGGAAACTCCTCTTCAGTGCAAATCAGGTAGCATTTGTGTCCTGGTAATTGATACTATATCAAATATCAGTTTCTCAATCACTGGGTGTTGTTAAGGTTTTGCAAGAGTTCAGTGTTGTAAGGCTGCAGCTTGATAATACTTGTTATAGAAACCTGACTTAATTATATAGAATTAGACTTCTGCTGGAACAATCTGATTGTTCTTAAAAGAACTTAGAAGTCCTATCATGAGTAAACATCATGACAAATGAAAGCCAGAGAGAGAGAGTTTTGTGACACAGTTAAAATTTACTGGACATTAATATTTACATGTTCAGGAATGCCAACCACAATGGGCTAATTCTGAAGAAATCTTTCCTCCAACATGTGAGGAGAGAATGATCAGAATGTCTGACTGATATATTGGGACATAAGGGATCCAAGTATGAAATGTGTTGTCGAAGGCTTTCATGGCCGGGATCACAGGGTTGTTGTATGTCTTTCGGGCTGTGTGGCCATGTTCCAGAAGCATTCTCTCCTGACGTTTCGCCCACATCTATGGCAGGCATCCTCAGAGGTTGTGAGGTATGGAGAAAACTAAGCAAAGAGGTTAATATATATCTGTGGAAAGTCTAGGGTGAGAGAGGTCAGTGTGAATGTGTAGTTAATCACTTAAATTAGCTTTTCAATGCTAATTTAAGTGATTAACTACACATTCACACTGACCTCTCTCACCCTAGACTTTCCACAGATATATATTAACCTCTTTGCTTAGTTTTCTCCATACCTCACAACCTCTGAGGATGCCTGCCATAGATGTGGGCGAAACGTCAGGAGAGAATGCTTCTGGAACATGGCCACACAGCCCGAAAGACATACAACAACCAAGTATGAAATGTTTTCTATTAAATTAAAATTAAACTAAACCTTAAAACTCAGGAAGATCAGAAAAGTCTTGCTAGGTTTTACCCAAGGTCTATTTAGACCAGCATCCTTTCTCCCCTACATCAGCCAACCAAGGTGTCAATGAGAAGAAAAAAAAGGGAGGCGATGGCACAGGATCAGTTTGAACATCTCAGAATGAGTTGCTATATTATGTGAAATAATTCAGTCCAAGCTGGGCCAGGATGACTTTTCTTCACTAATGATGGTGGTTGTCATTTTATTTACACTATACAGTAGAGTCTTGCTTATCCAACGTAAACAGGCCGGCAGAACGTTGGATAATCGAATATGTTGGATAATAAGGAGAGATTAAGGAAAAGCGTATTAAACATCAAATTAGGTTATGATTTTACAAATTAAGCACCAAAACTTCATGTTATACAACAAATTTGACAGAAAAAGTAGTTCAATACGCAGTAAAACTATAATAATTACTGTATTTACGAATTTAGCACCAAAATATCACGATATATTGAAAACATTGACTGCAAAAATGTGTTGGATCATCATCATCATCATCATCATTTAATTAATTATTAATCGCCCTCCATCCAAGATGCTCTAGGCAATTTACAAGATAAAATTGTAAAGGATAAAAATACATACATATAAATATCGATAAAATTAACATAGATTAAAAGCTCTAGTAAAGAGCCAGGTCTTGAGTGCTAGGGTAAAAGGCCCTAACTCACGCATGGCTCATGTAGGGCGGCAAGGCATTCCATAAGGCAGGGGCAGAAATAGAAAAAGCTCTGCGTCTGGTCCTTTCCAAATGCACTTCTCTAGGACCCGGTATGTAAAGTAAGTCGCGTTGAGATGGTCGTTGCGACCTCCGATGATGGGAGAAGGAGAGACGGTCCCTAAGGTACAATGGGCCCTGGCCGTAAAGAATTTTAAAGGTCAGAACTAGCATCTTATATAGACCATGGTAATTTATTTATTTATTACATCATTTCTACCCCGCCCTTCTCACCCATCAGGGGACTCAGGGCGGCTTACAATATAAACATACACATTAAAAACAGTTGTCATCAAATTTAAAAATCCATCAAGATTAAAAATTACAATAAAATTAAGAATATCCATTAAAATATACATAATTATACATTTAAATATACATTTAATGCACTTTCCATGTTCATGTGGGGTCTGTCAGTAGGAAGTAATCAGTTGGAAGCCAATGCAGATGCTGCAGCACTGGTGTTATATGGCATTTCATAATCCAGAACGTTGGATAAGCGAGTGTTGGATAAGTGAGACTCTACTGTACTATTGATATATGTTTCTCACATGAGAGCACACAAACCAATATTCAGCTTAAGTAATGGAGGAAAATGAAGACACAAGCACATAATGGCCTTCAGTTACTTCATTTGGGGTGTACTATGGGGGGGGGGGCAAAATTAGGACATTGCCATCCAAATAAGAATCCCCCTCCCACAATAAAAAATTCCTAAAGTCCTCATGTTTCTAGCATTGTAGCGGTTGTCAAAAAATTCCATGGAACATTTAGAAATCCAGTCTAGGCATCCAAAGAAAAGGAACAGACATCCAAAGACAAGTATCCAAAGGAATGTGATCAGCTTTTGAGGAAGCTATGATTTTTTTCACTCTGCTGTGCTATGAATTTGAACAGTGAAGGGAAATTTCATTGAGAAGGCAAAATTCTTGTGAAGGGCAATGCTCTCATTTCGCCCTATCCCACAACTAAAGCCTGTGTTTTCCAGGCTTCCTGATCATTTTTTATTTATCGTGTCAGAAGCAAATTGAGAATACAGTTATAATGTATAGAAAAACCACAAAGTTAAAAACTTGGCATTATACTAAATTTCCTTTGACCTGGTCACTTTGAGTGCCTCTGGTGTCACTGTAAGAAAGTCCTCCATTGTGCATGTGGCGGGTCTCAGACTACATTTTAGTGGTTTGCTGTCCTCCACACTCACATGTCGTGGACTCCACTTTATAGCCCCATTTCTTAAGGTTCTGCATCTTGTGGTGCCAAGGCGCAGTCTATTCAGTGCCTCCCAAGTCTCTCAGTCTTCTATGTGCCCAGGGAGGAGTTTCTCATCTGGTTGCTGCCATTGATTGAGGTTCTGGGTTTTAACTTCCCACTTTTGGACTCTCACTTGCTAAGGTGTTCCTACAAGTATTTCTATAGATCTTAGGAAGCTATTTCCTGATCATATCTGATCCTGCCAACTAGGGATGTCTTTGTGTCGAAACAAACCAGTTCCAAGTGTTTAGCTTCTGTTGTCTCAACATGCCTCTAACTCCGGCAGAATCATTCATGTACACATGTATGTGAAAATATAAAATGCTGCACACTTGTGAAGACTTTTCTGACAGTCACCTCCTTCCAATGACACTGAAATTCTATCTATTGTATTGCTTCTTAGGCTAACTGATATAGGAGTGCAATTGTTGCCTTCAACTGTGCCAGGGAATGTCACCAAATGTGTGACTACATGGTAGCAGGGAACTTGCCAGGGAAGGGCAACCAATGATGCAGGGATCAGGACCACTGCTTTGAGTAGTGAAATATGAAATCTATGCCTGTTGCTCTTTGTGCTTTCGGTGTTGCTTTAAGCTGTGATTTAGTTTCTTCCCAATGGAAGTTAGTCCTTAAAACCATGCTTGATTTTTTTTGAAAAGCATTGAATCCTTTATTATTAGTTCTGGGGACTCTGCTATCAAAATGTGTTCACACACTGATAGCAGGGCTTTTTGAGAAATATGGTTATTTGGTGGGGAGGAATGAGTTTTTCCAACCCATGGGGGTTGGGTAAATGGGATTTTTAAAACAAAATAAGTCTTTGGCTTTTTGAAAAAATTGTATGTATAAATATATACATACATATTTGTATTTTTTTTGAAAGAATTAGGGTTTTAAAATAAAATATTGTTATTTTGAAATATACGGATTTCTGAAAAAAGCAGTTTCTTTGTTCTTTAGTGCAGTGCCCTCAAACCCACTTCTCACAGGTTTTTTTTTTTTGCTTATGTGCTGCCTACTTCTTTCCCCCACTACGCTTGGTGATTACCATGCTGAACATGACACATCATAGGCCTAAGGCAGACCTTTCCAAACATTTCATGTTGGTGTCATACTTTATAGACAAGACATGCATCATTTCATGACCCAGTAATTCATTTTCACTAATAAACCAGAGGTCAAACCAATCCCTTATAAAGATACAGACATATATGTAAATTATAATAATGAAATGTATTGGTGACACAACATGGCTTATGCAAACCTTTATATATTTTTAAAAGTATGATTTGTTGCTTATTTCACATAGACGGAGGGGTTTCTCGTTGCAGCCATCACACAAATGTGTCCAAACATAGTTTGGAAAGCTTTGGCCTAAGGCATAGTGTTTACTTCTTTGCTTAGTTTTGTGTTCAGTATTCTAACTGTGCAACTCAAACACTGTCTGACGCTCCCGCATTCAACACCTTGAGCTAGGAAGAATTATGTATGACATTTTTTCGGTTAAAGGGCTGGTTGTCATTGCCACCTCTGCCAAATATGGCTGTTCAGGTATGAAGTTTAAAATATTTTTCTAGGATGATTTTGTGAAATAACATTGAATTTAAATTTATTCGATAATGGTACATTTATGGGTACTGCTCATTTTCACATAAAAACAAGGGGGAAAAGAAATTCTATATTGAATCACTCCATCTGCAAAGACTGTGTATACACAATAAACTTTTCACCCATCTGATTGAAATGGGCAAGGCTTTAAAGAGATGGGCAATATGTTACTCCACAGCTTTTTCTTGGACTACAACTCTTATCAGCCTTAGACAATACCGCCAATAGTAAAGGATGTTGCGGGTTGAAGTTCAGCAGTATCTAAAGGGCTCATTTTGAAGCATGTGGTTGGTGTACACCATCTTTTTTTTTTTTTAACCAGTTCAGTGCCTGGATGCAGAACATTTTCTCATGTGTCAGATGTGTAGCCAAATGAGTTGGTGAAAGACTGAAATGAGACCTTCTTTGCCCTATCTAACCGCCCCCACCCCTGGCACTGTCAAATGTGTTGCTTCATGGCATGTCTATGAGGCCTATTAATGAGCATCTTAAGCGGGATGCATATCACATCCTTATGACATAACCTCATGATGTGTTGACTACTGCTTAAAGTTCAAGTAGCCATTGACAACTGCACATTTTATAAACTGCACAGCTGTTCATTTTATTGATTGATTTTTGAATTTGAATTTTGAATGATACTTTAAAGTATGCATAACCATGAGATGGGTGTAATTGAAAAGTATTTTTGAATCCATAAAATAATGCCCAACAATGGAATAAAGATACAACAGGCCAAAGGAAAATGATTTTTATCGTGTCAGAAGTGACTTGAGAACATACTGCAAGTTGCTTCTGGTGTGAGTTAATTGGCCGTCTACTGAGACATTACCCAGGGATGCCTGGATCTGTTACCTTCCTGCTGGGAGGCGTCTTCATGTCCCCACAAACTAGAACTGACAGATCACTCGTTTCACTCGTCTCCCGGATTCCTATCACCAACCTTCAGGTCAGTAGTACAGCCGGCACAAAGATTTAACCCATTGCACCACCACGGCTCCCTGTTGTGCAATGGGTTAAATGATGGAAGCAACACTATGTGCAGGTTTTTACTCAGTAATATTTGAATCCTCTATTCAAAAGGCAAGATAGACATTTTATTAATTGAAAGAGAAGTATGTTTCAAAACTGCAGCACATTTTGATTATGTGCCATTTCTAGATAGAGAACATAAATATCCCAATAATGTTGCAGTTCAAGAGGCAGCTTAACCAAAAACCATGAAGCAAATTACTCTTTCTCACTCTCAGGTTTTCCTCTGTAAAATCAAAGTAATACTGATCTATGACTTGAGGATGTTGAGCAACTGAATAAAAAAGTCAGCAATTACAAACTGTAAAGGAATTTTCCATCAACTAGATCAATATTGCTTTTAAATTGTTTTAACTGTGCACATGCATACATCTCAGAAAGTGAAGTGGGATGCTCCTTAAGGTATCCTGAACAACCATCAGATGCAATGCAGTTCTGTCCCATGTTTTGCACCCAACATTTAATTGGATAGAGGCAAAATGTCTTGAAAAACTTACAGTTGTGGCATTTAGGGTACGAGCTATCAATAAACTTGAGCTGATTTACAACCTTGGGTGGTTTCCATGCAGATGGCTCCTTGTGCAACCAAGATATCATTGTTGAAGGCTTTCATGGCCAGAATCACTGGGTTGCTGTGAGTTTTCTGGGCTGTATGGCCATGTTCTAGAAATATTTTCTCCTGACATTTCACCCACATCTATGGCAGGCATCTGCAGAGGTTGTCTGAGGATGCTTGCCATAGATGTGGGTGAAACATGAGAGAATGCTTCTGGAACATGACCATATAGCCCAGAAAACTCACAGCAACCCAGAGATTCCATACAATATTACCAGTCAAACTGCAGCATGCTTTCTACATGACTTTGTGGCTAAGATGAGGAAGGTTTAGTTCACTCAAATGGGCATTTGAAAAAGACAGCAAAAGTCTAAGAGCATCTTCTGAAAACCCAGTTATTTATTTAGCACTAAATACTTTTTTTCAGCCTGATTATTCATTATTACAGTTTAATCAAGTTCCATACAACAAACGATTTCATATTTGTGGAGCATCAGAGGTGGAGGATATCGCACATGTACTGTTCATCTGTGAAATGTATAAGAAAGAGAGAGACCAATGCCTCGGGCCATACATTATTCACAAAACACACTGGGACCCACATATTAAAACTAAAACGGGATCTGGATAACAGCTTGTTTATTTTAACTTCTTTTGTACCGCAGGTTGTATGTTGTATGTATGTCTATGTGTTAAATGTTTTGATACGGCCGATGGGCTAATCAATAAAACATGATTGTTTGGTGGAAACATTACAGTTGAGAGATTCACTGGGTTGAGAGATTCACTGGGGCTTAAGACCATAGACTGATGTAGGGGGCTTGTGGATGGATGCCATGGTGCCTGGAATGTTTTCATTCTTTTACATTATCACTAAAGTGTCACAGATCTGTATTTGACTAATGTATCTTTAAATAATTGGAACAGTATTGTAGCAGAAACAAAAAGATCAATTAAAATTTAGATTATAAAGTGTTATATAACACAACATTATAATGGATCTTTCCTGTTAGGTGTCAGTGAATAACCCACAGCTCTTTCAAAGAGAGGAAGGGAGACAGTATCAGTCATCACTTTTGGAGAATAGGTTACCCTTTCATCCTCTAAAACCACTCATTACTGCGTATTTAAAATAAAAAGACTCAATAAGTGTCAGGAATGTAAAGAAGGATTACAAACAGACAAGAATCATGTCTAGACCTGCCATGAAATGTGAGCTTATGAGGCACAGTGATGTCCAAACGAAATCTCTCTTCTGGGAGTGGACTTAAAAACCAATATGATTTTTGTGTGTCATGCTTCTTTGTGAAACACACTGCTCACATCTGCATAGCCTGGACTCTTTCTCTTTGGGACAAAATTGTAAAGGGCTACAGGTATAATCTAGCATGGACACATAAGCTGTGCTTTTAAACTGTCACAGTTTGGGAGATTTGCATTTAATTAACTTGATATTGAGGTACTTGGAGATGTGCTGCAATACAATTTGGAGAACGCTGTCTCCGAAAAATTCTTAATTTTATAACAGCATTTTGAGATGGAGATACACTAGATCTCTGTTTTGCAATCTAGATGCACAAAACCATCAGGATAAAATATAAAGTGTATAAAACTACATGCCTACTAACCTATGATGAATAACAATTACCTCCAGGGGGCAGTTAAATAACACGGGACTAGAACAGCATTGTTGTCTCCCTTCCACCTCCTCTCAGGCTGTCAACATATCACAAATAACAAAAAACATGGGCAGGATAGTGCACATTTCTGTGGACTTATTTGCAAGGCTGGAAGAAATGCTTTTGGCTTGAAAGGCATGGGTAGAAGAAGCACAGCAGTTAAGAATAAAAAGCTCATCAGAAGCAACTTCCATTATCTACAATAGTTCTAGACATGCAGTTGAAGAAAGATTTTACTATAACATAGAGAAGTAAGTCACATCCTAGAATTTGAAATATTCTAGGATACCCAGCAGCAAAACTTCAGCTGTCTTTCAAGACATAATACTGAAAGCAACTGGGGGTGAAAGTCATATAGGGAAAACATGCTAAACCAATACACAACAGAAGGCATAGAACAGACATCCTACAGATAGTATTAAGCACTCCTAATCTAATCTAAACATTTTAAGTTCATTCATCTTTATTAAAGGATATGTACATCATATTTTTCTGAAAGAGGATGTGGAGAAGAAAGAGGCAAATCATTTGCTAACAACTTATTTTGCAAGGTTTCAAAATAATCCTGATTGTAATGCTATTTTAGACTGTTGCCACCTTGGGCCAGCAAGCTGTCAAACTTGTTCATTGTAATGTAAAGCATCACATAGATAGATGATGCTACAAAAGGAAGTAGTAATGAGAATAACCATATGTTTAAATCTGTAAACTTTTTTTTGAAAAGATGGATACATCCTGAAGGATTTCAGTCTAGATATCTCATCACCGTTCCATCCATGTCATCATGGGATAAGGATCTACAAGGGCATTTTTCAGCTCAACCGTGTGGATTTTGTCTCTGGTCTCTACAATGCAGGTGATCTGAAAGAAAGGACGTAAGAACTTGACTGAAGATGATGACAGTACACAAAGGTCTTGTTGTTATTGTTGTGTACCTTCCAGTCATTTCTGACTTATGGTAACACTATCACAAGGGTTTCTTCAAGATACCATGATTTTATCAGACCTTGATCAAATCACTCATAGTTGAGGATTCTGCTAGCGAAGATCCATGCTCATGGCTTAATATGTGTTTGTTGGTACAATACTCCATTAAAGCTTAGCTGTATAAATAATGAAATGTCATTTAAATGTTGGAAAAACTGTGATGAAATAAGTACATTTTGTCCTATGTGGCAGTTGTGTTTTCTTGTTAAAGATTTCTGAATAAAAATACTGAAAGGGAAAGAATAATGAATTTAACTGTTGTATGTCTCCACATTTGGGTTTATTATTAGTATATTTTAGAGATAACAAAGATTTATAATATTTTAAGATGTTATCATTTATATGTTTAGCATCAAAACTGTTGACTGCATATCACTGGAAAGGAATGCATAATTTCTTCATTGTGGTCATTTAAAATATGGCAAAGCTAATCAGCCAAAGGACCTCATCACACAATGGTAATTCAGGGTCCTAGGATGCTTCTGCCCCAGTTGACCCACGGAGCCCCACGTCACCCATCACATGATGTAGTCTCACTTCTGGTGAGGATCCATGGGTGAACTCAGGCGGCAGTATCATAGGACGCTGTGCCGCCAACACAGGAACAATTTGGAACAATGGGGCTACTGCAGGGGGAATCCATGCAGCAATGCTTCCCCTTGTGTGATGGGGAAGTGTCAGCTGGCGGGGAGGTGGGGCATGAAGTTCTGGGATTGCCCCACTGCCCCCTGACCCCCCTGGAGGCTGGCGAACCAGAATACTGGATCTCATTAATGTGATGAGGTCCTTAATCTAGTCTGAATTCTTAAGACAAGACTGAGACCACTTTCTGCAGGTTTAGGCAAGAACCACAAGGATATGGAGTCAAGAGGATGGTTGGGATTACTGTTGAAAAGTGTATGCAACAGCTCTATTAGGTACCCTGCTCAGGTGCAGATAACTGCACTTGCAAGTCACAGAGACCATGAAGATGAAGCTTATTGACTGAAGATGAAGAATTGAAAGGTTTTTTATGTTATTGTTACTTACTTGATTCATCTGAATCCTATCTGACTCTATTGCATCATTGTTTCCCCATCTCCTCCTGATCCTAGCTGAACCTAACTGTCCTAACTGATCCCAAAGCATAAACTCCTTCTTCACTGTCTTATCATCCACTCCACTGTCACATCTTTATCTTTAATAAAGTGTAAACCAGGGTTTCTCAAAAGGTTCTGACTTCTATCTCACAGTCCATCTACTTGTTCCAAACACCAGCTTTTTAAACAGTCCATCACACATTTAGTCATGTTCAATCCCCATCCCAATAGATCACTTATTGCGTATACTATACATTACAACAATGGCCATACTTTAATTTCTTGAACAATTACAACATTTTTGTACAGAAGTCCAGAATATCACAACCTCATCCATTTATCATGCAAAAAGAAGTCATCTACATGTAGTACATATACTCTCTGTGGGCTAAAGAAGATCCAATCTGCTATTTGGCTTAAAATCATGCTTCTGGCCAGTAACTCTTTTTCAGCCAGACTTCTTCTTGTCATGAGGTCTGAATGAAGGAGAGTTACTGGCCATTTTGACCTTTTGCTGATCAGACCACAATGAAATAAAGGGATTGGACATAGGGTCCTCTTCTTGGTGTGATCTGGCTGAAGGAGAACTGGCATTGTGAGCTCAGCAGTCTCTGGTCCTTTTTTTTCAGCCTGGTCTGATCAGCAAGAAGTCCCAATGACCACTTTCTCTTTTTCACCTAGACTTCATCAACAGGAGATCCCTATGGCCAGTCTCTCTCCTTCAGCCAATCCTCACCAGCAATACATCACAATGGCTAGTCCTTGAAGCCAAGTTCCATCAGTAAGAAGTCATAATAGCTTCAACCAGTTCTCATCAGCAACAGTTCACAATGTCCAGACCTTCATCTGGCCTCACCGGCAAGATTTCCCAATGGCCAGTCCCTCTTGCTTAACCAGGTCTGATCAGCAAGATCTCACAATGGCCAGTATGCTCCTTCAGCCAGACCTCATCAAAAAGAGGTCACAATGGTCAGTATCTTTTCTTCAGCAAGGACTTAGCAGAAAGACCTCCCAGTGTCAAGTCCTTCTCATTTAGCCAGGTCTCATCAGCAACCGATTGCAACATGCAATCCTTTTCTTCAGCCAGGTGGCAACACTAAGAAGTCACAAAGGCAGTCCCTCTCCTTCGGCCAGACTTCCCCAACTAGAGGTCACAATGGCCAATCCCTCTCCCTCAGCCAAACCTCATCAGCAATATATCACAATGATTAGTTGCTTTCATTTAGCCAAGATTCACCAGCAACAGACCACAATATCCACTGCTCTTCAGCCAGGTGACAGAAAACATAGACAGAGTGTGTACAACGTTTAACAGACAATAATAATTTTGGTGATGATTTGAAAGCTAAACAAATGTATTTATGTTGAAAAAGAAATGTTATAATATTATAATTCCTTTACAAATTCCATCTTAAATTACAATTTTATATAAAGTATTGGAATTTTCCTCCCTACACAACAATGCATTGTTCACACTGAGTTACAAAGTTCACTTAAAATATCTCTTGTAATACTGCAGCATTTCTGCTATTGGAATTTTTGAACCAGTTACTTCTGATCTAGGTGGATTGGGATTCTTTTTTTTTTTTAAGGAAAAACTGGAGGACTCTTTTTTTGTGATACTCAAATAAAAAGACTTCCTTTTTAAAACAAAATGCACAGTATGAAAAGTCACTATAGAATAGGTGGAAGGTAAAAGACATTGGGTACTTTTTTTTCCAAAAGGCCTATTTTGTAGCAAGTTAAGTGAATTTCCAACGTATGTTTTAATGTACTGCATGTATTCCTGATGGCTATGAAAACACCAGAAATCTGGAACCAATTGAGAACTTCTGCTATAAATATTTTTGCATGGCATTTTACCAACAAAATAAAATTGGCTCATTGGGAATACTTAAAATGGTACAGAGCTGGCCAAAATGCCTTAATGTTTCCTGAATACATACCGGTATGATGCAAAATAAAATATAATCATTTCATTGTTACTGTGCCAACCACCCATGTGAGCCAGGAAATGCACAGCTTTCCATGGATGAATGTACAGTATAATGCTCAAGCAAAATGAGTTATGAATTTCAATTCAGTTGCATAGCCAGAGGGAAACTAAGACTTGGAGCTAATATAAATCACTGCAAATGCTCATTTCCCATTCATTTAAATGACTGCACAGCAGTGCTTGGTAGATGACACTCTTCATTCTCACAATGTCATACTTTATGGAGTAGTTCAGTTGTCATGTCTAAATCAATGTATTCTGCATACATTTTGAAAAGGATAATGAACAGATACACATTCCTAAATAATTAGGAACTCACTCTAGGGAACCCTGTTTGGCCAATACTCCACAATACATTTGAAAATTATCCTTTGCCTTGGGCTGATCCTATCAATTAGGCATTTGCCTCATATTTTTCATGTCATGAACAGTTGTTGTTGTTGCTTTTTTTTTTTTTACTACTAGTGAAGGTAGAGGTGCTTATGATTTTTTTTTTACTGTAGGTATCATAACTTGTGTGGCTTTGGGTTTTCTGCATGTTGGCTGGCAAGGGTGAGGGTATGTGTTGCTCCCCTTAGGAAATAAAATTTTTGAGTTGATCCTGTTTCATTCACATTACACGTTTACTGCAGGAAATATTGGTGGACTGGACACACTGATGTGCTTATATAGCCAATACTACTCCTGGTGTAAAGTATGAGGCTGCAACATTCAATGTGGGAATAAAACTCACTAAACTAAGCTACAATAATTTCTATGTTACTACACATCAATGTTAATGGTGGGGGTAGACCTTTGGAGCAAGGGAAGAATGAAATGGATGTGTGGACCCAATGTAACTCTAAGGCTTTCTCTGGACATCCTAGCACCTTCTCCTTCTATTAGGAGATTTTCCTAATAGTGCTATTCTCCTAGCACATTCACCTTCTGTAAATGATTTTTGCTTTAAAATGCTTCCTATGACATATGAGAAACATTTGCCATGCTTTATGCCACTACAGTTATTTTGGGACAAGGAGAAGATATTTTTTCCAATATAAAATAAACCAGAATTTTTAAAATTTCCAAAAAAGTTTTTAAACTGAAAATGAAAAATATCTACAGTAGTATCATGTTACATCAGCGATTTCCTGCAATTGTTCTAGGAAGAACAGATTGGTTACCTGTAACTGCTTACACAAATGGGTTTTGTGTCTGTACAGAGACCCCAATTGAAATGTTCTGGACCTGAGTGGCTTGGCAGGCATCCTGGCCCATCCTACCCACTGTGCATGTCCCAGTCTGGCCAGCTATTGTCCCATTGGTTTTAAAGTCTTCCATACAATATACAGGGACATGAAAAAGGGGAGGTAGGACAGATTGTGTAAGAACACAGTTGACTACTCAAAATAGAAGTTAGATGAGCCACATGAACTACACCCAAGAATATTGAAGGAAGTAGCAGAAGTAATTCCAGAACCACTGGCAACAATCTTTGAGAATTCTTGGAGAACAGGAGAAATTCCAGCAGACTGGAGAAGGGCAGATGTTGTCCCTACCTTCAAGAAGTGAAAAAAAAGAGGGCCCAGACAATTAGCATCCAGTCAGCCTGGCATCAATACCAGGAAAGAACATTAAGGGGGCAGTCTACAATCCCTTAGAAAGGCATGCTGTGATTACTAAAAGTCAACATAATTTTTCAAATACAAGTCATGCTAGACTAATCTTATGTCTTTTTTCAATAGAGTTACAAGCTTGGTAGATTCAGGGAATGCTGTGGATGTAGCATATTTTGATTTCAGTCAGGCCTTCGACAAGGTCCTCCATGACCTTCTTGCTTAGGTGATCCCTTGTTGTCTGAATATGATGGCCTTCCAAGTTCTTGGAAGATGCCTGTGTATGAGTTTTTTTAATGTGTGGAGATCAGTGCACAGCTGATCAACACACAGTCTTCACAGAGTGAGGGTCCCAACCAGTGGTGTGGTTAACACAATGATGGTGGCTTCTCAACCTGTCACAGCCTTCTTCCGCCTTCACGGCTGTTGTAACATTTACCATGTTATCTTCCACCTGATCTGCTGTTGAGGTCTTTGGATTGTGCTTGGTCTAGAACCTCCCCTGCAGCCCCCTATGGGAGTGCATGACTCCAGTGGTTTATTGGAACATGCAGGCCCCCTCACCATGACATGATAATAATCCATCAAGAGGATTGTCAAATGTGGGCTAGGCAATGCTACTATTAAGTGGATTTGTAATTGGTTAAGCAACCAAACCCAAAGGGTGCTCACCAATGCTTCCTCTTCATCCTGCAAAGAAGTGACTCATGGGGTTGGTCCTGGGCCCACTACTGTTCAATATCTTTATTAATGACTTGGGTGAAGGTTTAGAGGGCATGCTTATCATGTTTGCAGATAACACCAAATTAGGGGGGGATAGCTAATACTCTCGAGGACAAGATTAGAATTCAAAATGACCTTAAGAGAATAGAGAGTTGGATCAAAACTAACAAAATAAATTTCAACAGGGACAAATGTAAGATCTTTAGAAATAAAAGTCTCTCATAGACAAAAGGACACAAGGACTCCACAGCAGTCTGGATTCTTTCATGGGTGGTTCTTTTGGTGGGTGATACCTTTGGATCTAGATCCGTCAAAGGCATTAGATTCCAGCTGATCCAGGAAGGTAAGCAGAATTATCCTTGATTCAACTTGGATTGGAGGCTGCCACTAAATAGACTGCTGAAATATAGCTGTGGGTTATGTTCAGAGGCAGTCCAACAGCAAGGCGAAGTCAGCACCCGCCGCTGGCACACACCAACAGGGGGCGGTCTCGAGGCGCCCCCATGTAAACATGGCGCCCGCCGCCATCTTCCATCTTTTTTCGGCTGCACATCGCCCGCAAGGCGGGCGCAGGAGAGCGTGCTTTGGCACGTAGGGTGGGCGGGCATACACTGTCCTGGGCCTGCCTTCCGGGTGACGTGCACTCTCTCACATCACCCGGAAGGCGGGCCCAGGAGAGCGTGCGTCGGCACGCAGGGTGGGCAGGCATACACTGTCCTGGACCCGCCTTCCGGGCGACGTGCACGCTCTCACATCATCCAGAAGGTGGGCCCAGGAGAGTGTGTGTTGGCACGCAGGGTATACACTCTCCTGGGCCCGCCTTCCGGGCGGCATGAGATCGTGCACTGCCGCCGCTGCCGTCGCCGCTGCACTGCTGCCGCAGCTGCAGCCACTGCCCTGCCACCACAGCACCTTCAGCCGCAACTGCCGCCGCCGCCGGTTTGTGGAGGGGGGGGGGGTTGGGCGCCAAAATGGGGGGGGGGGCGCCAAGTAGTTGGTTTGCCTACTACTTGGAATTACCTCGGGCTGGTTCTGGCTATATTTCAGCAGAAGGAATTGATAAAACCACTTCCAAGTATTCTTTGCCTAAGAAAACCCTACAAAATTGCCATAAATCTACAGGTGACTTGAAGGCACATCAACACACAGTGGCACATTCTTCTTTTTTTTAACCATTCCAATAGGTTAGTTTAAAGAATCTCAGGTGTCAGGGCTATAAAAATGCATGTCTGCAATTCTATGGCCAACATTAGATTTATTCAGAAATTAGAAAGGATATCCATTTGCAGGCTTTTTCTTACCTCGCTGGTGAACAAATCAGATGCCATGTACATGTGTTCCTGTTTGATGTCCAATATTCTGGGAAAAGGAAATGGGTTGTGAGATCAAAAGAGCTCGAGTCACAGTTACACATGATCTGTTTGTGGTGAGTAAGCTTTTGGTGGGGCAGGGGAGAACTGGAGCAATATTTGTGTAAATCAACATCTGCTAGTTAGAAGAAAGAAGGGCAGATACCTGGGAAACATTTTGGAAGTCTGTCCAACAAGAGCTCCAGTATTTTGTCATTTACTTCATTTGGGCCCCCAAAAGCCATATCACAGGCCTTATCACCACCATCCCTGCTTCTGAAAATATGTTAGTCGAGTCCTATCCCTTTATAGTACTAAATGGTTCAATAAAATCTTCCATTGTTTGTGGGTTTTATCAACACAGTCATATGAGTATGTCTACATTTTGAGATGCTCAGGAGAAGCTCTTCCTTCAATCCCACCATCTTCACAAGTCTGATTAGTGGAGATATCTGCTAGGGCTTTCTTGGTGTCTGCCAAAGTTCTGTAACTCTCTCGCTAGTGCTCCTGTTGGTAGACAAAGACTTTTTATTCTGATAGGCTAGTGAGAACTGAGGTGTTTTTAAAAAGTGGGATTCTATGGAACGCTGTACACTTAAGAGATTGCTAGTGCCCAATAGTTTATTTATTTATTTATTTATTTACAGTATTTATATTCCGCCCTTCTCGCCCCGAAGGGGACTCAGGGCGGATCACATTACACATATAAGGCAAACATTCAATGCCTTTACATAGAACAAAGACAAAGACAAACACAGGCTCCGAGCTGGCCTCGAACTCATGACCTCTTGGTCAGAGTGATTGGTCCCAGCTGGCTGCAGCTGGCTGCTTACCAGCTTGTGCCACAGCCCGGGCCTCTGTGGTGGTACTCTACTGTGAAAACATCCAGAGAGAAGTCATTCGCTTTTCTTTTTGTCATCAGAAGGCAAGATATATTTTTTTCAAAGGTTTCCTCCGTTGAATATGGATAATGGTTTTAATGTGATACAGACTATATTGACTACTACCTAGAGGGCATGCTTATCAAGTTTGAAGATGACACCAAATTGGGAGGGATAGCTAATATTCTAGAGGACAGGATCAGAATTCAAAATGACCTTAACAGATTAGAGATTAGGTGGAAAAAGGAAAGGCAAAGATTCATGCGATGCTTGGCTCGACAACAGTACCTGTGAAAAAGGTCTTGGACTCTTCATGGACAACAAGTTGAACATGAGCCAACAGTGTGATACAGCAGCTAAAAAAGCCAATGGGATTTTGGGATGCATCAAAAGGAGTATAGTGTCTAGATTGAGGGAAGTCATGATGCCTCTCTATTCAGCTTTGGTCAGACCTCACCTGGAATACTGTATCCAATTCTGGGCACCACAATTCAAAAGAGATATTTACAAGCTGGAAGGTGTCCAGAGAAAGACACCTAAAATGATCAAAGGTCTGGAGACCTATGAGGAGCATCTTAAAGAGCTGGGGATGTTTAGCTTACAGAAGAGAAGGCTGAAAGGAGACAGAATAGT
The DNA here is from genome assembly GCF_035594765.1 of Anolis carolinensis. Lineage (NCBI taxonomy): Eukaryota > Metazoa > Chordata > Lepidosauria > Squamata > Anolidae > Anolis > Anolis carolinensis. The sequence continues at coordinate 178,986,551 of NC_085843.1, forward strand.
CATGTATACATGATGTGAAAGGTTATCATAAGGAAGAGGGAGCAGGAAACTGCTGCCCTAGTAATTAGAACTCAGAGCAGTGGGTTCAAATTATAGAAAAGGAGATTCTACCTGACTATTAGGAAGTACTTCTGACTATAAGAGCTGTTTAGCAGTTTAACTGTCTGCCTCAGAGTCTGGTGGAAGCACCTTCCTTGGAAGCTTTTAAACAAAGGCTAGATAGCCATCTGTCAGGGATACTTAAACTGTTTTTTTCCTGCATGGCAGGGGGTTGGACTAGATGGCCCATGTGGTCTTTTCCAACTCTATTATTCTATAATTTTTTCTGCCACTCCAGTGGTTTATCATTTCTAATTATTGGGTTTTTAATTTTTTAAATTATTATCTGTTTTTATCTGTATTTAATTATTACTGTTTTTACTGTTGAGTTTTATATTGTTTATTGCCTGGGCTTGGCCCCATGTAAGCCGTCCCGAGTCCCCTCGGGGAGATGGGGCGGGTTATAAAAATAAAATTATTATTATTATTATTATTATTATTATTATTATTATTATTATTATTATTATCGATAACAAACTTGATGTATTTGTATGTCTCCCTTAGCCTTGTTGGACAAATGGCAAAGAAAATGATCAATAATATAAATACATCTACTCTTATAGCCTTCGATGTAGCACTTCCAAGATGTACAAAATAATAAATGACAGTTAGCAGATCAATGGGTTGTTATCCAATCTCTCTCTCATCTTTCAGTGATGCATGATTATCATTCTAACCTACCTGACATCCTCCCTAGCCAAAATTTCCAGCAGCTTGGAAATATCTCCTGGGCAGTCAGAGATCAGGATGGAGAATTTGCACACTCTGTTATCAAGGGTGAGAGCACGATCGATGCATTGCCGCATCAGAGGAAGCTCCAGGTTCCCGCTGCATACAGCAACAGCCACCCTGAAGATAGGAGAAAGTAATGAGATAAGCAGATATCTCCCCGCCCCCACGCATCTCAGAAGATTTAACACTATCAGAATCAGCAGAATTAATGCTAGCAGAATCAACTATTAAATATACCACATGCTACCACTCTTGTTGTCTATTTCATCTGTTTTCATCTATTAAATCTATACAGTACACACAGTCCCCAAGTTACAAACATCTGACTTACAAATGGCTCATAGGGTGAAACAACAGGAAGTGAGAGAAATTTTCCTAAAATTGAAAATTCACTCCTGAAAGAGGTATCATGAGGAAAAGGTGTCTCAACTGAAGTTTATCACCAATCCTTGTTTCCACTATATATACAAACATTTTAAAAGTACAGTAGAGTCTCACTTATCCAAGCCTCGCTAATCCAAGCCTCTGGGTTATCCAAACCATTTTTGTAGTCAATGTTTTCAATATATCGTGATATTTTGGTGCTAAATTCGTAAATACAGTAATTACAACATAACATTACTTCGTACTGAACTACTATTTCTGTCAAACTTGTTGTATAACATGATGTTTTGGTGCTTAATTTGTAAAATCATAACCTAATTTGATGTTTAATAGGCTTTTCCTTAATTCCTTATTATCCAAGATACCAAGATACCAAAGCCGGCCCGTTTAGCTTGGATAAGTGAGACTCTACTGTACCTGTAAATGGAGTTACACTTTAAAAAATACCCGTTCTGATTTACAAATTCAACTTAAGAACAAACATACAGAACCTATCTTGTTCAAAACTTGGGGACTGCCTGTATATGCCAAATAATGTTTGTTCCTCATTTTAAAAAATAAGAAAACCCTCGGCAAATCAGAGCAAATGTCTCCTTAGTGCAGGATTCTATTCACACTGTGACCAACCAATTTGTACATGGGAAACTTGAAAGTCAGAGCAGATTCCTGGTTTTATACCTTAGCTGCAATCATAATTATCAGCAACATCTTGATCATCCAATCGCCTCATCACACCAGAGCATGGATCCACTTTAAATCCAGTTTCTGCCTCCTGCAGAATTATGGGGTTTGTAGTTTGTTGAGGCCCAGGACCTGTCTGGTTGAGCTGCTTAAAAGTCCCTCCCTAAAGTGGATTTAAAGTGGATCCATGCTCTAGTGTGATGAGGTCCCAAGTTGACTGCTGCCACTGTTCCTTGCAGGGGTGAATTTATTTTATAGTTCAGCTGCTGACACCCACTTCTTCACTTTCACCATACCATGCACGTTTTATAACCTCTGCCAGAGTTCTCCATTTCCTGTGCTGGTTACTTCAAAGTTTCTGTACCTTTTGCCCTTTAGTTCCAACAGCTTCCCAGAAACCAGTGCTGCAAGTCCAATGGCTCCTTCAGCATCCACAATGGCACGTTCATACTCCAGCAACCTCAGCATAGAAATCAGAATGTCCTGTTCCCTGAACAGTAAGAGGAATATCTAATGTGGATGAACGTCACTTGATTTCTCATATGACTATTCACTAGACAGCAGGTGATATAAAAGCACTTGTGAACTCAAGCAAGTTACTTTTTCCCCTTTAAAAATGCCACAAAGTAACACCTGCACTCGTTTTGTTGTTTGTTTCTTGTTCAAGCAGCTGCAACACTGTTAATCCCAGTGCCATTTTATTCCATTGGCATAAAAATTCTCAAATTGCCCCCATGCTACCACTGAATCCTGTTACCAGTGGACACTGTCATGACTTTGCCTGTGATGTCACAGAGTATTCTAAATGCTGCAGGTTGCTATGGCCAATCAGTTTCTACATAACATGGACAAACTGGAGACTGGAATAGAAGTTGTCAGTGGCCAGAAAAGCAATTGGGTGCTGAATCAAAATGACAACTATGCTCAGCAGTAAAGAGGGGGTTTATTCTGTTTTGGTAGTTGGCTCTATTGTTTGGTATGTTGTGCTTCCAAAGCCAGTTCTGAGATGAAATTATTTTGGTGCAATCCTGCATGGTGAAAGTGCAAGGAATGTTAGCTCTCAAATGGATTTTTCACGCATATAGGCTGCTGATTTATGCTGCATTGATGGCCCAACCATTTGCCAGAGTGAGACAACATTTGGGAGCATCCTGAAAAGGCAGGCATTTTATTTAATTTGTTATGAATTTTTATTACCAGCAAAATCATCACACCAATCATGTTATGCGACTATAACCTGATGATTAACATTAATTTTTCTACTAATTAAAGAAACATGCAGCCCACAATCGTATATTAATTTAATTTGTAGTAAGCATAACAGAATGTAATGGAACTTACTTCTGAGCAGGAATATATAGGATTGGATTGTTACGAATTCTAATAATTAGGTTTGATAACTACTCAGATACCAGCCAATATCTTTAATTATATTCCTTAAATTTTAAAAAAGAGTACAAGTGAACTTGATTAATATTAATTGAGTTAATCAGCTTAGCTATATTAAATAACTCAGGTGTTATTTAAAACATGCTAGAGAACATTTTCAAATGTACTTCAAAAACAACCCCTTACAGTCAAGCATATGAAAAGAGACAGTTATGTATATTTCCCTATTCAGCTGTCAATCTTTGTGATTTATTCTACTTTCAACAAGCCAAATCAGCTTGATTCAGACTGCTATGACATGCACACAATATATGCAAAGAATATTCTAAGGGCACATCCAGAACATCATTTAGCATGAACAGAAGTATATAAAGTGTACGAGCAAAAGACATGTGTCATTTTTTTCTTTTTCAGGAAGCTCTGATCATTGACATAACATTATCTGTGTGAATGGGAAGGCATTGCACCAAAGCAACCTGTACATTTAGTTTGTGATTATGACAAAAAAAAATTGTATGGAAAAACTTGTAGTCACAACCAAGACTGCCAGCTTTCACTTAACATTTAGATGCAAGAGTGCCATAAGTTTAAGATAAATTGTATGAAGCAATCCAATGAATTGAAAATGGCATGCCCATGTTTAGTGGCCAAATTCCCTCTTCAGTTTATACCAAATAAATAATTTTAAAAAGAATGGAAGGCTGCTTCAAAATGCTTCAAAATGAGGACCTAGACCAGTCTCACTTGGGGAAATCATGGGGCCACATTATGATTCCTTCTTGAACCCCACCCAGTGAAGATCTAGCTCTTGCTGCCATCTATACAGTATTTCTTTTTATAGATATGGCAGCCACTGGACACATGTGATGCAACAAATCTCCAATCTTCTGTTCTGCATTTTTGGTGTTCTAATTAAATTTCACACAATTTGGAATGTTGTTCCTAAAATCCCTTGACACTACACAAAGGAGTGACCAAACAAGATAACAACTGTTATGAAATTACATGTTTACTGTACCTACCGCACTGTGATAACTTTATCAACATATTTTCCAGTCAATTGCAAGGAGTTGGGGCCATAACAAGGTCCACTCACATCTGAAAGATCAATTTGTAAACAAAGAAATCAAACAATAAACAGTAATTAATTTTTCCCACTGCATGTTAATAGAAATAACATAAATACAATCATTCATCATTTTGCAATATATAGTATAGTAGACAAGGTTCTAACCAAGTTACTTAGCTCTAGAACATTCTGATTGGGGTTTCTACACTGATGTGAAAACCTATTTGTGTGAAGCACAGAGACAATGAAAAAGAAAGTATTTACATAGTGGTAATGAAACCAGTGGTGGTGATTGGCTAAACTGTTCTGGTGTCATAGTTGGGCAATGGATGGGGATGGAGCCTGACTTCATTGGCTCATCTATTCACACCCTACAGAAGGACCTATGAAAGGAAACTACTAGAAACAGAGAATTGAAAAAGGAAGAGACATGAAACAGGTCTTAAGCCTTCCCTATCTATCTATCTATCTATCTATCTATCTATCTATCTATCTATCTATCTATCTATCTATCTATCTATCATTTTAGATAGATATCTAAAATGTACCTGTTCCAACTTATACAAATTCAGCTTAAGAACAAATCTAAAGAAACTATCTTGTTCATAACTTGGAGACTGTCTGAACTACCTTTTTCCTTTCCCAAGTCCCACATGGGAACTTTTTTGGTGCAAGGAAAAAAAGACGGTATCCCAGGCCACATATAGTGGGATGATTAGAAATCACCAGATCTTGTTCTTGTAGAGACACAGTTCTCTAAACAATAGCACTTAATACTATATCCTAGTTTTAATACACTGAAATCACTGCAAAATATATATCTTTTTAAAAGAATAATAATTAATAAAGTTCTTAACTAACTAGGACTTTATCAGGATACAAATACTGGATTATACATTAGTATTAATTATGTTTTATTTTCATCTCATTTTAATCTTGTTTGTGCTTCCTGTAATATAAATGAAGCAACATCTTTCCGATTTGTAAGCCACTAGAATCTGGCATCCAAAAACATATTAGAATGGAAAGAACCAGTGTGGTATGGTGGTCCAAGTGCTAGACTAGGGATTTCATCTGATGGATGGGGGAAAGTGTTGTAGCTCAGCAAGTGTCAGAGGATTTTTCTGATGATGGGTCAGAGAATGAGGGAGATGATGGGTTTCAAAGTGAGGAGTCAGTGAGTGATCAGAGAGACTTGCAGGCAGATGAGACTCATGTTGCGGATTCCTGTGCTTGTTCCCAGGCAACAGGGGAAAGTGAAAATTCCAGTTCCCTTGAGAAAAGGCCTTGGGCTGATGGGAAGTGTTCTCAAGAAACTAAATTAGGCCTGCGAACATAAGGAGTGAAAAGATATAAACAAGATATTCTCCAAGAATCTAAGATAAGGCCTTGAAGGCCTGGTGTCTTCGGCATGATTTCATGGGTGCCTTGAAAAGCTTAAATTAAGTGGGATGGGCTTCAAGCCTCTCAGAGGGTACAACATTGCCATAAGGCTCTCCTGTCTCTGCTCTCAAGTCTTTGATTCAAGTATTTTTCAAGTTTCCTATTCTGGTTCATGCCTTTGTTTCCTGAGAGGGTTTACCTTGGGAAACTTCCTGTTTTCATTTTTATGAATTTATGTATGAAGAACTGCTGTGGATTTTGGTTGTCTTTGGCATTTTTGGATTACTGCTATTTTGTACTTTCTACTGATCCTTTAAGGACCTGCCCCCTTTCCCTTTTATTCTGCTTTCTTTAATAAACATTTTAGATAGAATTGTTGGACTCTGGTGTGGTGCTAGAGTGCAACAGAAAGCAGGGAAAGGGAAGGGAACCATCCTCCTTTGTTTCCAACTGTCTTTCCCTGTCTTTTGGAATGGACTCCCATCCCTTATGGTTTTCTATCCTTTCCCCATCCTTTCCCTGCTTCCTCTGCTGTTCTCCAATTAGAATTTCTTCAAAGACACTCTGAACTCAGGTTCTCTATGCTGCTGAAATGGAGCCTCACGAAGTCCTACTGGAATTTTCCCAAAACAATATGGGATTTCATTTCAGCAATGTGAAGAAGATGCAGAGAAAACTTTGTCTGTTAAGGTCCTAGGACTCTGGGAGACGAGGCTTAAAATCCCTGATCAGATTAATTTTACATTGTTAGATTAATTTTACAATGTTAAAATTAATCTGAAAATGTACATAGAGGAAGCTAATAGACTGAAGGCAAGGAGGAAATGGATATTAATTTGGAACATAATATTTTATATGTACTATTCAAATAGAAGACTGAGACCCCTTATTGAAAATATATTGTCTGAGAAATGATTATGAAAGACTAATAGATGAAACAAACACTTGCAATGTATGTATATTTGAATGAATTAAAATAAATAAGCCTTTTAAAAAATCCCTGATCAGCATAGAAACCCACTGGGTGGCCTTGAGCAAATCACATTTGTGTAGCCTTAAAGGAAGGCAAAAGTGAACCACCTTTGAATAAGTCTCTCATTTAGATGCATCTGGTAAAATCGAGACAGGTTTCAGTTTTAAGTCCTGTCTGGATGGGCCCTTGATGCAGAGCCAGTCCAACAATGAGGCGAATTAAGCGGTCGCTTGGGGCGCAGTCAAGACTGCTTTTTCTGTTGATTTGTTGTAAAACATGATGTTTTGTTGCTTAATTTGTAAAATCTTAATGTAATTCCACGTTTAATAGGCTTTTCCTTAATCCCTCCTTATTATCCAACATTTTTGCTTATCCAACGCTTTTATTTTTCAGTGATTGGTTTGTGGGGTGCCAAAATTCTGTTCGCCTACACTTGAAAAATACCTAGGGCTGGCTCTGCCTTGATGACACATAACAACAAATCATTTCTAGATAGGAAATTTCATAAAATAGAACAGGATATCTGAACCACTCTTGTTTCTTGAAATAGCCATGGAGCACAAATGCTACCAAAGATTCTCTTACCTTTGTAGAACTGACAGTTACTGAGGCTCTCGTCTTCAACAGAGCGCCCAGTCTTTAAGGACTGCTGCAATACAGGGAAACCCTCTGATTCCACACCCTGAAAAAGAGGACACAACACAAGGTTTAGTGTTAGAGTACAGTTAATCACTACATTTCCCCCCAAAAAACTTTAGTGTTATACTTCAAGGGTGGGAATAATATGGCACAGTACATGCAGTCCAACACAGCTAACCTTGTATAAAGATAATTGCAAGCCTGGACGCCTTCAGGGAATGTGATTTTGGATAAAACACAGCATAGGGGTACACACTGCCCACATCTTACAATGGAGCAATTCTGGAATTATGGCCCAGGGGGATCCCATGTGTAAGTGTGTGTGGCTCCCAGACAATTTGCAGCAACCCACTCTTCACTTACTTCACTGATTTTTAGATTTTCAGGGAGCCACTCTAATTTCACCTACTCTGTCAAGGGAATTTTCCATTTCTGTTCAAAATCTGTGTGGTATATACTAAGACTAAGGAACTGTGCTTCCATATGCAATCCAATTGCTTCTGCTCATGGGCATTCATACGGTAGAAGTTGTAGCCTTAAAAAACTGGAAGACACCAGGATGGTATCCTCTGTTCTAAGGGTGGTTATTCCATTCTCCCTTGTGTCTTTCAGTCCTCAAAGGTTGAGCAGTATGGTCAACTTTCCTGATGTTGGATTGCATTACTTCAACTGCAAAGTGTGTTCGGGGGAGGTGGATTGAAAGAGATCTTGGAGTTCATTTAAATTCTCACTTGCTCACCTCAGCTGCACTGATATAATCGATGACCCTTGCAAATCTGCTCATTGTATAGTTTGGATTCCTCACGCTGATATTTCAGAGGCCTGGAGTAAGTACAGTGTTTGAAATACAGACAAGTGAGAACTCAAGTTACATACTTACAATCACAGCAATACGTGGATTCAAATGTTTCAGTGCAGCAGCAGAGCCTGCTAACAATCCACATTGAGCCCCTGCTGGGAGTATCACTGCATCCAGTTTTGGCACTTGCTCGTAGATTTCCAGCCCCGTGGTCCCCAAGCCTGACAAATAGACAGCACTGTCCTGTCTGCAAAAGCGAACAGAAAGAAGCAAAAAGGATTTGCTCATCAGCAAGACACAATAGTTCAATTACCTTTTTTCTAAAATATATTTAAAAAGTAATCAATGTGTGCATGCTGTCAAAAAATTCTTAAATATTTTATGCATGTTGTCATACCAGGGAGATACTAGTATCATTTATATTTTTGTATATTTTGTTGATGAGTGAAAAAGTGGGGCAATGATTTATGCTACTGCCTAAAAATACAAAGAAAACACTGGAAGATCTGAAACCCATCTTAAAAAATTAGGTTCTGGTCCCTGTTTTGTAACATTCTGGGAAGATATTCAATTAAAAAGTACAACTCTTACTGCTTACACTGATTCTCAGTATGTGAATTAGTCTGTGGAAGGAATAACAACATTAACAAACGAAACAACACACTTCATATTGTTCTCTATTAGGTTGCTTTACTTTAAAAAAATGATTTAACATTATTAAGATAATGACTAACTTTAATCTTAGGGTGGGGTGGTCTCTTCAAAGAAATCTCACATTGTGAGTTACTGCTTGACCAGTACAATCCTCCAAAAGCTTTAGCGGGGTCAATTTCAGAGAAGTTATCTTACATTCTGGATTATGACAACATTATATTGATGGCTATGAGCCTATTTCCTGGAGACATGTGGTATCTCTGTTCATTTCTCTCATGGCTCATAATATGATGTGTTATTTTATCATGGAGCCAAGAACTCTGAAATTCAGGGAAACTATTTAGAGGTCAGTCATATTTTATAAGATGCAGCTAGTAATTATTTTATTCTGGATGTCTCCATGGTACACTGAAACATTAACCATGTTCCATCTGCATTATATCAAAACTGGTCCTTGATTTCCATTGTCCTATTCCTTTGTGGTGAATTGAGCTCACAAGACTCCAATACTTTCTGCTTTGCCTAGTTCTCCACATCTACACTGATAATCTTTAACTCTCTGGTAAATACAAGACTTCGCTGGACATTTTGATCAGACTTTGGCTTCTTTCATACTTTGCTAATTTTTCAAACTATTCAAGATCTCATTCTGTACAGCAGCTGACAGTCTTGTTACACTAACCTGAATGATGCACATCAGAGAATGATCATCAACATCAGCAAAATCAATTTATTCTTCTACCACTTTAGCCATTTTAAATTTATACTTGTTCATATCAACCTACAGAAGGTTCTACAAAACCCTCAGAATTTCTCCTCCCAAATTTCTAATCCATTTCAACTGAGACTGGATCTACAGTGCCCTATATCCTAGGATCTGATCCTAAATTATCTGCTTATCACAGATTTTCTGGCAGTGTAGACACATATAATCCAGTTCAAAACAGATCCTGGGATATAGGACACTGCAGATCCAGCTCTAGTCTGATTACGATAGCCAAAATCTTAAACCCAAAACCAAGGTCACAGCAACACCTGTTATAGAACTCCAATATGCAAAAGATAACATCTGTGTGCATTCAGAAAACCTACAAACCACTCTAAACGCCTTTGCAAAAGCACACAAGAAGCTTGACTTCTCATTGAACATTGAGAAAACCAAAGTGCTCTTCCAGCAGTCATCAGCCAATCCCTCTGCAATACCAATACAGCTTAATGGTGTAACATTAGAAAATGTTAACCATTTCTGCTACTGTGACAGCCATTTCTCCACAAAAGTCAACATTGACACTGAAATACAACACCACCTGAGCTCTGCGAGTGCAGCATTTTTCTGAATGAAGCAGAGAGTGTTCTAGGATCAGACATCCGTAGGGATATCAAAGAGCTTGTTTATAAAGCTATTGTTTTCCCAACCCTGCTAGACACCTGCGAAATGTGGACTGTCTATAGATGTCACTCTCAACTCCTGGAACGATTCCATCAGCATTGTCTGAAAAATCCTTGGGAAGACAGGCAGACAAATGTCTCTGTGCTCAAAAAAGCAAAGACCACCAACACTGAAATGATGCTTCTATGCCATCAACTCTGCTGGACTGGCCACATTGTCCGAATGCCTAATCACCATCTCCCAAAGCAGTTACTATACTCCCAACTCAAGAACAGAAAACAGAATGTTGGTAGACAAGAAAAGAGATTTAAAGATGGGATTAAACCTAACTTTAAAAGCTGTGGCATAGACACTGAGAACTGGGAATCCCTGGCCCTTGAGTGCTCTAGCTGGAGGTCCGCTGTGACCAGCAGTGCTGTGAAATTTGAAGAGACACAAATGGAGGGCAAAAAGGAGAAACATGCTAAGAGGAAGATGCATCAAGCCAACCCTGACAAGGACTGTCTTCCACTTGGAAACCGATACCCTCACTGTGGAAGATCATGCAGGTCAGGAATAGGGCTCCACAGTCACCTATGTATCCACCACCAGGACACTACACTTGGAAGGCCATCATACTTGGACAATGAGGGCTTGCCTAAGTAAGTAAGATTATGACAAATCGGATAAAAATAGTAGTCTAAAAATTATGTTAATATCCTGTGATCGGTTTTCATCTCTCCTTGTTTGAACAGTTCTTTAACACAGAATCTAAAACATATAAGACATAATGGTTATGCTATGTAACATGGTTTTTGTTCCTGGGCTATAAATGTCATTTCCTAACTGTTTTTATCATAAAAACGTGAGCAAAGATTTATTAAACTGCAAAATTTGCTATAGTTTTTCAGGAAATAACACTTTCAAACCAACTCCATTCTGTTACATGATGTTATATGAGATATTGACATTTTCCTACATTCAAAATCACAGTACTCCTAACCATTATTTTATTGGGAAAGTAGACGATCATCCTTCCTGTGTTGCCCAGGCTCACAAACCTGAAAACATTTGTAATTTTTTTAATCATCTGTTCTTAGCTCTAAGAAAAAGCACTATACTTCCTTCAAACATGTACTGTATTAACACAACTTTCCAAACAGTGAACAAGCAGATCAAAGAGATGTACATGAAGCTACAAAGAGAGAAGAATCAACTAGCTGAATACCCAGCAGTGGAGGCAAGATCTTTACCACTGGGAGAGTTTAACATGTTTTACTGAATTACCCTCATTACAGCCTGATCCTGAAGACCTATGCTCAAGACTCAACCACTTTTTATGCCAAGTGTATTCCTCTTATGTCTGAATTAGCGGGGGGTTGGACTGGATGGCCCATGAGGTCTCTTCCAACTACTATTCTATGATTCTATGAATTGGTCTCAATGTAAATGAAGCAGATCTCTATCCTAATCTGATTTTGAGTAGATTAAAAAAAAACCCTCAGGGGACTTATTTTCCCAATTTGCTTTCCCATGCAATGTTACTCACAATTAAGACATCACACTAGAGAGAGAAAAAATCTACTTAAAATCCGGTTTCTGCCTCCTGCAGAATTCTGGGGCTTGCAGTTTAGTGAGGATGTTAAAGGCTCTTCCCTACACTACAAACCCCAGAATTCTGCAGGAGGCAGAAACTAGATTTTACGTGGATTTTTTCTCTAGTGTAATGAGGCCCTATAGTTACAAACGGAAATCTTTAACATCTGTAAACATGTAGTTGCTGGCTGTTCACCGCAAACAAACCATTGGGCCCTTCTGTTCAGACACATCCAACAAGGGTAAATCTAATAATATAAACATGTTGTTAAGCACCTCTGCCAACAAAAAATAATTTTTTGGCTCCTTCATTTTATGAAGGTTTTTATTGCTAATTGTTTTAATAGTATATGTTGTTGTGTTCTGCTTTTATTTGTTTTATTTTTGGACTCAGTCCCCATGTGAACTGCTCCAAGTCCCCTCATGGAGATGGAGATTAAAAATAAATTATTATTATTATTATTATTATTATTATTATTATTATTATTATTATTATTATTATTAAAAATAAATTTAAACAAGATGACTCAGAGAAAAGCCTATTTAAACTGAACATATTCAAGGAAACCCTCCCCTGGACAATTTCCCATTCATGTCATCTCCTCCTCCTTCTCCTCCTCCATCTTCTTCTTAGCTCTTTGGAATTTCAGCTCTTATCAGAAACAAACCTACTTTGCTGTTGAAATTATAATGTACAAGAATTCCAAAAATATTCTAAATGGGAGACAGAACTGAAGGCTAGGGAAATAAATGTGAACCACAGATAAAATTGAAGGCTTCAAAATGTCACAATAGATAAAACATTGAGATACTAGGATACCAGAGTTTAATCTGCTGTTATCTTGTATATTGTATATATATTGTATATATATACTGGTGTACTGTCTTGATCCTGCAAAAATTGAGAAAAGCTCTCTTTGCCTCTTCAGTTATAATACGTTTAGGAGGAACTTGCTGATACCAATTTAATAAAGCAATCCAGATGATAATGGAGAGTATATCTTTATGCGGAACCACAGAAAGAACTTGGAAAACTTTTCCCCCCTTTGAACTACAAGAATCATCCAGCCAACTACCTTTTCTGCAGTACTGATGGGTCCTGTATACTTTTAGTGGATATAACTCCCTGTAGACTGCAGCACCTTCATTTTCCTAATTTGTAACATCTTTTTCCTGATTAAGAAGTCCGAAAAGTTTTGGAAGCTTGCATCATGTATTTTGTGCATTTTAATGGACTAATAAAGATGCTGCTTTTTGTAACTTGTATTTTTGTTTGGTTTTCCTGCGTGGCCAGCATAGCCACCCTTTTTTGAATCTTGATCAATATTATCATTGAAAATTCTGTATTGGAGAATCCTTGCTGCTTTGTTGGAGTACAGTTCCCATTTCTTGGGCATATTTCTTATTATAACTCAGGTTAATTATAGAACATAAATATGCCCATTGTGTAATTTTTTTACTATCAAGTAGCTTTTCAACTTGGGGACTGTTCTATTTTTAAAACACATTAACTTTATGGTTATCTGACCAACAAAAACATCAGCTGTGGTTTATCAGGAAGCTCAGAAGTCTTTAGCTTCCTTTTAGTGCTCTCTCTCTCTCACACACTTCCTAAGAAAAAATGCAAGAAATAGAAACTATATTGTATCAAATATACCTCTTTTTACATTATGAGGGAAACTCATTTCAATATTCGGAATAATAAGGCATACAGTAGATACTAGAGGTGTGCAATTTGGCCAAAAGGCATGCTGTTTTGGGGTCCATTGTCAACTGATCCCTCATTCTATTTACTGGGAAGTTATTTGAATGGGGAGGGCTTTTGCTGTTTTCATTCAGCAAAGATGGGGCCCATTGGCTACAATGGGAAACTTTAAAGGCTAAATCTTCAGCTATTTTAAGGCCTATTTCAGTTTTAGACCCCATTTACAACTGCAGGCCTGCCAAATTTCAAAACAATTCACCAGTCTACTAATTTTAAATAATTATTTTAAGTTTTCACCATAACATTTGTTAAAATAAGACAAACCACAAGAATTCTGGGAATTGTAGTCTTCGATTGTGTCAATTCTCAGCCAATCAGAGCATGGACACCACCAGGCTTTTTATTGACTGAGAAACAGAGAGAGAGAAAAAAACTTCAACTCCCATCATGCTCCAAGAGGAACTGAGAGACTCTTCAATGCCCATCCCATGCAAGTGCTGCTGGGAAAGCGAGTTCCCAGGGCCCTCTCTGGAGGAGGAGGGAACTTTCCAAGAAAAAAATGCAGGACACTACTTCTACCAGGAAATGCGGCAGATCCCTGCCTCAGGTATATTACAGACTTAACTCTTTCCTCTCCACAATAAAACCTGTCTCTCTTAATCCATTTTGCCGGGCTTTTAGTCTCCCTCCTTCCCATTCTGTTTTCAGATATTATATAAAATGGTCCACCTAAAACCACAAATCATTTTTGTTCAAACTGATTAGGGCCCAAGCCTAGTAGTCACAGTAAACTATAGCCATCAATTTAGTCTATTTGTGAAGAGCAGACTAAAACTGTAGATGTTTTTTTTTTTTTACTTTCTCCCGAGCCAAAATTTGGTACCTTCACCACTAATTTGGAGGACCTTATTGTAAGGAAGATTTCAAGCAGCCTCTTAACTAATAAAACAGTTTCAATAAGTAGATCATGGAAAAACACAATGAAGCAAGGTTTTAAACTGGGAACGGCTATATCAAGCTGGAAAATTAGGGGAAAACTATTTATAAAATCATGTTTCTTCTTTAGTTTATTAAACAGATCAGTGGAATTTTTGTTCAAAATGGCATTTGGAAACTGCTTAATCCATTTCCTTCATCAAATAGATAAACTACGTCAAGATCTGGATATTTATCATGTAAGGCTCATGGCTTGCTGAAGGAAAATATTATTCAATTTCAAGGCATGTAAAAAAAAAAAACCCTGATCATTCTTGTGACCAATGCATGTGTTACATTTTCCACTTGAAAAATCCAGAACCAAAACAACTTTTTCTCTATTTCTAGTGAAAAAAGGCATAAGATAATTCACATACTATTAAATCATTGCTTTTTTCAGAAATCTATGGTCTCTTCTTGTTAAGATGATCAGGCCTGTAGCGAGGGGGGGGGGAGGGTTAGGGGTTCAACCCCCCCCCCCCATTTTTCAGGTTATAAAAAAACCTGGTTTACTCATGAATTTTAACAGGTTAACCAAATCCCCATGCTAAGTATATGAGACGCAAAACATTAAGAGTCCCTCCAGACACTATCTCAAGAAGATATTGACAGGTTTGTAGCGGGGGGGGGGGGGGGGGTGCTAGGGGTTCAACCCCCCTCCCCCGAAATTTTCAAAACCCCTCCCGAAATTTTTTTCTGGCTATGGCCCTGAAGATGATGATGCATGGAAACAGAAAGCACAATTCAAGCTAGTGGTGATTTTTTTGCATGGCAAAAGTGCAATAGCATTCAGTAAAAACAAGGGTTAAAACATCCACTTACTCTTCAAGATACAGATAGCCATTTTCTTGTGCTAGCCTTCTAGCATGCAGCTGGGACTCTCTTGCTGTAGAACCATAAGAAATTACCATAGCCCCGTATTCACGACACATTTTAACTCTAGCTGGCAAGGTGTTGGTGGACATGATGACAAACACAGGAATCTGATGCTCTGAAGCATGGTATGCTACTGCCATGGAAAAGTTATTGTCCGAAGCAACAATTACACCTTTTCTTTGCTGATCCTGCAAGATATGAATGACCAAAACACAAGATATTGGTTAAAAAAAAATGATTGGAAGGCACTTTGAGGACAAGACCACTTCGTAAAATGGGCCTAAAGCTACCACTCCCTCCATAGATCCTTTTTGTCTCTGGGATGGTGAGTGTAGAACAGAATTTACCCCTAAATATACAGATCTGCATTGAAGACTATAAGCTGCTTTTTTTCGTGTGTCAGGAGCAATCGGAGTTGCTTCTGGAGTGAGAGAATTGGCCGTCGGCAAGGACGTTGCCCAGGGGACGCCCGGATGTTTTGATGTTTTACCATCCTTGTGGGAGGCTTTTCTCATGTCCCCGCATGGAGCTGGAGCTGATAGAGGGAGCTCATCCGCACTCTCCCCAGGTGGGATTCGAACCTGGCAGCCTTCAGGTTAGCAACCCAACCTTCAAGTCACAAGGCTTTTATCCCCTAGGCCACCGGAGGCTCCTATAAGCTGCTGACTCATTTGAGAGAATCCTCATGGATGGATGGATGGATGGATGGAAGAAAGGAAGGACACTCCCCAAATGAAAAATCTTAAAGGTGTATTTAATGGGGTTGTAAAAAATACTAGTAATGTTCACAGCATGACATGTCAATCACTGTGGGATCCCCCACCTCCACATCATTTTGGACCATTATGTGAACAAACATTTTGCATAGAAAACAATTTTTTCTGTACAATTTTTTTCCTGAATTTTTATTGACCCATAACAAGATCATCATACATACACACACACAAATATAAATGATATATCATATAGGATAATAGTATTTTAGAGCTGTGCATGATGCTAATCATGTATTTTCATATATAAACATAATCATTAGTATAATCTGTAACTATAAAGAGGTGTTTTCAGGATATGTCTTGCTGAACAGATTCTGTCTGATCTTGAAGCTAAGTAGGCCACTGGCTTTCCTTAAGGCTGGAAATAATGTGACTTGTCCAATGTCAGACAATGGGTTTTTATGGTTGAGTGAGGATAATAACAGTCTAACTCCAGTGCTCAAGCCATTGGATCATTTCGGTTCTCTCCTTCATTACGATACAAGTTTCCAGATCCTACTCAAGTCCTGAAGATTCTACCTGAGTGATTCAGTCATGAAAGTCACCAATATAAGCAAATCGTTTTCAGATTATAGAATTTGAAAATAAGAAAAGGGATAGCATGCAGGTATTGGGAGATGAAGGCACCTTTTTCTAGTGACTGTTTTCCCACACCAGAGCAGAAGGACCCATCAGTGTTTTAAGAGATGAAGAGTTTTTCCACCTCTGTTCTACATGCCAGCTTTGGTTTAACATGTGAGTACCACTTGTTTAAAAACCTAGGAGCAGAACCTATCAACATCAGAGGCTGAAACTATGAAAACCAGGAACCAGACAACTGAAAGGTCTTAGTGAAATAGTCACAGGCATTTGATACGTATGGTGCTGTGACTGAGCATGACAGTGGAGCTTTACCTATGGAAATCCTGCTTCAAAACCTCACTGAGCTGTGAAGTATCAGGAGCCACTGAAAAACTCATTCTCAGTTTTGGCAATGTCATGGAAAAGCGACAAATCTGGAGAAGATGTTTGGGATCATCATTCAGGCCTGCATAACTTAATTTCACACATTTGATACAAAATTTAGCAAACAGCCAGTTCTCTCTCTACTAAAATTTTGCTCCACTAGATTTCTCACCTGTTGTAAAGACATTAGAAGGTAAAGCACACCTCGTTCTTTTACAGATCCTGTGTACTGAAGGTATTCTTTTTTTAGATATATCTCCACTCCATACTGCTTTGAAAGCCTAGAATACTGAAAACAATGGGATGGTACTGAGTTATGTTGTTCAGCCCGTTATACACACACCTACATTAAACACATCATCTGCAGTTGAAAGGAAAATAGAAATGACCAAAAGATCAATAAATCTGTCAGTTTAGCAATATTCATTCAGGAATATGTTCTACCCTGCTTCTGAACTTGATTGCAACTTCTTTTAAAACTTTAGGAAAATTTACAATATTTTAGAACAGTTTAAAACAATGTTGAACATATGTTACCCAATGTGTCTAGCATTTTGGCTAAATTAGGTATCTAGAAAACACATATTCAATAATTTCAACTCAAACATAAAGAAAAATGTGTGTTGGCTCATGTCTTCTACATATCAAGAAATATTTAGAAACTTGTATAAGCTCAGATTCAAACTGTTTCTAAGGTCTCTGGCTTATACATCTTTTCTTATCTTGGATATGAATTGGCCTAAAGAATTCTGCAGCTTTTTGCCTTTGGTAGAAATAATAGTATAATATAAAAATGTTATGTTCGTTTTATTTTGGAATAAACAACAAAGTCACTGAACCAAATCACACCTAATTTGGCCACAAAAGACATAGTCATCCAAAATATGTCTTTCAATTAAAAAAACAAGAAAAATAAAGTCCTAATTAGAGGAAGAGGAAGAACTATTTTTTTCCCATTGCTGCCAGTTAGAAAGGTAAGCTCCGCCCACGTTGTCTCCTAGCAACCCACTCAGCCATTTAATGGCGCCCAGGCCTCTTCAATCAGGCCACTTCCACACTGCCTATAAAATACAGACTATCTGATTTGAACTGGATTATATGGCAGTGTAGACTCAAGGCCCTTCCAAACAGCTATATTACCCATTTATAATCTTATATTATCTGCTTTGAATTGGATTCTCTTGAGTCCACACTGCCATATAATCCACTTCAGTGTGCATTTTATACAGCTGTGTAGAAGGAGGCTCATATAATCCATTTCTAAGCAGATAATATAAGATTATAAATATACAACAGAGTCTCACTTATCCAACATAAATGGGCCGGCAGAATGTTGGATAAGCAAATATGTTGGATAATAAGAAGGGATTAAGGAAAAACCTATTAAAAATCAAATTAGGTTATGATTTTACAAATTAAGCACCAAAACATCATGTTATACAACAAATTTGACAGAAAAATAGTTCAATGCGCAGTAATGCTATGTAGTCATTACTGTATTTACGAATTTAGTACTAAAATATCACAATGTATTAAAACATTGACTACAAAAACATTGACTACTAAAAGGCAGACTGCATTGGATAATCCAGAACATTGGATAAGCGAATGTTGGATAAGTGAGGCTCTACTGTAATATGAAATAATTACTGTGGTATAATAATACAGAACAATATAATCTCTAAAACCAGGACAGTAAATAAAGAGCAACACTCTGAAAGCAGGGAAATTGGGAATTCCAGAAAGGAAACCATCAGGGCCAGCTAACACTTCCCAACAAAGGATTCCCTCAGGCATGAAGCAGCCCTGCTTTGTAGCTGCAAGGCCATTAAATGCTAATCAAGGTGGCTAATTGCAGCATTTATACCTGACACACCGAGACTATTAATTGCTATTCAAACTGGCCAACCAAGGATTCAGCAAGGTAGAAAGTGGCCAGGCTTGCAAGCAGCAAGGCTATTCAGTGCTATTCAACCTGGCCAACCAAGATTTCCCCTAGGTGAAAAACCCCCAGGCTTTGAAGCCACGAGGCTACTCTGTCCCATTCAACTTGACCAATGAAAGATGCCCTATGTAGAAAGCAGCCAGACTTTTAAGCTGCAAGACTATTCAGTGCAATTCAAGCTGGCCAAACAAGGATTCCCCTACAAAGGAAGTAGCCAGGCTTCAAAGCGGCTCTTTGATTGAGGGTGCTACTCCAGCTACTCCAGAAAACGGCCAGGCTTTAAGGCTGTAAGGCTATTCACTGCTATTCCACCTGGTCAACAAATGATTCCCATAAGCCACAGCAATGCGTGGCCGGGCAAAGCTAGTAGTATAATATTTTCTCAGCCAGCATTCACTGTGAAACAATAAATACCATACCATACAAGGTGTTTTCTGCACTCCACTTTGGATTTTGAAGGCTGCTGCACTGATATCTTCAAACCTAATAGGTTTATTGTAGTCCAGTTGGCTAATTCTATCTGTGCGGATGACTGAGTCCCTTAACAATTCCTCATTACGGCCAACTATCTTCATTTCCCATGTTTTCACGCCCCCATTTAGGTAATCTTCCTCGCCAAAATCTTTCAGTCTCTCTGGGTTGATAGAAGGTGGCTGTTGACCAATGTGACCATTTCTGACTGGTCCATCTTTAGAGCAATAGTGTTCACATTGGGGAGGAGCATCTAGTTTCCTTACTTTGCTCTCATCCCTAAAGAGAAAAGAAAGAGAGAGCTATAGTCATGTTATGAAACATTAACCAAACCAAAAATTAGCATGGGAAAGAGAGGGGGAATTTACTCTGTACCTGGATTTCACCTGCAATAACCATATATACTTTGTTTTTCTGACAGACACCAATATGATTTGGGTGGGCACAATAAGTAAATCACACCAGAGAATACACATTTAAGAGTTACCGTATATACTCATGTATAAACCAAGTTTTCCAGCATTTTTAGGGATGAAAAGGCTCCCCTCGGATTATACTTGAGTATATACGGTAATCAGAGTTGGATAGTCTTATCTTAAATTACAGTTTTATGTAATTAACCTACTGATGCCTCCATTAATGTAATTTTATTGATATCTATTTTTATTTTTGAAATTTACCAGTAGCTGCTGCATTTCCCACTATTGGCTTATACTCAAGTCAATAAATTTTCCCAGGTTTTTTTGTGGTAAAATAAGGTGCCGGCTTATATTCAGGTCAGCTTATACTTGAGTATATACAGTAATTGTTATTTTTCAGTATTTCAGCAATGTAGCAGCAGAGATCATCTAGCATGGGGAACCATGCATTTAAATGGGATCTAGAGTACTGCTATTTAATGCAATGGTTCATGAACTGATGGTGTTTCCAGGAGAGATAGAAGAAATGAAGCTAATGGGAAAATATACCCTGTTTCCCCTAAAATAAGACATCCCCAAAAAATAAGACCTAGTAGAGGTTTTGCTGAATTGCTAAATATAAGGCCTCCCCCGAAAGTAAGACCTAGCAAGTTTTTGTTTGGAAGCATGCCCGGTGTCCACCAAACAAAACACCATAGCATGGAGGATTGGTAAATGTACATACCAGTTGTACAGTATATGGAAATAATGGTAGTAACAAGAAATTCTTGACAGAAGTCACAGTTTGTCTGGTTTGGTTATGTTGGTTTGTGATGACAGTATAGAATAAATGTTCATTTTTTGTTCAACAATAAATGTGAATTCTTCTTCATGGAAAAATAAGACATCCCCTGAAAATAAGACCTAGCGCATCTTTGGGAGTAAAAAATAATATAAGACACTGTCTTATTTTCGGGGAAACACGGTAGTACCTGCAGTGTATCAAACAGCTTGGGAAGCAGAGGCCTCTTAACTCCTGATGCCATCGAAAACAAGTATTGGGGTTCTGTTCAAGAATGAACTAATTATCAGAGTCATGAAGCTTGTCTACTACTGTCATCCTTGGGATTAGGGTTAATCTCAGTAGTACACTTTGCCTTTGTAAAATTCCAATTCTAATGCCAAAAGTCATATATAAAATAGACATGTCATCTCAACAGTTGGAATGGGAACGCTCTCAGATAAGTGCCAGAGCTCCACTCATATCTGAACTACAGAAAAACAGAGCTAGATGAATCAGATCAGAAAGAGCTTGAATGGAGTTTAGGAAGGTGCTATCCACATGCTCCTGCTGGCTGGGGGAATCTGATCTCTGTAGCACAAAAGAAACATAGTCTGAATCAGTATATGGTAGCTCCAGATATATGAATGTGCTTTTGAAGGGATGAGAGGTTTGTAGTTATTCAGCCAAGCCACAAGACTGATAGCAATTAATAATAGCCAAGCCACTGTTAGCATGTTCCATCACAATTAATCAAAGCATGACAAAGATTTTGTATCTCCCACGACCTTTATAGCATTACACTGAAGTTTTTATCAGCACCATCAACAACAGAGGGTAGTATAATGATTTTCCAATAACCCATCTGATCTTTCCAACAATGGTTAGAAATCCTGGCTGGTTCTCTCATGTTCCTGTCGCCTTTGAAAGAAAGATGTGGATGCATATGGTCTATCCGCTTTCCAAAACAGAATGGGTCCATAAATGCAGTTTGGTTAATCTATTTTAGCAAAATCAGCATTCAGCACTCACATACCGTTTCCCCTAAAATAAGACATCCCCAGAAAATAAGACCTAGTAGAAGTTTTGCTGAATTGCTAAATATAAGGCCTCCCCTGAAAGTAAGACCTAGCAAAGTTTTTGTTTGGAAGCAAGCCCGCCAAACAGAACACCAGAGCATGCAGGATCGGTAAATGTACATACCATAGAGTGTTGTACATGGAAATAATGGTAGTAACAAGAAATTCTTGATAGGATTCACAGTTTGTCTGGTTATGCTGGTTTGTGATGACAACTACTGTACAGTATATAATAAATGTTCTTTTTTTGTTCAAAAATAAATGTGAATTCTTCTTTAGGGAAAAATAAGACATCCCCTGAAAATAAGACCTAGAGCATCTTTGGGAGCAAAAATTAATATAAGACACTGTCTTATTTTCAGGGAAACACGGTACATATGCCACATCCCCACCTAGGTAGAAATGTATACTTAATGCAGTTTGACATCACATTAACTGTTTTGGCCCAATGCTATGGAAACCTGGGATTTGTAGTTTGCTGAGGCACCACTAGTCTTTGGCAGAGAAGGCTAAAGACCTTGTAAAACTACAACTCCCACAATTCCATAGCCATGGCAGTTAAAGATGTCAAACTGTATTAATTCCACAATGTAGTTGCATCCACAGGTGCACTCCAAACTAAAAGGCAGAAAATTCAAGAAATTGCCATAGGGGCAACATAATTTTGTGTAGAAATTAAATAATGATGGAAGTTACATTGATTATAGTGATGGTTTGTAGTTCTGATGATTTCTCATTCCCGTCGAGAGCAATCTGTCCAGAAAAATTAGTTTTTCATTCTTTCAGCCCCACAAAAGCAGCACAAGCGAGTGAGATTATCCCTGGCCAGCCTTGCCTATCACAAGATGCATTGTTATGATCAAAGATTGGAAATAAACAAGCTGCAGTTATGATATTACCATCTTTGTGAGTGGAAAAAATTAGACATATCCTAATCCATTTTAATTCAGTGGAATGAGTAAAACACACAATGTGAATTTGAAACCTACTTTTTGACAAATAGCTTCTTTGCATGGCTGGGGAGAAAAAAAATATAGAAAAGTCATATGGATACATTATAAAGATAAACAAAAGGAGGAGAACAGAACATGAACACTAAAAATTTTATTTCCCTGAGAAAAATACAGTAGAATCCTTTAAAAAAAATCAGGAAGACCTAGTACAGCACTTTTGTTTCAGAAACCCTGCAAGTCTTTCTTGTAACCATGACCAGAAAATGCTGATTTTACATGATTTTTTCAACAGTATGTGTTTCCATGTTCAATGCTCTTTCATCATGTATACTCATAAATACTAGGGGTGTGCAATTTTTTGTTAGTCATCGTAAGTAGGATTTTAAAAATTCATTAAATTCATACTTACAACACAATATCTGACATGTGGGCATAGCCCATGCCAAAAACTTAAGAATCAAAATTTACCCAATACTTTTTCATACTTTCAATACTTTGGGAGACTTTGGAAGTCTCCCAAAGTCAGTTTCAATTTCAGCACAAGGAAGCAAAGCAAAGGCAAAATGGCTGCCTTTCCTCTTTAAATTAATGGCCTCTCACCATTAGGAGAGGGAAACTGCAGGAAAAAAAGCAGAGTTCACTGGAAAAGAGACTGAGAAAGCACAGAATTCTGGGAAATGTAGTTTGGGAGGGCAAGGAACCCTATGCCAGAGAATTCAAAAGGTCCTGCCCTAAACTACATTTCCCAGAATTCTGCTCTGCATCAGAAAGCCCCAATCATGAGAGAGAGATTTGTCTCTCCATAGCAGCAGCCAGTCAGTGTTCCAACTAATTGTTGAATTTGCAAAGAGGAAGACTGACTGATAGTTCTAGTAAGTAAATTTCTGTGCTGGGCTGGGAAGAAATTCCTAAATGGAAGTTCTATTGGTTAATATGAGAGACATTCAATGAGATAGCTGTTGTGGCAAAAGTTTGTCAAAACCTTTTTTAAAATCCCTAAAATCAGTAGATGTATAAATATTTCTGAAACTTGGGGGAATTATCCTGTTATCTTGTGTCATTGTATAGAAAATTCAAGGAGATAGCTCCTGTAATTTTTTAAAAAATGTTGTTTATAAAAACGTTGAAAATTCCCCCTAATTTGTGGATAACTGTAACATGCTGAACTTGATGGGCTAACAGTGGTAAATGTGTTCTACTATTGTAGCAAGTTTCACCCCAATAGCTATAAAAATGAGGGACAAAGGAGCCCCTGAAGTTTCCCCACTTGCACAATTACTATAACGAAAAAGTAATAAAATTTAGTTACTTTCATTATATTAACAAATTTTTCATGAATAATAGTTTAGAAACACTTTAGAAATGAAACAGAGGGCCCACTATTTTTGTAATGATTTTTGAAACTTTTTTTATCAATCGCTCAACCCTAATAAATACCATATGTCCCATTCAGGAAGGACCTCTATTCCTTTAAAGAAAAATCAATGCATGTTTTATATCTTCCTCTTGATTCAGACTGAAGGATTACTGTTATGTTGTTGTTCTGTGCTGTCAAGCCGTTTCCAACTTATGGTGACCCTAAGATGAACCTACCACTGGGTTTTCTTAGCAAGATTTGTTCAGGAACTAGACTAAGGTCACCCTGTGGGGTTCCTCTCTTAATGTCAGATTTCTGTGGGAATCAATTGCTGCTTCATAGCATTTCTTTTTAAAATATTAATAATAAAACCTCAAGAAGCACACAGAAAATACCACTACAGTAGAGTCTCACTTATCCAACATAAACGGGCCGGCAGAACGTTGGCTAAGCGAATATGTTGGATAATAAGGAGAGATTAAGGAGAAGCCTATTAAACACCAAATTAGGTTATGATTTTACAAATTAAGCACCAAAACATCATGTTAGACAACAAATTTGACAGAAAAAGTAGTTCAATACGCAGTAATGCTACGTAGTAATTACTGTATTTACGAATTTAGCACCAAAATATCACGATATATTGAAAACATTGACTACAAAAATGCGTTGGATAATCCAGAACATTGGATAAGCGAATGTTGGATAAGTGAGACTCTACTGTACTTCCCAATACAGTTGTCCTACCTGGAAGAAGCAAGTGTTGGAGACCATATACATCTCTAGAGCTACACTTTGCACACCTCTGTTCTTAATGAAACACTTTCTAACAGCAGGCTCAGTCCATTTTTATTTTTTACTATCCTGGCCTAAGGGATTAGTGAGTCATTTCCCCTTGAATAACCTCTCAGTGAATGGCTGCATGTCACTTTCGGTTCCTATGTGATGTGTAATTACCAATTTCATCTCTTTCGAAAACCGGGATAACTGTCATTAACAGTGCTGTGTTTTATTTTGACATGCCTTTTGAAGCAATTCCTGACATCTTTTTGAATCTATGTCTAAATAATTTTCCTTTTTAAAAAATTGTATTTATTTTAAAAGCCACACATAATGTTATTAATCATTAATAGAAGTACTGAGATAGGCTGAACTGAGTATCCTTGTAGTGTCAGTATATTCAGTCATAAAGTAAAGGTAAAGGTTTCCCCTTGACATTAGCTCGAGTCCGACTCTGGTGGGTGGTGCTCATCTCCTTTTCTAAGCCAAAGAGCTGGCGTTGTCCATAGACGCTTTTTAGGTCATGTGGCCAACATGACTGCATGGAGCACCGTTCCCTTCCTGCTGAAGCAATACCTATTGATCTACTCACATTTGCATGTTTTTGAACTGCTAGGTTGGTAGAAGCTGAGGCTAACAATGGAAACTCACCCCCTCCCACGGATATGAACTGCTGACCTTCCAGTCAGCAAGTTCTGCAGCTTAGCGGTTTAACCCACTGCACCACTGTAGCTCCTATATTCAATCATAGTAAGCATCAAAACCAGCTAAACCTATGAGTGCTAAATATCAGATGAAGTATCCTGGGAGCGCTGCTGAATGTAGATTACTAATGGGTACATGCTGTTCAGCCTTGACCACAGAAAAGAGTGTTGCTACTTAATGAAGTGTTACACGGACCCTGTGCTAATCCTGCTTCAGGTTGTACATACATTACATACATTGTTCAAAGGCAATCTGTAGGATTTATGCAAGAGTATCCTCCCATATTGTGTGTCCATCTACAAGGAAGATGGAAAATGGAGTTTCAGTTTGGCATATGTCTACATACGGTCCTCATTTCTTCTGCAAGATCAGAACTATGGACACAAGGGGAGGGGGACAAGAAAGTGTCTTGAACCCTCCACAAAGCTGCTTAATCTCAACTGATGACCCCAGACACTTCTATAATGCAATTAGCGTTAAACATAGTCCATAATCACCAGTCAAAATATACATGTAACTAGTTTGTAACAATAGCTTCAATGACAACAGTAGAAACAGTCCATGAGACAGTTAATATCTTCTGATATTTTCTTGCAAGGTCTTTGTAGATGTAGATTGAAAGAAAAAGTTCCAAATCACAGAAAGGGAAAGCATATATTCTTGTTCCAATCTGTAGCATACTAGCATAATAAAAGTATGAATCTTAACTGTTTGATCAGATATTCTACATTCTGAAAATAAGCAGTCTGACTTGAAATTCAAAGAAAAAGGAGCAGCAGACACAGCTGATATTATTCTTATTATGATTCATATTATTATTAGTATTATAATCATTACCTATAAAGTATGGCAATGCAATAAACAAAGAAATGAAGCAATACTCCAACTACTACAGCATACGGAGGCAAGAAGGATCCAGGGGATGTGGTGGCTACTGGCTTGGCCCCCGATACAAATCTAGGGCTGTCCATAATTCCTAAGGGGTGGGGGCAAAAGTCTAGGTCTACATCACATTGGCAACATTCTCCAACCTTTGCCAGAAAGGATCGTATTCTTCCTCTTCTCGGATACGTTCCCTGGGATTTCGGTTCTTTAAAGCCCTGGAGTAGAGAAACTGTGCAACAAAATTCATAGCAATTCCTTTGTGGTAAGTGAAACGGTGGAATTCCCGGGCGTTGGGCAAAACTTGCCTCTCCAAAAACTGCCAAGAAGGACAGGGAGCTACATGAAATGCACTTGTCTGGTGGATAGGCTGCCACAAACTGTCCTCCCACTTACGATGGGACAAAGAAATGACTTTGAGTATTGGCTGCTGCTATTTAAAGAGATTATTTTGCAGACCAACCTGTCCCTGTCAATTTGAGTCAGGGACTGGATTATACTTACTTGGTCCTTAGTTAGCTGCATGTTTAAAGCTTTAGACACTTAACACTGAACTAGAGAACATTGTCTTTTATGACATTGTTTGTAATAAAGTGAAAAAATAGAACGGAGAAATAAAAACAAAATAATTAGTTTTGTAGCCCATCATATCAGCTGTTCAGATGCTGTCAAAGAAGCTATTAAAAGTGTGGCTGCTACTCTCTCTCCCACTGATGCACTGTTGTGTTTTATATTGTTCTATTGCATCTGTCATACTGTATTTCTTTATATCGGCATGAATGGCATTCTTTTGGAAAATGGTAGGGATATGAATCCAATAAATTAGTAAAAATAGCAAACATATTGACCTCTTAAAGAGTTCAAAGTGCTGACCTTGGGCATGGGAGGAGTTTGAAGCAACGGGAATATGTTAAGGAGGGAATGAAGACCAGGAGACAGAAAGACGGTGGAGCAGCTTTGTGACAAGCAGATGTCCAAAGATGCATTGAACCAAAGAAAGTATGGAGGACCTAACACAGATCAGGTATGGATGGGCAGTGCGGTGCATATTAGTCTATTATGAAGAGTGCACATCTACAGTCATATCACGAGGCTTGCTGTGATGTTAACTAACACAATGGAACCTGTAGGGTGGTTATGTACTCTACAGAGCAGTGGTTCTCAACCTGTGGGTCCCCAGATATTTTGGCATTCAACTCCCAGAAATCCTAACACCCGGTAAACTGGCTGAGATTTCTGGGAGTTGTAGGCCAAAACACCTGGGGACTCACAAGTTGAGAACCACTGCTATAGAGGAAAATTTTCTGTTCGAAGAGCCACCAGGATAATCTTCCATCTGAAGAGCCAACAAACCCTTAGAAGAGCAAGGGCCTTGAAGATGATGATCAATAACTGGCATCTGAGCAGGTCACCCATCTTTGTCTGCCACTGTGAGATGCACTGTATTTCTATTTAAATGGCAGTAATTCTTTCTGAATTGCAATTATTATTATTATTATTATTATTATTATTATTATTATTATTATTATTATTATCATCATTATTCAACACATGCAAACTGTGTGCAATTATATATTTTTTTAGGTGACATGTTTCCCCTTTTTGCCAATACATAATCTAGCACACAAGAAGCTCCTCTATACCATTTGTTTTACATCAGTGGTTCTCAACTTGTGGGTCCCCAAGCCTACAACTCCCAGAAATCCTAGCCAGTTTACTAGCTGTTATGATTTCTGGGAGTTAAAGGCCAAAACATCTGGAGACCCACAGGTTGAGAACTACTGTTTTAAATTAATTTACTCACACACATTTTTCTACATTCTTCTTACACTAGCTATTTTAAAAAACAATAACACAAATAGATCCTTTTTCAGAGACAAACCACACCTATTTTAAGTGATCCGATCCAATCTGACTGCTGCTGGAGCTTACACCACATGGAAAGCAAAGTTCAAGTAGTGAGACACGACAGTGAATGCTCCAGTACTAGGTAGGTACCATGTGGTCATTGATTTAATTTGTTTTGTTTGTTAGCTACAAGGTCTACTAATCAAACAACAAGACTGGGCAGACTGCCTATTACATACCTAAACAAAGCTTGTTAAAATTGAACTGTAGCCTAGTGTGGTCGAACCTAGGCGGCCATCTGCATTCAGTTTGATCTGACCTGCAGCAGTGAGTTCCGCAGATCGGGAGGAGCCATGCTGAGATCAATTCGGCCATACAAGCATGCCCCAGCAGCAACTTAAAATGTATTTTCTGCTCCTTTCCTGTGCCTGTCAAACTTTTAACTATGTAACAAAACCTCTAATAAAGAATCTCCTTACACTAACCTCTGCCCTAATGGCTATTATGTATCCTTCCTTGCACTGAAGCATGAACTCCCTCCAGATCTCAGCCGCTTTACCTTCTCCCTTTCTCGCTCTGGGCGAACTGCGGAGCCGCGGTTTCACCCCCCCCCAGTCCCTATTTCTGGTGATATCTCCCTCATTTGGACCCCAAGAATGACCATCTTCTATATCACTAATTCAAAAGGCCTTCCCGTCAGAAGGAGACCACCCGTTCTCAAATTAATAAAGTTTTCAGAGTCAAATCAGCTGATCGTCAAAATCTGTCAACTGTCAAAAACGGAGTTTCCTCGCGCTGCGGAGCGATTTTCACTACAAGGACGGATTCGCAAAGGTTCGGACTACGTGCTGGGTGTGGAGGGGTCCACCCAGGGCTCCCTGCCTGCCACCCATAGACTACTCTCATCTCCGGAGTGTCCCCTCCCACTGACCTTTGACCCAGTGGGGCTGCTTTGCCCAGATTGTCGCAGATTCACCGCCTTTTCTGAACTTTTATTTCTTTATGGATTCCCTACATTAAAACTTGGGCTTTGGGATTGGTGAAATAAGATGAAATATGTTCCTACATGTGACGTGTGTATCCTGCATGCCCCCTTTTCCCTTTATCACCATGAAATATATTTTATATTAAAGAATGACCAAAATCTGACCTAGGAATCAAATGGACAAATAGTTGCAACACTCTCCAGAGGGGATAATCCCTCGCACCAGGAAACTGTCAGACACCCATCTTGCATGGACAATAGACCTGGTCTCCCCCCATTAAACATCGGAGCTGGCCCATTTAATGGAAAGGTGACCATCTGGTTCGCGGACCACTTACAATAAGGACAATCAAAGCCTATGATTGCCCCGGCTGTCAAAAGGAACTAGGACTCTTTCAGAAACAAATACAACCCATCCGATCTGCCTTGACTCACCGGAATCTGGCAAAGCCTGCCAGACAAATGTGTATATTTGCACCCCAAGAAGCAGTCTAGAAACTACCTTGAGGGTTTGGAAAGGCTCTCGGTACTTCCTTCTGGACATTTACTCAATGACTCAATCATAATCCCTCGCTAATCCCTAGCAAATCCATAGCAAATCCATTGTTTTCAGCTTAGCCCGCCTCCTCATCTCTGATTGGTGGAAACACCGAGGCGCTAGGAGCTCTCTGATTGGACGGGGGTTTGCACCGCTGCTTCAAGGACCAATCAGCGTGCAGAGGGGCGGGGGAACGAACAGCGGGAAATTCAAGTCGCGCCTCCCATTTTCTGTATTATAAAAGTTGTTGTTCTGTATTGCGTGGCATGGCTCCTTGATGAACGATCGCAGGCTGTCATCCTTTTCAGCTGAGCTGATTAAACAACTCAGTCTTCTTTCTTCACGTCTGAGGGTGAGATTTTTGCAGCAAAACCTTGATTTATAGCAGCTCCCCCCTTGCCAGGATTCTCGGACCTGCAGCCGGGGGCAGGAGCGGGGGTTCCCTTCAGAAGGGGATTCCCTATCAAATCATAGCTCGATAACACTAGCATCTCCAGAATATCCCCTCAACGCTGTAGTAAAAAAGTAACTTTCCCAAATTCTCCTCCTTTGCTATAAACTCTATATGTTTATATTGAAATCTGCAATATGGATTCAATCGATCAGGATTTGTATGCTAACTAAAGACCCGGCAAAGCATTAGGAATCCTTCCAGACAAGCCCTATATCTCAGATTATCTGGCAGTGTGGACTCATATAATCCAGTTTAAAGCAGAAAACCTGGGATCTGATCCTGGGATAAAGGGCCTGTCTGGAAGGGCCTTCAGTTTGAAAGTTGAAGAATACAAAGGTCAGGGTCAGCCTAATCATGATAGGAAGATTAAAACAATAGCTTCCAGCAGCATATGCTGGAGACAGCAATGGTAAACAGCTGTTCCTCCCAAATCTCTTGGCTATTTATTTATCTTTCAAGAGAGATAGATAACTGCCATACATCCGGTTGTGCACTTCTAAATTTTGCCTGCTGCCCTAGGTGTCACCTGCTAGCTCAGGGTGCATATGCACTGAAAAATTAATGCAGTTATGAGATAGGTAAGTTAACCAGTGTAAGCAACTCTTTCTTGAAGCACTCTCATATTGCTTAAGCACAGAGAATGAAAAGAGAGACTAAACCATTCAGGTCCCCTGAAGCAGAATATGCTGCTTCAAAAACATTCAAATGAATGACAGTAGAAAATATTATCCGAGCACTTTTATTTGAAGATTACCCGTATATACATGAATATAAGCCGACCAGAAGATAAGACGAGGCACCTAATTTTACCACAAAAAACTGGGAAAACTTATTGACTCAAGTATAAGATGAGGGTGGAAAATGCAGCTGCTACTGGTAAATTTCAAAATAAAAATAGATACCAATAAAATTACATTGATTGAGGTATCAGTAGGTTAAGTGTTTTTGAATATTTACATAAAACTGTCATTTAAGGTAATAATAAGATAAGAGTGTCCAACTCTGATTACCTAAATACATAAGTATAAGCCGACCTGAATATGAGTCAGCCAGGACCCTCACCTAAGCTGAGAGGGACATTTTCAGCCCTAAAAAGGGCTGAAAACTCAGCTTATACTCGAGTATATACGGTACTCCCAGTCTCCATTACTTTTTTGAAAAAAGGCAACCTCAAAACTTAGAAAATTCATGATAAAAAATTTCAGGTCAGACTTTTCACAAAATGTCACTGCAATTATATTGTGATAGACCACTCTGTCAAGAAGGTGCTGATTTAAAATTAACTGTGACCATAGTGGAAACTGTTTAGCTTCTTAATGACAGATAAACTGGTAAAGAAGCTATTATTATACTGGCCTTCCTATCATTCTTGCCTGCCAAACATCATCGCTGCTGGAAAATCCTCTTATCTACTTCTCCACTGCCTTTAATTGTCCCGTCTCAGCCTTCATAATTCTTGCAACAGATAACTTTTTGCCACTATTATATATACGAACAATATAGGGACCAAGTATTTCCTCTTTATACTTATGGGAAGCTAACTTTATTAACAAAAATGTTACACTGTTTCTCTAACTCTGGCCCCATTCTTTTTTCCACTGTAATCTCATTCAAATCCTCTGCCTAGCTAGTGTCAGCAGCAAAGAGGCATCAACCCTTGTATAAAGTGATTAGTAAGGGAATTCTAGAGAGCAGGCCTGCCCTTTTGTTTCACCTCTCCGTTTCTATCCTTGATCTGTGCACTCAAGCTTCTTTGCTTCCTTCCTGTCTGAAGAGGTCATTTCCACTTCTTCCCAAAGTTAATCTTTTTTCCTTCTTTGTCTAGGAAAGGTGCATCCTGGAAGTTCCTACCTCAAGATGGCTTACAGCCATGCATGACAGCCCATTTTAGGGATCCTCCTACAAAAATGGAGGCAATCTTCTTTTATCTATCTCCTGTCTCCCATCCCAAGATGGATTTCCTGAAACAATGCATGTAAGTTTTCCATTTCAATCTTACAAGAACACTGTTTCTACTACAAGCTCATATTGCACTGAGTATGCTGCACTCTACTTGATATAAATACCAAATATCCATAAAGCAAATATAACCTTTACTTAAAAATGGCTTTCCCGTTGCCCCTTTTTTGTGCACTCTCCCCAAAATTCAGTATCCTCCCTCTGTTTTTAACATTTTTACAGAAAGATTATCCCAAGGACTCACGATGGTCATCCCATCTGTTCCTTCACTCCCCTTTGAAAGAAACATCCTTAAATGGGCCGGGCTGTGGTGCAGCTGGTTAGTAGCCAACAGCAATAAATCACCACTGACCGAGAGGTTGTTGGTTTGACGCCCGGCTCAGGGTTAAGCTCCCAACCATTAATAGCCTAGCTTGCTGCCCACCTAAGCAGCTCAAAAACAGTTGTGTCTGTAATTAGATAATTCTAGGTACCGCTTAATGCGGGGAGGCTAATTTAACGTAATTTATGACACCATAAAACTGCCAGCACCATGTGAAGAACATGAGGAGGTACTACCATCAAAAAGGACTCAGCGTCACAGTGGATGATGAAGCAGCAGCTCCCCCTGTGGCCGGAATTGAGCATACCCTCATGAAGCCAGAAGCTGGAGAATGTTAAATAGCCTCTACTGTCTGTCTGTATATGTGGTATGTCTGAGAATGGCATTGAATGCTGTTCTGTACTGTCCTGTCTGTTCAAACAGCATTGAATGTTTGCCGTGTATGTGTACTGTGATCTGCCCTGAGTGCCCTTGGGGAGATAGGGCCAAATATAAATAAAGTGTTGTTGTTGTTGTTGTTGTTATGTGGTTTATTAGCTTTCAAAGTTGCCAAGTCTTATATGATCAGAAATGACTCCACCATATCTCATATAACCTAGTATAGTAATTTGTAACAAATAACACTATGTGACTAAACAGGGGAATTCCAGACCGGAAACAATCAGGGCCAACTAACACCTCCTAACAAAGGATCCCCCCAGGCAGGAAGCAGCCATTCTTTGAAGCTGCAAGGCTATTCAATGCTAATCAAGCTGGCTAATTGCAACATTCACACTTGCCTCAAACAGACAAGTCATTTCTCTCACCCTGGACATTCTACAAATATAGAAATCCCACTTGCCTAGTTTCTAACAGACCTCTGAAGATGTCTGCCATAGATGTGGGTGAAACGTCAGGAGAGAATGCATCTGGAACATGACCATACAGCCCTGAAAACTCACAGCAACTCAGTGATTCTGCCCATGAAAGCCTTCAACAACACATTCTGTTCCTGATTTGAAAGTATTATTTCCTGTTTAATTGTGCAGTATAACAATTGAAAGTCATTGTTATACTCCAGAAACTTCATTTTTGTGGCTTCCACAAACTGGTTGTGACTCTATGGACCTCTTCATATGGAGTGAAAATCAGCGGCAGCAGGTTTTTTTTGGGGGGGGGGGGGTTGTTTTGTTTTGTTTTGTTTTGTTTTTTTGCAGTTTTGCCACTGAGCCCACCTGCTCCCGTCACACAGTGGAAAAGTACTTCCAGGGCACCTCCGTGGCAAAAGCACCAAAAAAAATTGCGGCCGCCAGGAGGTATCCCGTCTTTTTATAGAAAAAGAAGGGTTGAGATGGCTTCTGATGCTTCCCACATGTGATGAGGCATGGTGTGGGGCAACAGGTCCCCATGGCCCCTGAGCAAGCGCCACCACACTTGCCACGATCCATGGCGATACTCTGCAGTTTAAAGACCCATCCCTAAACTACCCTGTTTCCCCTAAAATAAGACATCCCCAGAAAATAAGACCGAGTAGAAGTTTTGCTGAATTGCTAAATATAAGGCCTCCCCCAAAAGTAAGACCTAGCAAAGGTTTTGTTTGGAAGCATCCCCGCTGAACAGAACACCAGAGCATGCAGGATCGGTTAATGTATGCACCATAGAGTGTTTTACATGGAAATAATGGTAGTAACAAGAAATTCTTGATTCTTCACAGTTTGTCTGGTCAAGCTGGTTTGTGATGACAACTACTGTACAGTATATAATAAATGTTCATTTTTTGTTCAACAATAAATGTGAATTCTTTTTCATGGAAAAATAAGACATCCCCTGAAAATAAGACCTAGAGCATCTCTGGGAGCAAAAATTAATATAAGACACTGTCTTATTTTCAGGGAAACACGGTATAAGCCCCAGAATCTTGCAGGAGGCAGAAACTGGATTTAAAGTGGATCCATGCTGTCGTATGATGAGTAGAGCATCTTAGGTAAAGCTAGTAATAGTCTGGCTGTTAAGAATTCTTGAGCTTAAGGAAGAAAAATGCAGAGTTCAATCTTAAAGGTTTCAAAAAGTTTATTAAAACATAAGAACTAAATTTCTTGATAGAAATGTATTGGCTCTAAGCTCTCTCTCTAACTCCACTACTTCTAAGTTCAAACAAAAGGAGAAATCTCTAAAGATTACATTTTCTCACTCACACACAACTAGAGAGACACAGACCGAAAAGAACAGAATGAAGGCCCGGGCTGTGGCACAGGCTGTAGAGCAAGCCAGCTGCAACCAGCTGCAATGAATCCCTCTGACCAGGAGGTCATGAGTTCGAGGCCCGCACGGAGCCTATGTTTGTCTTGTCCTTGTTCTATGTTAAAAGGCATTGAATGTTTGCCTATATGTGTAATGTGATCCGCCCTGAGTCCCCTTCGGGGTGAGAAGGGCGGAATATAAATGCTGTAAATAAATAAATAATAAATAAATGAATAAAAAGAATCGAAGAATGATCATGAGGTCTTTCTTCTTAGGTCTCAAAACAAAGGCATGTGCATCTTGAAGAAATTCCATTCTATCATCAGTTAGGGTGGGAGGAAAAGGCTAGAGAGTGAGAGAAAACAGGCATTCAGTAATAAGAGGGAAAGGATTCCCTCAGCCTAGCTTAATTCTATTTATCTGCTTCTCATTGAGAACTACAGACTTGAGAGATGTGAGATTGACTTACAACACTTTTTCATCTCCAGAGTGCCACTAGTCCTGCTATTAACATCTATTTGTGTCTACACAGGCAGGAAAATCCAGACTCATTCTGAATTCACTCCTAGCTGTCGTCATGATGTTCAAGTACTTTTGATGAGTATGGCTGGCTTTCCTGGGTTTAAAAAGATTTACTCAATTCTAATAAAAGTTGTGGGAAATTCTGGGCTAGTGTACAAGTGGATCAGGTCTGATTTGAGCCTTTCCGGTGCCCAGACAGGACATCACTGCCATCACCCTTTCCCTGCACTCATCAGCTTAGGGAAATAAGGATGGATTATGCTCCTGTTGCTTCCCCCGGCATTTCCATCTGGTCACACAATTCCTGGAAGGACTATCAGGAAAAAGGTCAGGAGATCCTCCTCCTCCTTCTTACTGGTCATGAAGGCACTTCTGATTGGGCACTGACTATGACCAAGAATTAACTGGAGTTCAATGATTGTGAGAGATGGCAAGGCTAGGTGAGTTGAAGGAGTGGCCAGGCCAATGCACAAGATTAATTAGACTTCTAGTTTTGTAAACTTCTGAAGACTCACTAAGAATCAGCATGTGCCCCTGGAAGGATCAAAGTCATGAGAAATTAAATCCAAGGTGAATCAAGCTAAAGGATTCAATACCAGGGGAGCAAACCAGGCTGAAATGACTTCCCAAAGGGAAAAAGCTCTTATTAAAAGAATAATAAAGTTCAAATTAGGCATGTGTCTATCATATGCAACTATTAGTTCCTCATCTTTCCATGATTAGTCCACTGAATTTTGTAAATCATAAACATTACCTGTACTCATGCCTCCCCACATACTGTTTGTGCTGCATTTTAAATACATTTTATATGTACATTTTACCTTTATGGCAATTTACACTGTACATATTTTATGAAATATTTTGCAGCCATCGGCAGATTCAAAAACACTAACCAAATTCAAACCAGACCTAGTCTGGGGAATAGGAAAAACTCACCCAGAGCAGATTTATCACAGGTACCAAACTTGAATTCAAAGGGATGATCCATGGCAGCAAAAGTGACAGCTTTCATGCAGGAGGTGGAGATGAAAGAGAAGGAAGATAAATAGATACCTTGGGTTGCTCCTGCAGTTTAAAGAGAATGATCAGGCACAAAATACTCACTAGAACTAAACTGCTCTATTCAGCAAATCGCTATTAACCATGTCAAAAATGTGGTTGAAAAGTTGTTAATAGTTTTCAGCTATGCAAATCTCTTGAGGAAAGACAACCTAAAATTTGGGGGAGCAGCACAAGACTGTAAAATCCCTTTTTGAATGTGTGTGTTTTCAATCCTTGTAGCAGCCTGGAAGGATATGCAAATGTCACAAGGAAAAAGGGCCATGCATTACAACAACATTAAAACAGAACATGTAAAAATAATATTCTTCATTAGTTATCTGACATGAAAAAAAATTGTTCACTTATTATACAACAAAAAGAAGAAAGTGTTTGCTTTTTCTAATTCTTTATTAGTCTCAATTTAGAATTTCTCAAAGCAAGTAAATATTTGATCTTATGCTACTAACAAAATTCTGTTCTTTCTTTTTTCAAAGTATTCTGTTTGTATTGCCGAAGACTTTCATGGTTGGAATCACTGGGGTGTTGTGTGATTTTGGGCTGTATGGCCGAGGTATAGTAGCATTTTCTCCTGATGTTTCACCTGCATCTGTAACTGGCATCTTCAGAGGATCTGATGATTGTTTTCATTTGACCATTTTCTGCAAAGTGATTCTCTGTGAAAGAGAATCCAATACATTATCTTATGTTATCCACCAAAGTAGTCAAAAAAGGATACTAAACTCCCTTACTTTTCTGTCAGTATCATCAGTCTCAAGGTTAAGTGCTTAAACATTCGAAATCTCTTACTCTAGTCTAGATTCCCATTGATCTAAATCCCTTTATCCATGCTTCCCATGGTGCCTAATTAGATCTACTTAGCTTTGAATTACAGTTCATGCTGGGTTTAAAAGCAACTTGCATAGCCATTTCAGTGCCACTCCAGAACTCACACGATTCACTCTGTTTCGCTTCAGATCTTTTAGTGTGAAAGGGAAACTGAAATGTCTGGATTAGAATGACTGGACTGCCTGCCTTCCAGCCAGACCACAGGTGGTTGCTATGTGTTTCTTGGGTTAAGGCCACTTACCAATAAAGCACGGTAAGACCATGATCAACAACCTACTTTTTATTTAGTTGTAGTCTTGTGCCAGGTTCCACCCAGGTCTGGCCCTATAGTGAGGCAGCTGCCTCAAGTGGCTGATCCTGGCACTGGAGCAACACTAGCTTCCCTAAACTTGTTATGCTGCCCTCTGGTGCACTATATGTCATCTTTTCACCAATTGTGAAGTTAGACTAGTACAGTGGTTCTCAACCTTCCTAATGCCACGATCCCTTTGTACAGCTCCTCATATTGTGGTGATCCCCAACCATAAAATTATTTTTGTTGCTACTTCATAACTGTAATTCTGCTACCATTATGAATTGTGATGTAAATATCTGATATGCAGGATGTATTTTCATTCACTGAACCCCATTTGGCACAAATACCCAATACACCCAAATTTGAATACTGGTAGAATTTGGGGAGAGGTTGATTTTGTGATTTGGGAGTTGTCGTTAACCTACAATCGAAGAGTATTCTGAACTCCACCAATGATGGAATTGAATGAATCTTGGCATACAGAACTCCCACAACCAACAGAAAATACTGGAAGGGTTTGGTGGCCATTGGCCTTGAGTTGGAGTTCACCTAAATCCAGAGAGCACTGTGGACTCAAACAATGATAAATCTAGACCAAACTTGGCACAAATATTCAATACGCCCAAATGTGAGCACTGGTGGAGTTTGGTGAAAATAGACCTTGACATTTGGTAGTTGTAGCTGCTGGGACGTATAGTTCACCTACAATCAAAGAGCCCCCTGATCCCCACCAACAATAGAATTGGGCAAATTGGGCTTTTGGTGGGAGAATTTGCCATCTGTTTCCAAAAAGGAAGAGAAGGACAGGCGAAACCTCTCTGCCAAAGAGGTTCCTAAGACCATCAGAAATATGTGTTGTCTGATGGTCTTTGGCAACCCCTCTGACACCCCCTGTGCCGTCGCGCCTGGGGCTGTAAACTCTTAGTGAAAGAGGCATGGACGTGACATCTTTCCCCAGGGGATTGCTTCTTGCCCTCCTTTAGGGAAACTGGAACTCCCAAGGACCAAAACACTGTAGTTAACTCAAAAACTGGGTTTATTCTTCACAAAGGGGGTAAAAGAAAATATACATTACAGTCTTTGATTGTTTAAGTCCATGAAGCTTGTCCAGATCCCTCTTTCTCTGGCTGTGAATGCCGGAGCAAACTCAGCCTCAGTCCAATGACCTATATCTGAAGACAAGAGTCTTCCTCTGTTGCCAAAGGACTGATGTGAAGGCGCTTGAGACTCCTCAACGTTGTTCAGGTTGGCCCTGAACATGAAGTGTGAGTCCCAAGGGTAAGAACCTCAGAATTGGTGCTGAGAGGTAACTTTTGAAGGGCTTTTTGAGCCAAGTCTCTCTCTCACGTCCATCCGATAAGAGAGCTTGCTGATGGAATGAAAAGGAGGAAACACAGTCCTACTCCAGGAAGAGGTGGAGCCAAACAGTTTTGCTGAGTGAGCAATGTAACAGGTACAAACAACATTGATTGACAGATATAAATAACCAATCCAACTACATTTACAGGGTAAGGGCAAAATCAGGCATGATACAACAATTCAAATCTTGAAACTTATAGTTTGACATATAGATGGCGCCACTCGCGCCGTCACACTCCCGGCCTAGATTTCCGGACTTTCGGAAATCTAAACAAAATGGAGTTAAATACCTTTAACTCTAATAACTTTAAGACTGTACGTCTTGTGAAAATAACTCAACCATGTCGCTAATAGGCCTGTCAAACAAAGAAACCTTTTCGTTAGAGACGACCTTAACCTGGGCCTTGCGCACTCTATTGTCAGGACTAGGATATAATTTTGACACAATACCCTTAGCCCATTGGTGTCTAGGAGCATCTTTTTGTTTAAGTAACACCAAATCCCCAACCTTTATGTTGGCACTTTCACGTTGCCAGATCTTTCTTTTCTGTAATAAACTCAAGTATTCTGACTTCCAACGTTTCCAAAATTGGTTAGCCAGAGATTGGACACGTTTCCATTGGGCTCTATATGACCCTTCTGCAACAGGCAACATGATA
The DNA here is from genome assembly GCF_035594765.1 of Anolis carolinensis. NCBI lineage: Eukaryota > Metazoa > Chordata > Lepidosauria > Squamata > Anolidae > Anolis > Anolis carolinensis. Next base: position 179,025,994 of record NC_085843.1, read on the forward strand.
TCGTTCCAACCCGGAACCTTATGAGTCAAAATCAAAGCAGGAGTTAACAACTGGGGATTGTCTGGGTCGCTGGTAAGCGGGGCCAGTGGTCTGTTATTGATAATGGCTGAGATTTCAGCCATGAATGTGACAAGCATTTCGTGTGTAAGATACTTGTGTTCTGTTAGGATGGAGCTGAGTATCCTTCTGCAGATACCTATCATTCTTTCCCAAGCACCGCCCATGTGAGACGCGTGAGGGACATTGAACATCCAAACTATTTGCTCTTGATTTGAAAATTCACGGATGGCTTCATCCTTCTCAAATAGGGTCAGACAATCGAGCTCTTTAGTAGCTCCTATGAAATTGGTCCCATGGTCAGACCTGATGGTCTTAACGGGGCCTCTGATTGCTATGAACCTTTTAAGGGCATTGAGGAAGGAAGATGAATCCATACCTTCAATTACCTCTATATGTACTGCTCTAATCACCAGGCATGTGAAAAGTACTGCCCATCTTTTGGAGTTGGCGCTGCCACCCCTAGTTTTCCTTACAGTGACCTCCCAAGGGCCAAATACATCAATGCCGATGTGTGAGAATGGGGGGTCAGTGGCTGTCCTATCTGGTGGTAAATCCGCCATAAGTTGACTTTGACAATCACGCCTAAGATGTCTACATTTGACACAATTATAAATCACTTTACCAACAAGTTTACGAGCATTAACAATCCAAAACCCATTGTTTCTTAGGGCAGACTCAGTAAATGTCCTTCCTTGGTGTTTAACCTTTGCGTGGAAATGCTGTGTCAACAGCAGAGCTATGTGGCTATGGTGTGGCAAAATAACAGGATTTTTAACACAGGATCTAATCTTTGCTCTCTTTAGTCTGCCTCCAACCCTAAGGAGACCCTCATTGTCCAGGAAGGGGTTCAAGTCCTTTAAACAACTATTTTTGGGCAAGGATGCTTTTCTTTCTAGACAAGCTATTTCTTCTAAAAAACACTGACTTTGAGTGGATCTCAGGATGACTGTTGAGGCTTTTGAAAGATCTTGGGGCTGAATTGCACCACTGTTTTTTGTAGTGATGTAATGTATGAGCCTGGCAATGGCTGCCTGAAGTCTAGTCTGTTTTGAAAATCTTTCAAACTTGGCTGGATTTAAACCTTGCCTTGATAAGTCTTGGCCATCGATGGTAGATTTGCAGGACTGAATTTCTGGCAACTCAGTGTCTTTGAGCACGGAAATGCTTTCTGGAAAGGAAGGATTTTGAAGACATTTGGGTCCAGTGATCCAGGATGACTTGGACAACTTTGCGGCTGATGTTCCTCGGGATGCCACATCTGCCGGATTTTCTGAAGTGGATATATAATGCCACTGCTTGCTGTTAGAGCTCTTCAGGATGGTGTTAATTCTGTTCGAAACATAAACTTTATATCTATTGGTGGTGTTTTGCAGGTAACCTAACACAACCATGCTGTCTGTGTGAAAGAATATCTTTTGAAACAATTGTCCAGTCTCCCTTTTGATGATTTGGCTCAACTGAGTGGCTAAGACGGCAGCGCAGAGTTCTAATCTGGGCACTGTAGTGTCCATGGGTGCTATTTTAGCCTTAGACATCACAAATCCTGAAGAGCAGGTACTGATACTTCTTTGTCGGGCGTATGCGACCGCAGCGATAGCCTTGGTGGATGCATCGCAGAATATGTGTAGTTCCATGATTTCTGAAGGTGAGGAACTGCTTGCTATGTACTGCCTTGACAGTTGTATGTTTTCTATGCCTTGGGCTTGGCAAGTCCAATTTTTCCATTGTGACATGAGATCCTGAGGAAGCTCTTGATCCCAGGTAAGCTTAAGCTGAATTGCCTGTTTGAAAAGCAATTTGGCTGAGATGACTACTGGAGACACTATACCCAGTGGATCGTAAATGCCATTGATGGCAGATAACATAAGTCTTTTGGAGGTGACCTTGGCCAATTTAGGGGCTCTTAAAGTAAAACAGTCTGTAGCTACGTTCCATAACAACCCTAAACTGGCTTGAGCGTTCAAGTCTTGAAACAACTTTGATGCATCCTTTTCCACCAAGTCTTTTGGTGGGAAAGCCTGAAGTATCTCTGGACTATTTGAGTTTATTTTGTGAAGGCGAATGTTGGCCTTGCCCAGCATTTCTTGAATTTCTTTGACTGACTTTGAAGCTTGCTGCGCAGAATCATAGGATACAAGAAGATCATCGACATAAAAGTTCTGGTTGACAATCACTGATGCTGATTGACTAAACAAATGGCCAAATTTGTCTGCAGTCCTTTTTAAACAATAATTGGCAACTGCCGGAGACGGAGTGTTACCAAACACGTGAACCCTCATCTGGTATTCGGTCACATCAGAGAGGGACTCAGGATCTCTAAACCATAAAAACTTCAAGAACCTTCGATGTTCTGGGCAAACTAAGAATGCGTAAAACATTTTATGTATATCGGCTATTACTGCATACTTCTTTTCTCTAAACCTTAAAAGAACTCCAAGCAGGCTGTTAAGCAAGTCGGGACCTTTAAGAAGAACATGGTTTAGAGCGTTACCTTGACATTCCGCACTAGCATCAAAAACAATACGGACTTTGTCAGGTTTCTGAGGATGAGTCACTTTGTGGTACGGCAGGAACCACTGCTCTTCTCCCTCCGCACACGCACTAGCTGGTTCAGCGTAGTTGCTTCTGAAGAGGTCTTCCACAAACTGGGTGATCTGGGTCTTTACCTTCGGATCCTTTAGCATCCTTCTTCTTAAGGACAGGAGACGATGAAGGGCAACATCTCTGTTGTTGGGTAGAGATGGTCTTTCCGGCTTGAAAGGTAAAGGTGCTATCCAATTACCTTCAGGGTCTTGAGTGACTTGGTTGTTCATCATCTCAAGAAACTTCTGTTCATTTTTAGAGAAGGCTGTTTGCTCATCTCTCTCTGTGACTTCAAAGATGGAAGAGTAATCGGGCATTACTCCCTGGCAGCAAACTGAGATGTGGCTGGCACATCCTTGCATTAGTGAAGGCCTTTTAGTGACAGGCTGGAACATCTTGTTCAGGCAGACTGGGCCTAACACCGTCCATCCTAAAGGCAACTGCTGGGCCATGGGTGATCCCTTAGGACCTTCAATCTGGTTGCTAACACGGAACAGTGTGGGACAATTTGCACCGATAAGCATTACGATGTCTGTTTCTAAGTCCAAAGCTGGAATTAGATCTTGAATACCTTTGAGATGAGGATGGGCTTGTACCACCTCTTTCGTGGCTATCTGTTCTTTGTTCCTGGGAATCAGGCTGCATTCTATAAGGTCAGGAAGATCGTACCTGACCTTTTGTCCGACAGGCGAGATTTTGAACTTTGTTGCAACTCTGCCATTCATCTTATTCTTTCCAGAACAAGTGGATATGGTGTATTCTATTGTCTCGGTATGAAGGTCGAACATGTCGAAGAACTCTGGGGTTGCAAGAGATGCGTCACTTTGGGCATCCAAGGCGATGTAGACCCTTTTCTTATTCCACGGCTGCTTGTCTGGATACACCTCTGCCAGGCAGATTGGGTGGCAAATCCTGGGCTTGTGGCTGTTTTGACAAAGCTTGGTGCAGGCAACCGCAGGAGCCTTGAGGGCTACCTAAGGTTCTGTAGGCTTTTGGTCTTCTTTGGTTTCTTCTTTGGCAGGAGAATTTGACTTTGCTTTGAATTGAGGGGAATCGAAGTTGTGCATTGCAGAGCAATGCTTGATGCTGTTGCAGTGTTGGCATTTAACCTTTTCTTTGCAGTCTTTGGAGAAGTGAATAGTGGCACCGCAGCATCTAAAGCACACCTTGGCCTTTTGAACTATTTGGAGTCGTTCTTTGTAAGGCTTCTTTGCGAACTCTCTGCATTCAGCTAGGCTGTGTGGCCTTTGATGAATGGGACAGGATATGGTGTTGTTGCTGACTGGTTGAGCAGAAGTTGCAGGAGTTGCGTCTGTCATCTTGACACTTAGGTTCCTACTAAGATCTTTGCCCTGGGCTTTGTCTTCTTTGGAGGTCTTTTCAGGCTTTAGGTCTTGGTACAAAGCGAGAAGACCTGTTTGAGGGTCATTCCTCTCACGGGCTGCTCTAGTGACGAAATCCACCAAAAAGGTGAAGGGCGGGTATACATTTGCATTCTCCTCTTTGTACTTGAACACCTGTTTCCCCCAAGCTTCTCGAAGAGGAAAAGGAAGTTTGCAGAGAATGGCACTCTGCGACGTGTGCTGGTCCAGACATGCTAAACCTGGCAGCTCTGGATTTCCTTTGGCTGAAGCTAGCTCTAGTAAAAGATCACTAAAGTCCCAAAGCTGTTTGCAATCTTTCATCTTCAGTGATGGGAACCTGTTGAGTCGATCCATGAGGGACGCTTCTATCTCAGTGCTCGCACCGAAGCGCTGGTCCAAGCGAGACCACGCTGTGGACAAAGCTCTTTGGGGGTCTGCTACATGAGCAGCATAAAGTCTTTTTACTTGCTCGGCTGAGCTGGGTCCAAGCCACGCCATAAGAAGGGACAGTTCTTCATCCGCTTCTAGCTTGAAATCTCGAATGGCCCTCATGAAGGTGATTTTCCACAGAAGGTAGTCATCCGGTCGGTCAGTGAATTTCTGGACGCCTTTGTCTCTGATGTCTCTTCTTGGATTTCTCAAGAGGGAACCCAATTGAGACTCCAGTGTGTAAGGGTACATCTGAGGAGTGTGATGTGGCGTGACAAACTCAATGTTCTTTGGTTGAACACATCTTTTCGCGACGGTAGGCGATGCTGGGTTCAGCAGATTGCTGGCAGGCAGCACCTCTGAAGCCTTCATCTTCAGCGATGGGAGAATTGACTTGGTATGCAGGGATGAATGTGGTGGTTCACTCCCGGCCATGCCTTGCCAATGTGAATGGACATCTGGATGTTGTTGAAAGACGTCATCCTTTTGTTCCCAAGTAGACAAGTGGTATCTCTGAGGCCTAAGTACAGGGATGGACTCTGACAGAGATGGCACTCTCCCGGCCGTGCTTTGCTGTACTTCTGAGGAATGGGCTGGCCTTGAAGTCGCGAACACTGGAACAGGTGAGCGATCTTCAAGGTGGCGAAAGGAGATATGACTCTGCACTACAGGTGATTCCAGTTGCAGATGTGCTGAAACCTTTGCTGTAGGCTCTTGTGTTGGCAGGAAACTAAGGTTTTCTTGGGTTAGTTCCTGTGATAGAGCTTTGGCTAGAATGTTAGCTCTGACTATCTTTTGTGCTGTGTCTCTTTTTACTTGAAGCAGATCTAGATCCCGTTGCAGTTCATCTTGCTTGGCTTCAGCCATTGCAAGCTCTATTTCTCTCTGGGCCCTGGCCTGTGCTAGGTCAGCTTCTTGTTGGGCCCTAGCCTGCGCTAGGTCAGCTTCTTGTTGGGCCCTAGCCTGCGCTAGATCAGCTTCTTGCTGGGCCCTAGCCTGCGCTAGAAGCAGTTTCTGCTTGGCTTTAGCCTGTTGAAGGAGGAGTTCCTCTTCATTGAAGGCAAAGTCTTGCCTAGCCATTTCTGCAGACGCCTCTGCTTCTAAAACCTCTTTTCTAATTTTCAAACGGACAGCCTCTCTGTTGTAGTGGGCTGCTTTGGAAGAAGTACTGATGAATGAGTGTGTGGATTGGGAGGAACTGCTATGCCTAGATGAATGCTTGGATTTAAGGCTAGCATTAGATGGAATCTTGAGCAGACTGGATCTAAGGCTTACACATGGGGAGCCTTGAACCCTTTCTTCTGCACCTTCTACAAGGGGGGATTTGACCCTTGTCTGCAAAATCTCATTGCTATGACTTGACATTCTGTAATTCAAAAGGAAACTTATCCCAAGTTTCAAACAGTACAAAATGCAATACTATATAACTATACAATTAAAAGCACACAAAAGGGCAATGCAATACTTTAAACAAGACAATTAAAACAGCTGCTTAACTGAGAAGTTAAGCCTGGGCTTTCATAAACTTGCAGCAGGCTTTGAAGAAAATGGCAGGAACTGCAGAAGGTTGGAATTTATTGCTTTGCAAACTGGTTTCTGGAAGAGGCTTGGTTGCTGTAAAGGCTGACTTCTGGAGAAATGTATCTACTTTGCAGAAACCTGGATTTTGCTGCAGTTGCAAGAGCTGGATGTAGCGATTTGCTGGCTTGAGAAACAGAAAAGGCGGGAAACTTAGCAAATGTATCAATTTTGCAAAGGCTAGGCTTCTAGCAAATGTATCCACTTTGCAGAAGGCTTGAACTTGCTGCAGCTACAAGAGCTGAATGTAGCAATTTGCTGGTGGCTTGAGATGCAAAAAGGGCGGGAAAGCTTGCAAATGTCTCAATTTTGTGAAGGCTGGGCTTCCCTCTGGAGGCAAAGGCAGGCTTCTTTTGACTTCTTTATCTTTAGGAGACTATGGGCCTGGCAAATTTAAGGCCCTTTCACTCCTTCTTTTCCCTTCTTAGCACTTCTGGAAGGCTTCTTTCAGCAGTTCTGGAAAAGAAGGCTCCTCTCTCAGTACTTCTGGAAAAGAAGGCTTCTCTCAGCACTGTGCCGTCGCGCCTGGGGCTGTAAACTCTTAGTGAAAGAGGCATGGACTTAGTGAAAGAGGCAATCTTTCCCCAGGGGATTGCTTCTTGTCCTCCTTTAGGGAAACTGGAACTCCCAAGGACCAAAACACTGTAGTTAACTCAAAAACTGGGTTTATTCTTCACAAAGGGGGTAAAAGAAAATATACATTACAGTCTTTGATTGTTTAAGTCCATGAAGCTTGTCCAGATCCCTCTTTCTCTGGCTGTGAATGCCGGAGCAAACTCAGCCTCAGTCCAATGACCTATATCTGAAGACAAGAGTCTTCCTCTGTTGCCAAAGGACTGATGTGAAGGCGCTTGAGACTCCTCAACGTTGTTCAGGTTGGCCCTGAACATGAAGTGTGAGTCCCAAGGGTAAGAACCTCAGAATTGGTGCTGAGAGGTAACTTTTGAAGGGCTTTTTGAGCCAAGTCTCTCTCTCACGTCCATCCGATAAGAGAGCTTGCTGATGGAATGAAAAGGAGGAAACACAGTCCTACTGTGGAGCCAAACAGTTTTGCTGAGTGAGCAATGTAACAGGTACAAACAACATTGATTGACAGATATAAATAACCAATCCAACTACATTTACAGGGTAAGGGCAAAATCAGGCATGATACAACAATTCAAATCTTGAAACTTATAGTTTGACATATAGATGGCGCCACTCGCGCCGTCACACCCCCCCTCATGACCCCCCCCCCAGAGGTGCCAACTCCAAGGTTGAGAAATGGTGCTTTAGTGCCACTGCTTTGGTTTGGATGTACGGAACAGGAAGACATATAGCATTGCCTTAGGCTTCAAAATACTTTAACCCAACCCAGCAATCCTTCCAAGCCTGCTTGAAGTAGCTGAATGTTTCTCTTTTCTGATTCCAGTCCAAACCTAGTCTATCTCTAGCTCCTAGCTTGAAACCCAAGGAGATTGTGAATTGTGAAGCAGAGATATTATATGATGCAATGTACAAGCTTAAAGTTCATTGACAATGGTGCAGCTAAATGGTTGTAGATTCTTGACTTAACTGTGTTATGCCAGGAGGATAGACATGTGTGTGTAACTCATTCTTCTCATTCTTTCCCTGCCTACTGACAACACCATATTTACAACATTTTTACATTATATTAGAAAAAACAAAAGCTTATTTGCCAATCTGATTAGAAAAAAGGTTTTCCCCATGTGATTTCATACTTTAAATTCATGCAAATAATCTTTACTGAAGGAATAAAATGGATTTTGCTGGTGCCATTGCCCTGATACAAAACACATTTTCTTGGGAACAAGAACCAATTGTGCTATAAAGCTTGATCATCCCTTTTCTGCAATTCTGAAATCGAAAATACTCCAAAATCTGAAATAATTCCCATGGGTGGGTGGTACAGTGACACCTTTGCTTTCTGATGGTTCGATGTAAACATGCACAAAATTATTCAGAATATTGTATAAAATTGCATTCAGACTAGATGTATAAGGTAAATAGTAAAGTTAAAGGTTTTCCCCTGACATTGTCCAGTCGTGTCCGACTCTGGACCACCCTCAGAAAATTCCTTCTACAATGTAGTAAATGTGCCAATCAGCGAACAATGGAATTGTTCATTGGCTGAAAACACTGAAGGGTTTGAACAGTCTAAATTCATATACAGAGGGGAATTAGCCACAAAAGCACTTGCACATTTTTGCCTTATATCTCAGATTCTAGAAGAACTTGAGGGCTGCTTGTTTTGAGTGAAATGAAAACTGGGATCTGTGGATAATGATTGAGGTGGGGGAGTAGAATTGAATCTCTTTTGCTGTGCCCTCTAGGCACTAAAATGCTATAACACCATGGTGTCTTATATCTCGAGAAGGGCAAATCTGTGGGTAGCACATTAGCCAGTTTCAAGAAACAATGTTTAGCATCTTCTGTTGCTGGTATTCTGAAAAAGATTGCTTTAAAAGTGTGATTCACTGCTGGCAGGAGCTCTTGGCATAGTACAAGCTTGACTGTGTTGGAACAGACTGACTCTTCAACTTGGCTTGCTCCAGAATAAATAACATTGGTGTCACTCCTTTCCTCCATCACAACACATGATTCCCATTATGTAGTTATGTGCACCATTATACAGTCTATTTATTCTAAGATACATCACTATGGAGGCAGTTGTTTTGTATTTAAGAAGTATCCAAGGCTATTCTGCCAGTTGGACTGAAGAGGCTCCCGCAACAAGAGACCGAACCCCGGATGTGTGAACTCCATGCTGAAAGGATGAGAATTCTCGATCTAAAGTGGGTACCAGGAAAAGCCACGTTCTATAGTCTGTATGCATTACACAAGTGTCATTTAGCATAATTTATTTTGCATATTTATTTTGCTCTTTTTATTCACATGTTCAGGATATCAAAGCTACAACCCCAAACTTTGGAAATATGATTCAGCCATATACGTATCTGACTTTCAAGATCCTAGGAGGTTCTTACATTTCAATCACATCTCAACAACCATACAGTACAGAGGTGGGAATTATTTTGTCCGCCAGCTGATTTAGACTGCAATTCACTGCATTTCTTATAATTTGTTGTGCAACCGGTGATTCTTGTATCTCCTTGAAAGCACCAACCTGTGACATAGAAGCCATTTTTAAAACTTAAAAAAGAATTGAACAACAACTAGCACATGTAAGTGCCACAACCAATAACATGAGCAGATATAGAAGTGGACAGGGTACTTGTAACTTGAATTGTACAAAGCAGACATTTTAAGTAGTGCAGTATGTCATTGCAGGAAATATGGACTTTGTTTTCTATGAAGTTTTCAATTAGAAAGGATCTTTGTTTTTCTTTGCATCTGGTCATGCTCAGTGCTAAACACCACCTTCTAAATATTCCTACTGCAGTTGATGCCCCCCCCCCCCCAACAGATGCAGTGAACTGGAACTTATTGCTCCCTTCCTTAACTGGTCCCTCGGGTTTGCCTTCTTGAACCCTGTTTTCCTTTGGGGCCACTTGCCTGTGACATTTTGGTGACTGCTGAGTAATTTCAAGCTCAGATTCCTTTCAGTGATACACAGGAAATGTGAACAAACAAATGGTTGAGGAGAATTCTCAAGATAATTGCTTTCCTTTCCTACTTCTATTTAGCCACCTGTGTTTCCTTGGCTCCATCTGTTTACATTCCTTCATCAGCTGTTTCAGGGTTTTAAAATGAGGATACATGCTGGAGTAGTCTACACCAGTGTTCTGCAAGGAACTCTTATTTTTGGGGAGGTGGGGGTGGGATATATAGTGCTCTGTAAGGTAAAGGTTTTCCTCTGACGTTAAGTCTAGTTGTGTCTGAGTCTGGAGGTTGGTGCTCATCTCCATTTCTAAGCCGAAGAGCCGGTGTTATCCATAGACACCTCCAAGGTCATGTGGCCGGCATGACTGTATGAAGCGCTGTTACCTTCCCACTGGAGCAGTACCTATTGATCTACTAATATTTGCATGTTTTCAAACTGCTAGGTTGGCAGAAGCTGGGGCTAACAGCGGGAGCTCACTCTGCTCTCCGGATGTGAACCACCAACCAACAAGTTCAGCAGCTCAGTAGTTTAACCCGCTGAGCCATAGTGCTCTGTAGTAGTGCATTTTTTCACCCAGTAATATATTTCAGTCAAACTTTTTTATTTATTTACTATACTTATACCATGCTCTTCTAACCCCAAAGGGGATTCATAGTGGCTTACAATTTGTCCACTTCTGTGCTGCATAGCAACACAGTGTATAAAACATCATATTAAAAACAATATACAAATAAACATATAAATACAATAGAACTGTCAAAACTGTTAAAAACATAATCCTAAACTGGTGGTTATCCTTTATATAGCTGCATTTGTGTCTGTTCCGTCTCACATGTTTCCTGTGCAGTTCCACTAACAAGCATTCATTATTGGTGTGCATTTTGTAGCCAAGCCAACTTTTATCCTATTGTTACCCATGTTTTCAAGACTGTGTAGATGGGGCTTCAGAACAGTAACTGGGAGATGGATCTGCATCATAGGCTGCAAGGTATTATTGCACATCTAGGAATAGAGGGCACTTCCGCTAACACCACTCGACCCAAACTGTAAAAGGCTGGTGTGCTCTATCAACATCTTGCAGGATTTTAATTGATATGTGGCAATTGCTTAACAGCTACGTATATGTGCTCTCTTAACATTTCACTGCTTACATTTGTATTTGCACTTTTTTGGGGGTACTGGCATTTCTGAAATATTACAACACTGGATTTTGTTCAGACCTCTTATTCACATGATTTTGCTCATTCCTTCAATTACCATATTTGGTCTAAAGACACTAAGGAATGCTTTCTCTCCATTTTCCGAACAATGATTCTGCCAAAAAATCATTGGTATTATTTTAAATTAGAAATATGTTCTGAGTAGTGACACTGGAGTGTTTTACTATTATTTATGCAGTAATCGTAACACTTGGGATTATGAGAGGGAGCAAGTCAATGCATAGTAGTCAAACATACTTCTGCAAAGATGCTATATTAAGCACTGAAACTGGTCTTAAAATGTTCTGGTGAGAAAACCCTATGAACTAAATGCCCATTAATGTGCTGTTCACTTGTGAAAGACACTGTGCCCATTAAATCAGCTATTGATAATTTTACATGGTTTCTCCAAAGTAAACAAAAGCCCACTGAAGGCATTATTTAAGGCAGTTAAAATAAAACATCAAGGAGAAGGACACACTAGCCATGACCTTTTCTATTGCCATACTGCATGTGAGAGTGAAACGAGTAATGTGGTTGGTGCATTAGTTCAACAGTGTAAATGCAGCCTATGATTTTAACCTATGGTATATTGTGGAATTATTATTTTATTATTTTACATTGCGGATAAATGTGTTTTATTTTGGATTGTTGTATGTCTTTCGGGCTGCAATTTGTATGATGTATGTATTTTACCTTGTTTTATTGAGATTATCTGGGCTTGGCCCCATGTTAGCTGCCCCAAGTCCCTTCAGGGAGATGGAGGTAGAGTATAAAAATAAAGTTATACTAGTTCATCTAAAAATAACAGGATTTCATAAGATTTTGTGGTAGAAATTACTGGAGAATCATAGTACTATAATAGTAGAGTGAAAGAGCTTCAAAACTCCTAAGTAGGGCTAAAGTGTCTTGTGTAAAATGTGTTTTATAATGAGACTTTCAACGTTTCTTATACATCACACACTATCTTCCAATAGCTCTTCCATAGTTTCTTCTACTACCACATCTGTGTATCCAATTTGTAATCATTAATCGTGATAACCTCATTCAAGGGTACATAATGTGAAGAGGAATCACACATTGACAAGGCTGTGTGGACACCCCTCTCTGCTTTCCCACTAAAGTTGAGCAATACTATTGTCTCCATTCCAGCATCAATATGTTAGGAACAAATGTCTGTACGAGAAAGCCTTGCCATGAAAAAAGTCAATGGACAGATTGTCCTCACTTGTTAGAAATGAGTGTGACATTGTTGTTATTTGCCTCCAAGTCCTTCCTGTCTTATAGCAATCCCAAGATGATGCTATCATGGGGAGTTTCGAGGGATGAAAGTGTTTGACTCACAAGATCATGAAAAGCAGAGGTGTCAAACTTGTGGCCCTCCAGATGTTTGGCCAAAAGGCTCGGGGGTGGGGTGGGGCGGTGGGACTAAGTGATTGAACATATAATCAGAAATACAAACAGAGGATAGAGATGGATAGGTAAGATCAAAATAGGAATATAACCAATCTGTCAGAAATAGAAATATGACTAGCTAGGTAGAGATAGGGCAAGATGGAACAGAGAGATTTGATGGGGGCCTTGAGTCTAGTAATGTGTTATTTCCCTTCAAATTGTTTGTTGTTGTATCCCTTCAAGTTCTTTCAACTTCTGGCAATCTTATGGTGAATCTATTATGTTTTTCTTGACAAGATTTATTCAGAGGAAGTTTGTCATTCACTTTTTTCTAAGGCTGAGAGTGTGTGACTTGCCCGGGGTCTCTTAGAATCCAGCATTCAAGCTAAGGTATCGCAGTGACTCTCCAATTCAAAGTTGTTATATTGAAATATTTCTGGAGGTAGCAACATGCTAAATGTTTAAGATATCTGGCTGTAGTAAATATTTTGTTTTGTTTTGTTATTCTACACCATGGGGACGCAGTGGGTTTAACTGCTAAGCTGCAGAACTGGAAAATCGGTCGGTCATATCTGTGGGACACGGTGAGCTCCTGTTGTTAGCCCCAGCTTCTGCCAACCTAGCAGTTCTAAAACATGCAGATGTGAGTAGCTCAATAGAGCAGAAAGGTAATGGCACTCCATGCAGTCATGCCAACCACATGATCTAGGAGGTGTCTACAGACAATGCCAGCTGTTCGGCTTAGAAATGAAGATGAGCACCACCCCCCAAAGTCGGACTCGACTAGACTTAATGTCAAGGGGAAACCTTTACCTTTACTATTCAACACCACTGCCTAAAAGCCATTCATTTAAAGGGTTAAAATAAGAATCAGTCTCAAATTACCAAACTGAGCCTGACACAAACTACATCTCCTTGTCTACTAAAGTCACATTACACAGTGAATAATTTCAAAATTCCGGAATAAGGTGGGTGACAGGAGTCCAACGTTGGACAGGGATCTGTTACAGTTACATAAAAAGTCATAAATAGTAGAACATTCATGTTCAGGATAGAGTAGATTTTCAGTCTAAATAATAAAATAATGTCAAGCCTTTCAGATTGTCATAAGATTGTCCTTTACAGAATGATTAAGAAACCCAGAGAAAAAGACATGTTAGTTGTGTTGTGCTTCTCCCACTTGGATATGTTCAGCACAGCTCTTTTGGATACATTCCATTCATGCACACAGTATAAATAAATAGCAAACCTTTTCCCCCTTTGCTGTAATAAAGTTGACCTAAAATAAGCTTGCCTGGGTGAGCACATTCTGTGTGGAATTTGAAGGTTAGTTTGGTTTGGGATGAGGAAGGGAGGGGGAATGAGAGGCTGCTTAAGAAAATTGGCAGAGCCAGAAACTGTTTCCTCCCAATTCTCCAAGCTGCCAGTCCAGCCCTTCTGTCTTTTTTCCCTCTCTCTCTCTGCAAAGGACCAGTGTGCTGGGGAGAAAGGCTGCTTATTTCTCTGCATCTGCTGAACCAGGAGAGACGCCTTCAAAGGGAAATTTTGAAACCATGCATTACATTTGGCCTCTGTTTTTTATTTTCATGTTGAATGCACCAGGAAGACTGGGTAAGTGTTTGAAATCTTGGAAAGGTTAGCTTTTTTTTTCTAGACAAAAAGTAAACTAATGTGAAATGTATGTATGTGTTCATGAACTATGTGTAGATTATATATTTTATAGAAATAGATCTGCACGTTTACAGGCCTCTCCAAAACAAAGTAAGACTCTTAAGCATTTGTCAATAATTGTACTGTCAACAAAGTAAGATACTGGTTGTGCTACCCAGTACCCAAAAATACCTTTGTGGATATGAATGTCACTTCCAGAACAGTTCATCTGGGGAGAATTGTTTTCTACATGAAAGCATGTGAAATGTATCTCAAAGAGCTTATCATCATGAAGAATCTTATAAACCTAGTTCTTAGAGGTTTCTCCTCCCTTGGTTAATGATGCTTCATTTTTTTCATCTGAATATTTCATAGTACCGGACATGTGTAAATGTACAAGATGGGGAAAATGGTTCACAAAAAAGTGGAATTTAGGCATGTATGCACATAGAAATGTCTTCATGATGACCTTGAGTTAGGTAATGCTATTACTGCATAATGAGGCAAAACTGAAGCATTGAGAAGGGTTCAATCCTGTACTTGCCAACAAGTTGTCTCCAGCACTGTGCTTCAAATTATTTGGTATTTTTCCTTTCTGTTTTTCATACTGTCCAACTTTTGATAACCATACATGGCAACCAGAAATATTATGGTGTGGATCAAAGGTCCCCAAACTAAGGCCCGTGGGCTCCAAGGTCATTTACCTGGCCCCTGTCCTAAACTTTAGACTTAGGTTTGCCCTAAGTCTAAAATGGCTTGAAGGCACACAACAACAATCCTAATTTTGGACTATTTCATCATAGTCCCCCCCCCCCCCAACAGTCTGAGGGACCATGAACGGGCCCTCCACTTAAAAGATTTGAGGACCCCTGATGTGGATAATTTGGACTCTGGTATTTAATTATCTCTCTTATCTAATTCTTTCATAGCTACACTTCCAACTTTCTTGTCTTCTATTCTTTTTTCATGACACTGCATTTTGAGAAGTGTCTGAGCCAAGATTAGAAAATGCATTCGTGTGAGTATTTCAATGAAGTTTAAAATATCAAATAGCTCCCAACTAAGGTGAACATCAAAATTTTCCCTTTTGTAAGCACCAGGGTTTTAAAGTTATAGCTCATACAAATGGAATAGGTTAGCCAGTGTTCTATTTCAGAGACCATATACGTTTATAAATCAACCTCCCGTATAAGTTGAGGCAGCTCTGGGGCCAAAATGATGGATTTTCATATGACCTATAGATAAGATGAGGGTCATGCTACAGAGAGGAGAAACTACAAACCTGGGGGGGGGGGGGGCAGCTGGCCATTTCTGCCATTTCTCCACCCAAACATTCGAAGAAGTCAGAAGCAGCAGCATGGTGGAGAGACTAGGTAGGTGCCTCTTTTAGATTCTTCCAAAATTGACTAAGCTCTCAGCAGAGAAGGGAATGGTTTCTTTTGTGCAAAGAGTTTTCACATTGACCTGTGAATAAGTTGACTCAGGCCCCTTCCAGATAGATCCTATATCCCAGGATCTGATCCCAGGTTTTCTGTTTATCCCAGATTATCTGGTAGTGTGGATTCATATAATCCAGTTTAAAGTAGAAAACTTGGGATCAGATTCTGGGATATAGGGCCTGTCTGGAAAGGCCCTTAGTTTTTTGGAGTTGATATTTGACTAAGATTATTCGATTTGTATGTGAGTTATATATAATACAGAGCAGTTACAGATGAGATGTATTCATGATTGCTAATTATCCATCATTGTGACACTATTGCTGTGAGCATAACCTCCTCTTCTCGAAAAAAATCATACTTACTAGGCATCAGTTGCATGGGGAACTGGTCCATTATGGTGGCGACTTTAACATGAGTGAATGATGTTTCTATCAGATCTGGGTAACCCAGGACATTAAAGGTTGCTTAGTCAAGTATATTTAACTATCTATAGAAGTTGCTGAAGTAGAATACCGGCCATCCTCTTTTGATATAATAAGCTGAGGGCAGGCTTCATTTTAGAAAGGAATGTTCTGCTGTCATTGCTTCTAGCTTAGTCCAGAGTGGAATTTCTAAAGTAATGTTTGATACAGAATAGGCAATTTCTCATCAATGAATAAGCAATAAAAAGTAAAATCTAATGAATGCAGAACCAAATTCTTAGGCATATTTAACATGTGTTGGATCATTTCTGAAGAATGCCATATCTCTCTGATGTTTGCACACCACTATTAGCCTGGGCAATAATGGTGTTCTTTACATAGAATGATATAGAAACAGATGCCAAGCACACTCTAAAAAGACAAATTAAGCACACGTTACATAAGTTTAATGCAGTGATTACAATAAAAATGTTTCTCTTGCTGAAGTTATCAGTTAGATGTCTTTGTTCTGGATGGTCTGGCAATGGGAAAAATGCACCTGAAGTATCCTATTTCCTGCTAAAGTTTTGTTCAGGCAAATTAGAGGTCCTGCTAAAGTTTTGTTCAGGCAAATTAGAGGTTTATATTCCCGTTGTAACCATAAAACCATGTTCTACGGAGTATTTGTGTCTCATTTCTAATAATGAGAACCAATCAGAACTTTACTCCCAAACTAACTTCACAGGAACACATAAAATTCTGCTTTTATGAGACAGGGTCAGGTTTTTATTAAGAGCAGTCACAAACTGGGTAAGCAATATTATGGTGAAGGACTGAGCATTCTTTTATTGTGTATTTGCTGAAATTTAGTTGTATTTTGTAGTTGTATATTTTCCATGGACTAATCATTATTTTAAATGTTCCTTTCAATTGCTCTTGAGGAGGTGCAGCCAGTTTGGGGAAATACACAGTTACAGAGTACTAGCTATAAATCAATGGTGTTATTAATATCTTCTTCAGGGAGTTCGGCTCTTACGGGCTTATTGGACAGATTACAACAAAATAATGTATGTGAAGTGCTCTGAACACTCTCTTTAAACTGCTATTATGATAGGACACATTAGTGTGATCCATCACTTGGTGAAGAGCAATTGAAAGCCATTTAGTCCTCTCAAAAACAGTTATGTTTAATGTTTCTGAATACAGATTTATTCTTTTCCAAGCATAAACAAGTATAACCGGAGCAGACATGAAATTAAACAAAGTGAGTTCTTAACTTTCTGGAAGAAATAATTTACTCAGAGAAGCTGTCAAATAAAATCCTGAGGAAGAGAGGGGCATCTAGGTGACTTTTTTGGCTCATGTGAAAAATAATTTAGTCAATTTGAGTCCTAAACACTTTGATGGAGAACAGGGAAAACCATTTCTAGCTTTAGCACAGGCAACCCAGTGCTTTTTGGCCATCCCTGTTGCTCATCGTAAGCCACCCTGAGTCCCTTTTGGGAGATGGTGGTGGGATATAAATGTTGTTGTTGTTGTTGTTGTTGAGCCTCATCTGGAAGCAGCCACTGTCAGGAATGAACCATATCTGTTGAGCTCCCTATCAACTATCTGAACTGAGCACAGGCATGTTTCTCTTGCCAGGGAGGAAGCCAGCAGAGGGGCTTTCTCCTATTTTGTAGTGAAATGTGTCCATTGTTCCTGATTTTCTCATTGAAAATCAAGAAAAGCCTTGTCTAAATTCCAAGTTTACCTGGAACACAGTTTGAAAATCTTAGCTTTACATCTTTTTTTGTAAATTGGTTGTTTTTTCATTAGTTTGCATAGGCTCTGTGCATGTAATACACTCTCTTGGAGAGAATGACCTCAGCAGAATTAAATTCCCTTACTAACACTCACAGATTTGTTATTAGGCATCAGTTCCCACCCTTGGCTGCAATCCACTGTTAAAAATCTTTGTTTTTGTCAGATAAGCTCCTACTCTATAGATTCATGAGCCTAGCTCACACGCATAGAAGATTAGCCAAAGAAACAGCCTTCTCCAATTCTATTGACTTAGGAGAAAACCTATATTTTCCAGGGGTGCTAGAAATTATACCAGCTCTGCTCTAGTACTTTTACTTCAAAAGCAGGTTGACATGACAGAAAAGTTGCATAGGAAGCTTTTACTGACATTGAGTTAAATTGGTGGTCATTTGCTCAATTTATGCACTCAGCCCCTTATCAAGCAGGGACTTTCAATATGTTGTTGGACTGCATCTCCCAGCATGGTAAGGAATTTGGAGAATTACCATGTAGCAACATATGGATGGTTACACAGTACTCATCACTGGTTTATAAGCCAATTAAAATATAACATCTTAGGACTTCGTCACATGACGGGCTACAAGTGTTTTAGGATTCTTGCAGCACAACGGATCAATGGAGTCCCATACTGCCCATCACAAAATGTAGGCCCACTTGCAGCAGGGCTCCATTGATGAAACGGGGTGCAAGCATCCTATGAGTTTGTGTCCAGAACACAGGAGGCTTCCCGTCTTCCATTGGAAACCACGTGGCCAGTGCAGGGGGGGAGCCATGTGGTGATGCTTCCCCACATGTGATTGGTAAATATCACTGCCGGCGGGGTGCCAGGATTGCCCTGCTGCTATATTGATTCACCAAGGAGACTAACCAATCACCCCATGAGACCTCATCAGTGTGATGAGGTCCTAAATCCTCTTGGAAAGGCTTCCAAGAAACAAGACGGGCATCTGATGGTGTCTCTTGGAGAAAGGGTCCCTTTCACACTATACAGTTATAGCTCTGTGGTTCCACTTTAATGATTCCATTCTGTAGAGTCTGAGGATTTGCAGTGGAAGGTGAATTCTCAGCTGCAGAACTCTAATGCCTAAACAAACTACACAACATAAACTTACATAAAATGCATTGTGGCAGTTCAGTTTAGTGCTATAAATGTGTATCGTGAACGAACCTGAAGGGTTTAGAGAACTGGCTGAGATGCCATCTTCCCAACACCTTATCCCAGAAGGAGTTTGCTACTTCATCTCACAACTTGAGATATATGATCTTTCTAAAGGAAGAATAAATACAGAACAAATTAAATTTATATTTAAAGACTTATCAACTTAGTTCCTTTCACTAAGATATCAACATACCAATATAGAGTATTGATTGATCAGATAGAAGCTTGGGTCAAAATCTAGACAATATACATAACATCCCCACCTTCATATACAATTTGTATGAGGTGGGAAATAAGCATTGGGCCTGCTCTCCTCCCTAGCATACTAACTTTGGTGCAGCAGTCCTTGTAAGTTTGTGAGGTGAGGAGGAATGAACAAAGAGGTGTGTCTGGTATTTGTCTCAAGTTTCATAAAACACAAAGCTGGGAATGTTATATTGGAACTAACCTACTAGCTTTCACTTTAAAAAGAAAGGTTTAAGAATTTTATTGGTCATAGTCATGCAATTCCTTCATTTTACATGCAACAGTCAATCCTTTATCTTCTAGAATTATGGTTCCCTTATCTCTCGTACAAGATGCATGAAAAATTAGGACCTGAAATTGGTGATGTTTTACTAGCATAATGAAGAACAGAAGCATTTTAATCAAAATAGTAAAACTGAGGCCAAGAGCGTATATTTTCTGTACTCAATGGCACAAGAAATAACAAGCAGATGTTGATATCACATGTGGAAACAGTTATTCTGGTTGCACAGGCTGTATGTAGTTTTATATCATAAGCTAGAAGGGTTCCTTCCTTATTATAATAAACTCAAATTAATTATTATGCTGCATGAAAGTTAATTCCACATTCAAAAATTCCATCTACCTTTTACCTCATCCACTTATATTGTTGAACAAAGAAGCCAGATGGCATGGTACAGTGGTTAGACTCAGATGTGACAGATACCTTCACCAAGTCTGACTCCAATCCTCATCAATGCTGCAGGCGCACACAGGCACACAAATACAGCGAACATACTGTAAAAAAATAAATACTGTAAACATACCATGTATATATATATGTATGTGTACATGTATTTATTTACTAAGGGTCCTTTATTTGGCAACCATGTAATTTTGTTTTTTGTGATGCATAGCATGGCAATAGAGAATGCAATTATAAAATTAGGAAGAGTATTATGATGAGCATAAAAAGTGGAAGAAAAATATAGAAAAAATGTGCTTTGAAATACATATTTTTTCCTACACAAGACACCATCTTTCTGTTGCAATCAAATTGCACATAGTATATTTATACAGTGTATCACATTTGCACACCAATTTGATATAGTGCAGCAGCTGCAGCATGTGTGCCTTCAAAGTCTGGTGAAGGCTTCAAGTTGTGGGGCAGGTAGATCAGGTAAAAGATAAAGCTGAGAGGCAAACAAGAATGGAGGAAGACCAGGCAACAATGAAAGATAGATCACTCCCCCAAGATGGAGTAGAGCTGTTCATTGCTTTTGGCGCTCTACCTCACTCTGCCTAAGGAGTAAGTTGTATTATCAGCGAGTTCATGGCAAAGAGAGACATGAGATTAAACCAGAGGCGGTCCAGCCATAAGGCGAAATAGGCATTTGCCTGTGGCGCCATCGTCCCGGGGGCACCATCGTCCTGGGAGGAGGGCACCACTCTCCACCTCCTTCTCTTTCGGGCCTTCCAGCGGCCGCGCTGGGCCTTCCGGCCGGCGCAGACCCACCTTCGCACCACGCAAGCCCACCTTTGGGGCCTTCAGAGATTGTGAGGTCTGTAGGAACTTGGAATCTAGGTATGTGGGGTTTATATATCTGTAGAAGGTCCAGGGTGGGAGAAAGAACTTTTCTTTGAAGCAGGTGTGAATGTTGTAATTAATCACCTTGATTAGCATTTAATGGCCCTGTGGCTTCAAGACCTGGCTTCTTCTTGCCTGGGAGAATCTTTTTTTGGGAGGAGTTAGCTGTCCCTGATTGTTTACTGTCTGGATTTCTTCTGTTTTCAGAGTGTTGTTCTTTATTTATTGTCCTGATTTTAGAGTTTTTTTTTAATACTGAGGGCTATCTGGGTTATCTAAGTCCACACTGCCCTATATCCCTGTTCAATGTTTAGTGTTAAATTTGCAAATATAGTAATTCCTACATAACATTACCATGTATTGAACTGCTTTTTCTATTGATTTGTTGTAAAACATGATGTTTTGGTGCTTAATTTTTAAAATCATAATGTAATTTGATGTTTTATAGGCTTTTCCTTTATACTTCCTTATTATCCAACATTTTCGCTTATCCAACGCTTTTATTTTTCAGTGATTGGTTTGGGGGGCGCCAAAATTCTGTTCGCCTATACTTGAAAAATATCTAGGGCCGGCTCTGGATTAAACCATATGTTTCTCAAACTGTGCTCTTTCAGATGTTTTGGACTTCAGCTCCCACAATTTCTAACAGCTGATAAGCTGGCTGGGATTTCTGAGAGCTGAATTCCAAAACACCTGGAGAAGCAGAGTTTGAGAAACACTACTATGGATTTTCTGTTTACGCCTCTATCTCTTACTAAGGTCACTAAGGAAGCTTCCTGCTCAGATGGATTTGAATTTGGGTTTTCCAAGTCCAGAACTTTAAAATCTACACAGTACAGTTTTATCTTCACATCTGCAGTTTTGACTTTTGCAGATTTAATTATCCATAGGAATGTATAGGTCCTCCAATGTGACTCTGTGATCATTTTCCTCCAGTCATGCTGAAGGGTCTTGAAATTTCTAGAGAAAGCACCTTTTTAGGGATCTCTAAGACTTTCCAATGCAATTCTGTGTTCAGTTTCCAGGAGTTGACCATAGAGTTGTATTACCTCTCATGTAAAAAACTAAAAAAGCAATGTCTTTATTTGATTTTGTTTTTTCACTTTCATGAGGGCCTTCTGTCCCTAATCCCAGTGAATGTAGAGCAGTGATTCCCAAAGTGGGTGCTACCACCCCCTGGTGGGTGCTGCAGCAATCCAGGGGGGCGGTGATGGCCACAGGTGCATTTGGGGATAATGAATAACTGTATTACCTTTCTATTCTGAGTTCAAAAAATAGCTTCATAATTTCAAACTTCAATATTTCTAATTTACACCTTTCTTTACTATGTTTTACGAAAAAGGTAGAAACATTAATACATATATCTTTCTGTTTAATTGCTTTTAAAAAAATTTAAAAAATTAATTTCCAGGGGCGCTGAGTAATATTGTTTCTGGAAAGGGGGCGGTAGGCCAAATAGGTTTGGGAACCACTGCTGTAGAGGAATGACTATATTATATTTCTTTCAGATCAGTGCTAGCTGTATACTGGTAATTCAAAAGTTAAAACATTTGTGGATGCGAAATGCCACAATTAAAAGTGCACAATTTGCATATTAAGCAACATAATTTAGCTGGATTTAGAGAACTGAGACATGGCAACCTGCATGCTCCTATACTCTTCATACTAAAATGAATTCTGCCCAATGTCTTGTATCAATATCCCGTCAAATGTATGACAGAGGTACCAACAATAGGCCACAAAGTAATAAATAATACAGCATCTTTAGACAGACAACATTAGAAAAGAAAAATTAAAGCCACCTGGACTTCTATTAACTGTCACTCAGGATCCGATGGTAGCAAATTCAAACTCAGAACCTTCTATTCCCTTCAATTTTCCTTGGTTAGAAAGAGGGCACCTGGAAACAGGCACTGCAACATTCAATAGTGAACTTCTTTTGTAACCTGACAGTCTCCATTTTAGAAAACTAGAAACATTTGTAAATTAATGTCATTGGTATTTTTTTGTATTAACATTTAAATGGGGTATGTTTACAGTGGCCTTTTTCTTAGGGCTTTTCCACACAATCATATAGCCCAGAATATTAAGGAAGAAAATTCCACAATATCTGCGTTAAACTGGATTATTTAAGTCCATACTGCCATATATTCCAGTTCAAAGCAGATAATATGGGATTTTATTCAACTGTGTGGAAAGGGCCTTCCATAGTCGGGGAAAACCTTATTGACAATTGTGCTCTTTTTTCCCTCCTCTCCTTCAGGCTCCAAAATAGTTTCCAAAGCCCCACCAACAGTGTAGTTTTACGTTTCCTTTCAACCCAAATTCTCTGACTTTGAGACAAGCAAGTTCCACATAGTTTTGGTTTCCCTTCCTCATTCTGAAACGGGTGGGGGTTCCAGAACAAACCTTTTAGGAGTTGTAAGCCTGGCCAAGTATTCCAGAGCCTTTTTTCATGCTCTTTAACCACATCTTGTTTTTCTTCCTGGAAAGCCTTTAAAAGAGAGCTTGTGTTGCCTTTATGAGGAGACAGTTTCGCTTAGAGAAAAACAATGTGAAGGACAAAATAAACAAAGTGAAATAAACAAAGAGTACGACAAGCATTTCCCTTTGGATGAAAACCAGCTCCGCTAAGAAGAGAGGCAGCTGCCTTAGACTGTAAGGGTCTCATCCCATGAGCGGGGGAGGGAACCGTCCTACACTATTCTCTACCATTGAGGTTTGTCTTCTGGGGTGGCCAGCCATCCCATGTCCTTTCCCTGGTGAGATCTGTCTTTCCCCATTCTGAGTTGGGTAGAATTTAACTCCTCAAAATGCCTTTTGAGCTCCATTTCCATGTGCTGCGGAAAAGGAGTCCCACCAGAAGTGCTCTTACGTCATGTGATGGCTTCTGTGGGACTCCATTTCCAAAGTGTATGGAAATGGAGTCCAGAATCTGTGGGATGAGGTCCAGAGCCAACAAACTCAATCCAACAACCTTCAACTGAGGAAGGCATGGAGCTGTAAATTTAACTATCCAAAATGAAAACACGCAGAAAGACCGACATACTTACTTGTGGCCAAATGGATCAGACCTCTTCAGGTTACCATCTTGAGGCTAAGACAAGATTGTTGAAAGATACAAGTCTTATATAACCTCTGCTGACAAGATTCTAGAACATCAGTTGAGCATGGACAAACAGTACAGAGCTGAACTCAACAGCTTGTTGACCAATCAGCCAATCAGCTCAAAGGAGAGTTATAAATAGCATAAAATGGCAGTTGGCTGTTACCACAGTTCTTTATACTTGACAGCTGTGAGATTTACAAGACAACAGAAGTTGTGGGACAGCAGCAGATCTCCAGGAATCTCTCCTGATGGCTGGACTCTTTTCCCTCTGGAGGAGGAGTGGGCTGCACTATGCTGTATTTATCATCCAATGGTCCCTAAACTATTTAGCTGCTTTCAGACCCAGTGGAGGATATTATCCCATCACCCATGGCAAAGTAAGATTCAGGTGTCAAGCCAGTCATAAATGTGTGTAGAATACAGATGTCTTACAACTTGGATAGCAAAATATCCAAACACAATCTGATGCTGAGCATCCTGACTGCTTGTTTCAGGGACCAAACCTGAGTGAAGCCATGGCATTTTCGACTCATGATCCCAGAGACAAACATTGCTTTCCATTTGATCAGCTCTCCTATCTTTTCCACTGAACCCCTAATGTAAAGGGAAGATGCAAGGAATCTTCACTGTACACAATGACAACTGTTAGACATTGCTGGCTGACTAACCACTTCATCAGATGGGCAGGGGGAAAGTGGGGGAAAGTGGAGGGAACCGTCTTACACTGTTCCCTACCGTCTGTCTTCTGGGATGACCAACTATCCCATGTCCTTTCCCCATATTTTATTCGCATTACCCCGCTTTCTCAGGTTTGGAGTCAAGTAACATCCAATTCCTGAAAATGGACTCCTGTCTGTGGAAACAGAGTCCCATGGAATCTCACCAGAAGTGCCCTTACACTATGCGATGGTCTCTGTGGGACTCCATTTCTGAAGCCCATGGAAACAGAGCCAAAAGTTTGCCTGACAAGGTCCTTAGCCACAGATCATGTTGTCCTACGTGGACAATTCCACAGAACTTGTCCCATATTACCCACTATCTAGACACATAGCATTTGTGATTGTTTGTATTTTAACTGGTTCTTTAGCCCTAAACCACTTTAAGAGCTGGCCAAGGATCTGAAGGCATTGTTTTTTTTTCCCCATGTGGCTGTCCCCAATAAGTGGTTTTGCACTAGAGCTGGAGGGAGAATTAGGGGTGGCTCAGACTGGTTCATGAGAGGCAACAAGGGGCAGCAGTTTTTGTGACCAGTGGCCTTGGTCATGGGTTATATACACACACCACACACACATGTATATACAGGTAATTGTAGATCAATATATCCTATCTCAGTATTAGCACACTTCTGGATGGCTAGAGACTGGCAGAAATACATATGTTCAAATGCATGACAGAAAAGGGGGGGGGGAAGGAAAGTGAGCATAGCTTTGTCGCCATCCTAAGTGCAGATAGGATGAGTTTTTCACAAGCAAGTTCACATCGAGGTGCCCAGAGGACACATGTGACACTCAGGGCAAACATGGGGGTCTATGCAGGTTGGGAAAATACAGGGTAAATAAGGATTCCCACCCCTCTACCCCAGGTATACAAGTTAAATTACATATGCAAAACCAACATATAATATTATATGCTTGATGTTATGTGCCTTTCACAGATGTTTCTTGGATAGATTTATTTAGAGTGACTTTTGCCTTTGCCTTCTGAAAGCCTGTAAGAATAAAATGCCTAATATAATAATAATAATAATAATAATAATAATAATAATAATAATAATAATAATAATTTTTACCCACCTCTCCTGGTGGCTTGAGGCTGGGTACAGCACAGTTAAAACAGTGAGGTAAAAGAAAACAATATTAAAATACATTTAACAAATACACAAAGGTAAAATACAGCTTACATTTTGCCTATAAATGCAGGTTAAAAAACAATTTGAAATTGACTGGGTGGGACTGCCAAAAGAGAGAGTTTTTAAATTATGTCTTAAATACTGACAGCTGATTTAGCTTTTAGAGCTATTCTGGCAGTTCATTCAACAGTTGTGGGGTGGTTGATAAAAAGGTCCTCTGATGACTGTCACCAGCTGGGTTCTGGCTGGTAGAAGTAAGTGTCCTCCTGAGGATCTCAGTGTCCTAAGTAATCTTGTAGGTACAGTAGAGTCTCACTTATCCAACATAAACGGGCCGGCAGAATGTTGGATAAGCAAATATGTTGGATAATAAGGAGGCATTAAGGGAAAGCCTATTAAACATCAAATTAGGTTATGATTTTACAAATTAAGCACCAAAACATCATGCTATACAACAAATTGGACAGAAAAAGTAGTTCAATATGCAGTAATGCTATATAATAATTACTGTATTTATGAATTAAGCACCAAAATATCATGATGTATTGAAAACATTGGCTACAAAAATGCATTGGATAATCCAGAATGTTGGATAAGCAAGTGTTGGATAAGTGAGACTCTACTGTATGTAATTCTAGACCCAAACCATGTAGGGCTTTAAAGGTCAAAACCAACACTTTGTACTTCACCCAAAAACTAATCAGCAATCAATGGCATGACTTTAGTATGTGTGTAATATGCTCACTCCTGGATGCTCCTGTAATAGTCTGGCTGATGTATTTTGAACCAACTTGAGATTTCGAACTTGGTACAGGTGGCCCGATGTAAAGTACACTGCAGAAGTCCAACCTTGAGGTTACCAGTGTGTGTACTACCATCTTTAGGTCCTTCAAATCTAGGAAGGGGCGTATCAGCTGAAGCTTGTAGTAAGAATTCCTAGGTATCTCATTTACCTGGTTGACATCTGGAGAAATGATCCAGGAACACTTCCAAGGTGCGAACACAGCCTTTCAGGGGGAGATTAACATCATCCAAGATTGGCTGACACACCTTCAACCCCAGATTAGGACTCTTGATGGCAAGCACATGTTTTATCTGGATTCAGTTTCAATTTATTTTTCCTCGTCCAGCTCATTACCTCTTTCAGGCATTTATTCAGAGGAGACACGCTATCCTTAGCTAAAGCTGTTTAACCGTTCCATCCATGCTTTCGTCTTATATTTGTAAATCACTTCTATTATGTAACTGAACTAAGTTTGCCTAGTCAGCAGTACAGCTTTTCCATTAACAGCGGCTTGATGGGCAGAAAAATTAGTTTACTTCTTTATTATTTCTAAAACAAGGAAGCCAAGTATTTATTATTTATTTATTTAAAGCATTTATATTCCGCCCTTCTCACCCCGAAGGGGACTCAGGGCGGATCACATTACACATATAGGCAAACATTCAATGCCTTTTGACATAGAACAAAAACAAACAAACATAGGCTCCAAGGGGCCTTGAACTCATGACCTCCTGGTCAGAGTGATTCACTGCAGTTAATTGCAGCTGGCTTGCTCTCCCGCCTGCGCCACAGCCCAGGCCTGTAGTATTATTGGCAACTACCATGTATTATTGGCAACTACCATGTGCCGTTGACTGCTACAACAACAAATAATGTTCTTGATTAGTCAGGAATGCCAATATGTAATATATCTTGATTAGTCAGGAATGCAGGACTATTGAGCAACTTGATGATATAAAATGTCTTAGGTCTGTTAGTCCCAAAATGTGAAAGCAATAAGATATGCTTACTGAACAGTCAGTTCCCTTCAATTCAATTGCTTTACACGTAGTGATAATGAAAGCACACAAGGATACATATTTGGCCAAAACCAAGGTCACCACAACATCTGTTATAGAACTCCAATATGCTGATGACAACGTAGTCTGTGCGCATTCAGAAGAAGACCTACAAGCCACTCTAAACGCCTTCGCAGAAGCATACGAGAAGCTCGGCCTCTCACTGAACATCGAGAAAACCAAAGTGCTCTTCCAACAGGCACCAGCTAATCCCTCTGCAATGCCAGGAATACAGCTTAACGGTGTAACATTAGAAAATGTTGACCATTTCCGCTACCTTGGCAGCCACCTCTCCACAAAAGTCAACATCAACACTGAAATACAACACCACCTGAGCTCTGCGAGTGTAGCATTTTCCCGTATGAAGCAGAGAGTGTTTGATGACCGGGACATCCGTAGAGATACCAAGGTGCTTGTTTATAAAGCCATTGTCCTCCTAACCCTGCTCTACGCCTGCGAAACGTGGACTGTGTACAGACGTCACACCAAACTCCTGGAGCGTTTCCATCAGCGTTGCCTCAGGAAAATCCTGCAAATCTCTTAGGAAGACAGGCAGACAAATGTCAGCGTGCTTGAGGAAGCAAAGACCACCAGCATTGAAGCGATGCTCCTACGCCATCAACTCCGCTGGACTGGCCACGTTGTCCGAATGTCCGATCACCGTCTCCCAAAGCAGTTACTCTACTCCGAACTCAAGAATGGGAAACGTAATGTTGGTGGTCAGGAAAAGAGATTTAAAGATGGGCTTCAAGCCAACCTTAAAAACTGTGGCATAGACACTGAGAACTGGGAAGCCCTGGCCCTTGAGCGCTCTAATTGGAGGTCAGCTGTGACCAGCAGTGCTGCGGAGTTCAAAGAGGCACGAATGGAGGGCTTAAGGGAGAAACGTGCCAAGAGGAAGGAGTGTCAAGCTAACCCCAACCGGCACCGCCTTCCACCTGGAAACCATGTCCTCACTGCGGGAGAATATGCGGGTCAAGAATCGGTCTCTTCAGCCACCTAAGAAGCCACCCCCAAGATGGAAGACAATCGTCCTCGAGCTACGAGGGATCGCCTAAGTAAGTAAGTAGTACATATTTGGCACCCAAAGAAATAATTATCTCTGCTCATATTTGGGAGTTTGTGAATATATTTCAGTTCAAAATATTCAGAGGAAAATTGGAAAGAGAAGCAGTTGAATATTCACAAATTACAGTTCATTGTTATCCAAAGCAAAACCCATTGCGAAATATTATTATTGCTTGTTTTTCTCATACAGTTGCTGCAGATCCCGTCATTGATCACCATACAAGCTCAGAACAGAGTGACTGGTGTGATAATCACAACACAATTCACAGGCGCTTAGATACTGTCCAAGAGGTAAGAAGATACATTAGAATAATGAGGCATATTTGCTCTTACAGGCCCTTTCTTTGCAACCTTCCCCCAGAACTATCATTTATTTATTGAAAAAAGACGATTATGTTTCAGTTCAGACAGAGGAATCAAGTCTTGCTAATTAAAAAAATTAAAAATTTGAAAGTATGATTGCATAGCATAATGAAGGACAAAAGAAAAAAACAGCATCTTGATAGTTCTTCATTCTCCTGCCAGTAAACCAGGCTACAACTCTAGATTCTGTTTTTGGTGGTGCTTACTCAGAAACAGATGATCCCAATGTTAATCATTTAATATTAATGTCTCAACACAATTCAATTTCTGGAAAAAAAACTTCAAGATCCATGTCCACCAGAGGGCAGCACAAGATCAGAAATCATATAAATGTTTACACAAAATAATGCTTCTTTTCATGTTGTGCATCAGCCAGAGTGTGAGCTCTATTTTTTCCTATACTTTCAATCAAAGGGTCAATATCACATACACAAAGTCTGTTTATTTTTTTGTTTTAGAAAATCTAATGTTGCTATTTCATTTGTCTTTGCTTTAACATACTGGGAACGTAAGGGGGGGGGGTTTGGGAGGGGGATAGGAAAACACAATAAAATATGTGTCTTTGGACCCTTGAAGACCATTAAGTCCAACCCTAGATGCATAGTTACTAAGAACACACTGTTACCTCATTCTGATTCAACATATGCTATGAGTGTTGAGATTATAAAGAAATGGCACAAAAGAGGAGGAGTGCTTCTGGTCATCAAGACTAAGCCTGTCTAAAAATGGTGAGAAAACACTAATAATGTTTCTCGTTCACCTGCACCATCTTAAAGCACTGTGAACCGGACTAGCAAGCACCGGAGGAAGCAAATTAATATCTGGACTATATCACTTTTTTTATGTCAGGAGCGACTTGAGAAACTGCAAGTTGCTTCTGGTGTGAGAGTTGGCCGTCTGCAAGGATGTTGCCCAGGGGATGCCTGGATGTTTTGATGTTTTACCATCCTTGTGGGAGGCTTCTCTCATGTCCCCTCATGTGGAGCTGGAGCTGACAGAGGGAGCTCATCCATGCTCTCCCTGGATTTGAACCAGCAACCTTCAGGTCAGCAATGCAACCTTCAAGTCAGCAGTCCTGCCAGCACAAGGGTTTAACCCATTGCACCACTGGGGGCTCCTGTATCTATATCTAGACTATATATACCGGTAGAGACTATATCACTTCAAGACAGCAAAAAGCAAGACATGGAAGCAACAAGTGAAAGCAGCATTATACTTATGTTGTTGTTCTTTAACTTCTTCCTGACTTATGGTAACCCTAGAGTGGATTTCTTGGCATGATTTATTCAGGGGAGGGTTCCCTTTACCTTCCTCTGAGGCTAAGGAGGTATATTTTATCTAAGGTTATTCGTTGAGTTTCCATAGCTGAGTGAGAAAATGAACTCTGGTATCCCAGCAACACTCAGATCACTATACCATACTGCTCTCATTTATATTACAGGTCAAAAATCCTTTCTCCAAAATACTTGGGACCAACATGTTTTGGATTTTGGAATGCCCATATATATGTATACACACACACACACACACACACACACATATATATAATGAAGAAGGGACCCAAGTCTAAATACAAAATTCATTTTTGTTTCATATACAACTTATACAAATAGCCTGAAGATAATTTCATACATTCTTTTAAATGCATGTTTGCATGAAACATTTCTGTATATTTAACCATCAGAAAGCAAACATGTCACTATCACACCCACCCAGGTAAACAATTTTGGAATTGAAATTCTGGCTAAGGGATGCTCAACCTGAAATACCTACTAGGAAAAAAATCAAAGTATATATAAATCAGTGTAAATCCAAACTAAATTATGACTTGGATTTGTGTTTAGTTAACCCTAACCTGCTCAGGTTCAGTTGAATGATGGATCCTGTCAGCCACGGGGAAGTTGATCATGTCTAACTCTATTTGTTATGATTCAAGTGACCAACCCTTGGACTGGATGCAAATTGCTGTTCCTTTACCATCAGAATCTCCCCTTTCATCAGCAGGTAGAAAAAACAGTTGACCAACTAGACACTGAAGTCAATTCAATTCTCAATACCATCAGCAAAACAGAACAGAGTATTCCCCTTGCTCCTGGAACTCCTCTGATGGATCTCTATGAAGGTATGAATTCACAGAGAGGTTGTGTATCTGCTGTATGAAACAAAGATGGGAAACTTTTGCCATGCCAGATTTTTAGATCACAGTTCCCATAGTTCCATGCTGTGTGCGGCTGATGGGAGTTATAGGCCAAAATACCAAGCAAGCCCAAAATTCCCACTGCTGGTTTATTGGATATACTCAAAGATAAGACAACCTCATGTATAAGTTGGGAGGCAAGATTATATATGTTGATATGACCCATGAATAAGTTGAGGATCATTCTGTGGAGAAGGGAAACCCCAATATGACCTCAGGGAGCCAGTCACAGTCACGCCTACCTACAGCCACCATTCCCCCATCCCGTCCACACATTCAGAAAGACCAGAAGCAGCACTATGGCAAAGAAAGTACAGTAGGGTCTCGCTTATCCAACCTTCGCTCATCCAACCATCTGTATTATCCAATGCAGTCAGTGGGCCGCTTTGCGTACTGGGCACTCGCCGGGAGGGGTGAGATGTGGCTGGCGCAGACTTTTCCCACTGGCACAGCTTCTGGCCTATTTTCCATTATCAGAATATTCATATCCTAAGCACTCAAATACCCCAGGGCAGTTGGAAAGCCAATGAGGTTAAAACTATGCTCACAAAGTGGAACTGAACCTCAAGAAAAACTATGAGTTAATGCTGCCTTATGATACCACATCTCTCCATATTTGACTCCTTACAGTTCCAGAAGCCCCAAAGGGGAATAGGGAAATGCCATCCTCCAGGAGGGTAATATGAACATGACCAAATCACTTTTATTATATAAAAGACAACACATTCTGTTATTTTCATATTGCAGAGACGATCACTTACCTTTTAATGAAACCAAAGAACTACACAAATTACAAACAAGCAAAAACGAAACCTATCACTACAAGGGATTCAACCAGTTTTTCCCACAAGCAGGATAAGCAATATCCAATTTACAAAATTCACATCCACATATGTAATTTGACGTTTAATAGGCTTTTCCTTAATCCTTATTATACAAGATTTTTGCTTATCCAACGTTCTGCTGGCCCATTTATGTTGGATAAGCGAGACTCTACTGTAGAAGTTGGTGCTTCTTTTAGGTCAGTGGTTCTCAACCTGTGGGTCCCCAGATGTTTTTGGTCTTCAAGTCCCAGAAATCCTAACAGTTGGTAAAATGGCTGGGATTTCTGGGAGTTGTAGGCCAAAAATATTTGGAGACCCCAAATTGAGAAACACTTTTTCCAGCACAATCTAAGCTCTTGCCTTTTGCCACTCTACTCAGAGAAGGGAGTGACTCCTTTCTGATAAGAGGTAAGGTAGAGTACTCACGTTGACTCATGGATAAGTCAACCCAAAGTTCTTTGACTAAATTTTCTGGACTTCTGCATGAGTATATGCAGTAGGTCTACAAATTTAACATTCAACACAAACATTCTTTTCCCACTTTCAATTGCACACACTATGTGTGTGCTTCTGGCGAGGGGGGTGGAAACATCAGTCAGCTGCTTCCTGTTCAACAGGAACAGACTCAGTTGCTGCAACTGAAACAAGTGATGACTGCAAGATTGATTTGAATGCATTGTGTAGCATTTTAACAATGGTGTTTATGAATATGTAAATCCTCAACAAGATTCCAGCTATTTTTTCCCCCAAACCTTTTCCTCTGGTGAAGTGCTCTGAAGTATTAGAGAAAATAGTATGGGAGGTATTGAAAATTAGTTCCCTCACTTTCTGTTCATAGAACAGCAATGTCAAACTCAGCATTACTATCCAGATTCGTTAATGATCAGTAATATCTTCTCTGGGAGAAATGTTTTGATAACTTGCCATCACTGTTTCTACTGTCTTTCTCTTTAGATCCCAGTTGAGCTCAAGAAGATGGAAGAAAAGCCCATTGTATACCTATGTATCATCCACCAAAGTAATTAACTCCGGCTGTACGTCATATTTTAAAAACTAAACTGGTGTATTTAGTCTTGCGATGAACAGTGTTTCATAACATTTCCTTCATGATCAATACAAAATATAAAATCGAACTGTAATAATTAATGTTGGTTTCTCATGAAGGTTTTAATATGTGTTTGTAGGTGTCACTCCAGAAAACCAAAGTAACCAAAGTGCTAGCAAATTTAGGTTGGAACAGGACAAGGGCTGTTTAGGAAACTACTGTATAGGGTTTCCACTGTTACTGGAAAACCTACTGTATGGCAAATGTCAAATTTAACTGAGTTGATACTTGATTTACCAAGCTGGTAATATGTTGATTTTGACATGTCTATTCATAATTTTAATAGAAGTGAAAAATGGAGGGCAAATTTATAATTCTGTTATGATTCAAAATACCATTTCCTGGATATGGATTGCTTTGATATTCCCACCAGATTATGTTATTTTAAAAGAAATCAAATATTTACCTCTGTCTTATAGATGACAGAATCGTCTTCCTAGCAACATTTTCCTGCTGATCTTGTGGAGACCCCTCTCCCCACAGCTAGTGCAGTGGACCTGGTTGCAGCCTTGTCTACTAAGCCATTATGACATATGTTAGTGTCATAGGAGATTCTGGATATTTTTATCTTCAGCCTACATAGTTGTTGGGACATGTGCCAACACCAGCTGTTGGAAAATATGGGCAGCAGATGTATGTACACATCCTACTTGAAAGCTATCCATAAGTAACTGCCATCATATAAGCAAAATATGGGACTTGATAGGCCCTTGGCCTGATCTAGCACAGATACTTAAGAAGGAAAAACTTTGGAGGTTCGGTTAGATTCATTCAAAGCTAGGGAATGAGTCAAGGTTAATGTCTGAAACTATTAATCCAGGAGGTGATAAAAAGGGAGCTCACAAGTTGCATATGGGCATTTCTGACATTATGAAACACTTAATAGTATTTTCCAAAGTCAAATAACAGGCAGACAATGCCTAGCCAATCAGAAGGCTCAATCTTTGCATGAAAAGCTGCTCAGAAAGAAAAAGTTAAATTATAGAAATTTGAAGTATAAAAACATCAATAAACTCAATAGTAGAGTTTCTTCTACTTAATGAAAATAATTGGATTCGCCCTCTTCTCTGCCACTTGGCAGAAGCATCTCTGAACCCTTCCACACAACCATATAACCCAGAATATCAAGGCAGAAAAATTGTGGAATATCTGCTTTGAACTGGATTATCTGAGTCCATACTGCCATATATTCCAGTTCAAAGCAGAGCATATAGGATTTTATTCAGCTGTGTGGAAGGGGCCTTACTTTATTTCCTATACAACTGCCTGGAAATAGAAGCCCCCGGTGGTGCAATGGGTAACCCCTTGTGCTGGCAGGACTGCTGACTTGAAGGTTGGGTTGCTAACCTGAAAGTTGCTGATTCGAATCTGCGGACAGCACGGGTGAACTCCCTCTGTCAGCTCCCATGTGGGGACATGAGAGAAGCCTCCCACAAAGATTGATAAAGTTATAAGCTGGGTAGATGCGGGGAATGCTGTGGATGTAGCTTATCTGGATTTCAGTAAGGCCTTCGACAAGGTCCCCCACGACCTTCTGGCAAACAAGTTAGTCAAATGTGGGCTAGGTAAAACTACAGTTAGGTGGATCTGTAATTGGTTAAGCGAACGAACCCAAAGGGTGCTCACCAATGCGTCGTCTTCATCTTGGAAAGAAGTGACAAGTGGAGTTCCATCCTGGGCCCGGTTCTGTTCAACATCTTTATTAACGGCTTAGACGAAGGGTTAGAAGGCACGATCATCATGTTTGCAGATGACACCAAACTGGGAGGGATAGCTAACACTCCAGAAGGAAGGAGCAGTATTCAAAACGATCTTAACAAATTAGAGAGATGGGCCAAAACCAACAAATTGAAGTTCAACAGGGACAAAGGCAAGATACTTCACTTCAGCAGAAAAAATGGAAATCAAAGCTACAGAATGGGGGACGCCTGGCTCGACAGCAGTACGTGTGAAAAAGATCTTGGAGTCCTCGTGGACAACAAGTTAAACATGAGCCTACAATGTGATGCAGCAGCTAAAAAAGCCAACTGGATTCTGGCCTGCATAAATAGGGGTATAGCATCTAGATCCAGGGAAGTCATGCTACCCCTCTATTCTGCCTTGGTCAGACCACACCTGGAATACTGTGTCCAATTCTGGGCACCACAGTTGAAGGGTGACAAGCTGGAAAGCGTCCAGAGGAGGGCAACTAAAATGATTAAGGGTCTGGAGAACAAGCCCTATGAGGAGCGGCTTAAAGAGCTGGGCATGTTTAGCCTGCAGAAGGCTGAGAGGAGACATGATAGCCATGTACAAATATGTGAGGGGAAGTCATAGGGATGAGGGAGCAAGCTTGTTTTCTGCTGCCCTGCAGACTAGGACGCGGAACAATGGCTTCAAACTACAGGAAAGGAGATTCCACCTGAACATCAGGAAGAACTTTCTCACTGTGAGAGCTGTTCGGCAGTGGAACTCTCTCCCCCGGACTGTGGTGGAGGCTCCTTCTTTGGAGGCTTTGAAGCAGAGGCTGAATGGCCATCTGTCGGGGTGCTTTGAATGAGATTTTCATGTTTCTTGCAGGGGGTTGGACTGGATGGCCCGTGAGGTCTCTTCCAACTCTACGATTCTATGATTCTAAAACATCAAAACATCTGGGTGACCTCTGGGCAACGTCCTTGCAGACAGCCAATTCTCTCACACTAGAAGCAACTTGCAGTTTCTCAAGTCGCTCCTGACATAAAAACAATATATATATGGAAATTGTTATTCTTCCATTCTTAAACATGGAAGCCCTTCTTCAGTCACTGCCAATAGTTCATACACACCTGCACTGTTTATATAAAGACCAAGACAGTGGTTTTGAATACTTGATCTCTTCCATGGTGCATACCTTGTGTCTGAATATATAGTGTAACACAAATGCAGTTGGCACTTGGAATTGTTCAGCTAAAGGGTGAAATACTGGCCTTGCTATATTGGGACAATTTTGGGACGTGAGGAAATCTGAGAATAATGTAATTGTTTAAACCACCATCCAATGCTATAGAAACACAATAGTGCATTTCTAAAAAGTATGAGCGAGAGAGCCTAGCTATACCTACATAAGACCCGTTTGTTTCTTGGCTGTTGTTTTGGTAACCTGCTTCTAGACTTCTCCGATACATCAAACTGTCCCATTAAGAAGTAGAGAGCTGATCTATGCAGAATTTTCCTTTATTCTAGCAAGGCACTTATGTGGCAGAGCTCCTGAACTTAAACTAAAGCTTTAGGGCAACTGTAGCAACTCACCCAAACACATGAGTGAGCTCTTTATTTGGCTTACATATCCCTCACCTCCAAAATATTAGCCATCATTGATTTGAAACTTTTTTAAAAAAAGCCTTGTCTGGAGAATGTTGGAAACAATATGGTCACTTCCAGTAGACCAATTGTGTCCATTTCAAAAATTGTTCTTAATACTGCTGAGTAAGGGAGGGATCTGAAGCTATAGATGATGTTGAGGATATCATCGTCATCATCATCATCATCATCATCTCAGACATCCAGGAACATAACCAAAGACTTTTCAGGATGCCTGCCATAGATGTGGACAAAACGTCAGGAGAGAATGATTCTAGAACATGGCCATACAGCCCGGAAAACTCACAGAAACACAGTGATTCTGGTCATGAAAGCCTTTGACAACACAACAAACACTTTTCTGATTCTCTCCCCATCCCTCCACCAGTGATAGGATGGTGGTCAGGGATGGGGGAGCTATCAGAGCCAAATGGTAAGTTCCAGGGATGGTGACCAGGGTTGTAGCACTGAACAATGTTGAACCCGTTTTTCTTCTGGAGTGAAAATCAGGGGAGAAAGCAAAGTGCCAAAACTGTGTAATAGCCACACTCAAATGGACTATTTGTGTATCTACCTTATAACTGCTGCTGAGCAAGTTAGAATCCACTGCAATGTTTGTTGTAGAAGTTGCCAAACAAGAAGACTCATCCACAAACAATGGGTCACGCAGCAAGGTTATTTGGCTGGAGACAAAACCCTATTCCTAAAGAAATTATAAATGGCTTCATGCAATTATCTGAGTAATTCAATGAAGATGTTTAAATGGGTCTGTTGGAAGAGATCCTACATCAATGTACATATGACACGAACAAGTAAACCACTTCAGAAGGCTTAGAAGATAGATGTCTTTATTCATATAAATCTGCTTTTTAAAAAGTTACATGTATTTGATTTATAAAGGCACAGTTCAAAAACCATTGAAAAGGAAAGCTTTGGCATGCATTCAAGAGTAAGGCATTTTGAATTTCAAAGACTTCTGGCACAACCCGGGCAAAACCAAATTTAAGAAACAAGGTATTTGAGTGAGGAAAATCAAGCATAAGATAGCCATTAAAATGAGTGGGGATTTCTTTGTGGATAAAGGGAGCATGGTCCAGCCAACTGTCAAAGTGGAATCTTCATTCAGTTCTGGGCAAGTCCTTACTAAGTGAATAAAGCTTATATAGTCTGGTGCTGTTTTATATCTTAACAATACAAAGTGAAGGCTTTATGCTTTACTTGCCCAAGAAGAAGTCTCTCTCTGTGCAAGAAGAAACTGATAGATATTTAACTAGGATTTCTTCAAAAGCCAAACTGCCTATGATAGTAAAGGTGACACTATGGAGCCACTCAGAGTTTTAAATGTATTGGTTGGCATCCTGTTCAGTATTTCAGTATAATAGCCCTCTTTAAATATTTGAAAGGATGTCATATTGAAGATAGAGCAAGCTTGTTTTCTGTTGCTGCAGAGGCATGGACATGGATAGATTCAAAGTACAGAAAGAGATTCATCCCAAACATGAAAGAACATCCTGATAGTAAGAATTGTTCTACAGTGAAACACTCTGCTAGGGGATGTGGTAGAGTCTCTCTTTTTTAAGGTTTTTAAAAGTTGGGTGGTCATCTGTCACAAATGGTTTAATTATGTGTTCTTAGATGGCAGGGAGTCAGATTGGATGGCCCTTGTGGTCTCTTCCAGTTCTGTGATTCTAAGATTCTATTCAGCATATTGTAAGATGGACTCATGAAATTACAATATTGCAATTTATATTTATATTCATCATACAATTGCAAAAATCAAAACTTTTCCCCACAAGGCACTGGAGAATAGGGTTTTGACTAATATTGTGTTCAGCCCCTTGGTAGCAAAATGTGAACATCAGTGGCAGAAATCCCTGTGTTGTCCTTTTGTTGCTGCTTGTTGCATTGAGCTTCATTACTAGGAGAGCTGGATGCATCCTCAGTCAACACTCTGCTCTCTTGCATCTCAGAAATATTTCTTGATTGATTACTATATTCAAAGGTAAGCAGAGGTAGCTACAATGATAGAACTGCTACCAAAAGAGGGCCCAATGCAGAAACTTTGCCATTATTAAAAGCAGCAGGGGGAGGAAGACGATGTTATTTTCATAAGAACACTATGTACAGAGACAGTACTTTTCAGTACCTTTCTCCCCTTTCAGATTCTTAATGAAAATTTCCATCCCACACTGCAATGAGCTTCAGAAAAAGCTCCAACTCATGAAATAGTAATATGCTTCTCAACTATGTACCGAATTTAATATGTAATTGCAATCTATCAATAGTCCCCTTTCAAATATAAGGATGGATCTGAAAGTCAGGTGGCTCTCACATTCAAATTCACATGGTGGAGGCCAGTTCATATGTTATTTTATTTTTCCCATGAGAGTCAGTTAAGTTTTCCTTGGTAGTAAGACTAAACAAGCAGGGTACTGAGAGTTTCTACCCAATCACTTTTAAGAACAGGAGCTGTGGTGGCTGAACCACTGACCTGAAGAGTGAGTTGCTGACCTGAAGGTTGCCAGTTCGAATCCATGAGATGGGGTGAGATCCCATCTGCCAGTTTCAGCTTGCGGGGACATAAGAGAAGCATCCCAGCTAACACATCCCAGTGACCCCTAGGCAATATCTCTGTAGACAGCCAATTGTCTCACACCAGAAGCGACTTGCAGCATATTCTCAAATCGCTTTTGATATGATAAAAAAACTTTTAAGAACAGGATGCATTACATTAAGCTACAAGCAGTGTGTACTGTATGTAAATGTAACCACTACCATACATAACAGGAAAAATCCTTTATATATAGATTTTAAAAACAAAAAGCTACATGGAATCATTTTGCACTAAATAAGTGTTTCCCCCACACATGTCTCTCCTATTGAAGTCCTCTCTCCGCACACACAGAAAGCAAAAACATATTTGTGGTCTACAATTATCCAGCGCAGCAGCCACTATTATAGCAGAATTTCTGTATTAAAGGAAGGAATATAATAAGAAATATTACCAAACATGGCACTGTAGAGGAAGAGATCTGGCAACATGTGAAATGATAACACACAAAACAAGAAATCCTTAAATCCATGCCAAGCTCCACTTAGTCATTTCCACCACACAGTTTGAGAAGGATTTTCCGATAGTCCCCTGAAGTGTCACCCTGGCAACAAAAAAAAACAAAAGCCAAAGTGAGAAGAAACAAAACACTAAAGTCATGCCAAAGATGACAGAAGCCAGCAAAATAACTTATCTAGCAGATGACAGCAGACAAAGAGGCTCAAGAAACATACTATGCTACTGCGTATTAAGCTTAGGAGGATGTGACTGGGGGCCATCAAATGGGGCCCTGGAAAACACAGGCGTATAGTCTAGCTGCCATAGGAACCTTTTGCTGAGCTATTCTGTACTCAGATCTATGTTGCATAGGAGTTAAAAGAATTTAAAGTACAATTTTTAGGCCTGCACATTCTACAAATTACCAACTGAACATGGGAATATTCTATAAGTTGTCACCCTTGCAGAAATAACATTTCCAAGTTCTGGTCATCTGCTCTGATTCTTGAGAGTCCTAGCTTTAGGTTTTTCAAAAAATTTGAAACATTGGCTGGCATCCTGTTAATGAGTTTGGATAACGTACATCCATGTTGCATTACTATAACCCTCTTTTTGAACATTGCAAATTCTGGAATTCTTTACTAACCTTGCAGTAAAATCTTCCCAAGTCTACCTTTTAGGCCAGAGGTCCCCAAACTAAGGCCCGGGGGCCAGTTGCAGCCCTCCAAAATCATTTACCCAGGCCTCTCCCTAAACTTTAGACTTAGGGTTGCCCTAAGTCTTAAATGGCTTGAAGGCATACAACAACAATCCTAATTAACTTGATTATCTCATCAGTCAAAAGTGGGCCCACACTTTCAATTGAAATACTGGTAAGTTTATGTTGGTTGAAATTGTTCTTCATTCTAAATAATGTATTGTTCTTTCCCCCTTTTTTACACTAGAAATAAGATATGTCCACACGTTCACCCCCCAACAGTCTGAGGGATCATGAACTGGCCTTCTGCTTAAGAAGTTTGAGGACCCCTATTTTAAGCAATGCACCCCTCCTCTCCCATATGGTGATTTCTGTGTTGTTAGAGAATAGGGGGTGAGTGAAGACACTTCTTCCTACTTTCATGTAAGTGAACACCCTGCAAACACATTAGCTGCAGGATCATCTAGGGATCTCCCATTATGTCTGCTGCAGTGCATATGTCTGATGATCCCATCACTTTCCAACAACATGGAAGTTGATGCATTTCCTAAAAGTTAGATTGGCAGGAAGCACCAGGAGATATTGCTATGGAAAACATGTGCTACATGCATTTCTCCTAATGCAGGGTTCCAGACATCATTTTATTTTCTTTTGTTCTACCTTCATATGTGGTACCCCATATTTTTTGAGGGACTGAACCTAGACCTTTAAAATCCCAATATATGATTCTGTGCTGAACTGTTTGTTCTGGAGCATTGCTCTGAGACAGAGGACTAAATATACACAACACACAGCGGCTACCAAAAGCCATCAGTTCCTGCATATGTAGTTCCTCGTCCTTTTGTTAATGAGGAACATGGGAACTCAGAAGCTGAAATCCTATTGACTGCACTTTCCCCCCAGAATCATGCAGCAGTAGTGAAGGAAAACTTCATGTAATTATTTCTCCACCAGCTTCATATAATTATTTCTCCAAGGCTTTCCTTTCTCCATAGCTGCATTCATAGCCTTTCCCTCCTACTGCCACTGACATAGGCTTAAGAGTTGTCAGGGGCTGCCCACCAGTGAACATAGCTACAAAATATAACTGTGCCCACCTCACTTCCTTGTCACTAGGTTGTCCAGAACAGGTCTTCTAGAACTGTTGAGGATTTTGTTCATGGAAAAAATGGCATAAAACAACCCTTCCTCTCTCTAGTTCTAGTTAAACAACTGACAAGTTGCTATTCTAAGGTGACACACTAGTTCAGAGTGTAGGACGAAACAACACCTATGCAATCTTACCGTGATATCTGTGTAGAGGGATTTGCCATACATCCGCTTGTATTCTTGTCGTATGTCCAGCAGGTCAACCTCACTGCGTGACACCATGATCCGAATAAGAGTCCTGTCCTTGGTTCCAGCTCCCTGTACAAAACAAATACATGAGTTTATGGGCTAAAATGTGAATCTTTATCAAATTTACTCCTCAACCTTACTCTATAGTGTTGATTCTTATTCCAAGATGCCTTCACACTAATATAAGCCACATCAAAAATAGTAAGACGCTAACATGTGCAACTATGATTATTCAGCTTTCCTCAAGCTGCTGTGTTCTGGATGTTACAACTCCCACTGTCCCAAACCAGCAAAACTCCTTTGCTTGGGGATAATGTAAGTTGTAGTCCAAGAGATCCACAGTGGCAAGTTGGGGAAGACTGGGAAGTTGATATAAGTCTGAAAAACTTTGAAGGAATAGTTTAAAGAGGAGAAATAGAGGAAGTAAGAAAATGACCAACCAAAACAGTATTTTCACAGTCTGCTCTCTCTGTGCCTTCAAATTACATCTCAAAAATGCAACCACATTATGGCATTCAAGATGTAAAAATGTTTCCAAATCCTTTAAGGGAGGCAGATAATTCGCACCGAGAAATAGCAAAAAAGGGATTATCCAACCCAGCTGTGTTTCTGTACATAAACATAATTTCTACTAATGACTTTTTTAAGCTAAAAGGGAGCATCAGACAACCATTACACATAGATAGACCTTAAATGTGCACTCCTGTCTTGGTTTGGCATCCTACTTGAGTCAATATTTAGTTAAAAGCTTTGTTTAAACATCTAAACATGCTAATGTAGAGACGTTTGTGGGATTACAAGTTACTTACCTTCATGGCCTTGTGTAGTCTCTCTGCAAAGAAAGCTGCCGTGTTCTTGACACACTTAACTGCAAAAAGAAGTTGAGATGGGTTATTATTGGTAGCTTTGAACTTTGTTCTATGATTGTGTAATAGTTTCAAGGAAACTGGCACACTAAGTGATAATATTTCTAAGTTATAAAACATTTTTAGTATTCCCTGCCCATCATATATGCTATCAAGATATAACTATCCAAAAATACAAAAATTGGGACAATATTTTATCTTCATACGAGGAGGGACCAAGGCCAAAAGTGACCTGCCTAAAGAGGCAGAATGCTGGGAGAAAGGTTTTTGGTGCCTTGTTCATTCATTAAATAATTCCTGGAATGTACCATAAGAACCCCTTTTAGGAGAAAAGTGGGATATACATTCAAAAAACTAAAATGAATATTTTTTTCAACATGGCTACACTGAAATAATTTAGTCTAAGGATAGAATGGAGACGGGGAAGTGTGCAACATACAAGTGTACAGTTCCTAATCATAACCCACATGACTAAATGACAAGGTTGAGGCCAATTTAGAGAATTTTAAAGGGTTTTGTATGATATACATAACTCTGTATTGCAAATTTGTTAAAGAATGTATAAGTTTTAAGTACTGAATATGTAAAATTCAAAAATTTTCAATAATTTAAATAAAAAACTGGAAAATTAAAAATAAATAAATAAAGGGTTTTCTAGGGGGTGATATGACAAATCATCACATAGGCCCACTCTTACTTTCAGTCAAAGTATCCAGTATCCATCTCCAGTAAAAACAGATTTATAAAGTGTTTATCAGGCTTTGACATCTAGCAAAACTAGCTTGACTAGAGAAGGTATTGCGACCTTCTTAATCTTGTTACTTTTAGATCTGTTGGACTACAACTCACATCTTTTCCAGCCAGTCTGGTGAGTACTAAATGAGGAAAGGTTGAGGTATTATGTACAAGATAGGGTCTTTCAACAAAAAGCAATGTAACATTTTTTTCAGATAACTTACAATAGAAGTAAAAATCATTTAAAAATGTGTTTATATTTGCCTCTCCAACATACCTGGATCTGAAGTGGGCAAATGAATGACACTGAATGCATGTGTTCTAAGGTGCCCCATCCCATACAGAAACACATTCCAAAATGAAAACAACGAGGAAATCTTTCACATGGTAAGCACACTGTCATGCAACCCAGACTGGGCACGTCACAGATGTTTGTTAGGTTAAAGCATACTCCTTTTTTGAACAGCAATGTTTAGATTAGTTATGTAGGTAAACAAGACTCAGAATTCACACCAAGGCAAAGTAATGTAAGGGAATTAATCTAGCCACATGCACTGCAAGAACATTTCAGAAGGTTACCATACATACAATCCTGAAAGCTTTGATGGAGCGGAAAAAAAGCACATATTTCCAGTTAGATCTGGCAGGCAAGGTGCAAAATTGTAAAAGCCATTTTATATGACAAAGATTGTTTGAGAGTTTATATTTTGCATATATGCAATGATCAAAAAGTATTTCAGATTCTTCATCTTTCATTACAATGACTGTACAGGTTAGGTTATTATTATTATTATTCCAGTATTGCAAGTAAAAGGTTGAGGATCAAAGAGAGTAATTTGCTCAAGTCAGCCCAGTGAGTTCATGATAAATATGCTTTTACCAGCTCACTGTTCAGGATCATCCTCACAGCCATATCTAAAATGTTTTAGCCTACAGTGGAACAGGTATTAAAATGATCAGAACCAAAGAGATGGATGTCGATTGAATAATAATGATTCCAATACCAAATTACATGTGAAGATCTATTTTTAAACTTAACTTTATGGTTGTCTTTTTAACATTGTGAAGAAATTAAGGTTCATTTGTTTGAGAACCTCTA
This sequence comes from Anolis carolinensis, assembly GCF_035594765.1. Lineage (NCBI taxonomy): Eukaryota > Metazoa > Chordata > Lepidosauria > Squamata > Anolidae > Anolis > Anolis carolinensis. Next base: position 179,069,894 of record NC_085843.1, read on the forward strand.
GCCCAGCCATGGGCAAACTTCAGTCCTCCAGGTGCTTTGGACTTCAGCTGCAACAATTCCTAACAACCAGCAAGCTGACTGGAATTTCTGGGAGTTGAAGTCCAAAACACATGGAGGCCTGAAGTTTGCCCATGCCTGCTCTAGCCTGCCCATGAGTATAATTCAGTCTGTGGCGGTTCTAGATCTGGCCCACAAGGGGTCTAGGATGTCCTTCCCCAAAGCTCCATGTCAGATTGCAGTACCCACTCACCCTCCTCATGTGAAGGTGAACAGGAAGATACATACTTTTGTAACCTCCAAGCAGTGACTATAGGGAACATAGGGGTATCTTCCTGCCCTGTTAATTTGCCCCATTAAGAAAGCAAGCAAGGGGAGTTGAAGGTATTCTGTTGAGAATTCTATGAGGACTCAGCCATAGCATTTTCAAACCTGGAAGAGCGGGGAGTGCAAGAGAGCAAAGCATTTTCAGAGAAGTGCATCCTTTGTGAGTGAGTGAGGGCAAAGTGCAGAGAACTGCCACAACACACCTGAACTTATCTAATTTCAGAAAAGAAAAGTGATGTTGATTCTGATGAGTACTTGGATAGGAGTCATCAGGGAATATGAGAGATCTCAACACAGCAGACAGGAAAGAATTTCACCTTTGAGATCTTTGGTTGGATCATGGCAGCTCCCATGTTATGAAAGATTATTTTCTAGTTGAGTGCCGAAGCTCCACCCAATGCTATCAAGAGGCATTGCCCTGTTCTAGAGTGCTTTGAGGCAGCCTCATAATCTGAGACAAATAAGTAGGGCAAAAAATTGCAGTACCTGACAAGTCCAAACATGGAGCTGTCAATCCCAGTAAATGCTCCCATGATGTCCTGACAGGTTTCGTTGTAGCGGATTTTAGAAATCCGCAAGATGGACACAGGATGTTCACCAGAAGTTATATATTTTTATTAACTCTCCAAGATGTGCTCGACCTTATAAACACTGATGTGGATATATGAATGTGCACACAAGCAGATTTCTTGTCATTATCTCTCATCTTCCTACTGCCTTTACTTTTTCTCTCTTGAACACTGTTTCCCTTTGAGGTCACTTGCCTGCCATGTTGCCATGCCACTGTGCAAATTCAAGTTCTGTTTGATTTCATAAACATGAGAACAAATGAATGCTTGCAGATAGTTCTCATGGGAATTGCTTTCCAATTATGCTTTCATTTAGCCACCTGTGTGTCCATGGCTCCATTTGTTTACAACCCTCATCAGCTGTTTCAGTATTATAAAATGTGCTCATTTGCTCATTTGCTGGAGCAGTCCATACCAGCATATAGGAACAAAGTCACATGTTTTCTTTGAGTGCAGGGATATACAGTCATGTGAATATGCACATTGTTTGGCCGAAACTGAATTTTAAGCACACCCATTTAACACATGTTTTTCAGTTGTTGGTGCAATCTAGTGCAAATCTTTGGCAAACATCATTTAGCCGCAACCCCCCCCCCCCACCACCACCACCACCTTTTATCCCAATTTCTTCTGCATTTTAGGGCGTGTAGAAGGGTCCCTATTTGTCATCCAATCTAAGGCAAGTTGTGCATTGGTTCTCTCTGCAAGGCCCCGCGACACAACTCCTTTCCTCTGATCTTAGTTTGCCCCTCCCCTTTTCGTTAGGACAGGAATCTTAACTTACAATATATTTTGAGAAACTTATATTTTAAAGTAAGAAACTCCAGATCCGGAATGCCTGAGTGTGTTTTGAAAGTAATAAAGGGTCAACCAAGCCACAATTAAAATCTGACATCCTTAAAAGAGCCACCCACCTACTGCCAACATCCCGGATTCAAGGTCTCCAGACATCTCTCTGGCTATGCTCTTCTCAATATCACGGTTACACATGCGCTGGTATTCACTGAAAACTGGAAAGGGAAAAAGTATTATAGGTACTAATTACTAATTTGGTTAAAACACTTCAACTACAGTACAAAGCCTGTGTTCTACTGCCATTGTATACATTCCATATAAAGTTTAGCAAACAATTTCTCTCTTGATATATTGGCAGAGGCCTTTGTGTGAGGCAAGTGCCACTTTCCCAGAACCAGCAATTTTGTTATAGAAACTATATTTTGCAAAGTTCTTCTTTGGGCTATTAACTGAGGATTCAAGGAGCAGAAATGTACCCCCCCCCCCAATCCTCCAGTATAAGAAGGCTACAAGCATTCAGCCATCCTTATATCTGGTCAGAGTGTGCTACAAATTTCTGTTACAGCTCGAAACAGAAAACAATTTGATGTTTTCCCCACACATAGTTATAGACAAAAATACCTGCTCTTAGATGAGCTTTACTTCTGGCGCAAAGGATTGCATTGAACTTGGACTCATCAGTACCAAGTCGATTCTCTCCAGCTGCATACAGGGCCTAAAAACAAAACAAAATCCCACAGATATTCCTTATTCAATTACTCTTGCCAACAGTATGTATTTTTCACCTGTCCTTGATTTTCTTTTGACTTAAGATTTGTTGATGTTAATTTTATTCATAACCCACCTTTCCCCTAAAACTGGAACCAATATAACCACTTTGCTCATCGGATAGCCTCTACCATTCTGTCTATTACGAGTAAATAGGACAAAAGGCATAACAAGATACCTACAGCTGCTTCCTAAAACCAGCAGTTGCATGAAGTATTTACTCCTTCTCAATGCACCTTTGCTTTCTATCACTGTGTTTGTTATCATGCAATATTTTTTCTTACCCTGAGCTGATGCTAGTGAAAAAATGTTTTTATAACCATGCCAGGACATGAAATACCACTGAAAAGCATTCCCATGTTTCTTACAACTAACGTTGAGACAAGATGAGGTAACTGCTAATATTTTCAATGTGGGGTATAGTTTTTGGGGAGGCGACTGAAAGGTTCCACACATTTCTCCATTTTTACTACCAAGCAAAGAAATGAATGCTCATGCTTCCTCCTATCATACAACTTAAAGTAAACAACCTGAACTTGGAGTAAACAGTCTGAATTTAAAGGAGACTAACACATGTTTCAGAACACTTTTAACATGATAACCATTTATTGTAGACCCAAAATATATTTTACAATTTGTTTTGAAAAAATGAACTTAGAGCCTATTGTATAATAAATGCTTCTGTCTCAAGATAATTTATCTATCAATTTGAAAACAACAACAAGAAACACTGAATGCTGCCTACAGTGTTGTTTACTGTACGTATAATCAAGATCTGAAACTGAGAAATCCAAGGTAATTTCCCCTTTTCCCACTCAAACGTAACAATGGGTGGATGGGGAAATATATTCAAAGCATGTTGTCTGAGTTGAATAAAATGTTTCTACTTTATAAAAGTATAGATTAGAAGGTGAATCGTAGAGTGGAAGAACTATCAAAATAGATAACAGTTTTAGGTTTCATTAAAAGAAGAAATATCTGAAGGAAGAACTCCTTTTGTAGGAGCTTACCATTGTATTTTTTTTCAGTGAAGACTATCTCAATGCAGCATGAACAATCTATCTGTGCAAACTGTTACACAATTAGTGGGAGACATACAATAGGAATTCTTACACTAACCTGAGCATCACTTTGGACAAGTGACATGTTCACATTGGTGCTTTCATCTCTGTTTCCCTGTGGAGGGAGGGAATATACAGTAGCAATTACATCAACACACAAACTGCAACCTTTAAAACAACAGCTGGTATCCTGTTGGGATTTTTGAATGTATGATTGTGTGAAATTGAATTGTACCATTTGTATTCTCACAAGGAGAAGAGAGACGTAGCTATGTCACCAGGACTGTTGTGTTTGAGGAGTCAGCACAATGTGTCTTAAAGCATTATGTATCTCAATGTACAATGGGAGTCCTTGTTGGACAATGGGATATATTTTACTAATCCCCGCATTTATCATTGCAATACCCTAGCATGGTGGTGTATTATGCCAGCACTTATACCCCCATCATTATAAAATTATCACTGTCATTTTTGAAGCAGAATCTCAGCCATTGTAAGTAATGTCAACTTCAAGTACAAAGATAATAACAGAGGTGGCTGACCAAAGAAAATAAGGCTAAGGACTTTAGATTTTCTGTGTGCCATACTATTTGTGATGCGCATATGCTTCCCAATACCAATAATAATAATAATAATAATAATAATAATAATAATAATAATAATAATAATTTATTTTTCTATCCCGCCAACCATCTCCCTGAAGGGGCGGCTAACATGGGGCCAAGCCCAAAACAGAAACAAAGCATAACAAATAACAAGCATCAGTAGTAAAAACGATGTCAACACAACAATTAAAATAAAGTAAAAATAAAATAAAATAAACAAATAACAAATTAAAAATTCCAATTGCAATTAAAAACACAGAATACAATATAAACCATCATTACAATATAAAAATGAGGTAATAAAAACAGGCATCACCACTGATAGATAAAATGGGGGTGGTCATATAAAAGTGCATAATTCACGACCATTTAATAAAGTACAAGGACCAGTGTCAGAGAAATTCCTTAAAAAGGGTTTGGGATAAGATGGCTAGGAGGAAAATAAAGTGCAAGGAAGCAATAACTGAATGCTGAGATAATGGAATGAATTATTGTGTATACATGAACATACTACTGTATTCTGTATTTCAGCTCTGAATTCTCTCTCAATCTCCACTACCAGTTTCAAAACCAGGAAGGAAATGAAAACTATATAGTAATGAGAGATGTGTGCTGAAAACAGGAAACACTGGAATCAGTCCCAAGAAGGATTTCTTCTCTCTTCTCTCCTCATTCCCAAAAGATGTCTTAGTTTACCAGAAGAGATATCATTCTTTCTGTAATGTTTGCCTCTACTTTGGAGCCATTGCCTTAGAGCTGCTATTTTCAAACTGGCACTTGGAGCTTACCGGGAAAGATACTATTGCTTCTGCAATGTTCTTCTCCACTTTGGAACCATTGCGGAAGAGCTGCCGTTTTAATGATGGCACTTGCAGCTTACCAAGAGAGATATGATTACTTATAATGTTCTTCTCTGCTTTTGAACTATGGCCTTTTTGTCCTTATTTTTCCCTAGTTATTTATCTTTACTAACATCCTTGCCTTATAAGCTTGTCACTGAAAGACAAACATCAGTTAGGCAGGATATAAAAAACCATTGGAGAAGGGAAGATGCTCAACGGTTCAACTGAAAAAGAATCTTGGGTCCTGCCATTCCAGATGGAATGTGTGGGGTTAAACCAATCCACCTACCCCTCGAGATGAAAACTAATGAGATATGTATGCTGAAAACAGAAAACATCAGAATCAGTCACAGGTAAGACCTCTTCTCTCTCCTCTCCTCAATCCCCAGAAGAAGCATCCACATTCAAATTTCTCTTTGACTATGACATTTTCTATGCAATACATGAGATTCTGACTGTGCTATGTTTTTTTAAAATACCTTGGATAATGGATGTAACAAATTTTGGCAGGTTCCAGGAAAACATTTTGCTAGTTGTATAAAAAATATCTTTTGAACTCTGATGTTGTGAAAGAATTGGAGCATTTTAATTAGTGCAATTAGAAATTAGTGCAATGTGGCTCTTCTGACAAACAGTAATTTCATTATTGTGGTGACAGTTTATCTCAATGATTTATACCAGTGGTTCTCAATCTGTGGGTCCCCAGGTGTTTTGTCCTTCAACTCCCAGAAATCCTAACAGCTGGTAAACTGCCTGGGATTTCTGGGAGTTATAGGCCAAAACACATGGGGACCCACAGGTTGAGAACCACTGATCATTTGACTTATTAGTTTCCTGCATGTTTACTACTGCTTGGATATACAATGCAAGATACTGGATAAGGAATACCTTCTTCAGTGACATGTGGTGTTTTGCATCACCATATTAACACATGAAATAATCCCCCTAATTAAAAATGGGGATGGGGGGGTTCTAGTACATTGGTGTCTCTATATGTATGCGGAAAAGGGAAGGGAAGAAACAGCCACAAAAAATCTGGGCATCCCCAGGTGTAAATAAGCTTGTGATAAAAACAAAAGCAGGATAACAATAACCAATTTTAACAGTCATATACATACCTGAGCCAGTGAAATTAAAAGCCTCTGGAAATGTCCAGATGTGTCACTTCTAATGGCTTCTTCTAGAGTTTTCTTATGTTCTGTAACAGACAGACAGAGGAAACTCATTTTGAGTATGATTACCATTAACAAATGAATACAACACATATTTTTATGCATCATGGACACAACCATGCCTGCTTTTATGAGTGGACTGTATGTGTGCTTGCATGTATGTTATGTGTGTATACAGTAGTCTCACTTATCCAACATAAATGGGCCGGTAGAACATTGGATAAGTGAAAACATTGGATAATAAGGAGGATTAAGGAAAAGCCTATTAAACGTCAAATTACATTATGATTTTACAAATTAAGCACCAAAACATCATGTTTTTCAACAAATCACAGAAAAAGCAGTTCAATACATAGTAACGTTATGTAGTAATTACTGTATTTATGCATTTAGCACCAAAACATCGCACTGTATTGAAAACATTGACTACAAAAACACTGGGTGTTAACAAAATGACTACAAATAAAGATAGAATTGCATAAAATGAACTTACAGTAACAACATTGTTGAAAATTAAATCTGTAAAAAGTTCAGTCCTTGCTGTCTAGAGAAACAGCCGTGGATCCGGGCAAGAGGCAGACTGCATTGGATAATCCAGAACATTGGATAATCCAGAATGTTGGATAAGTGAGACTCTACTGTATATGTATATATGAGTATTGTGTGTGTGTGTGTGTGTGTGATTCACCTTCCAATCTTCCAAAAAGAAGCATTTACTCATGGCATGCAAAAACTAACAATGATAAAAGATTTTGAAAAAGAGAAATATCTGCAAGAAGTTCAAAATTGGAAAAGTTACTTTTGATGGGCTACAATGCCTAGAAAGCACCCATCCTGAACAGCCCTGCAGTGCAAATTCAGAAGTATCGTTAAATGAGATATACTTGGGGAACTCGATATAAGGATAAGGCCTTTTTGAGGGGAAATGAAGCCAGAGTACTTTTGTTTTCATACAAGCATGATCAGAGGATAGGGTGGGGAAATAAACTGTTTTTCAAACTCCTGGACAGAAAGAGAGCTTAAACTAAGGGAACTGTTGAGCTAAATTACAGTTTTGGTCAATGCAATAAAAAACCAATTAACAACATCATATTGCCAAAATCTTTTTCTTTCTTCAGTCTACAGTATCAAATAACCACTTGCAAAATGCAAACTTACATGAACGCTGCCTCTGGCTATAACCCAGAAAACTGTAGGAGACAGCCAGCATCTCCACCCAACACACTACCAAATACTATTCTGAAGCAAAACAGCTGATCAGTTCATTAAAAATACAACATTGGCAACCCAAACTAATTCCTGATCCCAACGTTCTTGGTCTATTTTTAAACAATGTTGGCTCCATTAAGAATTAAAACAATACAGGCAAACTTACCTGATTTGTACAGTCTACTGATTTCATGAATGTGCTCATTGCTGCGAGATGCCAGGATCTCTATCAGGCAAGCTTCATCTGTGCCAGCACCCTAAGGGAAAAAAAAACCTCTCACTTGACAACTGTCTAAAATTATTTGACTTTTTTTAAGGCTAAGAGAGCACTTGAACTGATTTGCCATTTTAAGACTTCATATGGGCTGAATGCAGGACCAGCCCTCACTGGTGAGTCCTCTACTCTGAAATGGTGAGCCTGCTCTGTGATTTAAACTAATCTTTAAACGAGCTTTCCAAGAGACTAAAACTGTTTTGGGAATAGTTCAGCACATTGGACAGATCCTTTGAAGTTTAGACTAAAATCCACAAAAGTGTCATCTCGCTGATATGGAAATCCACAACCACTACTCACTGGACTTGAAGCATGACCGTGATCTGGCTAATTTCTTTAGGCAAATCTGGGGAGAATTCCTGCCCATCACCTTGACTCAAAGCAGTATTTATAAAGATGCAATATTTGGCCGAGTCAATATTTTTTTTAAAAAATTATTAAAGGAGTGCTCCTCATTAACTGCTCAGTAGATTTTAAATAGTATTTGTAAAGCAAGTACTGAAGAAAACTGCAAATGGCAGACACTGCCCTAGGTGAGGTATTCCCGTATCTGTAAGAGAAAAAAGAAACTGCCTCTTTTCTGAAATAATACTTGTTGCGACACAGGGGCACAAACAAGTGTATTTGCTTCACTAGAACTACTGCATTTTCTAAGATGCATTCTGTTAAACCCTTGTGCTGGCTGAACCGCTGACCTGAGGGTTGGGTTGCTGACCTGAAGGTTGCTGGTTCAAATCGGGAGATGAGGTGAGCTCCTGTCTGTCAACTCTAGCTTGCGGGGACATGAGAGAAGTCTCCCAGCAGGATGGTAACACATCCGGTTGTCCCCTGGGCAATGTCTCTGTAGACAGCCAATTCTCTCACACCAGAAGCGATTTGCAGTATGTTTTCAAGTCACTTCTGACACAATAAAAAATTGATTGAGTAATCTATCAGATACCTAAAACATGTAAGGTTACAAGATTATACCTTTCACTAGATAAAAGCCAGAGTTCTTATCACCATGAAAAGAATGCTGCAGAACAACAGCATCTGGAAGACCAGCAAGCTTCTGAAATTTTTGCAAGCTGGTGAAGTGCTATATCTACCAGTATTCGTTGATCTGCATGGACGTGTTTCATCCTCTGTTAACCATCCTGAACATGTAAATAAGTGATCTACATGCGATTTATAACAAACCATTCTAATTCACAGTAAGCAAACTAGGTAGATTGCATAAGCCAGGTTGGCCCCCAGAGAGCAACAGGAATGGAACAATGAGGCAAATCCAGACTGCAAGAAAAAACAAGAAATGAGCTCTCACTTTCTGAAACTAGAGGAGGCCTACAGTGTATGTACACTGAATGTACGTATACTACAGGCTGAATGTAGCCCAAGGAACTGTTTTCAGCCCTGCTGCTCTTTACTGCTAATATATGTTTGTTTGTTTTTTTCCTGGGGAAATTGCCATTAGAAAACCTCACCCCTATGTTGCCTGGGAGCGAAAGGAAACAGTAGTCCACTTCTGGAAAGTACCATGTTAGGGAAGAGGCAAAAATATGAAAAGTAGGCAAACACAATTGATAGCATGTCCTTCAGAGGACGAGGATCAGATACTAAAGCCAAGAGCTTCCTGCAAAAGATGGATTTCTAGGGCAGTTTTGAAGAGAGGACAATGAGGGGAGTAAGAATCTGGGTATGCAAAACTTTGCCACAGTCACAGTCTAACTTGAAATCATACAAACCTTGATAGCTTCTTTTATTTCATAAACATCAAACTGGACAGGTGTTTTCATCATTGCCAAGATGGTCCTTTCAAAGTTGCCTGACAGCTCAGACTTCAAGTCCTTGATCAAGTCCTGTTTTATTTTAGATATAAGTACAAATATATTGAAATTGCAAAATAAAAAAACCCTAAAGAACTAAAAATGCCCTTTCTCTCTTTTCCATAGCTTGTTGTGTGTTTTCAAGGCACTCTCAACTTATGGAGATCCTAGTTTTCTTGGAGGGTGTTTGCCTTTGCCTTGCCTTCCTCTGAGTCTGAGAGAGTTTGACTTATCTTGGTCACTCAGTGGGTTTCCATGGCCAAGTGGAGATTCAAATCCTGACTTCCAGAGTGTTACCACTTTATCACACGGGTCTTCACAAGCATCCTAGGATGCTTGCAGCACAGTTGATCCACAGAGTCCCCTGCTGCCCATCACATGACTAACACCCACTTCTGGCTAAGTTCCGTAGATCAACTGTGATGCAAGCATATTAGAACGGTCCGCCCAGAACACGGGAGGCTTCCCATGTTCCATAGGAAGCAACAGGGCCAGTGGGGGGAAGCAATGTGGCAACGCTTTCGCACTGCGGGCGATGCTGTGTGCAGGATTGCCCAGCTGCCTGCGGATTCACCACGGAGGCTGGCTAACTACCTGCTACTCCTTGTCAGAACCCTGCTACTAGAGCCTGTATGTGGCTCTGAGTTTCAGGGTCACTGACATTGATAAGACACCTGCGTCTCAGGACTCGGAGAAGAAACGGCTGCTGGACTTGGCGGGGAATTTGCGTGGGGTTTTACTGAGCGGGAAGAGACTTTTCAAATGAGGGGGAGGGTATATAAAGGATGGTTGGCCGGAGTCTCCCATTCTTGGCTTTTCTGATGTTTATGTTTCCTGCAGTAAAGTTTCTGGTGATATCACAGAGAGTCTCGTGTGTTCATTCAGGAGCGGCTGTGGTGAGCTGACACTAAGCCAAGAATATAGACACCATCCCGCTGTAGCGGTGAGGTGTAACATGCAAGTGGAGGATGAAGAGCTCTTGGGCGCAGGAGGAGGAAGGTCGGGAAGGGCCACTCCCGAGCCGGACGCTGAGTTCCACCAGCTGGCGGCCCTGGCGTCATCCACCGCTTATGCCCAGCCAAATGGGGTAACCCAGAGGCGTGGAGTGGTGCGGGGAGACAGCACCGGAGGAGAGGAAGGTTCACCTTCCCCAGGCCCACAAAGGATGGTGTTTCTGGAGGAGAGGATGTCGGCGATGGAGACCACCCTGGCAGTGATGTCGAGGGCGATGGAGCGCCTGGCGTTTTTGGCGGAGCCAGAGAGAGGAAGGGAACTTCGGGCTGGCTCAATGTGGGACGTGAGCGTGGGAAGCAGCCAGGGCTTTGCAGACCTTCCAGCACCGAAGGGAAGGGAAATGCGAAAGGAGCCCGGCGCCCGGCCCAAGACCCAAACAAGCCTGACGCGGGTGGAGGAGAGTGACGACGAAGGGGAAAAGCCTCCGAGAATCCCGGCTACGCTCCCAGCTGAGACCCTAGTGCCCCTGGCGAATGCCGGGCGTGGCACAGGGCAAAGAGAAACAGCAGCGGGGCCCACTGGTCCGCAAGGGGGCTTGCGACGGGCGGAGAATTGGGGATTGCCACCACAGGGACCCCTACCGAGACGAGAGGAACTAAGGATCGAGTTTGGGGGAGAGTCCTCTGAACTGGATTTTTTCCTTACCACGGTGAGGGGCTATATGGAGGACAATGCTCACACTTTTAGAACGGAATCCAGCCGGATACGGGCCATTGGTGCAGTGTTGAAGAGGGGAGCGGCTAGCTGGTACGTTCAGCTGCACGCGCGGCGCGACCCATGTCTGGGGTCAGTCCGACGCTTTATGGGGGCCCTGGAGACCCGTTTCCGAGATCCATTGGAGCAGATCCGGGCGAGGGAGAAGTTGAAGACCGTCTCCCAGGGGCAGAGGTCGGTATCTGAGTATGCGGAGGAATTCCAATGCCTCGCCGAAAAGGTGCCGGAATGGTCTGCAGTGACAAAGATGGAACTCTTCAAAGAGGGGCTCAGGCGGGAGATCCTCTCCTGGGCGGTGCATCGTGATGAGCCTGACACACTGCGCGGATGGATTCAGCTGGCGGGGCGCGTCGAGACATCGCTGGCCCAGGCGAGGAGGCACCGAGGAGCGCTACAGCAACGGCCGCAGATGAAAGAGGGGAGCCGGAAGGAGGGATCAGCCCCAGCCGGGAGGAGAGCGGAGCCGACAGGGAACGTGAGCGCCAGCAGGAGTGGCTGCTTTGTGTGCGGCCGGTTGGGCCACAGAGCTGCCGAGTGCTGGCAGAGAAAAGGGGAAAGCGGAGGCCAGCCCAAACCAAGAGCCGTGGCAGGAAAACGCGCCGAGGAAGAAACACCGATGAGGCACCATTCGGGGGGGTTGGTAAGTCAGGACAAAGCTATGATAGTGGTCCCCATTCAGCTTGAAAATGGCAGCAAACAAGCAACCTGCAAAGCGTTTGTGGATTGTGGATGTTCCAGGAACATCATTTCCCCTGAATTAGCCGAGGGATTGGGATGCGAAAGAACGAACCTAGAATCCCCAATAGCATTTTCGCAGTTGGACGGATCCACAGCATCAGGATCGTTAGCTAGGTACAGTGCCGAAGATGTAAAGTGTAAGATAGGGAGTTGGGAAGGAAAGGTGTCATTTGTGATATCACAAATAGCCAGCTATAATGTTATACTAGGCATGCCGTGGCTGGGGCAGGCCAACCCGCAAATCAACTGGGAGGATAAGAGCATGATTTTCGGGATGAATTTGGAAGAAGGGAGCCAGGAAGTTGAGAGGGAGCCGGGGAAAAGGGGGGAGGAAGACTCTATCAGAATAGCAGAACTGGCAGATAAATTACCCCCAGAGTATCGGGATTTTGTGGACGTGTTTGACGAGAAGGAAGCAGACAATTTCCCACCGAAGCGGAGAGTTGAAGTGAAAATAGAGCTAGTCCCAGGAGCAGAGCTTCCCAAGGCAAAGATATACCCGATGTCGGCTAGGGAAAAGGAGGAACTGAGAAAGTACATTGATAAAAACCTAGCGAGAGGTTTCATAGAACCTTCGAACTCCCCTTTAGGGGCACCTGTGTTGTTTAGGCGGAAAAAGGACCAAACGCTGAGGCTCTGCATTGACTACAGGGGCCTGAATGCAATCAGTACTGTAAATAAATACCCCCTACCCTTAGTGAAGGACTTGATCGCCCAGTTATCGGAGGGACAGATATTCACTAAATTGGATTTAATTGAGGCTTACCATAAATTGCAGATCAAACCAGAGGACAGGTGGAAGACGGCCTTCTCCTGCGCCTTCGGATTATTCAATTATTGTGTGCTCCCATTCGGTTTATGCGGGGGAGGGGCCGCGTTCATGCAATTAATCAACGAAGTGTTGTATCCATTATTGTACAAGGGAGTCTTTATTTTTTTAGATGACATATTGATAATGTCTCGGACTAAGGAGCAACACGTAGAACTAGTCAGGGAAGTCCTACAAAAGTTGAGGGAAGCGAAGCTGTATGCGAAGCTTGCCAAGTGCGAGTTCAATAAAGACCAGATAGACTTTCTGGGGTATAGGATTTCCTCCCAGGGAGTGGCGATGGACCCTGCGAAGGTGGAAGACGTGAGGGGGTGGGAAGCCCCCAGAACACGGAAGCAGCTGCAATCCTTCCTGGGGTTCGCAAACTTCTATAGAACATTTATCAAGGACTTTGCGCGCCTCACTTTGCCGTTAACGGATTTGTTAAAGACTAAAGGCAGGGGAGAAACAGCCAAAGTGAAGGCCCCAGGGGCCAAACTGACCTGGACAATAGAATGCCAGGAAGCTTTCGAAGCCCTTAAAAAGCGTTTTACTGAGGAGCCTGTCCTACAGCACCCTGATATGTCTAAGGCCTTTGTACTACATTGCGATGCGTCAGACCGGGCATATGGGGCAGTTCTGCTGCAGAAAGACGAGGGGGGGAACCTGAAGCCATGTGGCTATCTGTCGAAAAAGTTTAGCGATACAGAAAAAAACTGGCCGATTTGGGAGAGAGAAGCCTTAGCGATTCTGAAAGCACTAGAGTGCTGGAGACACTTTCTGGAAGGAAGTGGAACACCGTTTGAGGTGTGGACTGATCATAGAAATTTACAGTATCTGAGATCCCCTCGTAAACTATCAGCGAAGCAGATTAGATGGGCCCAATATTTCAGCCGTTTTGATTTCAGACTCAAGTTCTTCCAGGGGAAACACAACATACTCGCTGACGCTCTCTCTCGGATGCCTCAGCACGGGGGAGGAATTCAGGAATCTGAGGGGAGCCTTTTCCTAGATAAGCAATGGGGCCTGGCAGTACTGACTCGAGCACAAGCGGCCAAGGAAAACAAACGTACTGCCATTTCCACGGGGGGAGGAGAAATATGGGAGGAAGAGTTGAAGCGAGCATATGGAATGGACAAATGGTTACAAACGAACAAAGAACAGGGAGAACTGTGTGGGGATTTGGTGTTTGTAAATAAGAAATTGTATATTCCTGAATGTTTAAGATAAGAAATGTTAAGGAAGTGCCATGATAACAAGGGTGCAGGTCATCTAGGCCCCACCAGGACTATTAAACTGTTGGCCAAACAATGCTGGTGGCCCGGAATGAGGAAAGACGCCAGGGGGTACGTCACGCAGTGTGAATTATGTGCAGAGGGAAAAACACCACCTGGGAAGCCCCAGGGGCTATTGCAGAAGGTGGTGGAGCCCATGAGGCCATGGGAATGCGTGGCAATGGATTTTGTAGGCGAACTACCCCCCAGCAGAGGCCACAGATACATTTGGACAATATTGGACCTATTCTCAAAACAGGCACACTTTGTGGCCCTGCCAAAACTCCCCTCGGCTGAAAAGCTCGCTGATTTGTATGTGAAGCATGTATATCGCCTACATGGGTGTCCCGACAAAATAATTAGCGACCGGGGAGTCCAATTCACTGCAAAATTTTGGGGAAAATTCTTACAGCTGTTAGGAGCGGAAAGGAATCTGAGCTCGGCTTTTCATCCCGCAACCAACGGGGGGGTCGAACGTACCCAACAGACACTGTGCCAATTCTTGAGGATATACACCAATTATAGACAGGACGATTGGGCGGACCTTCTTCCGTTTGCTGAGATGGCTTTTAACGGGGCCGTACATTCGGCCACAGGTCGTGCCCCATTCGAAATAGTATACGGACAGGAGGTGGCACCTTTCCCCAGGCTACCCGAGTGGAAGGAAGGAGAGGGCCAGACCGACAAGGAATGGCCGGCCAAAATTAAGCAAGGGTGGCAGACCGTGGTGGAGGCATTGCGGGAAACACAAAAGAAGTACAAGCTCTTTGCAGATCGTAGGCGCCGAGAGGGGGACAAATTGGGCGAAGGAGATCTGGTTTGGCTGAGCACAAAAAACCTGAAATTGGGGTTCCCATCTAAGAAATTGGCTCCACGCTATATAGGGCCGTTCAGGGTAGCGAAAAGAATAAACGAAGTGACCTATGAGCTGAGGCTACCCAAGGACCTAGGAAAGGTACACCCGGTATTCCATTGCAGCCTGTTAAAAAAGTATAAAGGAACTCTGGACAGCGGAGAACAATAGTGGTGTTTAATCTTTTCCTTCCAGGACGAAGGGGAGGAGGACGCCATGTCAGAACCCTGCTACTAGAGCCTGTATGTGGCTCTGAGTTTCAGGGTCACTGACATTGACAAGACACCTGCGTCTCAGGACTCGGAGAAGAAACGGCTGCTGGACTTGGCGGGGAATTTGCGCGGGGTTTTACTGAGCGGGAAGAGACTTTTCAAATGAGGGGGAGGGTATATAAAGGATGGTTGGCCGGAGTCTCCCATTCTTGGCTTTTCTGATGTTTATGTTTCCTGCAGTAAAGTTTCTGGTGATATCACAGAGAGTCTCGTGTGTTCATTCAGGAGCGGCTGTGGTGAGCTGACAACTCCTCATCAATGTGATAAGGTCCATAGTCTAACCCCCATGCCACTACACCAGATAAATACAACAGAACTGGCTTCCCAATTCCTATGTGATTCCACTTCCATTCCTTCTGCTAATCCCTACTTCAATATCACCTGTTCTTTGACTGAGTCCCCTTTTCCCACCTCTTATTGTAACTCTGCCTATACAGTCTTTCCTTGGCAGTCTTTCCTGGATTATACCAACTTCCTACTTCCTCCCCACTCCTCTATGGTTCTTCCTGAAAGGAATTTCAGATTGCAAATTTCCTGGTCCAAGGCCTGTTTGCATCACTGTTTGCATCGCTGAAGCTAGATCATTGCTGTATTTCATGCCGGATAATTTACAGCATTGCTTCATTGCTGTATTTCAAGACAGACAATTTACAGTATTGCTTCATATTTTATCAGGATAGGGAAGAAGACTTGCCTTTCCATAAGCTGTTTTGAATGAAAGCATTATTTGCTGCCGCTGCTTATTTGAACGACTTCCAAGACACTCGATGATTGCCTGCTCATCAGTTCCTGTAAACACAGAGAACACCATTACGCAAATAAGGCAGATTGCTTCCAGATGGATATCTCTTTGCACCATCTATCAAAATGCATTGTGCAATTTACTTTGCTTCCCTATCTCAATGTCAGGGGAATCCTTCACCTTTACCTAAGCATCTTAGACTGATTTTCTAGATCTGGTGCAGTCTGGCTTTAGGCCGGGACATGGTACCGAGGCAGCATTGGTTGCCTTAGTCGATGATCTACGCCGGGAACTGGACAGGGGGAGTGTGACCCTGCTGGTTCTGCTGGACCTCTCAGAGGCCTTTGATACCGTAAACCACAGTATCCTTCTGGGAAGCCTCACGGGAATGGGGCTCGGAGGTACTGTTCTGTCCTAGAGGGTCATTCTCAGATGGTGTCAATGGGGGACACCTGCTCGACCCCCCAATCATTGTCTTGTGGGGTCCCGCAGGTTTCGGTACTGTCCCCCATCTTGTTCAACATATACATGAAGTCGCTGAGAGAGATCATCCAGAGTTTCGAGGTATAGTATCATCTCTATGCAGATGATGTCCAGCTCTGTCACTCCTTTCCACCTGTCACTAAGGAGGCTGTTCAGGTCCTGAACTGGTGCTTGGCCGCTGTGTCAGACTGGATGAGGGCGAACATATTGAAATTTAATCCAGATAAGACAGAGGTCCTACTGATCAGTTGTAAGGCCGAACAGGGCATAGGGTAACAGCCTGTGTTGGACAGGGTCGCACTCCCTCTGAAGACACAGGTTCGCAGTCTGGGTGTTCCCCTGGATTCATCACTGAGGCTGGAACCCCAGGTCTCGGCGGTGGCCAGGGGAGCATTTGAACAATTAAGACTTGCGCGCCAGCTGTGCCCGTACCTTGGGAAGTGTGACTTGGCCACAGTTGTCTACGATCTGGTTACATCCCGTTTGGATTACTGCAACACGCTCTATGTGGGGTTGCCTTTGAAGATGGCCCGGAAGCTCCAATTAGTACATCAGGTGGCAGCCAGATTAATAACTGGGGCGGCATATAGGAAGCACACTACTCCCTTATTAAGCCAGCTCCACTGGCTGCCAATATGCTACCGAGCCCAATTCAAAGTCCTGGTTTTGACCTATAAAGCCCTAAATGGTTCTGGCCCAACTTATCTGCCCAAACGTATCTCCTCCTATGAGGCATCAAGAACCCTAAGATCGTCTGGAGAAGCCCTGCTCTCGATCCCACCCGCCTCGCAAGTGCAGCTGGTGGGAATGAGGGACAGGGCCTTCTCAGTGGTGGCTCTTCGGCTGTGGAACACCCTACCTTGTAACATTCGGCATGCCCTGACTCTTCTGGGCTTTAGGAAAAACCTAAAGACATAGTTATGTGCACAAGCATTCAATATATAAGCACTATGATCTGACATGGTCTGAACGAAGGTTTACGTACAAGGTTTCTGGATGAATGGATTTAGATATTTATATGTTTTAAAGTTTTTATATGTTTTTATTAATTACTGTTAATTGTTTTAATGTGTTGCTTGATTTTACCGAATTTTGTTCTAGGCATTGAATTTTGCCAATTTCTGTAAGCCGCCTTGAGTCCCCTCGGGTTAGAAAGGCAGGGTAGAAATATTGTAAATAAATAAATAAATTCTTACTGAAGCAAACAAGAAGTAAAGTCAATTCCTATCACATTACATTATTATAACACTATTTCACACTAACTGATATGGCTACATCTTGCGGAATTCTGGGGTTTGCAGTTCAGTGAAGCCAAAGAATTTTCTGGGAGATGATTCTAAATGCCCCTCCCAGCCATTGTGACCAGCCCAACAGCCATTGAGAGCCCTTCCCACTGTCCTCAGCTGTCATTCCACTGGCCAAACAATGGGAGACAGCCAGCAGCCAGACACAGCTCCATTGTGTCTTATTTATTACATCTAATTATCTTATGTAAATGGTATGCCTGGGAGCATATCAATGTTTCATAAGCCACTCTGACAGTATTTGTGGCTGAAGAGTGGAGTATTAATATTCAAAATAAAAAAAACCTGCATATGCCATCATGGCAGTTACATTTGAATAATACCATGATATAACATGATATGGTCAAAATTCATCATACCACTTCTGCTGTCACTATTGTACTGCATTGCTTTTAGTGCAGTAACCAATAACTATATATTCATTGCATATCATCATAATCAGCTATGAATTTTTATTCTACAACTGGCCCTCCACATTTGTTCTGACCAAGGCATTTCAATATCCTTACGGCAGAACCTAGATTGTGATCCAAGGATAGAAACCACATATATTGCTGTTCTCCCATTTTCTTTCAAGATATCTGTAGGCAGAGGTGCAACATGCAACATTTCATAATGCTCCTATGAAGCAATTCTGTGACGTAAGCATCTTAAGGGCCTCCTGGTGGCGGAGCAGATTAAACCGCTGAGCTGCTGAACTTGCTGACCAAAAGGTTGGGGGTTTGAATCCAGGGAGTGGGGTGAGCTTCCGCTGTAAGGCCCAGCTTCTGCCAATTTAGCAGTTTGAAAACATGTAAATGTGAGTAGATCCGCTCTGGCGGAAAGGTAACTGTCATGGAACCCAGTTACAGGGCTTTGGTAATTCAGCCCTGTAACTGGGAGTCATAACATAAACAATCCCAGGAGCACCTGGCAGAAGAAGATAGAATATGCCTGGGAACTTGGGGCCGAAAGTATAAACAATTATAATTGGTCTAGTGTGTGAAAATGGTAGTAATGTGATATTGGGGGTGGGACTTGATGATGATATTTACGTGTGGTGTTACGTAGCATTAAAAGTTATAAAAATAGTTGTATGTAAACATTGAGTCATTCCTGACTTTTCCAAAGTCATGTGTTCTTCAATAAAGATTGGATTTGAGAGCAGCCATCTCTGATCTGCGTTCAGACTGATCCTTTGAAGTGAGCAGGACAATTAAGTCAGGAATCCAGTTCTCACCCTCCTGCAAATTTGCAGTGAAGTGATAATGAGCAGGGAAGGAGATCAAAGCCATGACGGAGCAAAGGGGCCTCCGCTGGGAGCTCTGCCGTTGGCAGAAGAGACATTGCAAGCCATAGCTTCCTCTACGGGGTACCCCAAGCCGGACGGCGTGACCCAGAGGATTCCCAGAGGGGGAAGAGGCGTTCCGGCGGCGGCAGAAACCAGTTGGGGATCTGGAGGAAGCATGCCGGAGACCGTGGCCCTGCGGTTATCCATCCTGGAAACTCATTTATCCAGGCTGTCGGATACCGTGGGGAGAATAGTGCCAATATTGGAAGAGAATCTCCAAAAAGAGCACATCCGATATGGCGCCGAGAGAGAGCCAAGCAAAGGAGGCGATTGGAGCCAGAGGGGACAGCGAGCTTCAACGCAGAGTCCCGCGGCGGCAAGGGACGAGGGAGACGAGGAATATTGGCAAGAGCTGGAGTTCCGGGACAGAATGGCGCGCGAAGTGGAGCGCCAGCAAGCTCTGGGAATTCTGAGGCCGCCAACCCCAACAGAGCTCCCAACCCCCCGAATGGGCGTCGGAGTAGAAAGACCACTGGGGCCAGGGATCGGGTCCAGTGGATTAGCTGACGAAGGCGGAGAGGAGCAGGAGATCCAGGAAGAGGAGGAGGATGTGCCGTACGACGGGGAAAGGCGAGATGCGGGGGCTACAGCGAGGCCAGTATGCGGATGGGGGGAAGGGCCGACAGCGGCGGCAGGATTTCGGGAGCCGCGCAGAATGACCACCGGAGTGGGGCGCGGCGTGATCCAAGGAAACCCGATGCAACCCTTCCCCATGCCTCCCAGACAGCATCAACGGGCCGCTGAATGGATGCCAAGAAGGGAAGATCTCAAGCTAGAATACGGAGGGGAATCAGCCGAACTGAACTTTTTTCTAATTAGCATCAGGGGATACATGGAAGACAATGCACACACATTCCCCTCCGAAGCAAGCAGGGTTCGGGCCATCGGCAACACACTAAAGAGAGGAGCGGCCAGCTGGTATGTGCAACTACATGCCAGACAGGACCCATGCCTGAGGTCAGTGCCCCGCTTCCTCGCCGCACTGGAAAACCGGTTCAGAGACCGGCTAGAGCAATTGAGAGCTCGAGACCAGCTTAGAGGAATAAAGCAGAGGGACAAAACGGTGCCCGAGTACGCAGAGGAATTCCTCCACCTCGCGGAAAGGGTGCCAGAGTGGTCCGAAGTAACCAAAGTGGAAATATTTAAAGAGGGACTACGCCCCGAGGTTTTCAGCTGGGCAGCACACAGAGATGACCCCGAAACGCTACAGGGATGGATTCAACTAGTGGGGCGCGTTGAATCCACCCTGGCCCAAGTAAAGCGCTTCAGGAGCAGCGGCGGCCAGCAAAGGCCGGTGGCGAGAGGTCGAGGAGAAACGAGGAAGCAAGAAAGACCCGGAGGGAGGCCGGGGATTCCCTCCAGAGGAGATGACAACAAACCTAAACCGGGATGCTTTGTATGTGGGAAGACGGGCCATCGAGCAGCAGAATGCTGGGCCCGGAAGGGGGAGCCGCCAAAACCCTCAAAGCCCAAGCCAG
Source organism: Anolis carolinensis (assembly GCF_035594765.1). NCBI lineage: Eukaryota > Metazoa > Chordata > Lepidosauria > Squamata > Anolidae > Anolis > Anolis carolinensis. Next base: position 179,090,328 of record NC_085843.1, read on the forward strand.
CAACCGGGAGGCGTGCGGAGGAGGAGGTGCAAGCCCCAGAATCTCCAGAAAAATTGGTGAGTCGGGACAAACGCATGATAGTAGTACCAATCTGCCTATCGGGGCTAGAGAATCGGGCCACCTGCAAGGCATTTGTGGATTGTGGTTGTTCCAGGAATATTATAACTCCAGAGTTAGCAGAAGCGTTGAAATGCCAGCAGATGGCGCTTGACTCCCCAATTGCGTTTTCGCAGTTAGACGGATCAGTTGCTACTGGGGAAGTATCTACAAAGGAAATACGGGAGGTCCCATGTAAAATAGGCAAATGGGAAGGAAGAATATCCTTTGTGATAGCCCCTATTGCCACATACCACGTAATATTAGGGATACCATGGCTCGAACAGGCAAATCCCGAAGTAGATTGGAGAGGAAAGAGCCTAGCATTTAAAGAACAGCAGACGCAATGGGAGATAAGCAAGATTGCAGAAGAGGAGGACGAGGGAGATGAAGAAGGTGAAATAGACCCACTGCTATTGCCACCTGAATACAGAGACTTTGTGGATGTGTTCAATCAGAAAGAGGCAAGTAAATTACCTCCCAAAAGGAATATAGAAGTAGAAATTGAAATAACCCCCGGAGCAAACTTACCAAAACCAAAAGTGTATCCCATGTCTGTGCAGGAGAAGGAGGAATTGAGGAAGTACATTGATAAAAACCTGGCGCGGGGCTTCATTAAGCCATCCAATTCTCCTCTCGGGGCCCCAGTGTTATTCAGGAGAAAGAAAGACAACTCCCTAAGACTGTGCATTGATTATCGAAATTTAAATGCAATTACTAAGGACAATAAATACCCTATGCCCTTAGTAAAGGATTTAATTACCGTATTGAAAAAAGGGAGCATATTTACTAAACTTGATTTAATTGAAGCGTATCATAAATTAAGAATAAAACCGGAGGATACTTGGAAAACTGCATTTTCCTGCGCATTCGGCCATTTTGAATATAAAATTTTGCCTTTCGGTTTAAAAAATGGAGGCGGTTGCTTTATGCAGCTTATAAATGAAATACTACACCCATTGTTGTACAGAGGGGTATTCATATTCCTTGATGATATCTTGATCGTGAGTGAAGATAAGGAAAAGCACGTGAAATTGGTCCGGGAAGTTTTGCAGAGACTAAGAGAAGCAAAGCTGTACGCAAAACTGTCCAAATGTGAATTTAATAAAACTCAAATTGACTTTCTGGGGTATCGGATATCTCCAGAAGGGCTAGCTATGGATCCAGCTAAAGTATCAGATGTGAAAGAATGGGGAGTGCCTCAAACAAGGAGGCAATTGCAATCATTTCTGGGGTTTGCAAATTTTTACAGACCCTTCATAAAAGGCTTCGCGCAAATAACCGCACCCCTTACTGAACTTTTAAAAACAAAAGGGAAAGGGGAGACAGCAAAAGTAAAAGCTCCTGGCGCCAGACTAAGTTGGACGCCAGAATGCCAAAAGGCATTCGAAACCCTAAAAGAATGCTTCACAGAAGGACCCATCCTAAAACACCCCGATATCAGGAGCCCTTTCATAATCCATTGCGATGCCTCAGACTGGGCATACGGAGCAGTACTATTGCAAAAAGATCAAAATGGGAACTTAAAACCCTGTGGATATTTGTCCCGGAAGTTCAGCGAAACTGAAAAAAGTTGGCCAATATGGGAAAAAGAGGCATTAGCCATATTAAAAGCCTTAGAATGCTGGCGACACTTCCTCGAAGGAAGCGGAATCCCATTTGAAATTTGGTCTGACCATAAGAACCTCCAGTATTTAAAGTCCCCTCGAAAATTGTCCCCCAAACAGATTAGATGGGCACAATACTTCAGCAGGTTCGATTTCCAATTAAAGTTTTTTCAAGGGAAGCAGAATGTCTTGGCAGATGCTCTTTCACGCATGCCTCAACACGAAGGAATACCCACAGCAAAAGAGGGAACAATATTCTCTGACAAACAATGGGGCTTAGCTGTCAGAACAAGAGCACAAACCCAAAAGGAGAACACTGCTATGGTTGAACTCGACGGAAAAGATAATTGGGGAAACGAGCTGAAACAGTCTTATGAAGGAGACCAGTGGATCGCGTCCAATGCAGAACAGGGGGAGCAGAAGGGGGGATTTTGGTTTGTGAACAAGAAACTGTATATCCCAGCAACATTAAGGATCAAGATTTTGCATCGTTTTCACAACAACCAGAGCGCTGGTCATACAGGAATTACAAAAACAACAAAAGCAATAGCAAAACATTGCTGGTGGCCAGGGATGAGGAAGGACATAAAAAATTATGTTGTTCAATGTGATGATTGTGCCAGAAATAAATCGAGAGGAGGGAAGCCAATGGGATTATTACAAACAGTAGCAGAACCTACCAGACCTTGGGAATGTGTAGCTATGGACTTTGTGGGGGAACTACCGGTTAGCAAAGGACATCGTTATATTTGGACAGTATTGGACCTGTTTTCTAAACAGGCCCACTTTATAGCACTGACGAAACTACCATCAGCCGAGAAACTAGCTGAATTGTACATAAACCACATTTACAAACTGCATGGATGTCCCAGTAGAGTGGTCAGTGACAGAGGAGTACAATTCACAGCAAAATTTTGGGAAAAATTCCTGGAAATGCTAGGAGCAGAAAGGAGTTTAAGTTCTGCTTTTCACCCCATGACAAATGGGGCGGTAGAACGTACTCAGCAGACACTTGGGCAGTTCCTTCGAATGTACTCTAACATGAGACAAAATGACTGGTCTCGGTGGTTGGCTTTTGCAGAACTAGCTTTTAATTCGACTATACATTCAGCAACAAATAAAACCCCCTTTGAAGTAGTTTACGGGTATGAAATACAGCCTCTGCCCCAGCTGCCAAGATGGACAGAGAATGAGGGAACAGAGGCAGGGAAATGGAAAGCGCAAATGATGGAATGCTGGAGTCAAGTGACTGCATCCTTAAAAGAAGCACATAAAAAGTATAAAGTATTCGCAGACAGAAAGAGGGTGGAAGGTGATAAATTGGAGAAAGGAGATTTAGTGTGGCTAAGTACCCAAAACATCAAACTGGGGCTACCTTCGAAAAAATTGGGCCCTAAATATATTGGACCATTTAGAATACAGGGTGTTATCAACGAGGTGACTTTCCAGTTGGCATTGCCAAAAAGTTTAGGGAAAATACACCCTGTATTCCATCGTAGCTTACTGAAAAAATATATGGGTACTTTGGACAAAATGGACACATAGAATTATTGTTTTGTTTCAGGCTTGTGATGAAAGAAGAACCGAAGAGGAGGACGAAGAAAAGGAGGGCACCATGTCATGGAACCCAGTTACAGGGCTTTGGTAATTCAGCCCTGTAACTGGGAGTCATAACATAAACAATCCCAGGAGCACCTGGCAGAAGAAGATAGAATATGCCTGGGAACTTGGGGCCGAAAGTATAAACAATTATAATTGGTCTAGTGTGTGAAAATGGTAGTAATGTGATATTGGGGGTGGGACTTGATGATGATATTTACGTGTGGTGTTACGTAGCATTAAAAGTTATAAAAATAGTTGTATGTAAACATTGAGTCATTCCTGACTTTTCCAAAGTCATGTGTTCTTCAATAAAGATTGGATTTGAGAGCAGCCATCTCTGATCTGCGTTCAGACTGATCCTTTGAAGTGAGCAGGACAGGTAACAGTGTTCCATGAAGTCATGCTGGCCACATGACCTTTGAGGTGTCTTTGGACAATGCTGGTTCTTTGGCTTAGAAATGGAGATGAGCATCAACCCGCAGAGTCGGACATGACTAAACTTAATGTCAGAGAAATCCTTTACCTAAACAACTTAGACTGAATGTAATAACAACGGTACTCACCAAATCCTTTCATGGCCTTCCTCAATACCTCGGCATCCCTCAGGGGATCAAATGACGAAGCATCACGGATTGTACCTCTATATCCCGTCTACATTGTCCCAAAGAAAACAAGAGATATCAACTAAACTTGACAAATCTGATATAACTAAGCTTTCCTTCACAGTCACATTTGCAAAAAGTACCCTAACAAAAAGAAGTCAAGTTCCAGATTTCAAGAACCTTGTTCTTGCATCATATTTCCTGACTTAGAAGTCTGACAAACTTAGCATAATCATCATCATCATCATCTTTATTTATATACTGCCCTATCTACTCAGGGGTTTGGTCAATCAGGGAGAAGAGTAATAGTCCTTCATAAAGTTCTGCTGTGTTTAGGATTATATAAAAGGCATGAGTCTTCTATGTAGTTCTCTTCAAGCCAAGGAGCATCTCACAACTATGGGCAGAACTAAATGGTCAGCAATAGAAGGGATTGACAACCTCAGCCACCAACTAAAACACTGCAAAAGACTGACACAGCTTGCTAGTACAGGTTGAGCATCATTTATCTGGAATTTCAAAATCCGAACAATCCAAAATCCAAAACAGTCCACATAAGTGGCTGAGATCTTCCTAATGGTTAAATGTATACAAACTTTGTTTACTGCAAAAAAAAAAAACAATTTAAATATTGTATACAGGTAGCTTCTGTATAAGATGCATATGAAACATAAACCAGTTTCATGATTAGACTCTGGCCTCTCTCAAATATATATCATTATATACCATATGCAAAAACAGGAGTATTCCAGAATCTAGTGGGAAAAAACCCTGAAATACTTCTGGTCCCAGGCATTTCAGATAAGAGATAATCAACCTATAACAAGTATCAAATAAGGAAAGAAACCTTCTTAAACCTTCCGCCTCTCCATTTTTCTATGCAACTCACCTACATTAATCTTTTTCCTAATAATAATAATAATAATAATAATAATAATAATAATAATAATAATAATAATAAGTTTATTTGTATCCCGCCTCCATCTCCCCCGAAGGGGACTCGGGGCAGCTTACAGCAAAATCAAAATACAAACAATGATAAAATATAAAACATCAGGACAAAAACAAAACCAATTTAAAAAAATATACACAATAAGTTAAAAAACACCATGCAACTTGGCAAATATGTGTCTAGGATCTCTATCTGAAGAAAGTTGTATGTGTGCGGTTCAGAGAGTATTGTCTGGCAAATGTTATACTCACTGCTTGCCCTCTCAAAACAGAATTCTTCCTCTCTCTACATATAGATTTTGCCTCAAGTTTTATCTTTTAACCGTCAGAGGTACAAAATGTTAGCAAGCACTTTCTTACAGCTGCAGGAGTCACTGTGGGCATCGTCGGTCCTGGATACGATGGCATAGAAGGATTAACAGCTGGGCCAGAAGGATAATTTGGCATGGGCTGCTGACCAGGATACGACATAGGCTGAGGCTGTTGTCCTGCTTGTGGCATGTTGGTGTTCGGATACGATGGATAAGCTGGCATTCCTGATGGTGGGTTTCCTCCTGGAACTGGTGGGTACATTCCATAAGAAGGTTGCTGTCCTTGTGGTGGCTGCCCAAATCCTCCTGGAGGAACAGGGGGATAGCCCCCAGGCGCTGGAGGGTAGAGACCCGGTTGTGGCATGTTGGCACCCCCAAATGTCCCTGACATGTTGGAAGCCTGCAACAACAAACAGACAAGATAGGTAAACAATCAAAGGTCTTATCACTACTCCTGCTCCTTACACAGAGACCCTTGACTGATTAATTTCCAAAGGGGCAGTAATATTACAATAGTCCGGCATGACCAACAAATCTTTAAGACTAACAGTTGCATAGCATGATCTTTATGGATTGTAATCTTATTCAGTTTCAGAATACCTGCAAAGAGCTTTAATCTCAGAAGTATCAGGATTTTCCAAGAACACGAAGGCACACTATAGCAGTTTACCTTCCATCATTTGCGTATCGGGATAAACATGCAAATAGCTTAAATAGTTTGCACATGCATAATAGAAGGGTTTTTCAATAATATAAAGGCTTCACTTATATATAACAGAAACTTATGCTCTAAAACAGTGGTTATTAACCTTTTCTTCACCATAGACTTTCTTAAATATCATCTGTTGCCGCAGACCACCAAAACCTAACTCAAGATACAAAATCCTAAAGGGCATCAAATATTTAAAATTGCTCATCAAGGGTTCCCAAGTTGTTAATACTGTACTATAATAATAATAATAATACAGTAGAGTCTCACTTATCCAACATAAATGGGCCGGCAGAACGTTGGATAAGCGAATATGTTGGATAATAAGGAGAGATTAAGGAGAAGCCTATTAAACATCAAATTAGGTTATGATTTTACAAATTAAGCACCAAAACATCATGTTATACAACAAATCTGACAGAAAAAGTAGTTCAATAAGCAGTAATGCTACATAGTAATTACTGTATTTACGAATTTAGCACCAAAATATCACGATGTATTAAAAACATTGACTAAAAAAATGCGTTGGATAATCCAGAACGTTGGATAAGCGAATGTTGGATAAGTGAGACTCTACTGTAATAATAATAATAATCCCTTAGCACTATCGGTAGTATTTCTAAGAGCCTGTGAACCCCTCTCGTTCTTTAAGATTAACTAAAATTATATCTCTAATTGGGTTTTTGAATAACTCTATTGTGGTAGGTGAGTTGTAAACATAAAGGCTTCCATCAGGAGCAAGAAAACATTTATGGAACCTATTATGCAAATCTTTCAAATGTCATTTGATAAGTGATATGTCCTCCCTCAGACTACACTTTGTTAGTGGCATCAAGAAAATTCATGAGATTTGGACATTTTTCATGGTTTCAGTTTGATAGATGACAATGCCACAATTTCAATGTTTTCATCTGTGTTGTCAAAGGCTTTCATGGCTGGAATCACGGGGTTGCTGTATAGCCATGTTCCAGAAGCATTCTCTCCTAACTTTTTGCTCACATCTATGGCAAGCATCCTCAGAGGTTGAGGGGTTTTCATCTTTGCTGCAATCTTGTCCTTCAACTTGAAAGATTAACCTTTTCTCTTTGAAGTCAGTCTACAAATATTCCTTGCCATAATGGCAGCACTTTTTAAAAGATAACTAGAAGCTTTGCTTTGGTTTTTGGGGAAATTTTGAAACTAAAATGGTTAGGAACTAGCCTTCGTTTAGCAAAGTAGCAGACAAAACGTGCCTCAATTTCTGTGTTGCTTTCCTTAGTTTCCTTGCTAACTCAAAAAAACAAACAAGGTAGGCAGTTGTAGATTAAAAATGCAATGTTTACTGATGACTTTGCATTTACATATACATGGCAAACTTACATCCTAGATGGAGGAGCAAAATATGGTGAAAGACTAGGAAAGAAACTGAGAGACAGGTCAGGAGAGACAGAAGATAAATTAAAAGGAGGAGTTTTTATATTGATTCATATTGTTCACTTGCAAGTTATTTATAACCATTAATTTTAAAGGATAGTAAGAGCAAATGTGGTTGTTAGGTGAGAGAAATAAAGAGAAAGATTGATCATGTAAATAATCCTATTCTATCTAAAACTCCTGTTATAACAGAACGAGAATGCTGGAATTTTCCAATACAAAATGCATATACATGTACATGCGTGGAATCTTAGAGGAGCTTCTCGGCTTTGTTTCACACTACAGGGAGGTTTCGAAAAGTATTTGATTTTTTTATTTGCGGTATTTATATACTGCTCTTCTCAACCCCAAAGGGGACCCAGAAAAGGCAACCTACCTCTACATAATACTTATTTGGGAAGACAAAAAAAACTCTTGAAGAAAATGAAGGCACAAAAGAAGATGGGAGAGAAAGCTGGACAAAAATTGAATAAAAAAGAAGGAATAGGAAAGAGAGGTTTTATTCATTTGTGTGCGTGTGTGTATAAGCCTCTTTGGGCCATCCCCTGAAAAGTAGAATCAAGAGCCAAATGGGAGATGGTATCTGCCTCTGCAGGCCTGAGATTGCTGTAACCATTATACTTTCTTCCATTTAGGGTTTTTAGCAACTTCTGTTTTGCTGCAAGCCAAGATCAAAGCACCCCTGGATGACAGAGTTCTGGCAATAAACTTCCAGTTTGGGAGCAAATTATGGGATCTCTTAGGAGGTGCAAAAACATCCTTGAGGCCACATATAGCCTATAAGATGTTTCCCCGCACCCCAATCTAAATACATTAATAACACATTCAACAAGGAGAAACACAGGGAGAAGAATGCTGTAACTAACTTCAACAGAAACGATATGATGTATACTGTTAAAACAGTAATTACTTACCATTTGTGCCATATAGTCAGAATTAAACTGATTTGCATAGTTTCCAACATTTTCTAGTCCAATTGGTGGGGGATTTGCTGGAGGATAGCTGGGGGAGCCCCAGGGATTGCTACCTGGAATTACAACAAAAGCAATACAATAATTATAAACCAAATTGTTGGATGCTTATTTGTTACATGTGTGGCTTTCTGCTGATGCATTGTGATGGCCACTGGCCATGCTGGGTAGAGGATTCTGGAACCTATATTTATATTCCAAGCTCTGTTTTTAATTTTAATGGCTAAAATTATGTCATGGACCAGTCCATGTGAACTGGTCCATGAGGTCACGAAGACCTCAAATTTTTCAGATTTGGCAGAGGTGACATTTTCTGAAAAATTTGATGATTTTCCAAACCCGGCAGGTCACGAAGAGTCAGAGACAACTAAACGATTGAGCAGCAGCAGCAAAATTATGTTATTCTGAGAGCTTTTTGTCTTTAGTCTTATTCAGTTCTCCATCCCCAACTGTCCCACTTCCATCCTCAGCAGAGACTCCAAGAGACCCTCCTGGAGCAAAAGACACCTAAGTAAAACATAGAAGGCTGAGAGGAGACATGATAGCCATGTACAAATATGTGAGGGGAAGTCATAGGGAGGAGGGAGCAAGCTTATTTTCTGCTGCCCTGCAGACTAGGACACGGAACAATGGCTTCAAACTACAGGAAAGGAGATTCCACCTGAACATCAGGAAGAACTTCCTCACTGTGAGGGCTGTTCGGCAGTGGAACTCTCTCCCCCGGGCCGTGGTGGAGGCTCCTTCTTTGGAGGCTTTTAAGCAGAGGCTGGATGGCCATCTGTCGGGGGTGCTTTGAATGCGATTTCCTGCTTCTTAGCGGGGGGTTGGACTAGATGGCCCTTGAGGTCTCTTCCAACTCTACTATTCTATGATTCTATGATTCTATAGATTGTCAGCCAATTAAGAGTGAATATAACCACCCAATGCCAGGCAATCCCATTCACAAAACACACAAAAAACAGTGGTGCTCACTGCGTCATTATATATATATATATATATATATATATATATATATATATATATATATGTATGCGCAATATACATAAGTTATTCTAGGAGAAAGGCAGGGTATACATTCAGATAATAATAATAATAATAATAATAATAATAATAATAATAATAATAACAACTACTACTACTACTACTACTACTACTACTTTATTTTTTATACCCTGCCACCATCTTCCTGAAGGGACACTGGGCAGCTTACACATGGGACAGAAAGTCCAACAGACATAAAAGCAAACAATCAATTAAAACAGAACCACCACTAAAATAAAATAAAATAAAACATTGTAAAATACAACATAAAACATAAAACAGTGCCTAGACCAGTGGTTCTCAACCTGTGGGTCCCCAGGTGTTTTGTCCTACAACTTTCAGAAATCCTAGGTAGTTTACCAGCTGTTAGGATTTCTAGGAGTTAAGGCCAAAACATCTGGGGATCCACAGGTTGAGAACCACTGATCTAGACTGACCACGTAGGTAGGGCCTGTCACTTTCAGAGACCACTGTGACATGGAGGGCTGAGAGGGTGGAAGGGATTGTCATCCAGTGTACCTAGGCAGTCTGAGCCTGAAAAACTCAGAATGGCCTTGGGGACAGTTGCAGCCAGTTCTGGGCCAGAATTACTGGTTTCCCCATATTTGGATAACATGGGTAAGGCTGTTTAAGGTGGCCTTGTCCCACATTACCCCAAAACATCCCCTTGCAGGCATTTGGCTACCATGAGGCTGATCTCTTAGTAGCCAAAGTGGTGACCACTTAACAAACTGCAGAAGTGACCTATGCTAACAAGTTGCCAAAGCTAGAATCAAAACAAAGAAAATGGTGATATATATTAGAAGTTGAAGTGCATCTTTTTTCCTGCTCTGTCAAGCCATTAGTTTGTCTAACATAATTCTGTTAACGTCTCCCTCCCCATGTTGTTACACAAGATCCTTTTATTTTAACGGGGAAAATGAATCTTTAGTCTTCTGTACCTATATTCATGTGATTTGGACCCTTCTATTAGTTCATCAACATATTTGTACCACTTGTTTTGCCCAGACTGTGCCCTCCCAGAGAGCGTCTTAGCAGCTCATTGGTCCCTCACTCTAGCCAATCCTCAGCTGCCATTCTCCTTGCAAAGGGAATCCCTACCCAGAGGCAGTGGCATCTACTGAGCTCCCATTTTACATAGTCAGCTCCAACAACCTAAATAAAATATAATAATTTACCTGGAGCAGCAGGGGGATACCCACTGGCAGGTGGATACCCACTTGCGGGAGGATACCCTGGATAACTCATTCTGTAAACCTGAAACAAACAAACAAACAAAAAGACAGTTATTAATATACTTCAGCTTATTAACAACATGATCTAAAATAAAATTAAAACCTGCTTTAATTTTTTTCTTTTCACACTGTAAAATTGGTAAATGTTTCTTTCAACATAGTGTATATACATATCTAGCCATGGGCAAAATGTTTTCTTTTAAAAGCAACACTACACCATCCTTACTGCCAGGCAAAGGTATAAGGATTGAAGTACAAATCTGCAAGAATTCAAGTGTACTGTCTGACTACTTAAGGACACACCCAGAGCTTGGAGATATTACATTTTTGAACAACATCTCCCACAATCAAGAATCACCAGTGGATATACTGGCTGGAGGATTCTAAGAGCTATAATCTAAAAATGAAACTTTCTCAACTCTGAAAACATATCTTTCAAAGATACATACACAGCTGGGAATGCATATAGATCATTCTATTTACACAGCAAGGAGTTGCACCCACATTTGTATATGGAACAATGCACACAAGAGGTATATGTGCTTGTGGCATTTGTGTTCTGGTTTTACCTGCATGCATAGAATGGCTTTAACTTGCATGTCAAAAAGTAAATATGTGATGAGTCAATTCTTCAGCCCAGAATTAGTAAGAAAATTAAATTTATTCCCTTTCCCCAGAAAAAGTAAGTCATTACAGGCAGTTACAAACACTCAACATACAAATGATTCATAGTTAAGAACTGAGTTGTGAGAAATCTACCTCTTGGAGGGGAAATGCACTCCTGGAAGAGTTATCATGGGAAAAAGGTGTCTCCACTGAAGCTTTATCACAATCCTTGTTTCCACAACAAGCCAATTTTTTTCAAAATCTAATTATCACAGGGACAAAAAGTGAGGCAAAATCTTCTGAACGGGGACACAGACAGCAAAACAAATGCTACAAGAGTGTTAACTCTTCCCTATGCTATCCAATGCTAATACACAGTAGAGTCTCACTTATCCAAGCTAAACGGGCCGGCAGAATCTTGGATAAGCAAATATCTTGGATAATAAGGAGGGATTAATGAAAAAGCCTATTAAACATCAAATTAGGTTATGATTTTACAAATTAAGCACCAGAACATCATGTTATACAACAAAATTGGCAGAAAAAGTAGTTCAATACGCAGTAATGTTATGTTGTAATTACTGTATTCACGAATTTAGCACCAAAATATCATGATATATTGAAAACATTGACTATAAAAATGCGTTGGATAATCCAGAACCTTGGATAAGTGAGTCTTGGATAAGTGAGACTCTACTGTATATATTGACTAGTTAAACTTACAAAATGTACCTGTTCGGACTTACAAACAAATTCAGCTTAAGAACAAATCTACAGAACCCATCTTGTTCATAACCTGGGGACTGCCTGTACTGCTTTTGGTCATTTGTATGACTTCTACATTTTAAAAGCAAGGCTTCAAAAAGCAAGTAACAAGCAGTCACATACATTACCCTTTGGGAGGGTGGGGAGATGCAGCCTACTAGAAATACATCTTATGAATCGTCCCACTCTCAAAAAGAGGAGCCCCACTGCGATGTGGCACACCTACCACATCTGTTCTATTAATAACATGAGCAAATCCAAGAAAGCAAGTTTTTCATGCTATAGTTAGGTTCCACTAAAACTGTAATGCCTTTAAGGTTACAACTCAACTACCACAATGGAGTTATTCATTCACACCAGCCAAAGAATGTCAATATGGAAAGAGGTAATGAGCAGCACAAGAGAAGAACTGTGCTGGGACCCAGTGGGTAGAAACGTTTGTTGATTTAGTCACCTACCGGAGCTTGGAATTTGTTTTGCTAGCAGTTTGCTTCCAAACATCTCCTGGTTTCTTGAAACTATACTAATACTGAAGGGGAGTGCCAGTTATTCTGGACAGTGCTGATTAGAAGTCACACAGGAATAATGTCAAAGAGGAATGAACCAGCAGGACAGTTAGGCTGTTCCCATTTTGCCTGACTAGTGATGAGGAGAACAGTTGGAGAAAAGAATGTCTATCAACAGACACAGGAAACAAAAATTGGGACTCAAATGGAATATACGAGGGTTGAATGAAAAGTAATGCCTCCACCTTCGTTACTTGGGTTTGGATGGGAATATTTTAATAAATCAAACACAGAAATAATCCTTAGAATATGCTCTTTAACTACCACTATTCACTTTTCCACATAATCACCAAACAATTGTGATTGATGGCTTCAGAAAACTTGTTCATCGTTGGCAGCAATGTATTCATCACGGAAGAAGTCAACACTCTGTTTCCGCAGCCAGTGTCTCACAGTACCCATCGTGCATAGATATTCCGATAGCCAAGCAAAGCAATGTGACCCACACATTCTTGTGAAATGCTGATTATGCTTGAAATTTCTCTCTGAGTGATATGACGATCGTCCTGAATCAATCTGTCAACCTTTTGCTTGTGAAATTCAGTGGTTGCTGTCACAGGACGTCCAACTCTTTGTTTGTCACGCAAGTCAGATGTTCCCACCTCAACATCTTTAAACTTACTCGCCCAACGACGCACAGTACTCACATCAACACTATCACCATAAACAGCTTGCATTCTCTGATGAATCTCCTTTGGGGTGACACTTTATGCTGTCAAGAATTCAATGACTGCACGTTGCTTAAGTCGCATTGACCGACTGTCTGCGCAGGGTTCCATACTTGGCACTGTAACAACTGCTCAATGCTAAGGCTTCCCACCAAATGGAGCGGTAGAGGAAAGTCTACTGAACAAGCCTGTACCTGCCGCATAGCAGTACTGCCATCTGTTGAGGAGTTACAAAGGTGGAGGCATTACTTTTTATTCAACCCTCGTAACCTCATTGCTTATAGATGTCTGAGCTATAGTATGGCACAGCGCATTGATCTAAGTACCAGATAATCCATCTGATGACAGCCATCTCTACAGGGAAAGACCCATGAGATAACAGCAATCTGAATCCACAAGGATGGAAGCCACTGCATGATTCCCACTACCACCTGCAGTGAGGCAAGATGACAGGCCTCTGAAATAGGCATACCCTGAACACAACAAGGAAACCCCTAAAGCAGTGAAGTGAGCACACATGCCTTGATTTCTTCCCAAATGTATCGAGATGGTTCTCGTTGCCACACCCATGATTCTTGGTAGTTTCACATCACAACCACATACCTCCTTAATACTACAATGTTCTGCTGCTGTTATGCACAGATTTCTCATCTCTGCCCCTGGAGTGACATATAATTGATTCAGAAAAAAAATCCAAGAGCTCTGTGCCCAGTTATAGGAGCTGCCACACTACTATGTGCCTGTGCTTTTTACAACTACTTTTCTGCAATTATCTTGAAATGTTCCAACCTTTTGAAAATTCCATTCTATGTCTCACTTTTGTTTTGTGCATTTTAATATGTATTTTATAGAAATACGTTTTAATATGTGTGTTCTACAGAGAAATGATTACATGTTTTGATTATGTGTTTTAGCAAAGTTGTAACCTGCCTCAAGCCATAAGGAGAGTCAGGCAAGAAATAAAATTATTATTATTTATTATGACACAGCAAACAAGATAGATATGCTGGATTTCGTATCACAAAATCACAAGTCAAACACTTCCCAAGTCTCTATAATCTTTGTAGCGTTCTGAAGATTGGAGCATGATCAGCCCCCATTTCAAGTCTGAAATCTTTTGACCACTGAAAGAACCCACAAAGGGAAGGAAGAGGACTAGGGAAGTTGAGTCAGGTCACACTAGATATAAGCCTCCCACTTCACTCCTGTTTCCCTTTCCCTGCACTGAAAGGAGAAACACTTGCAGAAGTTGATCTCCAACTGATCTCCCAGAAACACTGATTGAGAACAAGAAAGAAATCTAAGGTTGCAGTCAGAAGACCCAAATCCCTAATTCAGTTCACATGATCATTATTGAGGAAATATTTAATGCAATTGTTAGCAGTTGAGTTAAATGATGTTATTCGTTTGAAAAGATTTCTTGAAAAAGATGATCTGTTGCCTTCAATAGTATAATGTCATGCCTGCTTTTTGAAACTGTTTTTGTTGTTTCCATTTCATGTTGCCTTCCTCAACCTGGCAGTTTCTTGATGACTTGACATGTAGTTTAAAGGATCTGGCTGAAGGGAGGCAAGGGACCTGAAATTGAAATGCAACCCTCCCCAAATCCCATGTTGATATTGTCTATTACTTAACCTGCCCTGATGTCAATCTTTGGCTAAAGGGACCTGCAGAAGTAAATATCATTTTTCTGCACCCCCATGTGTTAATTCTTATTCTCCACCTACCCCACTTTCCCCAGGCCAGGCCTTGGCCCACAGTTAACATCTCCTTGTCTCCAATATTTAAACTGCTCATAAGGCTTGCATCTGTTCTAACTATAAGGGAGCAACCCAATAGCAGAAAGTCCCAAAGCCAATATAGAGTTCTGCAAAACAGCAGAAATCCATTCTGTTTTCATTCTGTTTTCGTTTCAAAATTTGGGTGCCCTTGTTCTATTTTTGGGAAGATTCTGGGAAATTGGGATGGAGGCTGTACGGATTTGTAATTCAGATCCGAAGTTCCATTTCAGGAAGAATCTTCCCAACAACAGAATGTTTTGGGGGGGGGGGGGTTGCGGTGAAATTCAAAACGAAAACAGAACATATTTCTGCCCTTATGCACATCACTACCAATTAAGTCCTTCCTTCTTCTCCTCTCCTTTCAGTGCAAATAGGACAAATATGTTATTTCCAATTAGTTGTTAAACATTCTGAGCATGCCTGTGACTTTCTTGGTCTGTGATGGTCCTCTAAATGGCAGCCTTTTCTGCCACTCAGAGCTAGTGGGTTCCATTTGGTTTGGTAGGTTCCAAGGAAAATGACTGATAAGCACATGTTGAGCATCAGAATAGTTTACAGCCTGTCCCCAGTTGATAGAGAGGCAGGAAAAAGAGAAAAAGGAGAAGCCTCTGTTACAGATGAAATCTCTTCGTTCTCATCAGCAGGATACCATAGTGGAGCTTTAAGCCTCATATAGTTTCCAGAGCAAAAGAATTTACAAGAAAGGCCATGGAAACAAGGAAAATTGTATGTGAGTTCAACAGAAGTGAAATAGGCATGAAGAAGTCACACATTACATTCAATAGCATTTTTTGTGCAAAATGGCAGAGTACAATATTTTAAAACCATATATTTTCTTCAAATTTGCCTCTTTTTAATGTTTAGATAATTGCTTTACAGCTTTTTCATATAGACTGATATCTGTTATCAAATTTTCTGGGTGAATGTATACATTTGTTTGCTGATATAGGAAAATACCACAAGTGTCCTTTAAAAAAAATCTTAATTGTTGTTTAATTAAGGCCCCTTCCACACAGCTGAATAAAATCCCACATTATCTTTGAACTGGAATATATGGCAGTGTGGACTAAGATAATCTAGTTCAAAGCAGATATTGTTGATTATCTGCCTTGATATTCTGGATTATATAACTGTGTGGAAGGGCCCTAAGATATTTTAAAAAGAAAGTGCTAGAATGGTAGATGTTCATTAATGAAGTGTTTTCTACAGGTGTCCTGTGTTTCCATGAGACCATAGAGGTTATATTTTGCAGAATAAAGGTGTCTCCTGTCCTTTTAAGGGTCCTTCCAGACAGGTTTTCTGCATTAAACTGGATTATATGAGTCACCACTGCCAGATAATCTGGGACAAACAGAAAACCTGGAATCAGATCCTGGGATATAGGACTTGTCTGGAAGGACCCTAAGACCACGTATCAAGCAGATCAGCTAACTAGTCGGTTTTGTTCTCTGTAGGACTAGAAATTGTTAACTAAGGCCCCTTCTACACTATCATATATAATCCAGATTATCTGCTTTGAACTGGATTATATGACAGTGTAGACCAGGGGTCCCCAAACTTTTTAAACAGGGGGCCAGTTCACGATCCTTCGGACTGTTGGAGGGCCGGGCTATAGTTGGCCTCTGAGCAATAATAATAAATAACAACAACAACAATAATAAAGAGGGTTGGAAGAGACCCCTTGGGCCATTTAGTCCAACCCCCTTCTGCCTTTATGCACCGAAAGCACAAGCACAGCACCCCTGACAGATGGCCACCCGGCCTCAATGATGATAATAATAATAATAATAATAATAATAATAATAATAATAATAATACAGGGTTTTGGAACACAATACTCCTGACCTCACAATTGTGTTAAAAAACAAAGTATGGATTGTCGATGTTGCAATCCCAGGTGACAGAAGGATTGAGGAGAAACAACTGGAAACGCTGACACGATATGAGGATTTAAAGATTGAATTACAAAGACTCTGGCACAAGCCAGTCAAGGTGGTCCCAGTGGTGATTGGCAAACTGGGTGCAGTGCCTAAAGACCTTGGCCTGCAATTAAACACAATCGGTGCTAACAAAATGACCATCTGCCAGCTACAGAAGGCCACCTTACTGGGATCTGCACGTGTTATTCGCCGATACATCACACAGTCCTAGACACTTAGGAAGTGTCCGACGTATGATCCAATACAACAACCAGCAGAGTGTCTGCTGTGGACTTATCTTGTTGGGTTTCTAATAATAATAATAATAATAATAGCTTTAAGAGAAAAAGAGACCCTTGGGTCATTTCGCCCAACCCCCTTCTGCCCTTGTGCCGTGGGGGCCGGATAAATGGCTTCGATGGGCCGCATCCGGCCCCCGGGCCTTAGTTTGGGGACCCCTGGTGTAGACTAATATAATTTAGTTCAAAGCAGATCATGTGGATGATCTACATTAATAATCTGGATAATATGGCAGTGTAAAAGGGGCCTCGGTCTCATTAGATTTCAGTAACTCCACAAGCTCCCGGAATTTTAAAAAAATGTTGTTATGCTAGGTCCGACTCTTTTACTCCCATCATTGCTGCCACACAGGGATTTTTACTCTGAGGAAGTTTTGGACTCCAATCAATCAGCATGTTCAAAGCATCCAAAAAGCACATAAACCCCACTTACCATCCTCCATAGATAACAGAATTAAGATGATAGGTCCACACAGTACTTTCTAGATCACTCAATAATCTTCATACCCCCAAAATACTCTGTATATGTATTTGGTATGTATTACATACAGGAGTATTTAGGGAGCCCCCAGTGGCAAAGGTCAGCGGTTTAAATCCAGGGAGCGGGGTGAGCTCCTGCTGTTAGCCCCAGCTTCTGCCAACCTAGCAGTTCAAAAACATGCAAGTGTGAGTAGACCAATAGGTACCACTTCAGCAGGAAGGTAACAGTGCTCCATGCACTCATGCCAGTCACATTACCTTGGAGGTGTCCACGGACAACACCGGCTCTTCAGCTTAGAAATGGAGATGAGCACCAACCCCAGAGTCCAACACAACTAGATTTAATGTTAAGGAAAAACCTTTACCTTATATGTAAGTTTAATAAGAACTTTGTCTGCATAGAATCCTGCATCTTTCATCTATTGTCCGATTGCTAGTTGTTTAATAAATGTAATAAATTAGTTTAATTAATTCTTCCTTTAATTCACTGTTTTAAGTCCAGACTGGGGGAACATGGAAGCACCCAACATGAAAGATGGCAGCAATACTCCCTCTGTCTCAGTTGTATCTACATTTCTGCCAAGTATTTTTATAAGCAGTAACGTGATCTCAAAAAAAAAAAAAACCTGGCTGGAAGAGGAGAAGAGGAGATCATCATCATCATCGAGTCAACACACTGGTCGCTGAAGCCTGCCTTTCAACAGTCTAAAAGCGACATGGTTGGCAGTGGTTGAGAGATCTGAGCACCCAGCTGCTTGCTGTCGATCCAGGCAGGATGTCACTGCAGTATTGAGAAATGGTTCATGCAAAATCCCACAGCCTTTTACCTTGCAAGCTCAACCTGAAATTTTGAATGTGATGCAAGTGTTACAAGAAACTAGTATGAGCAAGGAAGTAAGTAATGGAAGATCTCCCAAGCCATTGAGTTTTTTTCTCACTAACCTTGATTAGCCAAGAGTTACCTGCGATATATTGCATAATAAATTATCCAGATATCTTTAAAAAAATCCATGCTTTCTAAAGAGGATATGGAAGTCTACTCTGGAATCTCTAGTCCAAATCGGATGGGATGCTTCTGGTATTCTCCAATCCCAGCAAATAGAATTTATACATTCACTCAAAATGTTTGAAAAGAGCAATCAATGTGCACAAAAAAGGTGTAAAGCAACAATCGAACTTTTACAAATATGCCAATTTGAAGAGAAAACTGAGGGTGTAGAACTAGTCTCTCACACTCCTAAACAGCTGACATTGACAGTATATAATAATAGTAATAATAATTATTATTTATTTATTTAGTTAGTTATTTCTATTCTGTCCTATTTCCCCAAGGGGACTCATGGACAACACTCTTCCTCCATATTCACTGAATTTCAGCTGGCAACTATGGAGCAGCTGGTATTTCTTTGGCCTTGCATCAATTGCATTTGGTCTTGCATCAAGTTAATTTGGTCTTGCATCAATTGCAATTTCTTATATGGAAATAAGATTTAGGAAAATTGGTCTCCTACACTAAAGCCATCTTTGTATATTACTTGCATGGATAAGTGCTTCTAGTATTTATTAGAAAATTATATTGGGGGAGAGAAGCTGTCATTTTAACATAACATGCTATAAAATTTTTCAGCATGCCCATCTTATAAGTAAAGTTTTGCTGATCAACTATTAAATATTGAAACAAGCTAAACAATAATTTGGAAGAAAAATGCAGACTATTTTTTAGACAGATACATATGTATCTATGCATCAAAAACAAGCCATATCTACCTGTCAAAACAGGCCCTTGTATATGAGAAAAAAGGAGAATGTGTTCTGCCTGATGCTTCAAAAGCATGAGCTCAGAAAGGACTTTTCATATGTCGAGACAATATTGACAAAGGGTTGAAAAGGCAAACAAAAATGCACAGAATGGCAGGATTAATTACCCAAGAACATACAGGAAAAACTGGTTGGAAATGTTATCTTTAGTGCCATGTCCTTATACATGCTCTGTGGGCTTTATGTCATTTCTTTTGCTTATTTTTATATTTAATAGGTGATCAGTTAAATAATGTCTTAGATCTTTAATGATACGTGTGGCTTAAGAAGTTACGTTTAGCAAAGTAACAAATACCGAAGTTTAACTTCATATATTTCGCATAGAGAATGATTGTTGCTTTATCAGGTTTCAGTGCTTAGTTTCAAACTACTATTACTACTACTACTACTACTAACAACAACAACAACAACAACAACAACAACAACAACAACAACAACAACAACAATATTCTAGTTGAGCTCTTTTATTCCCACACCCAGACTGGATCTACACTGCCTTATATTCCAGGATTTGATCCCAGATTATCTGATTTGAGCTGGATTATATAAATCTACACAGCCAGATAATCTGGGATAAGAAGATAATCTGGGATCAGATCATGGGATATAGAGCCGTGTAGATCCAACCTCAGTTCAGATACCCAGCACACATTCATTCCCCTCCAACTCTCACAGCTCATTCTTTCAACTATCTTCCTCCAACTGCCCGAGCCCTTGGGGAGTGGCGGCATATAAGTTTAAATAATAAATAAACTGTCACCAAGGAACTCTCTTCATTTTACAAATCCTGCTGTCACCCATAGACACCCTCACAGAGTTCTCTAGACTGAGATTGGCTACCATCAGTAACTGAAATATTGCTTAGCAACCACTGAGTACCATATTTGTAAGACTTTTTCTGTAAATAATGCACACATGGGTTTTCCAAGCTGCCAAGGCCAATTCACCCCACAGGTTTCGTACCACCTTAACCACATTGAGAAATGTCCCAGTCGTAGGACACTTCAGCCTCATTTCAGGCATGGAGAGGCACTGAGCTCATCACATGAGTTAAACTACTTCTGGCCGTCATACATAGCCTTCCACAGCTGAAAAGCGGCAGAAGTATCCTCAAAGGAGGACACTCTGGCAATTAACCCCATCACATTGAAAAATGTCACCCTCGTAGGACACTTCAGTCTCTTTTCAAGCATGGAGAGGCACGGAGCTCATCACATGTTCCAGGACTGAAAAGAGGCAGAAATGTCCTGAAAAGAGGGAACTCTGAACACGGGCCAGCAATCATGTTCAGAGCCCCTACCTCTCATTGCACTTTACGCTCATGTTTACAACTGAAAAACAGGTGCAATGGGAACTATCAAAAGTTTCCTGTCCTGTTTCATTGCCCAACAGTTATTAGCAATGGTTTTAAGCTGGATCACTGTACCTTGTATCGTATGAGCTTTGATGCAGTACCCTAGGATCCCATGGAAAGCAATAGTTTTAACCTGATGTCAGTCTCTTTTAATGTAAGGGGCTATTGGGCTAGGCAAGGGATCTCTTGGTTTTTGGATATTGGTGTTTCTCCTGATTAAAAACAAGAAAGTAATACTGACCTTGTGATGAATGTATTGGTAGCTCTTAAGTTACTACATGTGAGTGTGATGGGGAGGCAGAATGCCAAAACGGGACTGCTAATGATATAAGAGGGGCGATTCTCTACTCTTAAAGGAATGGTCACCCATGCTTTCCTCTCTCAATGTGATGAGGTGGCTCATGTACTAACATCACATACAGAATACACAATGAATATAAACTCAGATGGAAATCCCGATTCCCTACTAAACTCAATTAAACGAAACGGTATAGCAGAGGTGGGCAACTCTAGATGTTACAAAACTATAACTCCTATTATCCTTCAGCATTGGTTTTGCTAGACAAGGCTGATGGAAGTAAGAAGTCATTGATATTTATAGGATTACTATTTGCTCATTCCTGGTGGACTGGACTGTACTGTACCCACACTGTTTGCATGTCATAAAAATTATCCATAGGAAGATGATTTTGCTAGAAAGATGTGACCTTTGTAACACAGAATTAAATTCATGTGTCAGTTCTCCCTTATACAGGAGGTATTTTATCTGCAACCATTAACTTTTTTATGACACTTCTTCCAGTGATAATGAACTCTGATAAAAGAGCAAACTCCACTGGATCTGCCTTTAGATATTGATACAAGCAAATACTGCCTCATAAATGGGGATTGCAGAAGAAATTTAGAATACAATGGGTAACTGTTTTCTCCCCCTTTTTTTGCATCCAGGTGTTTTTGTTGGGTAAGAAAGAAAAATTCCACCCTAGCAAGCAAAAATCAGAGATAGTGCTGATATTTCATTCTCTTGGGTTGCTGCACCCAGACATGGCCCTGATCTTTAAAAATCCCAGTGCTCTAAAGCAAGACCTCTCTCGCAGGGGCTGAACTCTCTCAACAACATTCAATCACTTTATGTCACAAGTTTGAGAGGAACTGTTGTGAAAACTGAGGTACATGGTGGCAACACCAGGTTCTCGGTGTTTGTAGGGGGTAATTTTACATATTTCCTTGTGTTTGGGGCATGTCTGGCTTGTTTACGGGCCAAAACTGACCCTGCCATTTCTAAATGGGTGGAGGTGGCTTTCTGAGAGGACTGGGTCTTGGGTTCAAGAGCTAGTAAAGAGCTCCCATGCAACTCACGGGCTTCACCATGCCCACCCTTGCTTCAAATTCTTACATAAATGTACCCTATAATATAAGTCTGGAAGTTTTAGTCAGAAATACAACCCAAAAAACCTGGGTCAACTTATACATGGTTCAATGTACGTACTGTACCTTAACTCTTATTTTGTTAAAAAATGATGAAAACAAACACGAAAAAACCTAAAAGCACCAACCCACACAATTCTCTCTGCCACAATGCTGCTTCTGGACTTGTTTGGGTAGGAAAATGGTGGTGGTTAGGAGCAGCTGGTTCCATGTAGCAATATTGGTGCTTTCCTCTCTCCATGAAATGACCCCAGCTTATCCACATGTCATATCAAAATCCAGAATTTTGCCCCCAAAACCTGCCCTTCTCTTATATGTGCAGTCGAATTATACATGAATATATACCATTGGTACAGCTGCCATCTAGAATAGAAATATGTGTTTTCCCCAGCACATATCACAAAACAACACACCCAATCCTTCACACTCCAACCACCACTGCACAGCCCCCAATATCACATCAATGAGAAGCCATGGAGTTCAATATAGTTACAGCTCTAGCATAAAACCTATTTCTCAGTCTGTTTGTCCT
Source organism: Anolis carolinensis (assembly GCF_035594765.1). Taxonomy (NCBI): domain Eukaryota; kingdom Metazoa; phylum Chordata; class Lepidosauria; order Squamata; family Anolidae; genus Anolis; species Anolis carolinensis. Next base: position 179,113,082 of record NC_085843.1, read on the forward strand.
TGTCATTGGCCCCTTCCACACAGCTATATAAAATCCACAATGAACTAGATTATATGGCAGTGTGGACTCAGATAATCTAGTTCAAAGCAGATATTGTGGATTATCTGCCTTGTTATTCTGTGTTATATGGCTATGTGGAAGGGCCCTTGGTCATCCTGTATTCTGGTTTCTTTCCAGGTTTTAGTAATACAGTAGAGTCTCACTTATCCAACACTCGCTTATCCAACGTTCTGGATTATCCAACGCATTTTTGTAGTCAATGTTTTCAATATATCATGATATTTTGGTGCTAAATTCATAAATACAGTAATTACTACATAACATTACTGCATATTGAACTACTTTTTCTGCCAAATTTGTTGTCTAACATGATGTTTTGGTGCTTCATTTGTAAAATCATAACCTAATTTGATATTTAATAGTCTTTTCCTTAATGCCTCCTTATTATCCAACGTATTCGCTTATCCAACATTCTGCCAGCCCATTTATGTTGGATAAGTGAGACTCTACTGTACTTCTTTTGAGGCAAAGTAGAAAACAGAATGAAAGCTAGATCCAACCTGCATTAAATGTTCCTTGGAGACTACTACCATTGTCTACCATGGCTACTGCTGCCTGCCAAGCCCACCAGGACCTACCACCAGAAATAGAGAAGAAGTGACCTCAAGACTGTACACAGAGACCCCCTCAAATATAATGCTCTTAATGAAAGAGCTTGGAAGTGTTACTTTTTTGGATCTCCTTTCTCAGAATTGCCCCCACTAGGGAAGAAAACTGTACTTTCCCTAGCTGTAACTCCTGGTAGTCCATAACACAGATATTCTCTCATGTCTTAACAGGTACTGAGTACCAATGTAAAGTTCTTAAAAGGAAACCTTAAATCAGCTTAAACCCCTTTTGCACTGCCTGTTGATTGATTATACAGAAACCAAGTATGGAAGACAGGCCAATTGTAAACAAACTGTCTGGTTAATGTATATTTTAAACTATTTGCATTACAAATTGGTTTGAAGCAAAAGCTGGCTTGGAGCTTCCACTGTGCAGCTACTATGGCTGAGTATTCCACATCCTGCTTGCAATCTTATGATTGTCACTTGAGACTTGGCAGACTGTAAATAAAATAAAACAAAATACTATTTGTATATTATGACCTTTAAAAAAATCAATTCACATTAAGTCGTTACAGGAAAGTTCCATGGACTACCCAAAAGACAAATAAATGGATCCGACAGCAAGTAAAGTTCTCTTTAGAAGCCAAAATGACTAAACTGTACTTTGGACATATTATGAAATAACATGAGATGACAGAGTGATAATGCTTGGGAAATTATATGGAGCAGGAAAAGAGGTGGATTGAGCCAATTCAGGAAGCCATAACTCTGAATTTGCAAAACTTGTGCAAGTCAGTTGATAACGAGGTATCTGGGATGTCTCCCATTCACAGGGTTGCCTTAAGTTGAAGCCAGCTTGACAGAAATTTAAAACAACCAATGATTACACAAGTCATTGAGATTCGTTCAATTGATAACAATGCAACATCTATTCAACCATTTCTCAGGATGTAAAATATCCTATTGGAGCCCCTGGTGGCGCAGCGGATTAAACCGCTGAGCTGCTGAAACTTACCAAAAGGTAAATGGCTTGAATCCGGGAAGCGGGGTGAGCTCCCGCTATTAGCCCCAGTTTCTGCCAAGCTAGCAGTTCAAAAAACATGCAAATGTAAATAGTTCAATAGGTACCACTCCAGCGAGAAAGTAAAGGCACTCCATGCAGTCATGCCAGCCACATGACCTTGGAGGTGTCTAAGGACAACACCGGCTCTTCGGTTTAGAAAGAGAACCAACCCAGAGTCAGACTCGACTAGGTTTAATGTCAGGAGAAAACCTTTAACTTAAAATATCCCATAAAATTCAAAGAGTTTATTCATTCATTTTCTCTGAGCTGAAAGATGGGGAAAGAAACATTAAGAATCTAGTCATACTCACTGTAGCATGCTTCTTGCTTGTGGCCTTGTATCTACAATAAATTCTTTGAGAGTATTACTGCAAACTGAAAAAATGTTTACTGAAACTAAGGTGTGGTGATCTTAAAGTAAAATAGATTGAGATCACCAAAGACTTAACAATTTCAACCCTCACTTAAAAATGCAATTAAAAGAAACATTAAATTATTAAAGTTTCATGTGTGAAATTCATGACCTGCCCTAAAGTCTTGGTGGATTATTTCTGCTCCCCTTATGCAGACTGGGTAACATGAGGCCTCCAACTATTTTAGAGTGTTGCCCAAATATCTTCCATCTCCCTGCAGTACAAGGAGCAGCTGGTGATTGTCTATTAGTATTTCTAAGCATAGTAGATTCTATTGACCCTCTCCATTTGCCTTCATAACTATAATACATAACAGGGAACAAGTCATCTTAGCAAAATCCTGTGAGGGATGTCTTGATCTCCTTTTGCAAACTCATGCCATAGAGCACCTGGGTGAAAGCCTATTTCCCATCACAAGAATATAAGATGCACTAGGATGGATCAGTGCAAAGTCCTATCAAATATAACCTTTCATCCACATAGTGGCTAATCAGCTGTCTATGGAAGAGCCCACGTGGCTACAGCTACACCCACACCCTCTGCTTCATGTTCCCTAGCCACAATCTTCTATTAAAACGATCCTAATGGGCATCCATCACTGCATCTTGTGACTGTGAATCCCACCATTTAAGTACATGCTGCATGAAGAAATATCTCATTCAACTTTCCTGGATCTCTCAGCAGAACTCCCACCTCTCCGACTTCAGCAGATGACCTCTGCATATCAGCTGCTGGGAAACTTGAGACAGATTATGCTGTTTAATATCATCAAAGAGGAAGGAAACTCTTTCCCTGCCTACTTTCTCCATGGAGTCATGCTGGCCACATGACCTTGGAGGTGTCTACGGACAATGGTGGCTCTTCAGTTTAGAAATGAAGCTTAGCACCAATCCACAGAGTTGGACATGACTAGACTTAATGTCAAGGGGAAACCTTTACCTTTAACTTAAATTAGAAATGACCTGGAAGCGTACAATAGCAACAAGAAACAAGAGGAACACGAATGTTTAAAAATGCCTTTTCCATTTTCTTTGGAAAAAAATTAAAATAGTAATTCTGGCAATCTTTAAAAAGATTGATTGTAGTCCAGCAACTCTCAAGTGACAGTCATGTGGTTAGAGATTTTTTTCCATATCCTCCTTTATTTTCCTCTTAGAAAGTCAGCTTTTAAAAAATGGCCATGACTCAGTTCACAGAGACTACAAGTGTGGACATACAGTAGAGTCTCACTTATCCAACATAAACCGGCCGGCAGAACGTTGGATAAGCGAATATGTTGGATAATAAGGAGGGATTAAGGAAAAGTCTATTACACATCAAATTAGGTTATGATTTTACAAATTATGCACCAAAACATCATGTTATACAACAAATTTGACAGAAAAAGTAGTTCAATACGCAGTAATGCTATGTAGTAATTACTGTATTTACGAATTTAGAACTAAAATATCACGATGTATTGAAAATGTTGACTATATAAATGCGTTGGATAATCCAGAACGTTGGATAAGCGAGTGTTGGATAAGCGAGACTCTACTTTATTTGTTATATTAAATTCAGATTTTTTTGGAAACATATTTTTAGAAAAGGATGCTATATTAAGAATCCACTGAAAATAACAATTTTAATGAAGATTGGAGTTTTAAAAAATAAAAACATGTTTTCTTATTCATCTCAACTACAGTATTGCTGACTCGCATATCAGAGGCTAATTAATTTAAAGAGCCTAACAGGCCATTAGACCACCTGAAAATAGTTTAAAAAACAATAACATTATGCATTGTAATCATAATGCTAGAAAAGTCTTCTTGATCTAATCCAACCTCTATGCCATAAAGGTTCTTCTGCCATTCATCTGAAAGCCAACCTCTTTAAACTTAAGTTCAAGGTATCTAATGTTCTGTAGGAAGTAACACAAAATAAGACTTTCCTTCTCTTTTTCCTTCCTCCTTTCCTTCTGGGGGATATTTAGCTGGGAGAAGAGAGGGTAGAGAGGAAGCATGAGAACCATGTTTCAAGATTATAAAGGGTGTCCCATTGAGGAGGAGGGAAGAGGAAGACTGACTTTCTGCTGATCTAGAGATCAGGGTACAAGGGAGCAAACGGCAGATGGGTTCAAATAGCAGGGAAAGAGATTTGACTGAAAAGATTAGGAAGAACTTCCTGAGAGTAAGAGCTGTTGGGGAGTGTCATAGGCTGCTTGGGAGTGTGGTGGCATCTCCTTCTCTGGAGACTTTTCAGCAGAAGCTGTCTACTGGGAGTGCTTTGATTGTGCCTTCCTGCATGACAAGGGGTTAGACTGGATGGCCCTTAGGGGTCTCTTCCAGCTCTAGGATTCTAGGATTATATATCAGGAGTAGGCAATACAAGGTCTAATGGATACACTTTTTCTCTCCCGTCCACCATCTCATCCTGACAAATGGATCCAAATGTTTCCTGTCTTTCCTTCACTTTCTGCCTCTGAAAAAGAAGAGGGAGGAAAGAGCGGGGAGGGGACTTGAGCAGAATCCCCCCTCTCAGCCCACCCACCCCCAGTCCGGCTCGCCTACCTCGCTCTGGCTTGCCATGTGACCCCAAGTTAAAAAGTTTGCCCATGCCTGGGCTAGATTGAATTCCTTATATATTAGTTTATGAAACAGTAATAGAAATTGAGTATTTTTAAAAAAATCATATTTGAGAATTCTTCCTTTAAATAATAAATAGACTTTCTTCCTCAAGGTAACAGTCCTTGTAACTGTTGCAGTTTCTATAAGATTGGCTTATTTTTGGCAAAGTAGCATTAATAAAACCACTGTTTAATGCCTGAAATAGTTTCCTTGTACAGTACAGTTTTCAACTACATAATTATAAGCTTTCATACCCATGCCTCTGGCTCAGGGACAGGATCAGACATAGCACACAACTCTCTTGTATCTGTACACTTGTTCTTAAACACTAAAGGTAGTGATGATCATCAACTTAGATATGAACGGGAAAGATACAAATTCTTGGAATAAAACAGTACATAGATAGTGTGGTATGCATACTAACACCATCCTAAACAATTATGCATTTAATTTACATGTTCCCTAAAAACTGTCTACATTATTATCTAAACTTAAATGTTTCAGTATAACACATCCGGGCATCCCCTGGGGAACATCTTTGCAGACGGACAATTCTCTCATACCAGAAGCGGTTTGCAGTATGTTCTCAATTTGCTTCTTACATGATAAAAAAACAACATTTGATGGCCATCAGATCCTTTGTTAGATAAGAACAATATTTAGACATAAGAAGTTTGTGTCCTACATTTTAAAAAGGTTCAATCACAAATTTATAGAAGGTACAGCCACCATGATGTTAAGATGACTATTTCCTATGTGAAGGCAACCTGTCTCTATGTATTAGTTGCCAGAAAAGGGGTACTACCCCTGTTTTCTAATTATGAGCTTCCACAGGAAGAAAGGGAATGCTGATTTAGAACAGTTTTCAGTTTTACCTAATTCCCACAACAAGAAAGAAGATGCTAATTTAGACAGGGCTTTATTTGGTTCTCAAAGAAAGAAAAAATGGTAATTTGGACCACTGCTTCTTAAATCCCGGATCCCGATCCCAAATAAACCCTTAGCTCAATGTTGGGGTCATGAAAAATTTGGAACATGACCCATTTTCACAAATCTGATAGCAACATTGGTCAGTGTTCAAAGTGGACTCTGCAGAAAATGCTTCAGCTGTCATCCACAAAAAGGGAAATCAGTCTGTTTAGCAAGTCTTGCAAAATGTTTGATTTTTGTACTGCTTTTATATACCTAAATACCCAGAGTCACATAAAAATGCATCAGGCGGAAAGGGGTTGCAAGTGGAAAAAGTTTAAGGTCCAGATCCTCTGTCTATCTTTCTGGTTCCCACAGCAATAACAGGCAGTTATTATTTATTTATTATTTACAGTATTTATACCACGCCCTTCTCATTCCAGAGCGGCTTACAGAACACTCATACAGCAAATATTCAATGCCAATTATACAATTTACAAGGACAGACAACAAAACAGAGGTAATGGCAGTTTTTCCCATCTTATGTCTGGCATCTTAGAAGCCGTGCTCGACTCCGGCCACCGGGAAGAAAAGGTGCCGTCGCTCCGTCTTCCATGCTGAGGAGCTTTCCTCCAATCAATGTCCTTAAGGGTGCTTTTATTACTTCCCCATTAAAAGCAGTACCTATTTATCTACTCACATTTCTGCTTTTGACCTGGGGGGTCTGTGGCCGGTGTTCACCCCGACCCCGGCTCGAACTGCCAACCTTTTGATCAGAAGGATTTTTCTGCAGCACAATGGTTTAGCCTGCTGTGCTAAGCCCGACCCCTGATTAAGCAATTCTGATCTAGAATGGGCTTCTGCCTATCTAGTTCAGCATAATGATCTAGACAGGACTTCTTATCTTAGCTAAATCCTACAGCAAGAAAGAGGCTAGTAACCTAGAACTATAGAGCTGGAAGAGATCACATAGGCCATCTAGTCCAACAGGACTTCTATCTTAACCAACCGGGCTCTTCTTAAACCTGGTACTAATATTACTAATTTTTCAGGGTTTTTTTATCAAATTCTACAGAAAGAAAGAAAAAAACAGGCAAAGCAAACAAGTTCATATTTTAAGCCTCCTTTTGCTCTCTTAACTGCTATCTGTAGAATAACAGCTCTCTCTCATCATGGGTTAAAAATTCTGAATTTCAAAGCATTCTATGCATCGCGCTCCCAGACCCCATCTCTTCAATTCCCACTTAGGGCCCTTCCACACATACCCTATATTCCAGGATCTGATCCCAGATTTTCTGCTTTAAGCTGGATTATATGAGTCTGCACTGCCAGATAAGCTGGGATAAACAGAAAACCTGGGATCAGATTCTGGGATATAGGGCCTGTCTGGAAGGGCTTTCAGATTCTGTTCAGAGAGCACCATGGTTTGCTATGATGTTGAAATAGACAATTTATGAGCCCCGGTGTCCAAATCCATGGTTTCATAATTATTTATGAACCAAAGCCAACTGTGTTCTTGAAAACTTTCAAGAAGCATTCCTTCACAGGTGAATTGATGCGACAACGATTCCCTGAAGGTAAGAAGTTTGAATAGCACATATTTAAATTATAACCTGAGGACGGCCTTCTTCTGGATTCTCATGTATCATCTAGACAATAGTCTACGAGACAGGAATGTCTTTTTGACACAGAAGTGCAACAGCTTCTGTAATTAAGTTTTATAATGAAAGGAAACATAAATTGTGGTGGAATGATCTTTTGTAAGTTATGAAATAGTTTTTGGGCAAGTCTTTTTCTAGGATGTTATTTCTCACCTTTGGCTGCATCTTTCTGAATTAATTGTACATTGTGACTTGAGTAATAGTACAGTAGCAGTTCCCGGAGTACCCAATTGTGCAGTGGGTTAAAACCCTTGTGAGGGCAGGACTGCTGACTGACAGGCCAGCGGTTCAAATCCAGAGATCAGGTGAGCTCCTGTAGGTCAGCTCCAGCTCATGTGGGGGACATGAGAGAAGCTTCCCACAGAATGGTAAAACATCTGGGCATCCTCTGGGCAATGTCCTTGCAGACGGCCAATGCTCCCACACAAGAAGCAACTTGCAGTTTCTCAAGTCGCTCCTGACATGGAAAAAAATACAATTCCCAGACTAACTGTGGCTGAACAAATGTCTTCTGGCAGAATCATACCACAGTCTCACACTAAAGGACCTAAGAAATGTCTAGAGAGGATGCATCACTAGACATCACTAGTTCTCCACTTCATCTATATCAGCAGTTTTCAAAGTCTGCTCCACAGAGTCCTTGGTGCTCCACGAGAAACTTTTGCTTCAAAAAGGAATCAGCGGTTGAAAAAGTGTGAGAATCGCCAATCTATATCATGAATTTCTAACAGAATCATACCACAGAGTCACATTGGAGGAGCTAGGAAATGACTGGAGATAACTTTTTTTGTCAAACCAGGGAAATGAAACCATGGGTCCCACAGATATGGGGGATTGTACTGTACTAAGCATAATTCCTGTCAAGCGGTCCCACCAGTTCTTGACTCTGATCAGAAGAAGGAATTTCCTAAGGTATGCCTGCAGCATTTGCCTTGTTTCAAGACACCACTCTTGACTCTAAGGTAGTTGTAGAGCTGGACTAGTATGGTTTCTATGACAGCCAGAAATGAGATTGTGGGAAGCAAAGAAGAAATGGCCCTTTTTTGGTTAAAGGTTTACCACACAAGCAAACCTGTACATGAGTTAATGGGGAAGAAAGGGTCAATGAAACCAAATTGCACTGACTCAATGCACTTTTCTTCCTGGTTTTTTTTCCAATCAGGTAAATTCACATTACATATAGATAGTAAAACAACCAAACAAATACACATCTGTTAATCCTTTTGTTCTTGGGCCAATTGAAATGAAATATAAACATGCCTCATAGAAGAAAAAAACATTCATTCACACCCTTGCCTCTACCACCACCGCCCCAATAATTGCTGTTCCAAACAAACTACAGAATAATATATTCCGCTCATTTTGTGACTGAAGAGGTTAACCAAGTTATTGAGTGTCAGATAAGTGGAATATAAGTTGCAAAGACCTACCAAACAGACCCTTATGTTGCAAATGGGGGGCAAAATTAGATTTAAAGACCGTGGCTAGTAGTCACCCAATGACTTCATGGTCAAGGTGAAATCTGAACCAGGGAATTCCCAGTTTCCAACTCTTAGGATAGGCTATCTTAGCATAGGAATATTCCTAAAGCCATACTTGCCAAATTAAAGAGGGAAGTCTTGGTAGGGAGGAGCAGCATGTGGAAAAAGATAATTATTTCCCATATTATTTCTATGTTCCTCTGCAAATCATTTCTCCAAGATATTTTCCACCTAGCAGGTCTTACTTCTAGTTGAAAATTCAATCAGGGGAAAAAATTAAATAAACAAAAGAAAAATAGTGTGTAAGAAAAACAGAATATGACTCTTTTTGCCATCTTCCAATCCTCATTACTGGGAACTTTCTGTTTCCATTACAACACCTAGTCCTGCCTTTTAAGTGCTATATACTAGCTCTCTTTAAGCTCATTCTGCCACAAGGCTGGATCCCAAAATAACCCTTGGTGCAGCAGCTGCCTTTAGATGTGCAGGAAGCAGAGTTAGCGGGTTACAGCTGTACCTAAACCAGACAGATCTGCCAAAGAGCAACCAGAAACAGGATTAACAGAACTAATAATGTTATTATGAACAACCTGAAGAGATAACAGTCAGGAGACCTTCGTTGTTGTGGGTTCAGACACAGAAAGAAAGAGAAAATGGGAAGAAAAAGCCCATAATTTAGGAAACAACTGAGGGCCTTTCCACACAGCCATATAACTCAGAATATCAAGGCAGATATTCTGCTTTGAACTTGATTATCTGAGTCCACACTGCCATATAATCCAGTTCAATGTGGATTTTATACAGCTATGCAGAAGTAGACTAGATTGCGTATACATACAGATCCTGCATATTTCTAGAAAAATATTATTGAACAGTATCTAATGTACTTTATACATTTTTATAAGACTATAGTATTTAATCCATGCTATAACGATATTATAGCATAGCATTTTAACTTTGTCACCCAGAATGCTATTTAATTAACTTTACTAACTCTGCCTCTGCTACTGCTACTCATAGGAGTGGCAAGACGCCATGCAAAGCATTTTCATTTCGTTTCTGACTCTTTTCCATCCCACATCTGGGAGGGGCCAAGCACTGCCTGCAGGTTTATATTCTACTATGAAGGTCTAAAAACTTGGTTTCCCACCTCGTGTAATTTACACAGAGAGAAGGTAGTCTCATACTAACATAACATTTCCCAAATATTCTGAAGTCACAGAACTAGAGACTAAATTCAATATGATGAAAGAGATGCTTGGTAAGTTTTCTTTAATTTTATTTTAATGGCAAGTAGGGGCTCCACATGGAGGAAACACAGAGGGACTCAAACTTTCCTCTTTTGGCTATTTGTCTGATCATAAGCTAACCCAAATCAGTCTACACCAGGGGTCCTCAAACTTTTAAAGCAGAGGGTCGGTCCACAATCCTTCAGACTGTTGAGGGCCCGAATTATCATTTGAAAAAAAATACGAACAAATTCCTATGCACACTGCATATGTCTTATTTGTTGTGCAATACAACAATAACAATTAAAGAACAATACAATATTTAAAAATGAAAACAATTTTAACCAACATAAACCTATCAGGATTTCAATGGAAAGTGTGGACCTCCTGCTGGCCAATGAGATAGTCAAGTTAATTATGATTGTTGTTGTTGTGTGCCTTCAAGTCATTTCAGACTTTGGGCGAGCCTAAGTCTAAAATTAATTATTTATTTATTTACTACCTTTATTTACTACATTTATATCCCACCCTTCTCAGCCTGAAGGGGACTCAGAGCAGCTGTATGTACAAACAATATATTATATTATTAGCATAGCACAATATTAGCATTATATATTACTATATTGAACTATACCACTATAAGGTAAAGGTAAAGGTAAAGGTTTCCCCTGACGTTAAGTCCAGTTGTGACTGACTCTGGGGGTTGGTGCTCATCTCCATTTCTAAGCCAAAGAGCCGGCGTTGTCCATAGATATCTCCAAGGTCATGTGGCCTTGGAGATGACTGCATGGAGCACCGTTACCTTCCCGCCAGAGCAGTACCTATTGATCTACTCACATTTGCATGTTTTCGAACTGCTAGGTTGGCAGGAGCTGGGGCTAACAGCGGGCGCTCACTCTGCTCCCGGGATTTGAACCTGGGACTTTTTGGTCTGCATTATACTGTACCACTATACTGTAATATTATATGTAATATATAACATATAATTAACATTATTATATGGTATTATTATTAGTATTATATTGTATAACATTATAATATTTTTATCAATATTATATGTATATACAATATATTATATTATTAAAACTGATATAAAATATTATATTATAAAACTGAGGGCGAGGACCAGGTAAATGACCTTGGAGGGCCGCATCCGGCCCCCAGGCCTTAGTTTGGGGATCCCTGGTCTACACTATCTCCAACAGTGGCCACATTTGTGCCATAGTTAGACCCTGGGTCTAAACAAAAAATTGCAACTCGAGTGAGAATCAATGTGGCTAAATCACTGAGAGTATTGAACTACTAGTCTAGACAGCCACCTGTCTGATTCTTATTCAGATGACATACAAAAAAGAAAGAAAGAAAGAATTCGTAATAACGCATACTATCTGCTCATGCTGTGAGCAGCCATGGCTAAATGAACTACCAGTCCTTCCTTCCTGGTTTGTGATAATAAGACTATAGGACTTAGTATTCTAACCTTAAAAGTCAGGGAAATAACTCACATTCTATTTTGGGTTTATTTCTCTGGCTTTTCAGAGTTGAGTGCCAGGTCATGCCAGATTTGGATGTCACAATAAGGAAATCACAGGTGAAAGATCAGTGGGTTTCTTTAGCATCTTCCTACTTTGTCAAGAAATTTCTAGTGAATAACAAAGGTTCTCATGAACCTTAGTTATTCACTGTGACATCTGAACTATGTCACTGTCATTGTGACATCTGAATTATGTCACTGTCTTTAAGCCTAACCTAACCTAACTCCACAAACAGCTACAACTCCCAGTGCTGAGGAGCCACCAATGGCCCTCCTTCCATAGAACATTGCAGGTTATATCGGGCACTATGCATGTCCAGCCCTACCAATGTTCTCCACAAACACCATACTGCCCACCACCCAAGTGAAGGCTTTCATACAGGGACAATTTCGTCCTAGATTTTCTGTTTTTCCTCCACCAAAGGCACTTCCCCGTGTTCATTTTTCTCTCCATTGGTGTGGAATTTGCATGACCCTGCCCACTGCCTCTCCCTTAGCCCTTTCCTACTCCTTCTTATGGCACACAACGAACATAGCGGAATTGATCAGCAACTGAATAACTAAACATACTGAAGGAGTTTGAGGGGCTGACACAACGTGACAGAAGTTGTAGCTCACCCTGCATCAAGACACAGCACTGTGACCCCCCCCCACCACCGACAATGGACCTAAATCACATGTGGTACACAGAACCCGCATGACCAAAAGAACATTTGGGGGGAATTGGCCTTCACATTTCGGTGTTGTAGGTACTTATAGTTCACCTGCAATCAAACAGCACTCTGACCCCCATCTCGACCTAACTTGACACACAGAATACCTATAACAAACTGAGCATACTGGAGGGGTTTGAGAGAACTGACCCTCATTTCTGGGAGTTGTGGTTCACCTAGATCCAGAGACACCGTGATCACCACCAACAACAGACCAGGACCAAACTTGGCACACAGAACCCCTATAACCAACTATAGAGGGGCTTCAAGGGAACTGACCTTCATTTCTGGGAGTTGTCGTTCACCTACATCCGCAGACACTGTTGTTGTTTTTTTTTTAAAGTCAGAAACGAATTGAGAATACACTGCAAGTCGCTTCTGGTGTGAGCGAACGGGCTGTCTACAGAGACGTTGCCCAGGGGATGCTTGGATGTGTTCCCATCCTGTGGAAGGCTTCTCTCATGTGCTTGCATGGGAAGCTGGGGCTGACAGATGGGAGCTCACCCCATCTTGAGGATCTGAATCGCTGATCTTCACGTCAGCAGTAAACCAGCACAAGTGTTTAACCCATTGTGCCACCGTGGCTCTCAGAGACACCGTGATCCCCACTGACAATAGATCGGGACCAAACTTGGTACACAGAACCCCTATGACGAACTGAACCTACTGGAGGGAGGTGGGAGCTGTAGTTTACCCTGCAACCAGAGAGCACACTGAACCCCACCAATGAATCTAGAGAGCAAACTTGTCCAACACAACAAACCACTAATGGAGTTTTAGGGAGTTAACCTGGCATGATGTGAGTTGTAGTTCACCCACAAATTTATGCATTTCGGACAATTAAAAAAATGTTGGGTTTTTTTCAAATAACTTGGGCAACTAAGCTTGTAAATGCAATACAAGGGAAAATAAAACACCTCTACGTTCCTGCCCTAAAAGACCACCCTTTTCAGCTAATTTTTCAACAGGAAATGGTGAAAAGCCTCAGCAGAATAACAAGCCAGAAACATATTTCTAATGAATATGGATACTGCAGGGAATGGTTAGGAATATAAGGTGAACATTTCTGGTTCAGTCTGTCATTACTCAGCCACAATCAAAGGAATATCTCTCCAACAGGGCAGCATTGTATAAATCTTTCAAGTAGTTTAACCCAAAATCCCTTCTAAAAGGGTCATTGTGCTTGCATTCATTTACACAAGACTCATAAAATTACTGAGTTAGTATCTGAAGCATCGTACTTTGAACATGTGTGGTTATTGTGTGCCTTCAGGTAATGTCCGGTTTATGGAGACCCAGAGGCGAGCCAACTGCAGCGGGGTTTTTTTGGCAATATTTGTTCAGAGTGGGTGTGCCTTTGCCTTCCTCTGAGGCTGAGGGTGTGTGACTTGCCCAAGGTCACCCAGTGGGTTTCCATGACTGAGTGTAGATATGAATCCTGGTCTCCAGGCACGTGGTGCAATGTTCACAACTACTCCACCGTGCTGGCTCTCCTAGCAGCATCACATTATTTCGAAACACCCATTTAAAAATGCCCTAAGTTGTAAGCGAGATCCAGAGGGGCATCGTAGTGGAGCATTGGCCTGAAACTCTGAAGAATCTCTACTATGGGATGTGACTATGAGGGAGTCACAATCTCTCAACCTCAAAAAGAATGATAGTGATTTTTTTTATTTAGACATAATAAAAATTGATAAAAGAGTTAAAATAAATATCCTAAGGTCCCATCTACACTGCTTGAGGCAAGTGTGAATGTGGCAATTGGGCATGTTGATTAGCACCAAATTTCCTTTCTTATGCATGTTATTTGAGAACCCAGAAATGCTGGACCACTCTAACAACCACCATGCCAGACTATACAGGGAAGCCACTGAAATCCACAAGCATGTGAACAATCACAACAGAAAGATGAGAATCATGAAAATGAACAAAATCTGGCTACCAGTGTTTTAAAAACTCTAAAATCAGGACAGTAAATAAAGAGCAACACTCAGTAAGCGGAGGAATTCCAGGCATGAAACAATCAGGGCCAGTTAACACCTCCCAACAAAGGATTCCCCCAAGCAGGAAGCAGCCAGGATTTGAAGCTGCCAGGCTTTTCGGTGCTAATTGAGGTGGCCAGTGCAACATTCACACTCGCCTCAAACAGACAAAAGTTCTTTTTCTCACCCAGAACATTATTTCACAGTTAAATAAACCCCACTTGCCTAGTCTCCAGCAGACATCACAACCTCTAAGGATGCCTGCCCATAGATGCAGGCAAAAAATCAGGAGAGAATGCTTCTGGAACAGGGCCATACAGCCCAGAAAACTCACAGCAACTCAATATTGTTTATATTTAAACCAGTTTTAATGTTTGCATTTTTGTATATTTTCAATTGTATGCTGATACCTTTATGTTAAGCTGCTTTGAATATCCTTTGGAAGAGGTAAAGCAGGGTATTATTATTATTATTATTATTATTAGCAGCTAACACTCCCCCTGGCACTAGATCTTAACTCAAAACTATGCTCGTATGTCAAATAAACCCTGGCTGAGTGATGGCTCTTAACTAAAAAATGCTCTTAACTCAGGGTGCTCTAAGTCAAGGTTCCTCTGTATACAGTAGAGTCTCACTTATCCAAGCTAAACGGGCCAGCAGAAGCTTGGATATGGATAAGCGAATATTTTGGATAATAAGGAGGGCTTAAGGAAAAGCCTATTCAACATCAAATTAGGTTATGATTTTACAAATGAAGCACCAAAACATCATGTTATACAACAAATTTGACAGAAAAAGTAGTTCAATACGCAGTAATGTTATGTTGTAATTACTGTATTTACGAATTTAGCACCAAAATACCATGATATATTGAAAACATTGACTACAAAAATGGCTTGGATTATCCAGAAGCTTGGATAAGCGAGACTCTACTGCAGGGGTCCCCAAACTTTTTAAACAGGGGGCCAGTTCACAATTTTTCAGACCGTTGGAGGGCTGGACTACAGTTGGCCACCGAGCAATAATAATAATAATAGCAACAACAACAATAATAAAAAAGAGAGCCCTTGGGTCATTGAGTCCAACCCCCTTCTGCCTTTGTGCACCAAAAGCACAAGCAAAGCACTCCTGACAGATGGCCACCCAGCCTCAATGTTAATAATAATAATAATAATAATAATAATAAAGAGGGTTTGAAGAGACCCCTTGGGCCATTGAGTCCAACCCCCTTCTGCCTTTGTGCACCAAAAGCACAAGCAAAGCACTCCTGACAGATGGCCACCCAGCCTCAATGTTAATGATAATAATAATAATAATAATAATAATAAAGAGGGTTTGAAGAGACCCCTTGGGCCATTGAGTCCAACCCCCTTCTGCCTTTGTGCACCAAAAGCACAAGCAAAGCACCCCTGACAGATGGCCACCCAGCCTCAATGTTAATAATAATAATAATAATAATAATAAAGAGGGTTTGAAGAGACCCCTTGGGCCATTGAGTCCAACCCCCTTCTGCCTTTGTGCACCAAAAGCACAAGCAAAGCACTCCTGACAGATGGCCACCCAGCCTCAATGTTAATAATAATAATAATAATAATAATAATAATAATAATAATAATAAAGAGGGTTTGAAGAGACCCCTTGGGCCATTGAGTCCAACCCCCTTCTGCCTTTGTGCACCAAAAGCACAAGCAAAGCACCCCTGACAGATGGCCACCCAGCCACAATGTGAAGAAGAGGAGGAGGAGGAGGAGGAGGAGGAGGAGGAAGGGGAGGAGGAGGAGGAGGAGGAGGAGGAGGAAGAAGAAGAAGAAGAAGAGGAGGAGGAGGAGGAGGAGGAGGAGGAGGGAGGGTTGTAAGAGAAGAAGAGACCCCTTGGGTCATTTAGCCTAACCCCCTTCTGCCCTTGTACCGTGGGGGCCGGATAGATAGCTTCGATGGGCCGCATCCGGCCCCCGGGCCTTAGTTTGGGGACCCCTGCTCTACTGTATTTTAAAAAGAGAAAGCAATGCGATAGATTTGCCCTGAGCTCACTATGAGTCAGAAAGAAGGAGAAGGCACACAACAAGAGCTGTAGAGCCCATCGAGGTGTTGACAGGAAGGAAAAGCAAGTCACATAACAGGGCATGGGTTGCTGATGACTCGAGGAAGTGAAAGACTTGCTGGGCAATCGGCACTTAAAGGAGTATTTCAGGAAAGTGGCAAGACCCGCGGGGCCAGGGCCGGGTCTGCCAAGAAGCCCGGGCCTTGGGGGCCTCTCCCTCCTTCCAGCCTGGCGGAGGAACGACGCCCTGGGCGGACAGCGCCCAAGACCGCAAGCCCTGTCGGCGCTGGAGCAGGCAGTTGGCTTCTTGCTTCTTACTTCTCGCTCAAGCTCTTCCCATCCAGTCCGGGAACAGGGTCCCTGCGCGATTAGGAAGGAAGCCCACCCAGATGTAAAAGGACGGGAAGCCAAGAAGCGGCTCCTTACCTGGCGGAGAAGGGTCCAGGAAGGTCTTTCCTCCTGATCTTCTCTGGCGCGGCGTCCTTTACGGGTCCAAGAAGGAGGAAATAACAGCCCAGCCAAGAGGGAAGGGGGAGGAGGAGCTCCTTGGCCTTCCTCCTCCCTCTTTCTCCGAGTCGGGTGCGCCCTCCCTCCCCGAGGGCTGGGAGGCGGAGAGGAGCTCAGGTTACACCAAAAGGCTTCGGAAAAAATGACAGGCGTCCATTGGGGGATGGCTCCACTGCCTCGGAAAGGATTTCCCCATAGACATGCCTCTCTCTCTGCGTTGTCGAAAGCTTTCATGGCCGGAATCACTGCGTTGCTATGAGTTTTCCGGGCTATATGTTCCAGAAGCATTCTTTCCTGATGTTTCGCCTGCATCTATGACAGGCATCCTCAGAGGTAATGAGGTCTGTTGGAAACTAGTCAAGTGGAGTTTATATATATATCTGTGGAACGACCAGGGTGGGAGAAAGAACTTTTGTCTGTTAGAGGCAAGTGTGAATGTTGCAATTAGTCAGCTTGATTAGCATTGAATAGCCTTTCAGCTTCAAGGTCTGGCTGCTTACTGCCTGGGGAATCCTTTGTTGGGAGGTTTTAGCTAGCCCTGATTGATTCATGTCTGGAATTCCTCTGTTTTCAGCTTCAACCACCCTGGACACAGCATGCTGGACCACTTTTAACATCTACTGTATCAGACTACACAGAGAAGCCACTGAAAAACACAAGCATATGGACAATTTCAACAGAAAGGAGGAAACCATGAATATGAACACAATCTGGCTACCAGTATTTAAAAAAAATTCCAAAATCAGGACAGTAAAGAACACCAGAAAACAGAGGAATTCCAGACATGACTCAATCAGGGCCAGCTAACACCTCACAGCAAAGGATTCCCCCAGGCCCTAAGCAGCCAGACCTTGAAGGTGAAAGGCCATTCAGTGCTAATCAAGGTGGCCAATTGCAACATTCACACCTTCCTCTGTTGGAAACTAGGCAATTTGGGTTTATATCAACACCATCAGGGACTTCATTACTGAAAGTGAAGCCGACTTAGCATGTATTACGGAAACCTGGATGCAGGAGGGCGATGAGGTCCTCCTTCAGGAATTATCATCTCCAGACTTTGTTATCACCCACCAGATGCGGACCGGGACTGTGTGTGTGTGGAGTGGCAATGCTCGCATGGGATAATTTATCTCTGAGGACGGCTCCCACTCCGAACATTTCTGGTATTGAAAGTGTCGGCCTTGTGTGGGATTCACAGGCGAGTATAGCCTTTCTACTGGTGTACCGTGCGCCTAATGCACCAGTAGACATCCTATCACAGCTGCTAGAGGTTGTGTCGGAGTGGGCCTTGAGGTTCCCCAGGCTTATCGTTTTGGGGGATTTCAATGTCCACGCTGATGCCGGCTCCTTTTCCTCAGCAGCTGAAGACCTGGTATCGACCATGGCGACACTAGGACTCTCACTTTATAATACGGGGCCTACACATAAGGCTGATCACACACTAGATTTGCTCTTCGGAGTTGGAATCCAAGTGACACTAACCTCCGTTCTGGAGATTCCATGGTCAGACCACTGCACCCTAGGAATCCGTATAGAGCATACCACCCCACCCAGTCTGGGCGCCGAACCTATCTGGGTTCGCCCAAAGAGACTGATGGAACCGGTCAGGTTCCTGAATGCTCTGAAGGCCATGAAACCTGTCAGCGACTCACTAGAGGTGCAAGTGGATACTTGGAACACCAATTTATCCAATGCACTCGATGAGATCGCCCCCAGACGCCCTCTCCGACCCCGTAAGAATCGGTCTCCTTGGTTTACTGAGGAGCTCCGTGCAATGAAACGGGAGAAGAGATGGCCAGAGGTCGTGTGGCGGGAACGCCGTGATGAGGAATCGAAATCAGCTTATAAGATTTTCAGAGAGTCTTATGAGCAGGCTATCACCAAGGCAAAAAATTCTTATTATGCTTCCTTGATAGCGTCTGCGAGCTCACACCCAGCATAATTATTCAAGATTATTAGATCGCTGACAATTCCTTCTGTCCCAAACAATAATGAGCTGGCCCCTTCTGCTGAGGTTTTTCAGAGCTATTTCGCAGACAACATCTCGCTGCTCCGCCGGGAACTCCCTGCCACGATTGATACAGTAATTGAACCCCGTGGCCACTCATTGGGCCCAACCTTGACCAGTTTACCCCGCTGGATGCGGAGGCTGTCGATAGGATCATGACTGCAACTAGGCCGACCACCTGCCCCCTCAATCCGTGTCTCTCCTGGCTAGTAAAATCTTGCCTGGAGGGATTATGTGAACCTCTGTTGAATATAATAAATAGCTCCCTTGAGCAAGGAGTTTTTCCAGAGGGTTTAAAAGAGGCGATGGTATCTCCACTGCTGAAGAAACCAGACTTAGATCGTTCGGTTCCCTCTAGCTACCGCCCAGTCTCGAATCTTCCATTTCTGGGCAAGGTGGTTGAGAGGGCAGCAGCGGAACAGTTGCAGCACAGCCGGACTTGATCCCTTCCAGTCCGGCTTCCGTAGGGGGCATGGGACGGAGACTGTGCTAGTTGCCATCACAGATCAGCTTCGCTGCCAAAGGGATCAAGGCGGATCAGCGCTGCTCGTGTTATTGGATCTCACAGCAGCATTTGATACGGTCGATCACAATCTATTGACCCACCGCCTAGCCATGACGGGGGTTAGGGGGATACCCTTTAAATGGGTGTCCTCCTTCCTCCGGAATCGGGGACAGCGGGTGATGAGGGGAGGGATGGTTTCCGAGTGGTCTCCGCTAACTTGTGGGGTCCTGCAGGAAGCTATTCTCTCTCCTCTATTATTTAACATCTACATGCGACCGCTTGCCCGACTGGTGCGGAGCTTTGGGCTCAAGTGCCACCAGTACGCTGATGACACACAGCTCATTCTGAGGATGGAGGGCTGGCCGGACTCCGTACCCGATAGTTTCCATCAGTGCCTTGAGGCCGTTACTGGATGGTTGCATGCCAGCAGGTTGAGGGTGAATCCAGCGAAGACGGAGATCCTTTGGCTGGGCCGTCCGGGTGAGAGGGAGATCCAGCTGCCTACCCTGGATGGCGAGACACTACATCTATCATCTTCTGTAAAAAGTTTTGGTGTCTTATTGGACCCTCTGCTCACAATGGAGGCCCAGGTCTCTGCTATGAGCAGATCTGCGTTTTTCCATCTACGTCAGGCTAGGCGACGTAGCCTACCTATCTAGGAACGACCTGGCTACACTGATCCAGGCGACGGTCATCTCGAGGCTCGACTACTGTAATGCCCTCTACATTGGCCTTCCTCTGTCAGTGATCTGGAAACTGAAGCTGGTGCAAAACGCGGCAGCTCGTCTTCTCGCTGAGGTGCCGGCGAGGTGGTGTATCACCCCAATTCTACAACAGCTGCACTGGCTACCGATTGAGTACCGGATTACTTTCAAGATACTGGTACTAACTTTCAAGGCCTTACATGGTCTGGGGCCAGTGTACCTGAGGGCCCGCTTATCCCCCTACCAACCCCAGAGATTACTTCAATCCGAAGACCAAAATTTGCTTGAAGTCCCTAACATACGGACTTATCATTTGTCTTCTACTAGGCAGAGAGCCTTCTCGATTGTAGCCCCTCAATTATGGAATGCCTTGCCAGTGGAAACTCGAACTATCCGAGACCTACTTGTCTTTCGGAAAGCCTGCAAAACCTTGTTCTTCCGACAAGCTTTCAATGGGTGAAAAACTTGGGGATATGTCTGTTTTTATTGTTGTTTTTATTGTTTTTATTGTTATTTTAAAGTTAATTGTATTGTTTTAATCTATTTCTGTAAACCCCTCTGAGCCAAACTGGGAGTAGCGGTATACAAGTCTAATAAATAAATAAATAAACCTGTGGAATGTCCAGGATGTGAGAAAGAACTCTTTGTTGGAGGCAAGTGTGAATGTTGCATTTGGACACCTTGATTCATAGAATCATAGAATCATAGAATAGTAGAGTTGGAAGAGACCACATGGGCCATCTAGTCCAACCCCCTGCTAAGAAGCAGGAAATCGCATTCAAAGCACCCCCGACAGATGGCCATCCAGCCTCTGCTTAAAAGCCTCCAAGGAAGGAGCGTCCACCACGGCCCCGGGGAGAGAGTTCCACTGTCGAACAGCTCTCACAGTGAGGAAGTTCTTCCTGATGTTCAAGTGGAATCTCCTTTCCTGTAGTTTGAAGCCATTGTTCCGTGTCCTAGTCTGCAGGGCAGCAGAAAACAAGCTTGCTCCCTCTTCCCTATGACTTCCCTTCACGTATTTGTACATGGCTATCATGTCTCCTCTCAGCCTTCTCTTCTGCAGGCTAAACATGCCCAGCTCTTTAAGCCGCTCCTCATAGGGCTTGTTCTCCAGACCCTTAATCATTTTAGTCGCCCTCCTCTGGACGCTTTCCAGCTTGTCAACATCTCCCTTCAACTGTGGTGCCCAAAATTGGACACAGTATTCGAGGTGTGGTCTGACCAAGGCAGAATAGAGGGGGAGCATAACTTCCCTGGATCTAGACGCTATTCCCCTATTGATGCAGGCCAGAATCCCATTGGCTTTTTTAGCAGCCGCATCACATTGTTGGCTCATGTTTAACTTGTTGTCCACGAGGACTCCAAGGTCTTTTTCGCACACACTGCTGTCAAGCCAGGCGTCCCCCATTCTGTATCTTTGATTTCCATTTTTTCTGCCGAAGTGAAGTATCTTGCATTTGTCCCTGTTGAACTTCATTTTGTTAGTTTTGGCCCATCTCTCTAGTCTGTCAAGATGGTTTTGAATTCTGCTCCTGTCTTCTGGAGTGTTAGCTATCCCTCCCAGTTTTGTGTCGTCTGCAAACTTGATGATCGTGCCTTCTAACCCTTCGTCTAAGTCGTTAATAAAGATGTTGAACAGAACCGGGCCCAGGACGGAGCCCTGCGGCACTCCACTTGTCACTTCTTTCCATGATGAAGACGACGCATTGGTGAGCACCCTTTGGGTTCGTTCGCTTAGCCAATTACAGATCCACCTAACCGTAGTTTTGTCTAGCCCACATTTTACTAGTTTGTTTGCCAGAAGGTCGTGGGGGACTTTGTCGAAGGCCTTACTGAAATCCAGGTACGCTACATTCCCTGTATCGACCCAACTCGTAACTCTATCGAAAAAAGAGATCAGATTAGTCTGGCATGACTTGTTTTTGGTAAATCCGTGTTGACTATTAGCAATGACCGCATTTGTTTCTAAGTGTTTGCAGACCACTTCCTTAATGATCTTTTCCAGAATTTTGCCTGGTATTGATGTGAGGCTGACCGGACGGTAATTGTTTGGGTCGTTCTTTTTTCCCTTCTTGAAGATAGGGACCACATTCGCCCTCCTCCAATCTGCTGGGACTTCTCCCGTTCTCCAAGAACTCTCGAAGATAATTGCCAGTGGTTCTGAAATAACTTCCGCTAGTTCCTTCAGTACTCTTGGGTGTAGCTGATCTGGCCCTGGGGACTTGAATTCGTTTAGAGAGGCCAAGTGTTCCTGGACAACTTGTTTCCCTATTTGGGGTTGGATTTCCCCCAATCCTTCGTCCATTCCGTGTTGCTGAGGTTGAAGATGGCTTTCTTTTTCTGAGAAGACCGAGGCAAAGAAGGCATTGAGCAGTTCTGCCTTTTCCCTGTCCCCTGTCGCCATCACCCCATCTTCTCCTTGCAATGGCCCTATTGCCTCCTTTTTCTTCCTTTTTCTACCAATGTAAGCAAAAAAGCCTTTTTTGTTGTTTTTTATGTCCCTGGCAAGCCTGAGCTCATTTTGCGCTTTAGCTTTGCGAACTTTTTCCCTACAGGTGTTGGCTATACGTTTGAATTCTTCTTTGGTGATTTCTCCCCTTTTCCACTTCTTGTGCATGTATTAGTATTGAATAGCCTTACAACTTCAAGGTCTGGCTGCTTACTGCCTGGGGGAATCTTTTGTTGGGAGGTGTTAGCTGACCCTGATTGATTCATGCCTGAAATGTGAAAGGCTGACTCAACCAGAGAAGTCAGCCACAGCAGAGCACGTGATGAACCAACCTGGGCACAGCATATTATTTAAGAACACAGAAATGCTGGGCTACTCTCACAACCACCAGGTCAGACTACATAGATAAGCCACTGAAATCCACAGGTATATGGACAATTACAACAGAAAGGAGGAAACCATGAAAATGAACAAAATCTGGCTACCAGTATTTTTTTTTTTAAAAAAAACCTAAAATCAGGACAGTAAATAAAGAACAACACTCTGAGAACAGGGGAATTCCAAACATGAAACTATCAGGGCCAGATAACATCTCCCAACAAAGGATTCCCCCAGGCAGTAAGCAGCCAGACCTTGAAGCTGAAAGGCTATTCAATGCTAATAATGTGGCCAATTGCAACATTCACACCTGCCTCAAACAGACTAGAGTTCTTTTTCTCACCCTGAACATTCCACAAATATATAAATCCCACTTGACTATTTTCCAACATACCTCATTATCTCTGAGGATGCCTGCCATAGATGTGGCGAAACATCAGGAAAAAATGTTTCTGAGACACGCCCATACAACCCAGAAAACTCACAGCAACCCAATGCCCCCTCTCTTTATTTCTCTTCTTTGTTTTCTCAGCCATACAAGGACATAGCAAAACTGTGATGTTGCTGTGTGTCCTACAGTCGGGTTTCTTCCCCCACTTATGTCTCTTTTATTCACTTTTAATGACTGTATCTCAATATTCAATTATATTTAATGATTCAACTATGGGTCTTTCTCATACAGAACAAACAAGGAAGTACGTACTCAATTATAAAATGCCAAAGAATGCAGTATTAAAAACACAACAGAAATGAGCCCTTGCATAGTTAGAAGCCAAGTAAAATTCGTTGGTGGAGTTCAAAGTGCTCTTTGTTTGCAGATGAACTATACATCCTATAAATCATGGTGAATTCTCCCCAAACCTCTCTAGTATGTTCAGTTGCAGATCAATTCCTCTGTTTGTTGTGTGCCATAGAAAAGAATATGAGGGGGTTGAGGGAGAGGCAGTGGGAGGGATCATGCAAATTCCACACCAATGGAGAGAGTAAGAAACACTAGGATGTCTGTGGTGGAGGAAACACATAAAATCTAGGATGAATTTGTCCCCGTATGAAAGCCTTCACTTGGGTGGTGGGCAGTATGGTGTTGGCAGGGCTCTTGGACATGTTCATGGTGTTCACTATAACCTGCAATGTCATTGGAGGGAGGGCCGTTGGTGTCTCCTGAGTAGTGGGAACTATAGCTATTTGTGGAAGTGGGAGCTTGCCTGTGTAAGGGGACACCCCAGCCACACACACACACACATATATATTTTCACTTTTATTGTGTGTATAGATAGATTTTGTCTCACTTATGGCAACCCTGTCGTGGGGGTTTTCTTGGCCAGACTTTTCCAGACGGTAGTAGGCCTTTTTCTGAGGCTATATTGCCATGTTATCCAGAATATGCAGTTCGAACTGCATTATATGGGTCTGCAGTGACCCTACAATCCAGTTCAAAATGGATTATATGGCAGTGTTGATCCAACCTGAGAGAATGTGATTTGCCCAGGGTCACTCCATGGGTTTCAATGGCTGAGCAGGGATTCAAACCAGAGAGGGGGGAAAGAGGCAGAAGAGTTGAGGCATCATTCATTATAAAGAGTTCAATTTGTTCTGTGACCAAGCTCTTCACTCAAAATGCTCTTATCTCAAAGCAAAATTTCCTATCGAAAGGCTATTAATTCGATCTGGCCCACCCCCTGAACTCCACCCCCTTTTTGTTACCTGTTTTTAAATAAGAAAATAACAAATCATGTAAATGCACATTCACATGGAACAATAAAAAAGAAATATCAACTTTAAAATGGTAGAAGCATAAAGTTGTGGCAAGGAAGCACAAAGTAAAAAGGCAGAAGCATCATTTTCTTCATTCTGTACTCATTCCAGCCTCCCTTCCTCCCTTGTTATCTCTTCCTCTTGGTCTTCTTTCATGAAGTCAAACATACCCGGAATAAAACCACACAAAATCAACTAAACCAAAGTTCCTCAAAGCGAAAAAGAGCAAAGCGGATAGCAATCTCCCAAAGCAGACAAGAGCATGAGGCATGGAGGCACAAGAAATGGAGGCTGCTCCCTTGAAGCCCCTAAAGGCCTGAACTCTTTACTAGCACTCCCTCTGGCTCTAGCTCTTATGTCAAAGCAAAACCAAACTGAGTAACATCTCTTAACTCAAAATGCTCTTACATTGGTACACTCTTAAGTCAAGGCTCCACTGTACTCTCATTCTCCCCTTACATTCTAGATACTTGCTTGCCTCGGCTTTGTTTTTGGTTTTTATTCTTGGACTAACTTGAACATGAAGAAGTGCAAGTCGAGAGTCTCCAGAAAAGAAAAGAAAAGAAAAGAAAAGAATGAGAAATCTCCAGAATTGGAAGGGACCACCAGGGCCATGTACATAGGTAATCACACCGAAAGGGTGACCACTCAACCCTTGTTCATAATCCTCGTTCAAAAACCCACCACCTCTGATACAAGTTATTTGACTGTGAAATTTTCATTAAATCTTTCTAATGCTTTGGTGAAACAGAAGAGATGTTTTTGGAACATCTCTTTTCTTCCTTATACAGGCAATCCCGGGTTACAAACATCTGACTTATAAACAACACATAATTAAGAATGGGGGTAAGACAACAGTAGGTGAGAAAAATCTACCCCTCGGAAGGGAAATTCACTCTTGGAAGAGTTATCATGGGGAAAAGGTGTCTTAACTGAAGCTTTATCACCAATTTCTACAAAAAAACAACTTTTTTAAAAAATCCAATTATCACAAGGACAGAAATTGAGGGGAAATCTTCAGAATAGGGAGAGAGACAGCCAAACAAACATTACAAGATCTTCCCACAATAGCAAATGTTGAACACAGAGTTGCACTGGATAACCTAGAGGTTTTCCCCTGACATTAAGTCTAGTCGTGCCAGACTGTGGGGGTTGGTGGTTATCTCCATTTCTAAGCTGAAGAGCCAGCGTTGTCCTGTGGCCAGCATGACTGCATGGTGTGCCCTTACATTCCCGCTGGAGTGGTACCTATTGATCTACTCATATTTGCATGTTTTCGAACTGCTAGGTTGGCAGAAGCTGGGGCTAACAGTGGGAACTCCTCCTGCTCTCTGGATCTGAATCACCAACCTTTCGGTCAACAAGTTCAGCAGCTCAGCAGTTTAATCCGCTGAGTCACCGGGCTCCTAGATGCACAAAAATCAAACCTGCAAATATGGAATGCTGATTATATTTTTAAAGGGGCTTTGATTAGCTTCGGAAAACAATAGCAAATAAACAAATAAGGAAAATAAGCCTAACACATTATTTAGTGGAAACAGAAAGCACAATACTCTTGTTTTGCCATGAGGGATGAAAAGAACTGTGATGGCTCATTTTCCAGCTCCTTATTTGGAAAACAAACACTGTGTGGATCAAACTGCCTCTCTATGCTAGGGGCTCAAATGTTGTGGAGCTGGAGGGTGCTATTCAGTCACCAATGTTGAAATAAGAATCTGTTGTCCATCCAGCTTTGATAACTGGATGGCGAAGGATAATGTTTTGCTATTTGACTCTATTCACAAATATGTTAGTCTGACCCCTGAGGCTGTACTACTTTCCTGTTTCTATTTATGCATATAACCACACCCTGCTTCTATTTATACATACAATTATTTTTTTCCAAAAGTGTGACGTCTGCATTTTAGCATGGAGTAATGGCATTATGTTAAAGGTTGTGTGTCATTCAGAAGGCGTGATATATTTCCAAAGCCATTGGGAAATTTACTTTCAGAGAAACTAGTATGACACATGCCCATTCAAAGGGGCCACTTCCTCATCAAAGCAAACTAATTTATATAGTAAAAGGAAGCAGAGGCTTTTAAATTATTTTCTTTGTTTTAAAAAAGCATATTTTACACTGGGATATTATTCAGTAACTGTTATAAATTTGTCAATGTGCTTTAAAAAGATAACAGAATACAGAAACTCACAAATACTCTGTAATCCAGAATCGATTGCTATGGACTGAAACAGCAATTCTCTAATTTAAAATCAAAGCATTCATATGTTATCTGCTTTCTAAGAGCCAAATCTCCTATATTCTGGAAACATCCATGATATTATAGATAGCAGGAGCAGCTAGAAAATCAAAAACTGAAAGGTGTTGGGTGGCCCTTTCTGTCAGGACCCAGGCTGCAGAGCACCAATAACCATGCACAGAGACCAGAATCTATCTAATATCTTTATTAAAGGAATATATAAAGTCAATAAAAACAAGTGAAGAATATAGTTCAGAAGTAGACCTTTCAGGAAAGGGCAAATATAGTCCAGGAAATCAATGTCCAATATGAGATATTAGAGTCCAAAGTTATAATCCAATAACCGAAACACACACTTTGCCGAGCAAAGTGTGGGGAAATGACAGGGTCCTTTAGTCCAATGGAGCTTGATGACAAGGCTGGAGAGCAAACTAGCTTCTTGGCAAACAAGGCTTGATTCAAGGCAACAAAAAGCAAGGAACAAGAACAGGGTCCGTGGCGAAATCCGTGGCGAGGTCCGGGGAACAAGGCAGGGCTGGAACGAGAACAAGGTCCTGGGAACAAGGAACTGGAGTAGCATAGTCTACACACGATCTCACTCCTGAAGCTGACGAATTGACTCCGCAAGGATCTCCTTGCGGGTAAACACCTATATAGGATCTTGTTTTCCCGCCAAGGAACACTTTCCCTGGGGAACAAGAAGTGAAACCCATACTATGTCCAGATGCATGACTCCTTAAGATTTCCCAAGGGAAACAGGCTTAATCAGTTAATTGTCTGGCAGTGATCCTGGCGCTTCGGCGATTCACCTCCCTAGTGCCTCTATCTCGATTATAATTATCCCGGCGAGAGAACGGGGGAGATTTCTGCCCAAGGCTTGTTTGGCTGACTTCTGGAGGGCAAACATCCTGCAGGTGCAAGGGCTCCAATTCTGGCTGAAACGGTGGGAAACCAAAGTTTTCCTCTTCGTCTGCCACAATAGTACTTGGAACGGGACTACATGGCCCATGAGTCATCACACTTTCAGACATTAAAAGCTGCCTGCAGCTCCGAATTTAGTAATCACCAGGT
Source organism: Anolis carolinensis (assembly GCF_035594765.1). Taxonomy (NCBI): domain Eukaryota; kingdom Metazoa; phylum Chordata; class Lepidosauria; order Squamata; family Anolidae; genus Anolis; species Anolis carolinensis. The sequence goes on from NC_085843.1 coordinate 179,140,942, forward strand.
CGAGATATTTGAAGATGAGCTGACCCAGAATTTCCCAGCTTCTGTTAAATGTATACACCAGCCTATACTGGCCAGAAACCATGATCAGGCCAGAAGTCACTCTTGGACTTGGATGTCCAGGGACTTCCAGCGCACAATGCCCAGTTTATTCCAAGTTGGCAGACATTGCACACTTCAGCGTTAGCATTGATCACTGGACTGGCTCTAACTGGCCCAAGACCTCTGCCTATTTTCTGTACACTTCATGCCACAGGGGAAGGGGGATGGGACTCACCTGGGTTGTCTTTAGTTGTCATGACAGTTGGTCATGGAACTCTGGAAAACTCCTAGCCATTGACAGTTGATGTCAACAACGGTATCCATGCAACCTGGGAAAAGGGAGGGTGGATTCTTCCTCCTTTCCCCAGATCACTAGAGTGCCTTCATTGATGTCACCAGAAACTCACAGCAATGGTCACAATCCTTCAAGGCCAGCTGCCATGGTGACAAAGGATAGCAAAGGTAAGGATGGTCAAGCTAAGTTTTGCTTAAATGGACAGTATGGATTATCTTGACTATCATGGTTAAGGAGCAGTACATATAAACACCTCCACTGAATCTGGAGCAATGCTGCAGCCAGGCCTTATGTTAAAGTGGTTCCATGGATGAAGCAGTCTTGGTCAAAAGTTGATCAGGTCCAGGAAAGAAAGTGGGAAAATAGTATTGGCTTATATGCATTCTGATATTCTTGTTTGTTTGTTTTTTTACTACTTTTCAAAGAAGCACTAGAAGCTCCCTTGGAACAACTCCAAATATTTGCCCACCTAGCACAGTATCCAAGGTGGTGGTAGTAGTTGTGTGCTTTCAAGTCATTTCCGACATCGCAAGACTTTCTGGAGCTAATGTACTATGTTACTTGCTCAGGGTTATCTGGTAAACTTTCATGGCCAAGTGAGAGTTTATATCTTGGTCTCGGGGCCCTTCCACACAGCCATATAACACAGAATATCAAGGCAGATAATTCACAGTATCTACTTTGAACTGGGTTATCTAAGGGCCCTTCCACACTGCTCCTTTATCCCAGGATCTGATCCCAAATTATCTGTTTATCCCAAATCATCTGGCAGCGAGGACTCATATATTCCAGTTTAAATCAGATAATCTGGGATCAGATCCTGAGATCAAGGGGAGTGTGGAAGGGGCCCAAGTCCACACTGCCATATAATACGGTTCAACGTGGATTTTATACAGCTGTGTGGAAGGGGCCCCAGACTCACAGGCCCAAAATCCCACATTTTTTGCTTTGAACTTGAATATATGTCAGAGTGGACTCAGATAACCCAATTCAAAGTAGAAATTTTGGGATTTTCTGCCTTGACATTCTGGGTTATATGGCTGAGTGGAAGGGCCCAGAGTCCAACATTCAAAGTGCCAGTACTCTGAGATTAAAGATTCACATTTTTGGAGTACATACTCAGAATCCACTAGGAATTGCAGTTCAAAAAATCCAGAAATTGCAGTTTAAAAAGTAATTTTTGTAAGTACTATTCTGTGTGCTCTGACAGTGATGTTCCAGGGGTTCAAGTGTATGATTTTACAAACACTTTCTTTACTATTCTTGGACATGGCAGGGGTTGAATCTGGCATCATCTATATGAATTTAAGCACTCCTACGGTGATATTTATGGCCACTGGAAAACCAAGGCCAGGTTCCTTTGGAGAGAGTGCTAGGAGTTCTGTTGCAGCTACAAAAGTGTTCTTTCTCTTTACAACTAAACATCTTGGTCATGTGTTATGCGTGTGTAGAAACAGCATACATTACTTCCAACATACCTCTAGACCACTCCTTAGACAAACTAGTTCAGAGTTAAATCAAACTGCTCCCTCAAGCTACACATTTAGCAACTGCAAACATTTTTCAGCCCTCAAACCAGTTTTTGCAAGATAGATGTAGCTTCCTGAAAAGCTCTGTGTATTCTGTGAATTCCAAGTAGTTGACGACTGAAACAGGAGAGAAGTTTTCTTACCTTTGGCTGCTGCCATTCATCAAAGGATGATACAATATATTAAGAAAGAAGGCTCCTGAACTATTTGCCCAGTGGCAGGCACTGAAATATTATGTGAATAGTCATTATAGTATTTTCACTCCAAGAGTATCTGGATTATCCAGACTGTTTAAATCCTTTCCATTCTAGTTTCCAACCATATTTTGGACTGAAATTACTGGCCACTCTTGTGGATGACATAGAGGGCGTCAATAGCAGCCTAGATAGCAACCCTGCTTTGTGATACCACTGCTCATGAAGTCTTTTCACATTGTCTCACTGGAGTACTACAGCATAAAAACTGGTCAAAATAGGAGGATTTTAGAAGCTTTAGTAAAAATAAAATAAAAATCCAAAATCTATCTCAGATGCATGGTACTGTATTTTAATCTTGGTTGCATGGTGTTATTATGATGGCTCTGACTCTTTTTAGATTTGCGTTCCCAGAAAGTGATTTTTATGACATGCCTCAAAGTGTTGTTCAACTTTTCCTTCCATCTTGTCTTCTGTGCTTAAAAAATAGTGCTGGGGAAATTGTTTACATGCATTCTGAACTTTCTCTAACACTTCATGGAAAATGTCATATAGATATTTATTAGCCTCAAATTAAGGTTGGCTCTCTTCATCCACAGATTCTCCAACCATTATTCAATCATCCACAACTTGGAAATAATTTTTAAAATCCCCCAGCCACCGAAATAACGAGTCCACATAACAGTTTGAGTTAAACTATGGGAACTTTTCTTAATGTTAATAATCAACATCTATGTGACCTGCCCCCGGTAGCACAAAGGGTTAAACCACTGAGCTGCTGAACTTGCTGATCAAAAGTTCGGTGGTTCGAATCCAGGGAGCAGAGTGAGCTCCCACTGTTAGACCCAGCTTCTGACAACCTAATAGTATGAAAACATGCAAATGTGAGTAGATCAATAGGTACTGCTCCAGAGGGAAGGTAACGGCTCTCTGTGCAGTCATGCCAGCCACATGACCTCGAAGGTGTCTACGGACAATGCCGGCTCTTTGGCTTAGAAATGGAGATGAACACCAACCCCCAAAGCCGGACACAACTAGACTTAATGTCAGGGGAAAACCTTTACCTTTATGTGACCTGCCAACAAATTTAAAGGGAGCATGAACTCAGTGTGTTATTACACCGAGGAATTTATCCAAGACCTAATCCTCAGTTACCATGGGCGAGACACCTGGGTCCCTGGATGCAACAAACTGTTAATTCCAGAGCGACCACTCAGGGAAACATGGAAAGTTCCATCCCAATTCCAGAGGATATTGAGACCAGAACTGGGACAGGGACTGCTTAAGGCCATTTCTGTTCACCCTCACCCACACATCCAATTAGCCCCGAATGAAGGGTAGGCTAGATCGTAGGGAGGGAAATTCCCACCCAATGGTGACCCTTAAAGTACACTGTTAATGGGCAGGCGGGTGGGTCAGCCGCTGGAACCAGAAAGGAGAGTAGGGTGGAGATCTTCACTCCAATGTCTGTTAAAGTCTATTCCAAAGCCAATTGCCCCTGAAGAATTGGATGCAACTTGCAGGACATTTTTCAACAGTAATTCTTGTCTCCAAAATGAAATCACATTAAAGCCAGTCAAAAATTGTAACCAAACAGCTAGATCCGCTTTAATTGCTCCATTGATTCATATGCAATGATGGGGTAGTGAAACTCCAGAGATGACATTGCATAACATATGCAAAAATGCCCTCCCTGGAGCCACTTCTTTACAAGCAAAATTGAGGTAGCCAATTCCTGGAATTGCTCTGTAGCTACGCTGATTCCGCTCCCGCAAAGCCCCAGCCGGGACCTGTCACTGTGTAATGTTATCTAGTATGAAAATTGCTTATACAGTAGAGTCTTGCTTATCCAACCTTCGCTTATCCAATGTTCTGTATTATCTAACGTAGTCTGCCTTTGGTAGTAGTCAATGTTTCTGCAATCAATGTTTTCAATATATTGTGATGTTTTGGCACTAAATACATAAATACAGTAATTACTACATAACATATTGAACTACTTTTTCTGTTGCTTTAATGTAAAACATGATGTTGTGTGCTTAATTTGTAAAATCCTAATGTAATTTGGCATTTAATAAGCTTTTACTTAATCCCTCCTTATTATCCAACAGGGAGGTTTATATATCTGTGGAAAGTCCAGGTTGGGAGAAAAAACTCTCCCAACATTCACACTTGCCTCAGGCAGACAAGAGTTCTTTGATGAACCAACTTGGGCACAGAATATTTTTGAGAACACAAAAATGCTGGACTACTCTTAACAACCACCATGTCAGACTACACAGCGAAGCCATTGAAATCCACAAGCATGTGGACAATTTCAGCAGAAGGGAAGAAACCATGAAAATGAACAAAATTTGGCTACCAGTATTTAAAAAAAACCCTCTAAAATCAGGACAGTAAATAAAAAACAACACTCAGAAGACAGGGGAATTCCAGACAAAAAACAATCAGGGCCTCCCAACAAAGGATTCCCTGAGGCAGGAAGCAGACAAGCTTTGAAGCTGCAAGGCTATTCAATGCTAATCAAGGTGGCCAATTGCGAAATTCACACTTGCCTCTAAAATCAGGACAGTAAATAAAGAACAACACTCAGAAGACAGGGGAATTCCAGACAAAAAACAATCAGGGCCTCCCAACAAAGGATTCCCTGAGGCAGGAAGCAGACAAGCTTTGAAGCTGCAAGGCTATTCAATGCTAATCAAGGTGGCCAATTGCGAAATTCACACTTGCCTCACACATGGAAGAGCTCTTTTTCCCATCCTGGATATTCCACAAATAGATAAACCTCACTTGCCTAGTTTCCAACAGATCTCACAACCTCTGAGGATGCCTGCCATAGATGTGGGCAAAACATCAGGAGAGAAGGCTTTTGGAACATGGCCATACAGCCCAGAAAACTCAAGCAAACCAAACCATAGAACCTTCTACAATACAGGAATTCCATGGAAGATCAACAACTATGGAAAGAACTGTTCAAAACAGGTTTCTTTAAAAACTACTGCTCTGGTGGAGATTAATATACAGTGCCCTCTTGTGACAGACAGAAGCTACTGTGGCATACTAAACAACTTGGAAGCCTCTACTATAATGATGATGGTCTACGATCTGTAATATTTGCAATTTCCAACTATTTATTAACCATAACATTTTGATTTGCAATATAAAACAAGCATTACAGTGCAATTCAAAAGTGGTGGTGGTGGGAATCTTGCTTCGAGAATGAAAAAGGACTATCCGCATTTTATCAGTTCCTAACAAATACTTTGAATGAGTCTAGATTTTGTGTGTGCTTAGGTTCATTGTAAAAAACAAGGTTGGGATTTTGTTGTCCTTTTCAGCTTTCCAGAGAAACATAATCCTAAATTAAATCTATCTTTAGGCTCTTTTCACCCATTTCCAATAATAGAGGACACATTGTGCCTATCTTCTGTGTAATCTTATAGATCAGCTTACCTATAACTGATGTGTGGAATATAGATGAAAAACACTGTTAAACAAGACCCTATCACCTGCAGGAATGCTGTTAAGTTTTTTGATCTATTGACCTCTCCATTTACACAATTTAAAAAATGGCAAGTAATGCGTTGGCAGTGAAATTCCCAGGAGTTCTTTTGGCAACGGGAGTTGAAACTAAAAGGAATATTGGATACAGTCCATATCACATCAGTTGAGGGAAAAGAAAGCTGAATGTTTTCTGGACCAAAAGAAACAGATAAAATAAATGTATGCAGTCCTTTTTCATTTGAAATTTGTTCAGAAAGATAACCTATTTCCTTTATAGCCATAGTCTGACATTCTGATGAGCCACTGGCATCAAGAGTATCTAGGAGATGAGACCATTCCTTCATTTCTGTAGTTGATCGGGTGTGTTTATTCGTTTTAGAAACTGACACAAGGTCAATTCTGTGGCAGCTTGCGTGAACACAACTGGCAATTTAATCCAAACAGCTCTGATTCACAAATAATTAACACATTTTCCAGGCCTTGAGAGAACATTTCTCTCGGCATTGCTAGAACTTCCTAACTGATTCTATAGTGTTTAAATAACTTCGTGTATAACTGAAACTGTGTTCAATGAGCTCACCTCTCTATCTTACGGCATACCTTTCAACTTTTCACAAATCAGAGTTGGGACACATGTGAATTAAAGTGTTGTCAAGATGGTGAGGAAGAACACCATTAAACAAGTTTACATAATTAGGACCATTATCTCTCTCCATGGAATGGGGATGCACATATACAGTAGAATCTCACTCGCTTATCCAACGTTCTGGATTATCCAACACATTTTTGTAGTCAATGTTTTCAATATATCATGATATTTTGGTGCTAAATTCATAAATACAGTAATTACTACATAGCATTACTGCGCATTGAACTACTTTTTCTGTCAAATTTGTTGTATAACATGATGTTTTGGTGCTTAATTTGTAAAATCATAACCTAATTTGATGTTTAATAGGCTTTTCCTTAATGCCTCATTATCCAACATATTCACTTATCCAACATTCTGCCGACCCGTTTATGCTAGATAAGTGAGAATCTACTGTATATCAAAGTACCGTGCCATCTTCCACACAGGGGTTCATGAAAAACATACTGTAGTCATTGCAGGGCAGCCTATTCTAGACAAGAAAGAGCATTTCACAGTGCACATTATAGATGGAAATAAATTAATTCATATTGTGAGGCTTATCCATATTGTAATTTACGCCATTATTATAGCTTGCATCTACACCTGCCAAAATACTTTAGAGTAAACTGCTCCAGAGATGCTCTGGATACAACACAGGAATGCCCCAAAGTCAATTTGAGTCCACATGATTAGCTAGAACAGTGGTTCTCAACTTGTGGGTCTCCAGATGTTTTGGCTTACAATTCCCAGAAATCCCAGTCAGTTTACCAGCTGTTTGGATTTTATTTATTTATTTACAGCATTTATATTCCGCCCTTCTCACCCCGATCACATTGCACACATAAAGGCAAAAATTCAACGCCATAACATAGAACAGAGACAGAGACAAGACGCAGTCACGGGCTGGCACGGGCTGGCACGGCTGGCCTCGAACTCATGACCTCTTGGTCAGAGTGATTTGCTGCAGCTGGCTTGCTTTCCAGCCTGCGCCACAGCCCGGCTGTGGGAGTTGAAGGCCAAAACATCTGGGGACCCACAGGTTGAGACCCACTGAGCTAGACCAACAGCGCATTTGGGCCGCCAACACTGTTTCACCAGCCAAAAGCAGCTCTCTGACAGAGCCTTGCTAATAATGTCATTCCTGATGAGGTCACAATAGGGCACCCAGTCATGTGGTCAATAGAAGCAACATCACTAAGCAAGGCTCTGCTGGAACAATGTTTCTCGCTATCAACACAGCACTGTGTCTTTATGATGTGTGGACACTTGATCGGGGCGGGTTCCAGCTCAATCCATCTGTCTGCACCTCAAAAACACCACGGTTACGCCAGAGCTTCCTAGAAGCTCCAAAGTAAATTGCAGTTACCCTTGTGCCAGATTAATGGCTGGAATCAGCACTTGAGTTGAGAAACCAGCCGCACATCATATATACTTTCTGTATATATTTCAGATTTCAATATTAATGTCAAAATACGTAGTATGATTTTACATAGGATTTGTGCTACATAAGAACAGTAAAGACAAATATCACTTAAGTAAAATAAACATTAAATATTAAATAAAAAATAAAATAAGACACTAAACTAATCTGGGAATCTGCTATTGCAGCACATCACAGCAGTTCCAAGGTAAGTTCATTTTATTTGGCTCAATTAGGCACAGCCATCTAGATTATACCACACATGTCTATATTGTGACAATAGATATGTCTTGGTTGTGGTTGCAGTTACTGTCCGAACCTTAAAATTAAATAAAATACAGGCATCAGAATAGGTTATGAGCATAATATGTTCTTATTTCATTCTGAGAATTAAAAGTGTATGTTGATGTTCCCAGTGCATTTCAGATCCAACAACACAAGGCTGTAATCCATAGCAACATGAGTGTTATTCATCACAAACTTGCAATGTGCAACCTCACAATAAATACTGGGCTGTTGTTTATGAGTAATTTAATCCATTTGAAGCAGACTCTTTAATACAGTAGAGTCTAACTTATCCAACATAAACGGGCCGGCAGAATGTTGGATAAGCGAATATGTTGGATAATAAGGAGGGATTAAGGAAAAGCCTATTAAACATCAAATTAGGTTATGATTTTGCAAATTAAGCACCAAAACATCATGTTATACAACAAATTTGACAGAAAAAGTAGTTCAATACGTAGTAATGCTATGTAGTAATTACTGTATTTATGAATTTAGCACCAAAATATCACGATGTATTGAAAACATTGACTACAAAAATGCATTGGATAATCCAGAACGTTGGATAAGCGAGTGTTGGATAAGCGAGACTCTACTGTATAAGAATAATGCTGCAGTTTTAAGGAAAGGGCAGCAGAGGGAGTAAAGGTACATTTGATGTAGACTAGAAACATCTGAAGGAAATGAGCATTTTGGCAGGCAGTGGTTTCTCACATAAACCACTCAAGTAGGGCAAAGGGTACCCATTGCTCTTCCCTGCACTGTTGATTTGAAAAAAGTTGCTATTTTCAGTGCCTGTTTCAGGAGATCCTAAATATATTTTGTACGTCTCTCACAGTATACTTTGCTCCCTTCTACACTTACATATAAAATCCAGATTATCTGCTTTGAACTGGATTATAAGGCAGTGCAGACTCATATAATCTGGTTCAAACCAGATAATGTGGATTATCTGCTTTGATAATCTGAATTATATGGCAGTTTAGAAAGAGCCCTTTGTTTCCTTGGGTCATTGATTCTGTCTCATCTTCCTGCATGTTGTATTCTTTTTCATGACTCTACTTTTGTGAGTAGTTGGCTATATGCATGCCAACTACCCACAGAACCACAGGACAAGGAAAAGCAGACCCCTTTTGAGTCCCTAGAAAAGCAGCTTTAAAAGCAGCTCACACAGGGCTCTTCCAGACAGCGCAAAATCCATGTTTTAAATCTAAGACAAAAAAAATCCAGGGATACACAAAGAGATATGGTGCCCTGCCAACCTCACAGCCTTCTTTTGAAGCAATCAAGATGGAGAATGGATGGGACATCCGGCGGAAGTGTTGTTGTTTTTTAATCCCTCCATTATGTGTGGCCTGTATATGCACATATGCAAGTATCTTAATATAAGCTCAAGCAAATTTGCATGTTCACATATTAGGTCCAGCGCATAATGGAGGGAATTTTTAAAAAACTTCAATCGGATCTCTCTCTTCCCCCAATTGTTAACTCAACCTCTATAATATCATGAAGTGTAAAATAAAGAGTTTCAGAGAGTTCTAATTGCTCTCCATTTGTGTTTCCCTTGAACTGTGTAAAACATGTGCTTTCCTTCTCTTCCCCCTGTGTAGACTGCTCTAGCACACGTGAACGTGACAGCCCAATCAGCTGATCAGCTGTTTCGAGCTGAATCGGGAGTTTTAAACGCCCCTTTTTAACATTTGTTTTTTGATTCTTAACCCGATCCCTCCCACACTTTAGCTAAACATCGTTTAGCCGCCCGCCCGCCCCTTTTAAACTGGTTACTTCTGGGTTTCAGAGCATGTGTAGAAGGGCCCACAATCTTCCTGAATCTATTGTTCAGAAATTTTATTGACACTTCCATAATATTTGTCATTTCAAATACATTGTCCTCCAACTCATCAATCTTCCACACACATGCAAAAGCAAACTTCCAAACCTAGCTTGGAAGTTTCAGTTTTGAATGATACTGTATTGGTATATTAAAGGGATAATCCAAACCTGGTATTTGATTTGATTTACAGATTGCACAATGTTTCAGTTACTAAAAATGAATCACTTACAATACATACTTAATGCCCAGCTGCAATAACTAAAGAATAATTTTGTTTCATTACTGTTTCACCATCAGAATGTATAATATCCAAGTTCTTTTTTTCAGTGCAGTGACAAATTTGACATCTGATTTAGATTGTTACAGAAGAACAAGACATGGAGGAGGAATGTCATTTGGTTCAAGGGTTGGCATGTGCTGTTTCTTGAGTAGCTCCTTTGCCTGATCACTTAAGAATGTTAAGGTGACAAGGAGACTGACAGGAAGAAAGCCTGTTTTGGCCCGTGCTTGTAGCCTTCAGATGGTTTGTTTTTTAAAAATATAACTAAAAACAATTGTAGTCCATGAAATGTAGTCATAGGGAGGAGGGAGCAAGCTTGTTTTCTGCTGCCCTGCAGACTAGGACACGGAACAATGGCTTCAAACTACAGGAAAGGAGATTCCACCTGAACATCAGGAAGAACTTCCTCACTGTGAGAGCTGTTCGACAGTGGAACTCTCTCCCCCGGGCCGTGGTGGAGGCTCCTTCTTTGGAGGCTTTTAAGCAGAGGCTGGATGGCCATCTGTCGGGGGTGCTTTGAATGCGATTTCCTGCTTCTTAGCAGGGGGTTGGACTGGATAGCCCATGAGGTCTCTTCCAACTCTACTATTCTATGATTCTATGATTCTATGAAATTAGCTTTAAAGATGCCACAGATCTCTTCCCTCTGTTTCTTCTGCAAAAGACTATCCCTTTGGAAAAATGCTTTTAGAAATCTACAACTATCATGAGAATTAACACTATGAGAGACAAAGGGCCTTTCCACACAGCCATATAACCCAGAATATCAAGGCAGAATAACCCACAATATCTACTTTGAACTGAGTCCACAGTGCTATATATCCCAGTTCAAAGCAGATAATGTGGGATTTTATTCAGCTGTGTGGAAGAGGCCATAAACTGTATCTGTAGTATTTCTGAGCTCTTCTCACTGCATCTCAAAATATTATGATTGCTCGTAATAAGCAGGATAAAACATACTCCCATCTCCTTTACTTCCTGACCAAAATGGATCACTATACAATACAGATACTTAATTTTTTTTTCCTTTTGTTATCTCTCAATGTTCCCTGCAGCTTCTGTTTATTATGGTAAAGGCTGTGTTTTGATTTCGTCTTTGAAGCTTATCACTAAGATAATGTTGTTGAAGTAATGGTAGTTTGAAGGAGGGCTTCCCTTTCTATCTGCATCCAGTTGCGAGTACAGTAGAGTCTCACTTATCCAACATAAATGGGCTGGCAGAATGTTGGATAAGTGAATATGTTGGATAATAAGGAGAGATTAAGAAAAAGCCTATTAAACATCAAAATAGATTATGATTTTACAAATTAAGCACCAAAACATCATGTTATACAACAAATTTGGCAGAAAAAGTAGTTCATTACACATTAATGCTATGTAGTAATTACTGTATTTATGAATTTAGCACCAAAATATCATGATATATTGAAAACATTGACTACAAAAATGTGTTGGATAATCCAGAACGTTGGATAAGTGAGTGTTGGATAAGTGGGACTCTACTGTAATTAAATGCAGTGTGAAAATTGAAAAGCTCTATTTTAAAATCTGCATTTTTAGAAAACAGAAAATAGAAAATGGTGTTTTGGATCATGCTATGAAAAAGACATAATGGGAAGTAATTGTACAGCAGCCACTAGAAAGAGATATTCCAGTAGTCCTAAGAAAATCCAACACATGCTACATTCAGCAAAGGACAAGAGGGATCTTCTCACCTCTGCAGGAGTCTACCGTATACCATGCAGCTGTGGACAAGTCTACATGGGGTCCACCAAACGCAGCATTGCCCAAACACGAATCAAGGAACATGAAAGGCACTGCAGACTAACTCAACCAGAGAAGTCAGCCATAGCACATGATAAACCAGCCTGGACACAGCATATTATTTGAGAACACAGAAATGCTGGACCACTCTAACAGCCACCATGTCAGATACATAGAGAAAATCCATTGAAATCCACAAGCATGTTGTCAACTTCAACAGAAAGGAGGAAACCATGAAAATGAACAAAATCTGGCTACCAGTATTTTTTTTTAAAAAAACTCTAAAATCGGGACAGTAAATAAAGAACTCTTTAATAAAGAACCCTATGAGGAGCGGCTTAAAGAGCTGGGCATGTTTAGCCTGCAGAAGAGAAGGCTGAGGGGAGACATGATAGCCATGTACAAATACGTGAGGGGAAGTCCTAGGGAGGAGGGAGCAAGCTTGTTTTCTGTTGCCCTGCAGACTAGGACACGGAACAATGGCTTCAAACTACAGGAAAGGAGATTCCACCTGAACATCAGGAAGAACTTCCTCACTGTGAGAGCTGTTCGACAGTGGAAGTCTCTCCCCCGGACTGTGGTGGAGGCTCCTTCTTTGGAGGCTTTTAAGCAGAGGTTGGATGGCCATCTGTCAGGGGTGCTTTGAATGTGATTTCCTGCTTCTTAGCGGGGGTTGGACTGGATGGCCCATGAGGTCTCTTCCAACTCTACAAAAACAAAACAAAACAAAAAAAACAAAAACAAAACAAAACTCAGAAAACATGGGAATTCCAGACAAGAAACAATCAGGGCCAGCTAACACCTCCCAACAAAGGATTCCCCCAGACAGAAAGCAGCCAGGTTTTGAAGTTGCCAGGCTATTCAATGCTAATCAAAGTGGTCAATTGCAACATTCTTCTCTGCCTGCAACAGAGAAAAGTTCTTTCTCCCGTCCTGGACATTTTTCCACAGATATATAAATCCCAATTGGCTAGTTTCCAACAGACCTCACAACCTCTGAGGCTGCCTGCCATAGATGTGGATGAAACGTCAGGAGAGAGTGCTTCTGGAACATGGCCATACAGCACGGAAAACTCACAGCAACCCAGTCCTAAGACCATTTGTACAACTTATAGTCATTGCATTTTGGGGAAATGAATGAGTTAGACAAAAGTCAAATTCAGGCTTCAGGAGATAGGTTTTGAGGAAGAAATTGAACCCAATCATATGAAAATTTACTCAGAAATAAACTAAGTGGAACTTCCAAGGAAGTAAATCCAGAACTGCAATCTCAGTAAGGGTTCTTTTTAATAATACAGTATGCTTATTACAGCTTACAGCTCTACATTTTGGCCCCCTTAAAGAGCAGAGCTCCTCTAAAGATAACCCTTCCACAAAAGATCCTGTAAAGAAACATAAGTATCCAGGGAAATAAAATACCAGGGAATGTCCTGTTAAAAGTTTAGAGCAATGTTAGCATGTAAAAAAACAACAACAGATATTTCTATGATTCCATTTATTTAATGTTGGAAATGAACTAAAATCAGTGCAGAGATTGGATTTTAGGCTATTTTAGAAAAAAAAGAAACACACCAAAACAGTCAGAGGCAGGGAAGGATATGAAGACAAAAGAGATATGCTTATGCAACCCCTGCAGTGACTACTAATGTGAAATGCTTTATTACCACAGTGGTTCTCAACCATTGGTCCTCCAGGTGTTTTGGACTTCGGTGCCTTTAATTCTTGACAATTGGCCAAGGTGTCTGGGGTTACTGGGAGGGCTAAAATCTCAAACATCTGGAGGACCAAAGCTTGGGAACCACTGCTTTATTTGGATAAATATTTTTATTGTTAAAAGTATTTATTATATTGTTCTCCAATTTTAAATGCTCACATGATGTCCTAGGATCTATCAAGAAAATGCTGAGATATGAATATATACAGCCAAACTGGGAAGGCAAATTATTGCCTTCCATATGTTTTTGAACTGCAATTCTCAGCATTCCTCAGTACTGGTTAAGTTGGTTAGGACTGATGGAAGGTAATGGAGGGCTGCTTTTTGCCTATCCCTGCTCCACACTAATGTCAAAATCTGCAAATATGAGCATCTGTCTTTTTCCACATGCTAAAGTGTTCCATGAGGAACTACCAGTAAAATGGTAAGGGTTGGGAAAGCATTAACATTCCTCTTCGTAGAATCCCTTCCACTGTTGCAGAGCTTGGGAAAATACTGTTTAAAGACCAACTCTCCAAATCCACCAGAATGTATGGCGATTTTCACACTAGCAATCACAGCATGTGACTTAGCTAACAGAGCCATCATTATCAGGACTAGCAATGAAGATTGCCAAGTCAGAACTATCCCATACCCTGAGCTTTTGAGGGTAAAACATGAGACTTTGGCCCGATAACCCGTGATAGGTAACGGGTTTACCTGAGGTATCCAAATGACACAACAGGTAAAAACGAATTAATGCAGAGAAAACGGGAAAGATTGGGACCTTAAGTGAAGGTCCAAATCTTTCCTGATTCTAGGCCTATGGGGATTGACTCCTGGAACTGCTTCTGCCATTACAGTTCTTCGTGCTCGTGGAGCCTGAAGGAGCAGGAGGACATCCATTCCCTCACCTCCAGCCCCCCATTTCACCCAAATAAAACTTACCGGAGGGGAAATAGGGAGCTGGAGTGTTGGCTGGATGCCATCCCTAAAGGGAAAGCCCGGAGTTTGGGTTGCGGCTGGGGACAGAAACCTAGGAGAAAGTGGGTTAAAATAACCCACTTCCTCCTGGATTTCTACCCTGTCTGGAAGGGCCCCTAGGGATGATCCCTTCTGATGTCATGGAGAATGGGCACTGATGGAAGCATTAAATATGTTATAGTTGCATAGAGGCATTTAATTCTCTCTGCTAGGTAGCTCTTGAGCAGTGGTTCTCAACCTGGGGTCCCCAGATGTTTTTGGCCCACAACTCCTAGAAATCCCAGCCAGTTTACCAGCTGTTAGGATTTCTGGGAGTTGAAGGCCAAAAACATCTGTGGACTCCAGGTTGAGAACCACCGCTCTAGAGCCTGAGTGAACTGTAAATCCCAGGATTCCACAGGAATGCAGCCTTAATAGTAAAAGTAGAATCGTGGTACTTACAATTGTTCACTGTGAAAGACTAGCAGTGCAGAGAAAGGGTGCTGTTGGGTTATCTAAGCAATCATGCATGCATTTTCAATGTGGGATGGTTTATGTAGTTAGTTATGTCTGTTGCTTAGTAACCTGAGCCAAGCTGCATTCCAGAGTTGATGACACCATTTAGGGGGTTTTGCATATGAAATGGGAAATGGGAGTATCCTTTCTGGGGTCACACAGGAAGTGATGTACAGATGTCTCTTCCTGTCTTCTTCCTCTTCGCTCCTGACCATGCCATGCTGATGTTCCTGTCTGTTAAGAGATATGTAGTTTCCTGAACTGTTTTTCTTTGGAACTAAGATGTTTTTGCCTGTATGACCATCATCATACAAGATTGTGAGTAAACATATTTTTGCTATTTTATTTGATGTCTCTGATGCTTATTTTATGCGCATGACTTTTTAAAGGGAAAGGGAGGCTGGATATTTTGTCTTATTGTTTATTTTCTTTTTACCTCTGGTGCAATGGGAGGTATGAGTGACTGGTAGATTCTCCACTGACACCAACTTCATAGAAAGTATCACACACAATCCTGCTCCACTCAGTTTTATTGCTTTTCAACAACTGGCTTCAGATCAGAAATACAGTATTTTTTACTCCCCAAGTCAACAAAAGTTGATTGATTTCAGGTGGCAGACATTTCTTAATTCTACATATGACTGTTTCTAAACTCAATACTTATATTTTATTTAAATCTCACTTATATTCCCCATCTCTGGTTAGCTAATGTTTGGCTCTGAACTGACATAATTTAATCACCTATTTTCCAAGACTTATCACTGCTATGAAGTGGAAAGTAAGAGCGATATAGAAATAAAAACACAATGGAAGAAGCTAAGGGGATATCAAGTTTACTGCTCAAGATTAAGGTCCCCTCCCCTGCTACACTACAGATTTCTCTACAGCTAATGCATCTACTACAATCTGTCTCTTGCACATTTCAGAATAAATGGGTAAAATAATATTTTGTGCTTTGGGGTTTAAAGAGGCATAGTGTTTCCTCCATTTTCTTCTGAAATATACCATTAAAGGTATGCCAGATTGTAAAACAGTTTGGCTGTGTAGCAGTTTATACAGACATACAGATTATTTGTTTTTTCACTAGGTGAACCTTTGGCCCCTCCTACACTGCCATCTGATCCAGATTATCAAAGTAGATAATCTCTATAATGTATAGCGATGCAACCTGACATTCTTAACTTGTAATGCTCTCCTTTTTTGTGTTGTTCTTTGAAATTAGATAAAAACATATACCTCTTATTGTGGTAATTATAACAACATCTGTGATATATGTAAGCCACACATTATTAAAAGTTTCCCATATGATTGATTGTTTGGCTTAACTTGGTTGGTATAGATTTTTCCAACGAAAGAGCTTTAAAGTAAATTAGATTTATGTTGATTTGTAAATAAAGCTCTAAGTTTTCCTTTACACAGTGGTTCCCAACCTGTGGTCCATTGACCACCAGTGGTCCCAAGAACTAAAATATGGTCTGTGGCCTCACAGTTACTACACCATTGCAACAAGAGCGACTGGTCTCGTGAAACCCTCTTATAGTGCCAATGCAATGGGGATTTCAGGATGGGAGAGGCTGACTATCCACAAAAGGTACAACAACAAGCCTCCTGACTGCTGCTTCTCCTCCTCCATCCCCCTGAGCGGAGCCATTCCTTGTGGCATCTGGAAGTGAGGCACCTTGTTGTCTTTGTTTTTAGGCCTGTTCCAGGATGTTATCTGGGGTGCTGATTCAGAAAACTGCATTGGATCACATCAGCTCTAGATTACTGGTTTTCTGTGGGCAAATGGCGACTACTGGATGGCATATGTTCTGTATCAGAAACTAGAGCTGATGTGGTCTATCCAAAGCAATTTTCTGAATCAACACCCCCAAATACCCAAACTGAATCTAAAGTTGACCAAAACAGATTCGTAACCCTTTTCATACTAATGTTGGAGAGTGGTCCCTGGTCAAAGTGGTCCCTGGTCAAAAAAAGGTTGGGAACGACTGTTCTACCACAAGGCAGAGGTGGGGCAAAATGTGGGCATCACACTGGTTTTTACAGCCCCCCAGCCATTCTGGATAACCATTTCTAGACCCTCTTAATGGACTCTGTTTTTGTTTTGATGTATTTTGGCAGTCTGTGTGTCCTTCAAAGGGGGCAGAAAAGTGGTACTGTTTTCTTTAACTCATTTCTCTTCCTCATCATGCTAAGCCATGATGGATGTTGTCATGATTCTTTGTCCTGTGAATAGAAGCTGAAAAGATGTACAAAGTTCAGAAGTGTGGTGGCTTCAATGGGTCATTGTTTGCTGCCTTCCTTGTAATTCACTGTGCCCTGAGTTGGCCTGGCACAAGATTTATTGGATCTCTCCAGGAAACAAGGAAGTCCTTCTTCATCCCAATAGAGACATACTTTTCATGGTTTCAATTCAATCAAGGCACATCAACTAGCATAATATTTCAAATTGCTTGGCATGTGTGTACCATGGGCTCTCGAAGAGAAAAAGCGTTTCAAGCCCAGGAGCAGAAGTAAAACATTTGGCGAGGAACTGCTTGGTCAGCATTGCTTATCTTGAATTGAAGATGCAATATGGTGTATGACTTTTGCAAACAATTTACAAGTGGACTTCCATATCTACAGATTCTGCATTCATGGATTCCACCATCCTGGCTTGAAAATATGTCTAGCTCTTTTGATTCTAAAAAGCAAACCTTGGTTTTGCATTTTATATAAGAGGCACCATTTTGATATACCATTGTATACAATGGGACTTGAGCATTCATGAATTTTGGTATCCACAGGGCAATCTGGAGCCAAATCCTAATTAATGTCAAGGGTCCACTGTATGTGTTTTCAGTATTTTTTTTCTGCATGTACTGAAATACTAATTATGCTCTGACTTTTTATTAAAAATGGACAAAATGAAAACGTTATTTTGCCTTGATATGTACGTTAAGAAGTAATGCTTCCTATATTGCAAATGACATATTCTTTCCTGACTTTCTTTTTGTCTCTTTCTACCCTTTGAATGGGAGACTACAATACACTTGGCCTCCTCTTTGCATATCTGTTAGGACAGCAAACATACCTGCTACCCAATTCCCACTCCTGTCTGGTAAGATATATAAGCCACCCTGATAACCATGATACTTATCACCAAGGACAGGTTAATGTCTGTGCAGTCCTTACAATTTCAGCTTTTCTGGTATGCTCTTGGTAGTTTCCCCAGACTGTATTGCATTACTGAAGTTTTAAAAAACGCTAGATCTACACTGCTATGTAATACAATTTGAACTGCGTTATATGGTCAGTGTAAACCCATATACTCTTAATGTTCCGTCCCCCAGGACGATGGTTTGCCTTACTTATTGGTCGTTTGTTTGTTTTCCCTCCTTTGCAAAAGCCCAGGAAAGGTGGCTTGAAGTCTGCAAGAGCTGGCTGCAGTTTTCTTTGCAATGATTGGTCAAAGAGTACAACATCTTAGGACCGCCCTTTTTACCAGGGTCTAGTCTCCATTTTAGAGTTTCATTCTGGCTATAGTCTTCCAACGTGCTGGAGCTGTGCAAGGCTAACTGGGACAAATCATCCTCAAAACCAGGCCAATCTAAGCCTATCCAAATTAGATAAGTATTGAATTATATTGATCTGGAATAGGAAATCTAGTTGGAGGAGAAGGGTTATTCTGTCGCTTCTAGAACTAATCTTTGCTGTAAAGATAGGGAAGGAAAGAGTTTCTCCTTCTAATATAGGCAGCGTGATTAGGGTATAGTGGTTTTATAATCACCTTTGCCTTCTGGAACCAGGGATAATTCTGCAACTAAAACCTATGGAAATTTGTTTCATTTTCTGCAACTTTAAGATCTGTGCCAGGTTTACAACCTTGTATGAATAAACATCCTTTTTGAAGTTATCCAGACTCAGTCGTTCAATATCTATAGGACAGCTTATAGGGATTTGCAGTTCGCCCGGATAAAGGACAGCACGTTTCAGTTTTATAGTTTTTTATTGTCCGGCGGACGGCACAGTTTTGAGGTAGATCAGCGGTTTTTCCGCTTGAGCTAGCTTGCACGGCTTATAGTTTTTTATAGTTTAGGAAGTTTAGTATAGGCCGCGGCTTTTCCGCCTGAGCTCAGTCTGCATACCTAAAGACTCTACCAGCGTCTGAGGCAGTGGAGCCCGCTCTCAGACCTGAAGGAGTCAAATAGTGGGGCTCTATTTCCTTGCTATTTGGCTCGCGTGTGCGCACGTGGCCCAGTGGCTTTCTGGGTTTGCACAGGCTGTGCAGTTCCCAGCAACGTCCAGGGCTCCCTCGGCAGTAGACCTCGAGCCGCGGAGCACCAGCGACAGTTCTTTGGCTGGCTCTGAGGCGTGAAGCCCACCAGAACCAGGCTAGAACCTGGACAGGCCTGGCAACGCTGCTGCGAGTTCGGCCGGAGCACTCGGCCGGCTTCGACCTGCCTCATCGTCCTGCGGTGGTGACCTGCCTCATGGTCCGGCGGTGGTGACCTGCCTCATCGTCCTGCGGTGGTGACCTGCCTCATCGTCCTGCGGTGGTGACCTGCCTCATCGTCCTGCGGTGGTGACCTGCCTCATCGTCCTGCGGTGGTGACCTGCCTCATCGTCCTGCGGTGGTGACCTGCCTCATCGTCCTGCGGTGGTGACCTGCCTCATCGTCCTGCGGTGGTGACCTGCCTCATCGTCCTGCGGTGGTGACCTGCTTCATCGTCCTGCGGTGGTGACCTGTTTCATCGTCCTGCGGTGGTGACCTCCCTTCACAGCGGGGAGGAGGCGTCTCTTCTCTCCTCCTTTCCAAAGCCAGCCTCGGTGCTCCTTCGGCGGCAGGCCTCGAGCCGCAGAGCACGAGGTGCTTGAAAATTTGGCGAAGTCGCCATTTTGGCAGTTTACGTCACTCGGGCAAGGGAGGTATCAAGTGGCAAGTTGCTGTCAGTTGGCATTTTGCAGCTTGCCTACCAAAGTTTGGCGCCAAAGGTCACAATCTTTGTAAAGTATAGTTACTTAGTGATATATATTGCTATGGTTAAGTGCTGTGAATTGTATTATATATTGAATTTGCTTTTATTGTAAATTTACTTGCAGGTATATTGCATTTGCCTTTGTTGTAAATTTACTTGCTATTAAGAATACATAATGTCTATGCAATTTCAAGATGATACAGATGGTATACCTCCTTCTGAGGCTGAAAGTAGGAATGAAAGGCCCCAAAGGATAAAGCACCCTTCAGCCAAGATGCTAGCCCATCTAATAGATGAAAAGGAGCTCCTCCATGTGAGGTTAGGTTCGGCATGGGAGCGAATTGTAACATTGATGGACAGAATTGAGAGCTTGGGTATTACAAGGGTGCCATCCATATTACAGACCGACCTTGAAGAGACCTTCGGTCTCTGGAGGGGTTTGGTGTCTAAGATAGTCCAGGTCCTCGAGCGCATTAACGCCAAGGATTCAGAGTTAGAAATAGTGAGTGTCTTAGCTGACACTAATGAGAAAGAAAATAAGGTGAGGGCAATTCTAGATGCCTTGGAATTTAGTTCTCCACCTGTTAATCTAAGGTCTGAGCCAAAAGGAAATCAGTCTTCCTTATGCAGCCATGAGACCAATCTTTTAAAATCACCTGCTGTGGCACTTAGTCTTAAGTCCAACCGCTCTAGCCAGGTATCTAAACTAAGGGAGTGTGCATCATCTAAACATAGCCACTCTAGCAAGTCTTCTGCTGCTGGGAGTGCCATCTCTTCCCTAGCTGCCTTGCACATTAAGGAGGCTGCACGTCTGGAGCTAAAGAGCAAGGTAGCGGGGGCGGAGGCTGATGCTAAGGCAGCTGATCTCACCCTTCCCTTTAAAGAAGAAGAGCAACGACTGCAAATAGAACAGGCCCGTAGACAAAGCGAAATGCAAATAGAACAGGCCCGTAGACAAAGCGAAATGCAAATAGAACAGGCCCGTAGACAAAGCGAAATGCAAATGGAACAGGCCCAAAGGCAAGGTGAAATAGAAATGCTTAGAATAAGGATGGATGCTACTGCCAAAAAGGTAAGGGCTGAGACTTTGGCCAAGGCCCTAATTGAGCCACTCACAGAAGAAAATGTAAGTCAGTTGCCGAAGCAGGACCCTTCTTCCAAGGTGCTTGTGCATCTTAATAGCTTAAACAGCCAGTTTTCGGATGAGGAACAGGAAGACTTCTCTCCTTACCCAGAGCAGGGCCCCAAAGTCACTTTTGAGTTTCCTGCAGAGCAGAGCGTCATAGCGGGGAGCTCACCCTTGCCCGAGCTACCTGTGCCTCCTGCTAAATCCCTAGGTCAGTCAATCAGGGCCTCAAGGCCAAGTGCTAGTTGGCCCTTACAGACAGCTGCACAGGGAGCCACCGATTCGTCAGTGGTCGATGTCATCCCTCCAAGAGGCCAAAGGTTGACGCAAGGTGCACGGTGGGAGTCCACTCCACAACAGCAAACTCCTCAATTGTTCCCTTCGACGCCAGAGTCCCAGCTTGTCTCCATCATCAGAAGCCCCAGAAGAGATCTTAAGGACAAGGGTGTCGAAAAGTTTTCGGACAAGCCTGAGGAATTTCTTCTCTGGAAGGCCACCTTCCAGAGAGCAATCAGAGACTTAAAGTTATTGCCTGAGGAAGAACTGACTCTTCTGGCTGCATGGTTGGGCCCAGCCTCATCCTCACAAGTTAAGAAGATCTACGCAGCCCACGTAGCCGATCCCGACAAAGCCCTGGAAAAGGCCTGGGCCAGGTTGCAGCAGAGGTATGGGGCCAGCACAGAGATTGAAGCATCTCTTATGGACAAGCTCCAAAGGTTCCCAGCTTTGAAACTCAAAGACTTCAAACTCTTGTGGGACCTCAGCGATCTCCTTACGGAATTAGAGTCGGCCAAGGAGAATCCAGAACTGCCCGGTTTGAAGTGCCTCGATCAGCACCTGTCCCAGAGGCAGATCTTGACCAAGCTGCCCTTCACTTTGCAAGAATGCTGAGGACAGGAGGTCTTCAACTACAAGGAGGCCCACTCCCAGGCATACCCTCCATTTTCTCATTTGGTCCAGTTCATCACCAGGGCGGCCAGAGAAAGGAATGATCCGCAGACGGGCCTCCCCACCTTATACCAAGGGACCCAGCCAGAGAAGGCACCTAAAGTGGAGAAAAAACCATCCAGAGAGGCCAAAAGACCGGTTAGTGTTAAGGCTGTTGAAACTCAGCACAGGGCCAACGAATCCAAGCCAGAGGTGAAGGAGGTGCTCTGCCCCATTCACCAAAAGCCTCACAGTTTGGCCAACTGCCGGGAATTTGGCAAGAAGCCTTATAAAGAAAGACAACAGATTGTACAGAAGCTGGGCATATGTTTTAGGTGCTGTGGAGCAACTCCTCACTTTGCATCCAACTGCAAAGAGGACGTCAAATGCGCAAGGTGTAACAGCCTTAAGCATTGCACCGCGATGCACAACTCTGACGCTGTCTCCCGCGCCAAAGGGGACACGTCTTCCAAAGAAGGGTCATCTACTGAAGCCACCAACATGCAGACCGCGTCACGGATGCAGGAGGATGCCCCATCGGTCGCCTGTACTGAACTATGCTCTGACGTGCACCAGTTCAGAGTCTGCCATCCCATCTGCCTAGCAGATGTATATCCAGCCAGAAGACCTTGGCTTAAAAAGAGACTTTACGTGGCTTTGGATTCACAAAGCGACGCCTCCCTGGCGACTCCAGAGTTTTTCCAACTGTTTGACATAAAAACCCAGACGGTCGACTACACCATGTCCACCTGTGCAGGGAAGAAGAAGTTGCAGGGTCGCATAGCATCCGGCTTTGTTGTCTCCTCTTGTGACCAGAAGAGACTGTTCGAGTTACCAGACCTCATTGAGTGTTCCTCTATTCCCCGGAACAAAAGGCAGATTGTAACTAGAGAAGTTGTGGAGGCTCATCCACACTTGCGAAGGCTGAAGAACGCCTTACCTGCTTTCCGTCCAGATGTGGACATTGCCCTTCTGCTTGGTGCGGACTGTCCGAACTTGTTCTATGTGAACGACCAAGTTAAGGGACCTCCAGGGGCGCCCATTGCTCAGCTGCTACCACTAGGCTGGACAGTTACAGGCCCAGTGTGCATAAATAGGATGCACCCTCCATCGTCGGTGGGCACTCGTCAAGCGCACGTGCTTCAAGGCAGTCGCCCCACACTAATGCATAGCTGTTTGAGTCATGTCTCGGTCTATTGTCAGGGGATAACACCAGAGTATTCTTCCATCTTTGAAGTCTCCGAAAGGGATGAAACTACAGCGCTTTCCAAAGATGAACAGAGGTTTTTAGAGATCATGAACTCTCAAGTTTCCCGGAGTCCCGAGGGAAATTGGATAGCCCCTCTGCCTTTTAAAGCAGAAAAACCCACTTTGCCAAACAACAGGCATGTGGCAGAAAATAGACTCTGGTCACTGAAGAAGAAGATGCAGAAAGACCCCAAGGTGTATGTGGCTAATAGAATCAACAACATTCTATCCAGTTCTACGCCTAGCCAGTGGCACCATGTCGCCACCAGCGACAACCCAGCTGACATCGCTTCCAGAGGAGCTTCAACTCAACGAATGTTAAGTTCAAGTTGGCTGACAGGCCCCAGATGCTTGACCGAAGTCAATTTTCCATCAGCCTTTTCTCCCACCGATAATACAGAATTGCCCGAGTCCGTTCCAGAGGTGAAAGTTTGCAAGATGACCACAGAAATCAAGATGGGCCAAAGATCTTGCCTAGAACCACACCGTTTTGAATGTTTTTCGGAGTGGCACAGTCTTCTTAGAGCAGTTGCTAGGCTTATACATCGTTTAGCTTGCAAAGATAGTGAGCCTTTACAGGTCCAGGATATGATAAAGGCTAAGAGCGTCATATTCAAGTCAGTACAGAGATCTGCTTTCAAGCAGGAAATAGCTAGGCTAGAGCAAGGGCTCAACATCCCTAATCAAAGTCTTCTAAATGAGTTAAACCCATTTCTAGACAAGGAGGGTATTTTGAGAGTTGGAGGAAGGTTAGCCAAAGCTAAACTCAAGGCGTGCATAAAAAACCCCATCATCATACCCCCTAATAGTCACACTGCATTGCTGCTCGTTCGGCATCACCATGAAAGGATCCATCATCAGGGTAGAACTCTAACTGAGGCAGCCCTTAGAAATGAAGGTCTGTGGGTAGTTAATGCCAAAAGGTTGGTCAACAGTTGTATTTTCAAATGTGTTAAATGCAGGCGCCTTAGGCGAAACTGTCAAAGTCAGTTGATGGCAGAACTACCTCAGGATAGGACTTTGACAGACCCACCCTTTTCCCATGTGGGAATCGATGTGTTTGGTCCTTGGGAGGTTGTCACTAGGAAAACCAGGGGTGGTGTTGTAAATAACAAGAGGTGGGCAGTTTTGTTTACTTGTTTAGTAATACGAGCTGTCCATATAGAAGTCATAGAAGGGATGGACACTTCATCATTTTTAAACGCATTAAAAAGGTTCATAGCCCTCAGAGGGCCAATTAAGTCAATTCGGTCGGACTGTGGCACCAATTTTGTAGGTGCGACCAAAGAACTCAATTGTGTGTCTAGGTTTGGGAGAGACCCAAAGGTTCAGAACTTTACGAATACTGAACAAATTATGTGGACTTTCAATGTTCCTCACGCCTCCCATATGGGTGGTGTTTGGGAGAGGATGATTGGTATTAGTCGCAAAATCCTTAATGCCATGTTTTTGAGTCATAGGTCATTGACGCATGATGTTTTGGTGACACTTATGGCGGAAGTTACCGCAATTATCAACAACCGGCCGCTGGTTCCCCTTACCAGTGACCCTGAGAACTTACAACCACTGACTCCTACACTTATTTTGACACAAAAGGTGCCAGGATGGAAGGACGTCATGTTGCCAGTTCCGGACGGAACTCACCGTGCCCTGTGGAAACAGGTGCAGTCCTTGGCCAACCACTTTTGGAAAAGGTGGAAAGCTGAGTACTTAAGCCAGCTTCAAGCTAGAAGAATCTGGCAAAGCCCACAGGACAACATTGAGGTTAACAACGTTGTGTTGTTAAAGGACAAAGACTTGCCCCGCCATGCATGGCCCATGGGCATTGTATTAAAGACCTTTCCTTGCCCGGACGGTAAGGTCAGGAAAGTTCAATTAAAGACTTGCAACAGAGACAAAGTGTCCATTTTGGACAGACCAATTAGTGACCTCGTGTTGCTTATTGGAGATGTTTAAAGTTCTAGTGTTTGTATTGTCATATGTGCAAAGGTGTTTGTATGTTTTTGAGTGGTAAATTCCCACATCCTGGGAATTTAAGCGGGGAGTGTTCCGTCCCCCAGGACGATGGTTTGCCTTACTTATTGGTCGTTTGTTTGTTTTCCCTCCTTTGCAAAAGCCCAGGAAAGGTGGCTTGAAGTCTGCAAGAGCTGGCTGCAGTTTTCTTTGCAATGATTGGTCAAAGAGTACAACATCTTAGGACCGCCCTTTTTACCAGGGTCTAGTCTCCATTTTAGAGTTTCATTCTGGCTATAGTCTTCCAACGTGCTGGAGCTGTGCAAGGCTAACTGGGACAAATCATCCTCAAAACCAGGCCAATCTAAGCCTATCCAAATTAGATAAGTATTGAATTATATTGATCTGGAATAGGAAATCTAGTTGGAGGAGAAGGGTTATTCTGTCGCTTCTAGAACTAATCTTTGCTGTAAAGATAGGGAAGGAAAGAGTTTCTCCTTCTAATATAGGCAGCGTGATTAGGGTATAGTGGTTTTATAATCACCTTTGCCTTCTGGAACCAGGGATAATTCTGCAACTAAAACCTATGGAAATTTGTTTCATTTTCTGCAACTTTAAGATCTGTGCCAGGTTTACAACCTTGTATGAATAAACATCCTTTTTGAAGTTATCCAGACTCAGTCGTTCAATATCTATAGGACAGCTTATAGGGATTTGCAGTTCGCCCGGATAAAGGACAGCACGTTTCAGTTTTATAGTTTTTTATTGTCCGGCGGACGGCACACTTAACACAGTTCAATGGAATTCAAATTGAATGATATGGCAGGGTAGATTCAGCCTTCAATCCCATTCTACCACAGGACAGGAGAGGATCTGCTCTCCCAGATTGGTCATAAGAATTGTGACTTCTTGCAAAATAATGTCTTGGGTATTCCCAGTTTTGCCTCATTCTCCTTATTCACACAGGCACCTTTGCTAATGTCATCACAGGGCTCTTGCAATGGCCAGAAGCTTTTATGTAACTGTCCGACAGGGGCAACAACAACAACAACAACAACAACAACAACAACAACAGAAACGTAATGAAATATTGGTGTGTTGTTGTATTTCATAAATACCATAAAAGCACCAGGTCCTGTCTGGATTTGGGAGTTAAGTAAGTTCAGTCTTGGTTAGTTCATAGAAAGGACATCAGGAATAAATGCAAGTTACTCTAGGAGCTATTTCAGAGGAAGGACCTAAGGGTCACTATAAATTGGAAATGATTTGAAGTACACAGTAGGACTGTACCTTGACTATGCAACCTTTATGATTTTCCTCCCTCTGTTGAAACAGCTTCACTGGTTTCTAGGAAGATTTCAAAGAACTAGCTATTCAATATAAAACTCTATACAGTTACAGACAAGGCATTATACTAAATGTCCTTTGACCAGTAGCTGTCCACTTGCAGTGGCTCTGGTGTTGCTATAAAAAGGTCCTCCTTTGTGCATGTGGCAGGGCTCAGACTGCATTGTAATAGGTAGTCTGTGGTTTGCTCTTCTCCACACTTGCATGTCATGGACTCCACTTTGTAGTCCCATTTCTTAAGGTTGGCTCTCCATCTCGTGGTGCCAGAGCGCAGTCTATTCAGAGCCTTCCAAGTTGCCTAGTCTTCTGTGTGCTCAGGAGGGAGTCTCTCATTCGATATCAACTATGGCTTGAGGTTCCGGGTTTCAGCCTGCCACTTTTGGACTCTTGCTTGCTGAGGTGTTCATGTGAGTATCTCTGTAGATCTCTGTAGATATCTGTAGATCTGTAAATCAGCTATTTGTTGATTTAATGTGTTAGCATGCTGGCTGATATCCGAACAGGAGATGGGTCGGAGATGTCGTTGCCTTGGTTCTTTCATTATTGGCTACTACTTCCCGGCGGATGTCAGTTAGATCTTAGAAAACTATTTCTTGATCTTTCTATATGACTCTGCTCAAATCTTATAACCTTCATGGAACAACTTTCTCCCCATCCCATAATCCTCACAAGTTTATCTGGTGAAAGTCTAGAAGAGCGTATTTTAGGGAGCTACTCTTAAACTTTGAAACTCTCCCTCCCAAGGAAAGCCCGATTGGTCCCCTTTTGCTCTCTTTTCTCTTACCAGTAAAAGCTTTCCTATTCAAATAGACCTTCAGTTTTTATCAGACAGGGGGATTGTTCAATGGAGGTGATAGGGTTTACAAAATATTTAATATCTACTTAATGTTTTTGTAATTGTTTTAAACTGGTATTTCAGTTAGGTTATTTAATGCTTCTCAGATTTTTATTTATTGATGATATAAGCCTTTAAGTTATTTCCAACTTATGATGACGCTAAGACTATCACAGGAATTTCATGCCAAGGTTTGTCTTTTGCCTTTCCAAGAGAGTGTAAGTTATGCATATTTACCCAATGGATTTCCATGGCTGAGTAGGGATTCAAACGCTGGTCTCCAGAGTTGCAATCCGACACTCAGTGCTCATTTACATGAGCACAGTTTTTGCATCCATGTAATAATACAGATAGTAAAAATATCTATGGGCTGAAGTCCAGAACAACACAGACAGTAAAAAGTCTGCAGAGCACTTTTATTAATATTTCACACAGCTAAGAGTTCTAATTTGAAATCCATTCTGCATCAACATAATAGAAAACAGAAAAACCTGGTGTCGTTTTCACTGAAAATAGGTCTTAAAGTTAAAGCTAGTGGTAAATTAGTACAGGCTTGGAGCATCAAGTCTTGGAAAGGCATTCAAAACCCACCAGCACATACATGGCCAAGCAAATCCCAAATGATATTAACATTTCCTGGCCAGAGTTTTAAAGCTTTGGTTTTCATTACCTTGAGCTTAACAAGCTTCTTTCCAAACATCTTGGCACTACCATGCTATTTTGATTTTAACCACCACACGTCACCCTGTTTGCAAGAGAAAAAACAAATGTATTGCTTTTGTTCTTGAATTTTAGAAAATAAACTTAGAGCCCTCATCAGATCAGACTGAAGGACTATCTGGACACTTTTTATACATGCATCATTCCGCAACACAGTAATTCAGTTTTACTAGCAAACTGGAAATTAAACTAACTCTTTATAAGAAATATGGACACATACATAAATTGTAACAATGAAATCTATGGGGATTATTTGAAATGGCAATGCTGGAAACATTTGGAAAACAGTGTTATAACAGGTCCCAATTCAACTATAGTTGCACTTTGTAGCACAAAGCTAGGAAGCAGATCAGCCATAACTTTCAAGTTTACTCTCTCAGTTGCTGAAAGGTTGAGGAAAGCCAACTTCAGCACTCTGACCTCAAAGCAGGAATGGCAGAATGTTGAATAAATAAATACATAAATAATAAAGTTAAATGAAGACCAGATGAGCATAGTTGCATTGCAATTAGCTCCATGATTGGATCTTATTTCCTGAATCAAGAGTAATGTATTTTAGACTAAAGTCTATATGTGATTGATAATGCCAATTTGCAATGTTTCAAAAATATGTATAAACAAGAATTCCAATCAGAGGAGGCGGTGAAAGTTAATATATAAAATACATTAGAGCATTTATTAACACACTCCCTATAATCCAATACTATTATTTAATCTAATTCCCCTCGGCTCGAATTGTGAGGGTTGCAGGGGGGGGTCATTTTTCATTTTTATACTATTTAATGTAAGGGTAAACTATACATTGATTGGCAATACTGCAGCTTTGGGCACTGTATAATTAACTTGTGGAATGCATTGCCATAAGTTCTACTGATAGGGATATATTTCATTTTAGATAAGAAAAATAGAAATGATAGATGCATTTATGAAGCATAGGTATAGCAGCCCTGATTATTACTTGCCATAGTTACCATATATCCTCATATATAAGACGACTTTATGTAAAAGTTGAGGACAGGTTTTGGGGACCCAAATTATAAATCTTGATATGGCCTGCAGATAAGTCAGGAGTCATTCCACAATGGGGGAAATGCACCAGTGCCGCTTCAAAACCAGTCACTCATCGCCACCACTGCCATCACCCACTTAGGCATTCTAAAGACCAGAAGCAGTGTCTCAGGAATGAGAGTAGAGAGGCTCAATTTTTTTTAGGTTCTCCTGAGATGGACCAAGTGTTTGCCTTTTTCCACTCTATTTAGAGAAGGGAATAGTTCCTCTTTTTTTTGGATAAAAGTTAGGACCCAGTACTTACATTGACCCATGGATACATCAACCTAGGGTTTTGGGGCTGATTTTCTAGACTTAAAATTGAGTATATAGGGGATATAGAAATTTCATGTTTATTTAGGGTTATTTAGGTTTATTTAGTGGGCCTGAATAAGCATACATGGTCCACATTTTTGGATGTGCTGATGTGCATTACAATGACTATTCAAGATCAGCACTAGACTATGGCAGGGTACAGGACATGAAGGTCCCATCTACAGTGCCATTTAATGCAGTTTCAGACTGCATTATATATTGTCCATGTGGATTCATATAATGCAATTAAAAGCATTGAACTACATTATATGAGTCTACACTGAGGCACCAGAGGCACCATAATTCATATTGAAACTGACTTAATATGGGGGTATCCTGATGATGTTCCACCTGAGTGTGAGCTCAAACGTCCATCCCACCTGAAACTGCATGAAAAAATGTCACCAAAAGCTCTGATTGGAGCTGGAAGAACCCTCCCTCCTGGAGTGAATGCAAAAGCTGGGGCACAGCTTTAAACAGCCCTAGGGAAGTGTATATGATGAAAAGCTTGTAAAGCTTGAACAAAGAGATGCTGGTGAAAGGCTCAGTAATTGAACTGTAGCTCAGCAGTGCCTGGCAGCTCTCTCAGCCAACCTTTGAAGCAGCACCCATGAAAGGAGCTATTTCTTCTCAGCCTACAGAACAAGTGCAAGCAAGTTCCTCTGAGTAGGCTGAGGAAGAATTTTTGCTGTTCCAGCTTTCACAGAGCTGTGAAAAAAGAGGTGTCGGCTGTGCAAGTCATTGAGATTAGCTGAGGAGAGAACCAGCAAAAGGCTCTCTTGTGCTGGTAAATTTAGAATTTAAGGAACTGAAGACTGCTGCCTGGTTGCAACATCAGTTCTAGAAGCTATGATTCTGGACTCATTACCTCTCTTTACAGATTCTGATTAAACCTTGTACTCTGGACACTCTGGTAATCAGCTCACAACCCTGGAAGAGATATTTGGATTCTCTCTTGTGTTACTCTGTTAATGCTTGTATTTCTGTTGGACTACTCGCTTGACCTTGGACCATTACAGTATGCTTTGCTGGTGTTTGGGGGCTGAGGCTTTGACAGCCAAGAATGATAAGGTTAGTGCACAGCCCAGCAGGGGAAGGAAAACAAAGCTTCCCCCTGTTGGCCCAGTACTGCCATGGAAATGCTGAAGCTCTTGCCTTGCTTTCAGGAACTCCTAAAGCAATTGTTAGTGTACCTAATCAGCAGGAGGTAAGGAAAAAAGCTAAAGAAACTCCTGGGTTTTGAGGGAGTCATTTAACCTTGATCAGAATATGGTTTCAGAGATCTAGTGGGTTTGTGGACAATCTTTCATCTTTCACCTATGTTGTGTGGTGGCTGTAGGGGCCTCCCAGAGTGAACCGGATTGCTTAAATTCACATTCTGCTCTAGATTAAATAGCTGTGTGGAGGGCTGTGAGTTTAACTGCATTATACAAATCTGCACTGACCATATAATGCAGTTTCAAACTGCATATAGCAGTGTAGATGAGGGCAGGACTCCCATAGGAAAAAAGTGGTTTTCCCAGTAGGGTGGAGTGTTTGTTTATACTTTAACTAGCTTTGTTTCCAGGTTTGTGAAATGCGTCAGCACTAACCCTGTCCTGACAAGCACTACACAGTTTGTGGTCTCAGATTTTAGCACAGCATAGGATATACATTGATAAGCTAGCACAGCATAGGATATATATTTATAAGTATCTTTTAAATTGGTGTTACATTTTAATTTATATCCTAACCTAATGTAAACACTGTGCTGATATGGATGAATGATTGTAAGGTGAAATTCTATATTGGTCGCTGACCATAAATTAAGATTTGAATTGATTTGATCAGCTGCAATTGATTTTGTAGCTTATTCTGAAATTTCCAGTAAGTATTTTTCATATGCTGCTTCTGCATTAGAGGTATACATTTTGTAGATGCTTTTGTAGATGCTTTGACCTTGAGCCGACTTCAAGCTGCATTATAGTGCCTGAGTAGAAGCACCCAAAGAAACCAAAAGTCATTAATAAATTTTGTGTCTCATTAGAGGATAGAATCTGGATCTCCTATGTCCCAGGGCAACATTAACACCTAGAGACAGTCTTGCTTCTCCATGTAAGAAGCTCTGAATAGCAAGTGCTCATGAGCAAATGACTGTATTACTTGTTTATGGGTTTTCGGGAGTCATCTGTTGACCACATTGGGAAATAGTTATATTAAAATAATTAGTTACAGTTATTACAAGCTCACCTAAAGTGGTCAGTTACCCTCCTAGTTTTGATTTTAAGAAGCAACTCTCCATAGCTATTTGAACTATTTTTAACAGAATGTCTGAGTTTGAGAAATTGTTGGCCTGTGGTGTAAGAAGCACTCTTTTCCTATTCATCTCAATACCCATGAAGCACAAGATAGGAGCATGAGGCAGCTGCCAGCACATGAACTATGTGCCATTTGTCTTCCAAAGTTTATTGAGGTTACATCCAGATAACTATAAAAATAAAAGTTAGCTACATTGTGAAAGAAGTGAAGCTTTTTCTTGTTAAGTTGCAACCAATCTATATATATAAAAGAGTGATGGCATCACGGCAGTGGACAAAACAACAAAAGTAAATACCCCACAACCTTGAAAATTGACATCACAACCCCTCATCCATGCCTCTAGGTTGATACAACAAAAAGAAAAGAAAAATAAAGTCCTAATTAGAGGGAGAGGTATAATTGTTTTTATCCAATTGCTGCCAGTTAGAAGGCTAAGCTCCGTTCACTTAGTCTCCTAGCAACCCACTCAGCCCAGGGGTCCCTTTACCTTAACTACCACCAATTCCTCAATAATTTATTTCCCATACCACCATACTTCGCCACAGCAACGCGTGGCTGGGCACAGCTAGTATGTAATATAGTTTTGCATTCAACTTGTTGATTTCAAAGCTCGCTTTATATTAAAATGTAAGCATGTATCCTAGGAAAGAGAGGAATAAAGCTGATCAATAGGCACAATGTTGTGAACAGAACAAGGCAGTGTGATTATGTTCCTCCGGGCAAATTGCTATAACTGGAGGGTCAGCTGAAGGAGGGTCAAGGGCTGTATTAAGGCCTACAAAATCCACATGAGTCCCAAAGCAGGAGGAGGCTCATAAAGTGCTATTTATATCCCTTGTTGCAGTCTCTCGCAGCAGTTGTAAAGTGAATACACAGACATATTTATGACAAGCATGTAGGGCAGACCTGGAACTTGATACTCTATAGTTTCTGTACAGTTTGATGTCAGATGTCCAAGCAATTTTGCGAGACTGCCTGGAATGCAACTTATGGCAGGATCTGTGCAGAGTTTTAAGATGAACTAGCAAACCCCTCCTCACAGCTTGACATTAAACAATCTTTCAGGGACTGTGTGATTGCAATCTTGCAGATTAACAAAAAACCATTAATAACAATTGTACAGCAGTATTATCTATATGTTGCTGATTTTGAGAAAATTATATATATATATACACACATTTTATGTACAAAATGCACTAGAATAATGAAATATAAAATGTGATGGGACTACTATAAATCAGACATGTGACCCTCATCGGTAGCCTGATTTTGCCTGAAAGCACCATAATACATTCCTACAGATTTGTTTTCTTTTTCTTGCAAATGCTGACAGGATACCATATTCATGTGAGTTATTATCCCTTTTAACTATGAATTAGACATATTTAATCATTCCCATATTACGGACGAATAACATTATAGCAATAATTTGTTTATGTGGTCTTTGTGTAAGGTAATAGGAATTCTAATGGAAGTAAATCTAATTCTGAACTAGTTATTTGTTAATTGGAATT
The DNA here is from genome assembly GCF_035594765.1 of Anolis carolinensis. NCBI lineage: Eukaryota > Metazoa > Chordata > Lepidosauria > Squamata > Anolidae > Anolis > Anolis carolinensis. The sequence continues at coordinate 179,174,177 of NC_085843.1, forward strand.
ATTTAGGGTGGAGGGAGGAACAATTTAATGTTCTCTTTCTTTCTCTTGGACAAGCACTTCACTCATGGACATAGGAAGTATTCTACTTTGACATACCTAACGGGGGAATTTTACTTATCTGTTGCTTTATGGAGTTTTTTTTTTAAAGAATACTATTCAAATCCATTGTGGATTTAAAACAGCACTGCTAAGTAAACAGGACTTAATTTTTTCTTTACCATTGATATCTTTTGAATACCTTTTGTTGATGTGGACAGGGCCATAGCCATAAAAAAATTCAGTGGGGGAGGAGGTTTTAAGCTTCTTTTAAGTTAATCATGAAGAGTAGTTCCATAATACAAAATAATTTAGAAATCAGGCTCTATTGATAAACTTCAGTGGTCACTCATGAGGATTTGGTTAACCAGTTAAAATTCATGAGTAAACCAGGCTTTTTTAAAAACCTGAAAAATTTGGGAGGGGAGTTGAACCCCTCCCCCCCCCTCCCCTTGACTACAGCCCTGGTTGTGTACCACCAAGACCTAACTTAAAAATTTTAACATTTTTGCACCATGACTGTCTTCAAATTTGAAGGGTAGGGAAAAATCTTGCAAAAGATTGTTACTTTCAGGCAAAATCGTTACCCCATGCAAAGGATTGTTACCTTGACACGGTGCTGGGGCTTGCGAGCCTCAATGATGCCATGAACTATACTGTGCAGGGCCACCTAAGACAGCAAGGTCATGGCAGAAAGGTCAGACTAAATACAATCCCTGGGGAAGGTAATGGCAACCCACCCCAGTACTCTTGCCATGAAAACTAAATGGACCAGTACAACCAGAGAAATGTCGGTATACCATCAGAAGATAGGACCCCCAGGTTGGAAGATGGTCAAAATGCTACTGGGGAGGAGCAGAGGACTAGTCCTTTTAGCTCAAAGCTAAAGGAAGGCTAACGGCCGATGGTGCTGGAGGTGAACGACAAACCCGATGTTCTAAAGATCAACACACTATAGGAACCTGGAATATAAGATCTATGAGCCAAGGCAAACTGGACGTGGTTATTGGTGAGATGTCAAGATTAAAGATAGACATTCTGGGAGTCAGTGAACTGAAATGGACTGGAATGGGCCACTTCACAAAAGATGACCACCAGATCTACTTCTGCGGACAAGAGGAACACCGAAGAAATGGAGTAGCCTTCATAATAATAGTTGCTAAAGCAGTAACTGGATACAACCCAAAAAATGATAGAATGATCTCAATTCGAGCTCAAGGCAAGCCATTTAACATCACAGTGATCCAAATATACACCCCAACCACAGCTGCTGAAGAAGCAGAATTAGATCAATTCTATGAGGATCTGCAGCACCTACTGGATAATACACCAAAAAGAGTCATTATTCTCGTTACAGGAGATTGGAATGCTAAGGTGGGCAGTCAAACGACAGCTGGGATCACAGGCAAGCATGGTTTAGGACAACAAAAATGAATCAGGACCCTTTTGCCAGGAAAACTCATTGTGCATAACAAACACTCTCTTCCAACAACCTAAAAGACAGCTTTAAACATAGACTTCACCAGATGGTCAACACCGAAATCAGATTGAAGACATCCTTTGCTGCCAAACGTGGTGGACATCCATCCAGTCAGTGAAAACAAGACCTGGAGTTGACTGTAGTTCAGATAACGAACTTCTTATTGCACAATTTAGAATCAAACTAAAGAGAATGGGGAAAATACACAGACCAATTAGATATGATCTCACCAATATTCCTAGTGAATATGCAGGGGAGGTGAAGAATAGATTACAGGGACTAGATTTAATAAATAGAGTCCTAGAAGAACTATGGACAGAAGTCCACAACATTGTTCAGAAGGTGGCAACAAAGTATGTCCCAAAGAAAAAGAAAACCAAGACGGCAAGGTGGTTGTCTGCTGAGACACTGGAAGTAGCCCAAGAAAGAAGGAAGGCGAAAGGAAACAGTGATAGGGGGAGATATACCCAACTAAATGCACAATTCCAGAGGTTAGCCAGAAGAGACAAGGAACTATTTTTAAACAAGCAATGCATGGAAGTGGAAGAAGACAATAGAATAGGAAGGACAAGAGACCTCTTCCAGAAAATCAGAAACATCGGAGGGAAATTTCAGGCAAAAATGGGCATGATCAAAAACAAAGATGGTAAGGACCTAACAGAAGCTGAAGAGATCAAGAAAAGGTGGTGAGAATATACAGAAGATCTGTATAGGAAGGATAATAATATAGAGGATAGATTTGACGGTGTGGTGAGCGAATTAGAACCAGACATCCTGAGGAGTGAGGTTGAATGGGCTTTAAGAAGCATTGCTAATAACAAGGCAGCAGGAGATGACGGGATCCCAGCTGAGTTGTTTAAAATCTTGGAACATGATGCTGTCAAGGTGATGCATGCCATATGCCAGCAAATATGGAAAACACAAGATTGGCCATCAGATTGGAAAAAATCAATTTATATCCCCATACTCAAAAAGGGAAATGCTAAAGAGTGCTCAAACTTCCGTACAGTGGCACTTATTTCCCATGCCAGTAAGGTAATGCTCAAGATCCTGCAAGGCAGACTCCAGCAATACATGGAGCAAGAGTTGCCAGATGTCCAAGCTGGGTTCAGAAAAGGCAGAGGAACAAGAGACCAAATTGCCAATATCTGCTGGATAATGGAGGAAGCCAGGGAGTTCCAGAAAAACATCTATTTCTGCTTTATTGACTATTCAAAAGTCTTTGACTGTGTGGACCATAATAAACTGTGACACGTGCTTGGTGGTATGGGGATACCAAGTCACTTTGTCTGTCTCCTGAGAAATCTGTATAAAGACCAAGTAGCCACAGTAAGAACAGACCAAGGAACAACAGACTGGTTCAAGATTGGAAAAGGAGTATGGCAGGGCTGTATACTTTCACCCTCCCTATTCAACTTGTATACAGAACACATCATGCAACGTGCGGAGCTTGATGAATCCAAGGCTGGAGTTAAAATTGCTGGAAGAAACATTAACAACCTTAGGTATGCAGATGATACTACTCTGATGGCTGAAAGTGAGGAGGTACTGAGGAGCCTTATCACCAAGGTGAAAGAAGAAAGCGCAAAAGCCGGGCTGCAGTTAAACATCAAGAAAACCAAGATTATGGCAACCAGACCGATTGATAACTGGCAAATAGAGGGGAAAACGTGGAGGCAGTGACAGACTTTATATTTCTAGGTGAAAAGATCATTGCAGATGCAGACTGCAGCCAGGAAATCAGAAGATGTCTACTTCTTGGGAGGAGAGCAATGGCCAACCTCGATAAAATAGTGAAAAGCAGAGACTGTTGCACCTCAGGATAGCTTCACCTTGCCAAAGATACCAAGCCACACACAGGAAGTAGTCTTTTGTAGCTTATTTAGAATAGGCAAAAGATAGTTCATAAAAGGGGAAAAGTTCAGTTCCAAAAGATAGGACTTATTGCTGTAAGCAATAAGTCCATAGAAACATAGAGCATAAAACAAGGTCCTTTTCATGGGAGCCAAAATTCCCAACAAACAGAATATATCCACAAGATATTAAAGGAAAGCAAATTTGGCACAGGAAAGCAGACTTGCTTCTAGATCAAGCGATGGAGTTGCATTGACAGAAAGCTCTCTGCAAACAGACTGTTTTAAAAGCATGACATAAACCCTTTGAACTCTCGTTTATTGGCTACGCAAAGGCTTCTCTGCAACCCTCTAAATTCCAGTTTCGTAGCCCGATCGAAATCCCCAGAGTCAAGGCCACTGAACTCATTATCAGGTGGCAAAGCGCTATCCTCCCTTTCTACTCCCTGCACCTGAAATTCTTTGTTAGAAACAACATCATGATTTATTCCCATGGGAACAACTCCCTGCTCTTCATTTCCCACACTCCTATAGTTCCCAGCATCAGAGTTATTCTCAAATTCATCCTGAATCCCATCATTATGCACATATAACGCAGAATCTTCATCAGAGTCATGCAAAGGCACATCAGAATCACACAAAGGCAAAGGCTGAGCCACAACAGAGACAACACACTGTCAACGAAGGCCCGCATAGTTAAAGCAATGATATTCCCCATAGTAACCTATGGATGCAAGAGCTGGACCACAAGGAAGGCTGGGCGAAGGAAGATAGATGCTTTTGAACTTTGGTGCTGGAGGAAAATCCTGAGTGCACCCTGGACTGCAAGAAGATCCAACCAGTCCATCCTCCAGGAAATAATGCCCGGCTACTCACTGAAGGGAAGGATATTAGAGGCAAAGATGAAGTATTTTGGCCACATCATGAGAAGACAGGAAAGCTTGGAAAAGATCATGATGCTGGGAAAAATGGAAGGAAAAAGGAAGAGAGGCCGACCGAGGGCGAGATGGTTGGATGGTAACCTTGAAGTGACTGGCTTGACCTTGAAGGAACTGGGGGTGGCGACGGCCGACAGGGAGCTCTGGCGTGGACTGGTCCATGAGGTCATGAAGAGTCGGAAATAACTGTGTGAATGAAGAAGGAGGAGGAAAAAAAATCAGTAAATGCTTTAGGCCCTGAAACAAAGTTACACTTCTGACCTCAACTACCAGGATCACCCAAATCAGCTGTACTGGAGGATAACAGAAACAGTAGTCCCCCAATATTGAATTTCTGTCTTTTCAAGCCAGATGTAGGAGCCTCCGGTGGCCTAGGGGCTAAAAGCCTTGTGACTTGAAGGTTGGGTTGCTGACCTGAAGTCTGCCAGGATCGAATCCCACCCGGGGAGAGCACGGATGAGCTCCCTCTATCAGCTCCAGCTCCATGCGGGGACATGAGAGAAGCTTCCCACAAGGATGGTAAAACATCAAAACATCTGGGCGTCCCCTGGACAACGTCCTTGCAGACAGCCAATTCTCTCACTCCAGAAGCAACTCCGGTTGCTCCTGACACACACAAAAAAAGCCAGATGTATTTGCACTTGGCCTTAGGCCGGGAACTGATGTGGAGGTGTCAGGTGGCAATGCACTACTGTGGATCATTGGAGCTGATGTTGGAGATCTTAATGTGCTGATATATGGTTTCACTGGTGCTGAGGACCTCCCTGCCACAGCTGCCATTCACCACCTGCCCAAAACTTTGTGCTTATCCTCTGCATTGGCATTATCTTCCACATTGGGTCCATCCTCATCTCCATTAGTGGGTCTCCTCCCAGTGATGGTCCTGCTTCAATAGTCCCACTAGGTGTCACCAACTTCAGAATCGATTGCTGGGGTGAAAGCATCACTAGATTATGACATATGCTTCACATACTTTATGTGGTCATGTAGTGATTTCAGCTAAGACTGTGTGCAGCGAGTGTTCACTAAACCAAATTAGCCAGGACAGAAAAACAGACTCACCAGGTTGAAGACAAGCCACAGAGGATTAATACAATTTGGCTAAAAAGGATGCAAGTACAAGCCATTTGCTTCCAAAGATAAAAGCATAAACATACAGAGTAATGCAATATTTCTTATACAGTTCTGACAACTATTCAGATTTCCTTCTCCCTCCCCGATTGGCTGGAAAGGAGGCCAGCTAGGATCTGTGCCAGGGTTGGTTGAGTGTTCCTTTGATGTCACAGCCTACAGATGGGGATTCTCGTGGCAGGAAGAATGGCAGGTGGGAATTGGTCTATTCAAGGAGTGAAGCCACTGCAGATATGCCACCTAGGAGGGCATAGTCCATGAGGAAACAATGGTGTAGTCAATCAGATATTCTGATGCAGTTCCATGCAAGACAAACGTGATGTCCAGTTCCATGCAAGACAAAGGTGATGATGGGAACTCTGCTGAAAGGACACTTGGCACACAAGAAACATGAAGATAAAAAGCAGATTGTAGGAGACATAGTGCAGCAAAATAGCTGGTAAGAAAAGAGTAAGGCTCTCTCTCAAGTTTAATCCTTTAAAATGTATGACTGTGGGAATGTAGTATTACTAGCAGAACCCTTTTCATTTTATAACTCACATATTTGTGTGGCCTCAAAATATTACACGATTGTCATTATATTGGTCAGCAGTTTACTTGGTATACAAGACTGTTGTTTTGTTGTAACCCTGTCCACAATCTCCCCAAACCCTGTAACCAGATAGGCAGGCAGTTAGCAAAGTGTTCACATATGGGAAACACATCCATCCATCTTCCAGTTTTATAGTCGATAGCTTTATAGTGTTTCCTAGAGTATATTCTCAGGGCTATCTGATTAAAAAATAAGTATGTGTATCATTGCTTCCTTAGAGCTATATTTTTCTTCATTCTTTTCCCATAGATGCCTTTAACTGCATTTCACATAACAAGAGCAGAGTTTCCAAATTATTCACTAAGCCAAACAAAAATGAAAACCTGTTGGGTTTTTAATGCCTTTAAATGAGGGGTTGGAAATGTGTGGCCCTTTCAGTGTAGGACCCTAACCCCCACCATCTCTCACCATTGACTACACTGGCTAGATCTGACAGAAGATGAAGTCTTCTAGTAATGGGCTGGGCATATGTTTCCTAGCCCTGTTTTTAAACAATGCATTGTTTTAATTAGGGTGTCTCAAAATAATAAGTTGATTTCAGATCTGCATGTCTCATGATGGCAACATGTAACAATTTCACCAAAAGTTACCAATAGTTTAATGTGTAATTAGTTTTTTAAAATCATCTTGAGTCAGAAACAAGAATTAAACCTGCATCTGGGTTACTCCATCTGGGTATGCCATGTCAACCAATGGATTCAAACTGTTATTTAAACCCATTGGCTGACAGTTTTTACTCCTCTGTCACCCAGGGCAATGCCAATCTGTGTGGGTCTATAAGAGAAAGACATCCACAGACCACCCCAACCTGCAAAGTTGACTATGAAGTAAGCCACACAGTTATCATGCCCTGAGGCTTCTAAAGTCAGGGGCAAACCACAGGGAAGAGTATCAGTTGTGCCAAAGACATGTAAGCGACTATGCTGACTGGAGAGCGGTGGGAATTGTATTCTGCACTCCCCAAGAGTAATCATTTCAAGCTCTGGTGTCAATCTTATTCCAAACACAATAACTTTTTCCTCTATAATTTGGCTCTAAGAAATCTTGTTCCAGCCCACTGAGAAGAGTTTTTAAAGGGGATATCAAATTGCACTCCTTCTTTGCCTTTTGGAAGGAAGTCTTCATGATTTGAAGGTCTTGGCACGAAGTTGCCTAATCTGTGCTGTGGGCAAAGATTTAACAAGCTCTAAGTTATGACTCTGGCAAAAAACAGAAGAGAAATATTTATCTCTTTATTTCTGTGCCATGTCAGATCATGGGAATACATCACACGTACAAAGATGTCTCTGTGTGGTTTTTGTAGTACCTCCAACTACTTCAAGAATTGTTCTTTTACACATGAGCTTCTATAAAAAATAAACTAAAATTAAAATGTGAAAGCCTCCTACATGTTTACCATTATTTGAAATTTAAAAACAAAAGATGCATTGGCACATCTAAATTATCTTGTAAACAAGCTGAACATAGGGCCTGTCTATATTGGCAAGAAACCCCAAATCAGGCCAGATGTTGCTCCTGGATGGCCACACAGCCTGTGCTGTGGGATAAAAATAGCCCATAATGTTATGTGATTTCAGCTCCAGATTCAAGGCCTGGAGTACCAAGCTTCCAAAGGACCAGATAAGACATAGATGGACTGAAGGCAAATTTAGAGGTCAGAGAGAATATCAGCAGAGACAACACTCCAAAGAAATGACATAACACAATTGCAAATATAAAGCAAAATTCAAGAGTCTCATGCAAGCTCCTAATTGGTCCAGAAAGTGTCCAGTTAGAATCTGCTCCCTGGTTGGGCCAGGGCTCCATCTGACGTCATTGCTGGCCGGTCTTCATTGTGGTGGGAAAATTTAATAAACTCTCATTGGAAGATTTTGAAAATATGTCTAATTATTGATCCACCTCTGAAAAAGCCATGATCAGAAAGGAATATGGTGGAGCAAGTGATAATGGGCTGAAATGAGTCTTGAAATCTCAGTTCCAGTTAGTACAATGGGTGCCAAACCAGGAGAACAAAAGGCTGCTTAAAGTGTTGGCCATTTTAATGGGTGTTGCAAGGGTGGATCTAGTTTGGGGACATAGCAAACTTTCTCAGAGATAACCCAGATTATATCAGGTAAAACAGGAGAAAGGACCCAGAGGTTCTTACACTGTGTCCGCCAGAGTCTCCTTATGTATTGTGAAGAGATTATGAGAACTGGAGAATCATTTCCTGAAGCCCAAGGTGTGGTGAGGCAACATTCTAAGGAAATTCATGAAAGGGTATTACTAGACAAAATGGAAAAGTAATGTGGGCGCACTGTATGTCCCAAAGGAGCTGCCTCTCATAATTCATAATTTTGGGGTCTAATTTTCAATAACAATAATGTGAGGTAAAACCAGGTAACCTGGTTTTATTTCATACTAGCAGAAGTGAGGAATGCTCCAGAGTTTCCTCAAACTCTTGAAGAGCCCTGGACTTAAGGACTAATATAGATGGCTGGACTAGTTCTAATTCAAACTGGCCCACTGTCCACATGGGGCAGTCTTATTATCCACTTTTATTTGTAGTACAGGGAAAGGGGAATGAAACTTACCCATGCTGTCTTTTGTTGATGTCAGCAAAAGTGCCTGATAACCAATGATACACCAGGCAAGATGAACCTTTCAGTGAGGCTGGGTTTAGCCTGCCTGAATAGTCTGGATTCTGCTTCTGCTGTTTGGGAGCGGAGTGTATAAACAGCTCCACTGAATTCAGATCAGGTTTGAAGCAGCAATCCTCCAGCCCCAGATTTAGGTAACTGTAAATTTCCATCTCTAATCAGAATGATGTATAGTTGGCAATGTAATATATTTATCGTTTTATTTTGCAGCTCATGAAACCTGTTAAACAAAGAAAGAATTATCCTCAAACTCAAATTTATGCTAACTATAGTTAGCAACTGACATAGTTAGCAACTCCTGGTCTTTGTCGTTTTCTGTTTCTTCCTTATTTCCTCACCAACACAATTTAAAATATGTTTGATGCACACCATGGGATTCTTGGATGGAGACTCTCTTTAGTTGTCTCCACAGTCTCATTAAAGTATCTGGAGCAGCTATAATCAATCATACCAGATGCTTTAATACTTGACAATGTTTTCCACAGCTGTCCGAGTTGAATGGCTGAGATTCAAGTCAAAATTTGGGAGGAAGTTACAGGAAGTAAAAAAAATGGTGTCAGAAGCCTCAAAGAAGGTTGGGAAAACAAGAGGCCCCCATGGACTCTTTTGGGGTGTTAGTTAAAGAGAAAGGTAATGCTAAATTGTTGAAGCATTGCTGCTAAGAGATTCCAACAGCAGGCAAAATAGGAAAACAAAAGTGAACTAAAGTATAATTGCTAGCATTCTCAAGGTAGGAAAGGGAGATGAGGAAATAGGATAAAAGTTTTGTGGAAGGCTTTTGTGGCGAAAGTCACTGAGAATCACTGGCTGTGAGTTTTTGGGCTGTACGCCCATGTTCCAGCATCATGTTTCAACGTTAAGAGAGAATGCTGCTAGAACATGGCCATACAGCCTGAAAAACTCACAGTGACCCAGGATAAAAGTTTCCAAGGTACCAGAAGTTTTTTTAAAAGATGGAATTGGTAAAACAAGTCCCATGGTTTTCTTTTGAGATTTTAGATATGGTCCTAGCTGATGCTAAGTCTACTTCAACTTGATTTTATAAATGTTTCCTTTTAAATTTGTCCTTCAGCAAGATTGCTAAGTAAGCATTTCAATCATTCTTACATGCAGTTTAACCAACTTTTTTTGTCTAGTCTTTCCAATGTTTAGCCACTTTCAACTTTGCTGCCCTGGCAATACTGCAATCCATTTTTTATGTAACATTTGCTTGTTTTTGTTTTGTTTTTTTACTGTGTGCCTTCAAGTTGATTTTACTGTATGCCTTCAAAAAGTTTGTCCTAGGGGTTACTTAGCAAGATTGATTCAGATGAGGTTGGGATGCACTGATGATTGGATGCAGCTTGCAAAAGCAGCTGGACAGATGAAAATGCTTGAAAGTGCTGTTAACTGCCACTACTTGTAGCACATAAACTAATTTGGCAGTGCCATTTTCTTAAAGATGGTGCATATAAAAATTCAGGAGTTACTCATCTTTCTGTTTCTCTAATTATTCTGATTTCTTTGAAACAACTCCTTCATCTTGTGTAAATCTTTGTCCTTTCATCTATATATTACGTTTTTTAAAAAGAAAATCTTCAAACCTAAATTGTGGGTGAACCATCTTGAGTTAAGTCACCATTCTAAAAGGGCACAATGGGAAAGGAGTCCATGCCACAGTTTGGCTAACAGTCTGTTAGCAATGTGTTGTTGAAGGCTTTCATGGCTGGAATCACTGGGTTGCTGTGTGTTTTCGGGGCTATATGGCCATGTTCCAGAAGCATTCTCTCCTGATGTTTCGCCCACATGTATGGCAGGTATTCTCAGAGGTTGTGAGGCCCATGCAAAAAGAATCTGCGAACCCCACCTCCTCCTAAGTTAACTCAACCACCTAAGATGAGCTCTACAGGCTAATGGATGCCCCACTACAGACATCAGAAGAGCTGCAAGACCAAGAACAAGCCATGAGAGTAAAGACAAAGATCCACCCAGAGGAAAAGTGTTCTTACCATACATCAAAGGAACCACTGACCACATAGAGAAGCTGATGAAGAAACAAAACTTACAAACTATCTACAGATCCACTAAGAAAATCCAACAAATGCTACATTCAGCAAAGAACAAGAGAGATCCTCTCACCTCTGCAGGAGTCTACCGTATACCATGCAGTTGTGGACAATTCTACATAGGGACCACCAAGCGCAGCAAGGCACAAACACGAATCAAGTAACATGAACATCACTGCAGACTCACTCAACCAGAGAAGCCAGCCATGATGTACAGGTGGTATATCACACCACATAGCCTGGGGAAATGCTATAAGAATGTAAGAACAAAGTGCTGGAAATGTAGAGAGCAGGAGGGGACCTTTTACCACATGTGGTGGTTGTGTAAGAAAGCCAAAGATTATTGAAAAATAATACAAGAAAAAATGCAAGATATTTTGAAGATAAAACTCCAGATGAAACTGGAATCGTATTTATTGGGAATGACAAACATGACACTAGGTATAAACAAGGAAAAAATACTGAACTAAAACAAGAAAAAGAAATAACAATAATACAGTAAGAAGAAACAAAGAACAAAAGAAACAAAGAAACAGAAAAGTAGAATGCAAGAAAAAAAAGGAGCAGAGAAATAGACTTGGACCGAAAGATAAAAACTGGCTTTTTACATGTGTGTCTAATGTTCTGTGTTGAGGTGGCATCATGGTGTTATTTGGACTGGACAAAGGACAGGTTGGTGGATAGTTGCCTTTGCATCCTCATCTGATAAGTATAGTATTGACATTATTTAACATTCCAGCCTCCTAGGTGAGCAAATGTGGAAGGTTAGGGACAAACTAACCTAATGTGGAAGAAGGGGCAACTCCACATTTTTGCCTCTAGTGCTTTCTGAGAACATGTTTTTATCATGTTGTGGGTCATTATAGACCCTGAAGAGGCCTTTTAACAACAAATCCCTGCTGCCTTCCTGTTTTATAAAGGCCTCTCATCTCAGAGCCTAAAGTAACCTGTAGGTCCAAAGCATAGTGTAAATTTTCCCATGCCCCTAGAGGGCTTTATGGGGCTTTTAAAAAAAAAACTAGGGGGGCCTGAAGGCCATGGCTGCTTGTGGGCTTCACTTTGCCCACCTATGTTCTGTGGTAGCATCATTAAATTGATCTTTTAGTTTACAATAATCATTTATAAAATTCCCCACATAAATTCTTGTTCCCTGGCAATTTGGATGTTTAAAGCTTTCAATCATATTTTCAATTTCTTTATAAGTTATTGGGGAGCTTAAGAGGGATTATGTGCTTAACTTCTCATTTTTACCTGAAAACAACAAATGCAGTTTTCCAAATATTGATCTGCTTCTAGTTTTGACTGCTGCAGTTTTTCGTAGTATTTTTTTTCTCTGGGAGATGCAAAGATGGAAACTTGTAAACTGATGTTGTAGGAAGATAGTTACCAGGTTGTGTAAGCCTATTAAATGATTCCTATTCTTTAGGCCATTCTACAAATTATCTAGTAACTTTTCCACAGTGGATGCAAGTTTGAGTTATTCACAGGCAATCTGATCTGTGTTGCAAGTATAGCTGTTATTATTCACACATTTGCATACCTGTTGTTCTGAAAAATAATGTTCATATTGTAGATCTATATAGACCAAAATATAGCTTGCACCCAGGCCTGTAGCGAGGGGGGGGGGGGGTTAGGGGTTCAACCTCCCCCCCCCCCCCGAAATTTTTCAAGTTATAAAAAAAATCTCGTTTACTCATGAATCTTAACTGGTTAACCAAATCCCCATGCTAAGTCTATGAGATGCAAAACATTAAGAGTCCCTCCAGGCACTATCTCAAGCAGATATTGACAGGTTTGTAGCGGGGAGGGGTATGTGCTAGGGGTTCAACCCCCCCCCCCCCGAAATTTTCAAAACCCCTCCCGAAATTTTTTTTTGGCTACAGCCCTGCTTGCACCCCTAAAAGATGTCTGGAGCTCATAAAGATGTCATAGAAAGCTATAACTCCAGGGATCTTTGCTTGTTGATGAAATGATGTGTGCTGATGCTTGATGCTTTCTATTGATCTAGTAAAATTTTGTCCAATAAAGATCCATAATGTTCACATTTTTCTGATTAAATACTTGCATAGAGCCTAAATACTCTAAAACAGAGTTTCTCAAACAGTGCTCCTCCAGATGTTTTGGACTGCAGCTCCCACAATTCCTAACAGCTGGTAAACTGGCTGGAATTTCTGAGAGCACAATTTGAGAAACACTGCTGTAAAGCTACTAGACCCTGACTGATCTTGGAAGCTAAGAAAGGTAAGACTTACAAGTACCACCAATTAATACCAGGTGGTGGCATTAATTGATGAAACTGATGGGGTTACCAGAAGTCAAAAGTGTTGATGGTTGTAGAAATAAATAAATAGAAGCTTTACCACAGTTTCTGTATCAAGATAAACCCTGCAGTATAACAAAGCATGACTCAGGCTTGTGCAACAAGTAACAATATCTATACTTCTGTTCAAAAGTTCAAACAGGGCAACAATATATGTAAGTCTTTCTGAATTCACACAGAGAATATAGGAATAAACAGTCCCTTTAAATGTGTCTCACTCTGCCTTCAGAGAGTATGGCAGCCATTTCTTTCCAGACGAATTTCCAGTCAACTACTCTCCTCCCTCTCCAAGATGAAAGTGGCAGTTAAAACCATTTGTCTCTATAGCAAGCTAGAGACAGCAGCCAATCGGAATTCTGGCTCCTGACTGGCTCAGCCAATCAGCTGTCACCACATGCCTTTTCAGATAACTCATTCCATCATGGTTTCTTTTTACAAACCCTCACAAAGAGCTAACCAGAGGGCAAATACACACAATACTTGTATGTGAGCTCTTACAAAGCTCGTAATTTTAACTGCCTGAAAAATAAATTGCTATATTTCAGAACTGGCTGAAGTCCATGGGCTCAACCCCACCCCCTAATCCCACATTACCACCCAGAAGGCTACAAGAGATGAGGCAACTGTAAACTGGCCCACTGACAGTAGCTAAACGAGTATAAGTATACTCAGGCCTTTTATGGCTGCTGTGTGCATTGCAACTTTTGTTCTTATATCACTGGGTTTTGACGTTAGAATTCTTAAATGTTTTCAGCGTTATAATTCAGATAAGATAAGTTATGAGAACAATACAGAACAAACTGAGAAACGTACCATCAATATCTGAGAAAAGCTCAGTAGAGAAAACATGGTAAGGTCGCCTAAGGGTTGACATAAATCGGAAATGACTTGAATGCACACAACAACTATATTGGAAGGCAGTAGGAAAATATAAAGACCACTTTACACATGGATTGATTCAAATAAGGAGGCCATTGCATAGCATTGAGCAGGCCCACAATAACAGGATGTTTTGAAAGCTTCTCGTTCATAGGGTCATCATAACTTGAAGTTGACTTTATAGCAAACAACAACAGGAACACATCTAAAAGCCAACAAGCTGGGATATGGGTCATAATAAAATACTTGAAGTGGAGTAAAGCCATTACTATGCAGTCTTCAAGATGATGGAAACCTCCTTCTCCTTATTAAAAAAGTTTGGATGGCCAACTGAGCAACTGAATGATTATAAATATTAATATTGCTATTTTAAAATGTGAAATATATTATTATTGTGCACAAAAGCCTTGCTTTCCAAGTTAATGTAGTCAGGATCTATATAGCTGAAACAAATAACATGTGTTTCTTTAATGACTGTGGCAGTCACAAAACCTCAGGCCTCAAGATGAATACATCCCTAAGCTGTACCACTGAAGGGGAAGTGAGAGCCCATTTATGATGGTCCTCCTGTCCAAAACACATTGTATCCTAGCTGAATCCATTTATTTTGACACCAGAAACAAGAAAAAAATGCCAGCATCTTTTCTCCTTCTTGGCATTCAAAACTATTACAAAATAACTAATTTGGTGCCCTTTTGAGATATGCAAAGACTGCATGGATTATCTGCTTTGATAACCTGGGTTATATGGCAGTGCAGAAAGGGCCTGCAGTGACAACTACTTCCAGAGCCCTTGGACCTATAACTGTAACTTTTCTAAAGGCAATGGTATTGTGAGTTTCATTGTATCTCACACTTTTCTATAATGTAATTCTTTTTAGCTTTGGTAAACCATCTTCAAAACCAGATTGGAAAAAGGTAGGATAAAAGTAATAATACTAATAATAATAACTAGCATTATTTGGTTCTGGAGGGACTACCTACACTTTCTGAAATTGTCAAGTGAGGAAGGAAACACTTGGTAATGTGTAAATTTGACCAGCAAGAGAAAAGAAATTGTTGAAAAAGTTAAGGGAAGAAGAGAGAAACATGTCTGTCCATTTTCCAAATACAGAAGGCCTTAGGTGCATTGAACGGCTATATATTGAATCTACAGTTGGACCTACACTGCCCTATATCCCTGGATCTGATCCTAGATTATCTTCTTATTCTAGATCAGGGGTCCTCAAACTTTTCAAGCCAAGGGCCGGTCC
The DNA here is from genome assembly GCF_035594765.1 of Anolis carolinensis. Lineage (NCBI taxonomy): Eukaryota > Metazoa > Chordata > Lepidosauria > Squamata > Anolidae > Anolis > Anolis carolinensis. The sequence goes on from NC_085843.1 coordinate 179,189,342, forward strand.
ACAATCCTTCAGATTGTTGAGGGGCCGGATTATCATTTGAAAAAAAACAAAAAACAAATTCCGATGCACACTGCACATGTCTTATTTGTAGTGCAAAAACAACAACAACAACAAGAACAATGAAAGAACAATACAATATTTAAAAATAAAAATAATTTTAACCAACATACATTTATCAGGATTTCAATGGGAAGTGTGCTCCTGCTTCCTTGGGAGAGTAATGGGCTCTCGGATGTATCTCAATGGATTGTCATTGATGAATGCACTGGGGATGTTGAGGAGGAGGACAACACTTTACACCTACATGATTCACTTCAACAGGAACACTCTTCAGGGGACATACACACTGTCTTGCACAAAAGGGACCCTGTCAATCCTCAAAGGAAACAGGTCTTGGTAGTAGGTGACTCCCTCCTTAGAGGAACGGAAGCCATCATTTCCAGACCGGATGGGATGGCTCGAGAAACATGCTGCCTCCCGGGGGCAAAAATACACCATATCACTCAGAGGCTCAGCAGGCTCCTAAAGCCCCATCACCCTCCCCACCTTATGTTGATACATGTAGGTACCAATGACACCGCTAGGCATACTTTTTAAAAGATCACAAATGATTTTCGAGCTCTGGGAACAAAGCTAAAACTGTATAATGTACATGTGATCTTTTCATCCCTCCTCCCTGTTGTAGGACACGGCTCTACAAGGGCCGGAAAAATAGTACAGGTCAATAACTGGCTCAGAAAATGGTGTCAAGAGGAGCATTTTGGCTTCCTTGACCATGGTCTACTCTTCCAAGAGGATGGACTACTGGCAAGCGATGGGGTGCATCTCACACAAGTAGGAAAACATCTTTTTGCACACAGACTCACAAACCTCATCAGGCGCACTTTAAACTAGATCCACTGGGGGAGGGGAACAACAGCCTGGCGAACAATATATTACCCACGACCACAGGGAACCGCCGAAAGGCTAAACGGAGGGCTGCACAAACACAGCAAGGACCAAGTACAGAGAGCACAATAATCCCAAATAAACAGTTCGAGAGAAGGTCACAGGGGCTTACATGTCTTTACACTAATGCTCAGAGCATGGGAAATAAGCAAGACGAACTCCAACTCCTAGCACAGCACCACACATACGATGTCATAGGCATCACTGAAACCTGGTGGGATGACTCCCATCACTGGAATTTAACCATTGAGGGCTATAACCTCTTTCACAGAAATAGAACAAAGGGGAGAGGAGGGGGAGTAGCTTTATATGTCAAAAACAGTTACGTTGCAGAAGAAATGCAAGACTGTAGTCCGGGAAACCAGCTTGAAAGCATCTGGATAAGAATCAAGGGAACCGGGACTCAAAAAGATCTTGTCGTGGGTGTCTACTACAGACCTCCTAGTCAGGATGAAGGACTTGATGAAGCCTTCTGTCAACAGCTGACCAAACAGGCACAAAGAAGAGATATAGTAGTCATGGGCGATTTCAATTATCCCGATATCTGCTGGAAAACAAACTCAGCCAAGAGTACAAAGTCCAACAAATTCCTCACTTGCCTTGCAGATAATTTTATGGTCCAGAAGGTAGAAGAGGCAACAAGGGGATCAGCAACTCTTGATCTAATCTTAACAAATGTGGAAGACCTGATCAATACAGTTGAAGTGGTTGGATCCTTAGGGGCAAGTGACCATGTGCTCCTGCAGTTTGCAATACAAAGGAATGCTGAAACTAAGACAAGTCAAACACGCTTTCTGGACTTTAAGAGAGCTGACTTCCAAAAAATGAAGGAATTACTGAGCGGCATTCCATGGACGCCGATATTAAAAAACAAGGGAGTTAAGGATGGATGGGAGTTTTTCAAAAGTGAAATACTCAAGGCGCAAATGCAAACAGTGCCAACAAAGAAGAAAAATAAGACAAGTGCAAAGAAGCCAGAATGGATGTCCAAAGAACTTCTAACTGAGCTAAAACTCAAAAGTGACATGCACAAGAAGTGGAAAAGGGGAGAAATCACCAAAGAAGAATTCAAACGTATAGCCAACACCTGTAGGGAAAAGGTTCGCAAGGCTAAAGCGCAAAATGAGCTCAGGCTTGCCAGGGACATAAAAAACAACAAAAAAGGCTTTTTTGCTTACGTTGGTAGAAAAAGGAAGAAAAAGGAGGCGATAGGGCCATTGCAAGGAGAAGATGGGGTGATGGCGACAGGGGACAGGGAAAAGGCAGAACTACTTAATGCCTTCTTTGCCTCGGTCTTCTCACAAAAAGAAAGCCATCTTCAACCTCAGCAACACAGAATGGACGAAGGATTGGGGGAAATCCAACCCCAAATAGGGAAACAAGTTGTCCAGGAACACCTGGCCACTCTAAACGAATTCAAGTCCCCAGGGCCAGATCAGCTACATCCAGGAGTACTGAAGGAACTAGCGGAAGTTATTTCAGAACCACTGGCAATTATCTTTGAGAGTTCTTGGAGAACGGGAGAAGTCCCAGCAGATTGGAGGAGGGCGAATGTGGTCCCTATCTTCAAGAAGGGAAAAAAGAACGACCCAAACAATTACCGTCCGGTCAGCCTCACATCAATACCAGGCAAAATTCTGGAAAAGATCATTAAGGAAGTGGTCTGCGAACACTTAGAAACAAATGCGGTCATTGCTAATAGTCAACACGGATTTACCAAAAACAAGTCATGCCAGACTAATCTGATCTCTTTTTTCGATAGAGTTACGAGTTGGGTCGATACAGGGAATGCTGTGGATGTAGCGTACCTGGATTTCAGTAAGGCCTTCGACAAAGTCCCCCACGACCTTCTGGCAAACAAACTAGTAAAATGTGGGCTAGACAAAACTACGGTTAGGTGGATCTGTAATTGGCTAAGCGAACGAACCCAAAGGGTGCTCACCAATGCGTCGTCTTCATCATGGAAAGAAGTGACAAGTGGAGTGCCGCAGGGCTCCGTCCTGGGCCCGGTTCTGTTCAACATCTTTATTAACGACTTAGACGAAGGGTTAGAAGGCACGATCATCAAGTTTGCAGACGACACAAAACTGGGAGGGATAGCTAACACTCCAGAAGACAGGAGCAGAATTCAAAACGATCTTGACAGACTAGAGAGATGGGCCAAAACTAACAAAATGAAGTTCAACAGGGACAAATGCAAGATACTTCACTTCGGCAGAAAAAATGGAAATCAAAGATACAGAATGGGGGACGCCTGGCTTGACAGCAGTGTGTGCGAAAAAGACCTTGGAGTCCTTGTGGACAACAAGTTAAACATGAGCCAACAATGTGATGCGGCTGCTAAAAAAGCCAATGGGATTCTGGCCTGCATCAATAGGGGAATAGCGTCTAGATCCAGGGAAGTTATGCTCCCCCTCTATTCTGCCTTGGTCAGACCACACCTCGAATACTGTGTCCAATTTTGGGCACCACAGTTGAAGGGAGATGTTGACAAGCTGGAAAGCGTCCAGAGGAGGGCGACTAAAATGATTAAGGGTCTGGAGAACAAGCCCTATGAGGAGCGGCTTAAAGAGCTGGGCATGTTTAGCCTGCAGAAGAGAAGGCTGAGAGGAGACATGATAGCCATGTACAAATACGTGAAGGGAAGTCATAGGGAAGAGGGAGCAAGCTTGTTTTCTGCTGCCCTGCAGACTAGGACACGGAACAATGGCTTCAAACTACAGGAAAGGAGATTCCACTTGAACATCAGGAAGAACTTCCTCACAGTGAGGGCTGTTCGACAGTGGAACTCTCTCCCCGGGGCCGTGGTGGAGGCTCCTTCTTTGGAGGCTTTTAAGCAGAGGCTGGATGGCCATCTGTCGGGGGTGCTTTGAATGCGATTTCCTGCTTCTTAGCAGGGGGTTGGACTAGATGGCCCATGTGGTCTCTTCCAACTCTACTATTCTATGATTCTATGATTCTGGCCAATGGGATAGTCAAGTTAATTAGGGTTGTTGTTGTTGTTGTTGTTGTTGTTGTTGTTGTTGTGTGCCTTCAAGTCATTTCAGACTTTGGGAGAGCCTAAGTCTAAAATGTATTTATTTATTTATTATTTATTTATTTACTGCATTTATTTACTACATTTGTATCACACCCTTCTCACCTCAGAGTGGCTTACAAATTATATGTACATACAATATATCATATTATTAGCATAGCACAATATCAGCATTATATATTACTTTATTGAACTATACCACTATACTGTAATATTATTAGTAATATTATATATAATATAGAATATATAATTAATTTTATTATATGATATTATTATTAGTGTTATATTGTATTACATTATAATATTATTATCAATATTATATGTATATACAATATATTATATTATAAAACTGAGGGCGGGGGCCGGGTAAATGACCTCGGAGGGCCGCATCCGGCCCCCGGGCCTTAGTTTGGGGACCCCTGTTCTAGGTTATCTGGCAATAAAGACTCAGGTCCCTTTTACACTGCCATATAAAATCCAAATTATCTGTTTTGAACTGGATTATCAGGCAGTGCAGACTCATATAATCCAGTTCAAAACTGATAATGCGGATTGTCGTCTTTGATAATCTGGCAGTATAGAAGGGGCCTCATATAATCCAGTTCAAAGCAGGTAATCTAGGATCAGATCCTGGGATATAGGGCAGTGTAGCGCCAGCCTACATAATGCAGACCTCGAAAGCCGATCCAAATTATCAAAGCAGATAATTCACATTATCTACTTGGGATTATATGAGTCTATACTGCCAGATACTCTAGTTCAAAGCAGGTAATCTGGATTTTATATGGCAGTGTAGAAGGGACTGAAGACATCTTGAGCTGCATCTACACTGCGGTACAATGCAGTACGGAACTGAGTTATATGGTCAGTGAGTAATATAATGATGTTTAATGCTGTTTTAAAATGTTTAATGCTTGTAATGATGTTCAATACTGTTTTAATCACCAGCATTGGTTGGATTCCACTCATTGCTAAGTCAGAAAGTTTATAGATAAGTCTGCAAACAGAAAGAGGTTAAGAATCTAAAGTGAATGGTCTGTCCGCTCTGTGCCTAGGTTTGCTGGTAGCAACATGTGAAAACTGTCTGCATTTCTTTGTACAACACAGATGACATCTTACTGAACATGTCAAACTGCTCTGGGACTTCCGAATTCAGACTGACAGAGTTTTGGAGCACAATTGTCAAGGACAGAACGCCACAAGATTCAAGATAACAGAGTTTATTGGATTACAGAACTCAAAAATGCCCGTAAAATACAAGGGCCAGGCAGTATTAGCCTTTAGGAGCAAAAAGGGACAAGGAAAAACATTCAAAAGATAAACTGGATTAAACCGGAGTTTAATCCGGGTAAAAACAAACCGCTTGCTTCAGCCTGGGGATAAACAAAACAAAAGCCGAGGAACAAAAGATACAAAAGAATGCAACTAATTGGCAGCAGATTCCTCTCTGCTGCCAACACTGTGCTTAGCGTAACTTGCGTCGCTCCCACACACACAGCAGACAGGATTTCCAACACGAACAGATCAGCCAAGGATTGTAGCAGTAGAGTAGACCCAGTTCCTTTCCGTAGATCAAAGCCAGAAGCAGACGTTTGTAGTTTCCAAGTCCAAGAAGGGGGAAGTCAAGCCGTGGTCAGTTCAGTCCGAATTTCAAAGCAGGAGATGGCGTCCGTCAAGAAGACGACGGAAGGTCAAGCTAATAAGAGTAAGCACAGGTTTGCACAAACAAATGCCCACACAATTCCTCCCGCCGTCTGACCCTGAATTCCAAAACAACTTACGTATCAGCACACGAAAACACACCAGTCTTCAGGAAAGCGTCCCACACAGATCCCAAGCGTTCGTCCAGATTACCTTGCCCAACGCAATTTGCAATTGCTCCCAAGCCCCATTTTATGCCAGTTACAAATCCTCATCACTGTCAGCTGTCCTCCTTAACCCAGGCGTTTCCTCATCACTTTCCTCATCAGAGCTGGAACACCTCTGACTACGCCCCACAGCATCTCCAGCTGTGGATCCCGTCCCATCCCTCCAGCTAGACCATGGGTCTAATCCTGAAGGTCCCCATTCATCTTCTATCCCATCATGGCCAGTGGCACCCAATTCCTCCCTCACCCGAGTCCAATCCATCTCATCCTCCTCCGAGCTAACCAGCCCCTCCTCCATTCTCTCCGTAAACCCCTCAAAAGACTCTTCGTCAGATGGTGCTGCAAAAATGTCTCGCAGTCTTTTTCTTTCTCGCTCCTCGAGAGTATCTGACTCTCGAGGAGTCTTACGCCCACGTCTGTCAGTAACAGAGCCATGAGGCTCAATCATAACACTATCCCCTCTCACAAAGGCCTCCTCCCCCGATGGCGGAGAAGTGGCAGTGATACCCTCCGCTATAGCACCACGACGACTGGAGGTATCTAGTTTCAACAGCGAACGATGGAAGACTGGATGGACCTTTAAACTAGACGGTAAACGCAAACGAAACGCAACGGAAGAAATCTTTTTAACGATAGGAAAGGGACCCAAATACCGAGGCGCAAACTTTCCCCCAGCCTGTTTAATATGTTTGGAAGATAACCACACCAAATCCCCTTCTTCCAACTCCTCCCCTGCCTGCCTGTGGCGGTCAGCCTGAGTCTTTTGCGTTGCCTTAGCTTCCAACAGTAAGCGACGGGCAACATCATGCAATGCAGCCATTTCCGAAGAGCGGTACACAGGGTCCGAAGAGACCACATTGGTCGACGGCGCCACACCTCCCCGTGGGTGAAAACCATAAGTTAGCTCAAATGGCGTATGCTGACTAGACGTGTGCACCGCATTGTTGTAAGCGAACTCCGCCACCGGTAACCACTTCACCCAAGCCGTGGGTTGATCTAAACAAAAACAACGCAAATACTGCTCTAAGAGCCCATTAACCCGTTCCGACTATCCATCCGTTTGCGGATGAAAGGCTGAAGAAACGTTTAACTTAGTCCCTAAGCACTCATGGAAGTGTTTCCAAAAGCGTGACACAAATTGCGGAGCCCTATCCGAAATAATCACTTCGGGTGCTCCGTGCAAACGATAGATGTGCTTAGTAAATAGTAAGGCCAACGTAGGGGCCGCCGGAATGGTTGAACAAGGAATAAAATGAGCCAGTTTGCTAAATAAATCCACCACCACCCAAATACAAGTATAACCCCCAGACTTAGGCAAATCCGAAATAAAATCCATGGAAATGATTTGCCATGGCCTCTCAGGAACAGGTAGAGACGACAACAACCCTCTAGGGCGCCCAACAGGCGTCTTACTCTGCTGGCAAACAGCGCAGCTGTCACAAAAGCGCAGAATGTCTTGCCGCATCTTTGGCCACCAGTAGCTCCTGGTGATAAGCTGTACGGTCTTGAACCTGCCAAAGTGCCCAGCCATGGGTTCGTCATGGTGGGCTCTAATCACCTCCAACCTGAGGGCCCCCACTGGTACGTATACCTGCCCCCTGCGTACCAATACTCCGTCTTGATCTTGTAGATGCGGCAGTATTGTACGGTTACCTGCTGATAGCAGCATCAGTTGCTCCTGAGTCCACACATCATCCCTCTGAGCCTCAAGGATCTGGTCATGTAACCCGAGCTCATTATCTACAACACATAGAGAGGCAGTAGGCAAGATGGTCTGACATACTACCTGCTCATTGGTCTTAAACTCCGGCTTGCGGGATAAAGCATCGGCCCGCAAGTTTGCCTTCCCCTCCACGAACTGCACCTTGAAGTTAAACCTGGAGAAAAACAAAGCCCATCGGATTTGACGCTGGTTTAACTTCTTTGCTGTTTGCAAGTGCTCTAAATTCTTGTGATCAGATCTGACCACGATCTGGTGCCGTGCCCCTTCAAGCCAGTGCCGCCACACCTCAAACGCCACCTTAATCGCCAACAACTCCTTCTCCCATATGGTATAGTTCTGCTCGAAGGGTGTTAGTTGCCGCGAGTAAAATCCACAGGGACGCAAGGTCCCTGAGGAATCCTTCTGAGACAATACAGCCCCCAACGCGTAGCTAGAAGCGTCCGCTTCTACCACGAACGGTTTGTCAACATCAGGATGTGTTAGTATGTTGTCCGATTGAAAACTAGACTTAAGTTGTAAAAACGCATCGTGAGCTTCCCGCCCCCACACAAATGGCTGTTTCTTACGCAGGAGCTGCGTCAAGGGTACCGTGAGCTTTGCAAAATTCGGAATAAACTCCCGGTAGTAATTAGCGAAACCTAAGAACCTTTGTACATCCTTCTTAGTCTTAAGCTCCTGCCATGAGTTGACGGCGTCAACCTTATGTGGGTCCATTTTAAGTTCCCTACCTGACACTACATGACCTAGGAACTCCACTTCAGGCACATGAAAGACGCACTTGGAAGCCTTGGCGAAAAGCCCATTAGCCCGCAGACGGTGCAGAACCTGCTTGACATGTTGACGATGTTCTTTCTCGTCCTTAGAAAAAATCAAGATATCATCCAAATAAATCACTAAAAATTGGTCAATTAGGTCCCTGAACACATCGTTCATGAACCTCTGGAAGACCGCAGGAGCATTGCAAAGTCCGAAAGGCATGACTCGGAACTCGTGGCATCCGAAACACGTGTTAAATGCCGTCTTCCATTCATCACCTTCCCGTATACGGATTAAGTTATATGCCCCCCGCAGGTCAAGCTTGGTAAAGACCTTGGCCCCTTGCACCCTTGATAACAGTTCCGAGATTAAAGGTAGCGGGTACCTATCCCGAATGGTGTATTTGTTTAGGATCCGATAGTCGCAGACCAGCCTAAGTTCCCCAGTCTTTTTGGCTACAAAGAATACTGGTGCCGCAGTTGGAGAGCTAGATGGGCGAATAAACCCCTTGGCTAAATTTTCATCTAGAAACTCCCGCAAAGCTTGCCTTTCCGGTACAGTCAAGGCATACAGCCTTCCTGCTGGCAATTTCGCACCTTCTGCTAGCTTAATGGCGCAATCATATGGCCTGTGCGGTGGTAATTTGTCCGCTTCTCTTTTACAAAATACATCAGAGAACTCCCCATACTCAGCAGGCACTCCCTCCATATCAGATTGAGTAACATTCAGAGTGCAACAATCCTGCCTCTTTAAGGTCAATTTACGTGTCGCCCAATCTACTTGTGGGTTTACTACAGCTAGCCAATCCATCCCCAGAATCACATCATATCTAGGCAAGCTCGTAATATCCCACACAAACGTTCCCGTTACTCCCTGCACTTCCCACATTACTGCTGAGGTTTCATGGTTAACCACCCCAGTCTCCAGCAGTCTCCCATCTGCTCCTTCCACCCACACGTCGCATGCCTTGCGCACTCTAGGAATGCCATGCTTCTTAGCAAACTCAATATCTACATAAGAGACCGTAGCCCCTGAGTCCAGCAGTGCCAAAGTAGAAACAAGTTCCCTTCCCCCAACAGATAATGTAATGGGTACGAAAACATGCTTCCTCCCCTCAGTTGACTGCTTGAGGAGCCCTAGTGCGTTGGACTCACGTCGCACTAGGGCTGGCCTTTTCCCGAAAGCTGAGAAGGTTTCACATTACAGTTTTTGGCAAAATGCCCAGCATTCCCACAGTACAAACACAACCCCAGCTGCCTCCTACGGCTCTTTTCCTCTGTAGACAGCTTTTTAAAGACCCCAAGCTCCATAGGCTCTTCCCCCATCACCACAGGTGCCCTGGTTACATGCATGGGTGGCGCACACATTGCTTTCGAGTGTTTACGAGCCTCGAACCTTGCGTCCAAACGCAGCACCTTAGCTACTAAGGCGTCCCAATTTTCAGCCGGCTCCAAGCGTGCTAATTCATCCTGGAGCATATCACTTAACCCAGCAGTAAATAAAAGCATGAATGCATTTTCCCCCCAATCCAGCTGGTGGCGATACAAGTTAAACTTATTTAAGTAATCCAAAACAGTCCCCTTTCCCTGTTTCAAACGATACAGAGCCCACCCAGCATTCTCCGTGCGGAGAGGATCCCCAAAAGTGTCAGTTAATAACTTTTTGAAATTATTCAAATTGTCCTTGACTGGGTCATTTCCCAAAATTAAATTAGTGGCCCATTGTCCTGCGGGACCGGTCAACAAACTCAAAATAAATGCCACCTTGCTAGTGTCTGTAGGAAAAGCATGAGCACTGAGCTGGGAAAAATAAAGCTCCACTTGTGCCAAAAAGGTTGGCAACTTGCACCTGGTTCCGTCAAAGCGTTCAGGAGTCAAAACATGTCCTTTCACAGCATGAGCTGCTTGACTGACGGTAAAAGCCGTTTGTAATTGCTCAAATTTGGCCCTTAACTCCTCCATCGTCTTCCTGACGGGTTTATTACTGCAATAAACTTTTTATGGGCGTTGGGCAATCTGTCAAGGACAGAACACCACAAGATTCAAGATAACAGAGTTTATTGGATTACAGAACTCAAAAATGCCCGTAAAATACAAGGGCCAGGCAGTATTAGCCTTTAGGAGCAAAAAGGGACAAGGAAAAACATTCAAAAGATAAACCGGATTAAACCGGAGTTTAATCCGGGTAAAAACAAACTGCTTGCTTCAGCCTGGGGATAAACAAAACAAAAGCCGAGGAACAAAAGATACAAAAGAATGCAACTAATTGGCAGCAGATTCCTCTCTGCTGCCAACACTGTGCTTAGCGTAACTTGCGTCGCTCCCACACACAGCAGACAGGATTTCCAACACGAACAGATCAGCCAAGGATTGTAGCAGTAGAGTAGACCCAGTTCCTTTCCGTAGATCAAAGCCAGAAGCAGACGTTTGTAGTTTCCAAGTCCAAGAAGGGGGAAGTCAAGCCGTGGTCAGTTCAGTCCGAATTTCAAAGCAGGAGATGGCGTCCGTCAAGAAGACGACGGAAGGTCAAGCTAATAAGAGTAAGCACAGGTTTGCACAAACAAATGCCCACACAATTCCTCCCGCCGTCTGACCCTGAATTCCAAAACAACTTACGTATCAGCACACGAAAACACACCAGTCTTCAGGAAAGCGTCCCACACAGATCCCAAGCGTTCGTCCAGATTACCTTGCCCAACGCAATTTGCAATTGCTCCCAAGCCCCATTTTATGCCAGTTACAAATCCTCATCACTGTCAGCTGTCCTCCTTAACCCGGGCGTTTCCTCATCACTTTCCTCATCAGAGCTGGAACACCTCTGACTACGCCCCACAGCATCTCCAGCTGTGGATCCCGTCCCATCCCTCCAGCTAGACCATGGGTCTAATCCTGAAGGTCCCCATTCATCTTCTATCCCATCATGGCCAGTGGCACCCAATTCCTCCCTCACCCGAGTCCAATCCATCTCATCCTCCTCCGAGCTAACCAGCCCCTCCTCCATTCTCTCCGTAAACCCCTCAAAAGACTCTTCGTCAGATGGTGCTGCAAAAATGTCTCGCAGTCTTTTTCTTTCTCGCTCCTCGAGAGTATCTGACTCTCGAGGAGTCTTACGCCCACGTCTGTCAGTAACAGAGCCATGAGGCTCAATCATAACAACAATACTCCTGACATCACAACCATGTGGAAAAAAAAAGTGTGGATTGTCAATCTTGCAATCCCAGATGACAGCAGAATTGACGAAAAGCAACTGGAAAAGCTGATGCCATATGAGGACTTAAAGATCGAACTGCAAAGACTCTGGCACAAGACAGTATAGGTGATCCCAGTGGTGATCGGCACTAAAGACCTTGGCCAGGACTTGTAAACAATCAGAACTGGCAAAAATTATCATTTGTCAGCTGCAAAAGGCCACAGTTCTGGAATCTGCACACATTATTTGCCGATACATCACATAGTCCTAGATACTTCGAGGGGTCTGACATGTGATCCAATACAAAAGCCAGCATAGTGATCATGACTGCTGTGTACTAATCTTGTTATGTATCAATTAATACTTTCCCAGTGGTTGCCCCACAGCTGTGGAACTTAGATAAGCCCCTTTCCTCCTGGCATTTTGCAAACAAGTGAAAACTTGGATTTGGGAGCAAGCATTTGGCCCAGCATAATTATCTGTGCAATATAGTTGGAACTGGCCTTGGTTTGATGAATATGATTATCTGATTATCTGGCTTTGGGTCTATGTACAATAGTTGTCTAATGTGTACATATATTGTTTTAATGTTGTTTGAAATTGTTGTTCAATTGCTTTTAATTGTTGTTGTTCGGGCATGAAATAATGCCACTCATGTAAGCCATTCTGAGTCCCCTTCAGGGTGAGAAGGGCGGGATATAAATGTTGCAAATAAATAAATAATAAACTTTATTTCTATCCTGCCCCATTTGGGGCCTTGGAGCAGGTCATAACAATATAATTACACAAACCATCTTGACAATAACACACATAAATCTATCCAACAGTCAATAACGAAGCAAAGTTAAAGGTAAAGGTTTTTCCCTGATATTATGTCTAGTCATGTCCGACTCTGGGGGTTGGTGCTCATCTCCATTTCTAAGCCGAAGAGATGGCGTTGTCTGTAGACATCTCCAATGTCATGTAGCCGGCATGACTTCATGGAGCACCATTAGCTTCCTGCCAGAGTACCTATTGATCTACTCACATTTGCATGTTTTTGGACTGCTAGGTTGGCAGAAGCTGGTGCTAACAGCAGGAGCTCATCTCGCTCCCTGGATTTGAACCACCGACCTTTCGGTCAGGAAGTTCAGCAGCTTAGCGGTTTAATCCACTGCACTATCAAGGGCAACATAATATAAAAATCATAGAATCATAGAGTTGGAAGAGACCTCACGGGCCATCCAGTCCAACCCCATTCTGCCAAGAAGCAGGAAAATCACATTCAAAGCACCCCCGATGGATGGCCATCCAGCCTCTGCTTCAAAGCCTCCAAAGGAGCTTCCACCACATTCCGCAGCAGAGAGTTCCACTGCCAAACAGCTCTCACATGTTCAAGTGAAATCTCCTTTCCTGTAATTTGAAGCCATTGTTCTGCATCCTAGTCTCTAGGGCAGCAGAAAACAAGCTTGCTCCCTCCTCCCTATGACTTCCCCTCACATATCTATCATGTCTCCTTTTAGCCTTCTCTTCTTCCCAGCTCTTTAAGCCACTCCTCATAGGGCTTGTTCTCCAGACCCTTGATCATTTTAGTCGCCCTCCTCTGGATAAAATAAAATAACGCAGAATTTTAAAATGACATAAAACATCATTCATTAAAAATCCCAGGCACAAAGTTTTTCACTTGGTTTGTGGTTTTTTAAAAATATATACTGTACATTAGAACTGTAGTTTCAATTCGCTTCTGACCCGAGAAATAAAATCAAGCTGCAACCCAAGTACCGCCGTGGACTGCTGGGCAACACCTCCCAACTCCAAGGTTCTCCCGGGGGGCGAAGGAGGGAGGGAGGCGCAGGACAGAGGAGGCGTGGGATTGGCTCACAGCTCCCCCCATGCAAATTGTGGTCCCCGCTCGGAACTTTGGCGCACCAATAGGCTTCGTTCTCTCCTGAACACCCGGGGGAGTGATGCCTAATATGCAACAGGAGGAACGTAGAACTTCAGCGGGCCCGCCTTCCGAGTTCAGAATAAAGACAGATAGCGGATCGGCCGCAAGAGGAGAGAAAGAGAGGGAGGGGGGCAAGGCGCGAGAGAGGGAGAAAGAGAGCGCGAGGCAAAGGCGCGCGCGAGAGAGAAGCAAGGCGCGCGCGCGCGAGAGAGAACCAGAGAGAGCGCGAGGAGGAGGGAGTGGGCGGGACAGCCGAAGAAAGTTTGCCCCCAACTTCGCCGCGGCTGCTGTGGCGCTGCCCGGGGAGCAGCAGTTCGGGCGCTATGCTGGAGCTGGAGCGAGGAGGGCTGGCTCGGCCTTGAGGGCAGGGAGGAAAGGGTCCGGGAGGCCCAGGAGGCGAGCCGTGGGGGCAGGAGGTCGGCCCGGAGAGGCTCTTCCAGGCGGGACGCGGGCAGTTAGGCAGGGAGCGGGGCCAGGATGAGCCTGCTCTCGGCCATCGACACCAGCGCCGCCTCAGTTTACCAGCCGGCCCAGCTCCTCAACTGGGTCTACCTGTCCCTGCAAGACACCCACCAGGCCAGCGCCTTCGAGGCCTTCCGCCCCGAGCCCCCGTCAGCCGCCGCTGCCGCCGCCGCCTCGCAACCTCACCACCACCACCAGCAGCAGCAACCAGAGCTGGGCTATCCCAGCAAAGGCAGCGCCGAGCTGGGCTCGTCCCTCAACTCCAGCTATCTCAACAGTTTCCTCCAGCTCCAAAGGAACGAGGTAAACAGAAAGGGGGGGGGGGGAGTTGGCCGGAGTTGTGTGTAACTAACTAAAAGCCCAGCCGCTCGGAGGGAAAGGCGTCGCTGTCTTCATGCAGTGCTGCCTTTCCCCCTTTGGAGGCGCCCGCGTTCGGTTTAGGCCAGGGCTTTCCAGGCACTTCAATGATCTTGATCGTCTTTTTCCCAACATGCATCATTTCGCCACACAGCAATTCAGCTTCACTAGCAAACTGGAGGTTTAGGTAGGTAAAGGTAAACGGTTCAGGCCCAGTTTACCTGTCTGAACGTATCTCCCTCTATGAACCATCTCGGAGTCTAAGATCCTTGGAGGAGACCCTGCTCTCGGTCCCGCCCGCTTTGCAGGGACGAGAGACAGGGCCTTCTCAGTGGTGCCCCCCCCGGCTATGGAACTCCCTCCCCAGAGAGATTAGATCAGCCCCCTCTCTCTTGATCTTCTTCAAAAAGTCAAGACATGGGTCTTTGACCAAGCTTTTGGAAATGTGCAATAACAGATTGGAAAGATGTGTAATTGATGAATGGAATGTCCTGGACGATGCCTGTGGATCACATGATTTACTCTGTTGCTCGGAGTTAAATGTTTTAATTGTTTTAAAATTGGTTTTAATATTTTATTCAATTTAATTGGTTGTTTTTGTACTCTGTTTTTAAAGGCGTTGAATTATTGCCATGCTGTGAAGCCACCTTGAGTCCCCTCCGGGGTTGAGAAAGGTGGGATAAAAGTACAGTAAATAACTAAATAAATAAATAAAGGATTTTTCCTGATATTAAGTTTATTCGTGTCCGAATCTGGATAGTGGTGCTCATCTCCATTTCTAAGCTGAAGAGCCAGCATTGTCTGTAGACACCTTCAAGGTCATGTGGTTGGCATGACTGCATGGAGCGCCGTTACCTTCCCACCGGAACACTATCTATTGATCTACTCACATTTGCATGTTTTCTAACTGCTAGGTTGGCAGAATCTGGGGCTAACAGAGAGAGCTTACCCCACTCCCCGGATTCAACATCTCACATGAGAATTTTTAATTGCACCAAGTTCGGAAACTCCCAATTGGTTCAAAATATGACAGCCAGATTGGTTACAGGAACATCTAGGCAGGCCGGTAGCCAGAAAGAAAATTCAGGAAGAGTTGAAACTCCCCCCCCCCCAATGACTTTTGAGGTCAGTAGCTCCTGATTTGGTACGAGATCTCAACAAGGTCCTGAAATTACTACCATTGCGCAAAGGTTCTTCACAGGTAATAAGTCCTGAACCATTGCTCCCTCTTTAAGCCAGTTCTTGTCCTCCACAAAGGACAATAGTTTCCACAATTGGCAGGCATTTCTTTCTGTTTTCTTCTGCTTTCTTCTTCTTTCCAATATCATGATGATGGGTTACATCAAGACACTCTCTACTGTGAATTATCAATAAGTTTTCAGCCAAGCACAAGTTGGGTTGCTGTGAGTTTCTGGGATGTATAGCCATGTTCCAGAAGCATTTTCTCCTGACGTTTTGCCTACATCTATGGCAGGCATCCTCAGAGGTTGTGAGGTCTGTTGGAAACTAGGTAAGTGGGATTTATATATCTGTGGAAGGTCCAGGGTGGGAGAAAGAACTCATGTCTGTTGGAGACAAGTGTGAATGTTGCAACTGGCCACCTTGATTAGCATTGAATGGCCTTACAGCTTCAAAACCTGACTGTTTCCTGCATGGAGGAATCTTGTTAGGAGGTGTTTACTGGCCTTGATTGTTTCTTATCTGGAATTCCCCTGTCTTCTGGATGTTGTTCTTTATTTACTTCCAACAAAGGATTCCCCCAAGTTGGAAACAGCCAGCCAGGAATAGCTGCAAGGCTATTAAATGCTAATCAAGCTGGTCAGTTGCAACATTAACACTTGCCTCAAACAGACAAGAGTTCTTTCTCCCACCTTTTTTTTGAACAGGGCCCACTTGAACAGGGACCACTCTCCAACATTAGTACCAAAAGGGTTACAAATCAGTTTTTGGTCAACTTTAGATTCGGTTTGGTTATTTAGGGTGCTGATTCATAAAATTGCATTGGATGGACCACAAATTGTCATGAATGGATGGGGACACAACATTTCTCATGAGAATCTTTCATTTTACCAAGTTCAGAAACTCCCATCTGGTTCAAAATACGGCATCCAGATTGGTTACAGGAATATTTAAAAATTAATTATGTGGCCAGTAATGTCAACAAGGCTGCCAAAGTCATCAAAGTCAATATACAGTAGTAATTACATGGTTTGGGTCCAGGTTACCTAAAGGATCGCCCTCTCCCATACAATCCGCCCCATACACTTCAGTCAGAATCTGACTGGCAATCACCACCCAGAAGACTTTTGCATCAATCACCCCAAGGCTGTGGAACGACCTGCTGGTAGAGCTCCAACAGCTAAATCAGCTGTTGGAATTTAATAATAATAATAATATAATACATTTTATTTGTACCCCACCCCGTCTCCCCGAAGGGACTCAGAGCAGCTTACATCAAGCATTAAAGAACAATACAAAACACACAACAGACAGTACCAAAAGCTATCTCAAATGTTAGCACTGTGTCTGGATATATTTGAGCTGCTGATTTAAAAAATGGCACTAGTTTCCCCCTATCCACTGCAGTCTTTTTAGATACAGAGCACATGCCATCTACCAGTCACCATCTTCTTGTTTATAGAAAACCATTATAACCATGGCTGCAAAACTAGCACTGATTGAGTCTGTCCTATGCAATTTTCTGAACCAGCATCGCAAATAACCCCTGGAACAGACCTGAAAACCAAGACAGCAAGAACATTTTTGGTTGGGCTGTGATAGCTAAACTACATTCATTTTACAGTGTAGATGCACCCTACGTTTTTAAAGGTGCTACTCCATTTCTCTCCCTCCCCTCCTTTTTATACTGTAAAAGTGTGACTTCTAATGTTGTGTTCAGTATTTGCGAGATGGCCAGTTGGGAAGCCTCAAGGGGACTGTAGCTCACTCCAATTTCTGTCACAGGAAGCCAGATTTCCCTTTCCTGCCCATGTTTTTTTTTTGGGGGGGTGGGGGGGCTCAGTTCCTGTTGACACTGTGGTGAATGATTACAGAGGGACCAATTGGGAGAAAGCCCCTTCATTGCCTTTGCCCTATCGTAACATTCAATGAGGTAAAGACAGACACATAACAAACTAAGGAAGCAGGGGAAGAGAAGTGGGTGAACGTGCCACGTTGCTAATCAGCAACTTACTTTTGTGCATTAGTTCTGAAACAGGTTTTCAATCAAAATTAAGTTGGCAGGATCATCAATAATATTATCATGTTGTGGTTAAATATGATGAAAATGAAACACTTTTTTACTTTGTTTTAGAAATTCTGTAGAGCTTTTAATGTTCTGCTAAAAGGGTATTTTAAAACTTTGTTACATACTTTCTTTTTCTGTTCACTCTGGGCCCTTCCACACAGACCTATATAACCCAGAATATCAAGGCAGAAAATCCCACAATATCTGCTTTGAACTGGGTTATCTGAGTCTTCACTGCCATATATCCCAGTTCAAAGCAGATAATGTGGGATTTTATTCAGCTGTGTTGAAGAGTCCTCTGTTTCCACCACTTGGGACTCTCTCTTCTTTGCTCCATCCCATCCATGCTTCTATTTCATCATAGACATCATTGCATCTACTGCAGGAAGGAAGGCACATTTCCATTTGCTTAGTGTGGTTGGTAATGAGCTTGACCTAGGATTGGACTGGAAGGCAGTGTGGTATGTAACGTCATTTCTCTCTATTAATTTTTTCTCAATGAGGCAAGCAGAAGACAACTATGGTGTAGTAGTTTAAATGTTGAACTATGACTGGAAACCAGGGTTTGAGTTCCTGCTCAGCCATGGAAACCCACTGGATGACCTTGGGCAAGTTGCTCTTTCTCAGCTTCAGAGGGAGACAAAAGCAAATCCCCCTGAACAAATCTTGCCATGAAAACCCCATCCTACCTCATGATAGTTTAACCTTAAGGCAGAAATGAAGGCACGTAACAGGAGTAAAGTGATCATTATTTCCTTTTAGAGTGCCTTGTAGATTTCTTTCTTTCTTAACTGTTGTATATTCCAGAGAAAGGTAATGGAACTGCCTTTCAAGTGCCAACAAGTTGTTTTTCGTGTCAAGAGTGACTCGAGAATCTGCAAGTTACTTCTGGTGTGAGAGAATTGGCCACCTGCAAGGACGTTGCCCAGGGGACATCCAGATGTTTTTGATGTTTTTACCATCCTTATAGGAGGTTTCTCTCATGTCCCCGCATGGAGCTGGAGCTGATAGAGGGAGCTCATCTATGCTCTCACTGGGTTGGATTCAAACTGGCAACCTTCAGGTCAGCAACCTAACCTTCAAGTCATCAGTCCTGCTAGTACAAGGGTTTAACCTACTGCTCCACTGGGGGCTCCAACAAGTGTGGAGGTGGGAAGAAAAGGAAACTGGTAGTTCATTGCGTAGCTTTCAAACTATATGGAGATGATTCAGAGCATCAGGTGACTGATGGCTCCTGCTGATATTTCTTTCTTTTTTGCTGAATATGTGATCTTTTTCTTTATCTCCTCGGTTGGCTGCTGTCATGGAAGACTAAAGCTCCATCTACATTGTCATAGTATGCAAATTGAACTTTACTATAATGCTCAGTATAGACTCATGCAGGGGCGGTTTAACCATTAGGCGAAGTATGCGGTTGCTGAAGGCGCCATCCTCTAGGAGGCGCCATTGAGGCACCTCTCAATGCCCAGGCGTGGCCTTCCTGCCTCCACAGCCGCAGTCTGACCTGGCCTTTGTAGCGGTCGGGCCACCATGGCAGTTAAAAGTGGCGCCGAGGTGCCTTCACTTTAAAGCAGAGGCTTAGAGTCACTTCCTTCAAGTGCTTCCCAAGCTTTGGTGGTGACCCAGGTGTTTTGGACTCCAGGTCCCACCAATTCCAAGCATCAGCCAAAGCAGTGAGGCTGTTGGGAGTTGAAGTCTTCTTCCTGGGGATGTGGCCTGAGGAGGAGGCCACTCAAGTTTGGATGTGGCGGCCGCAGCTTGCTCCCAGTGCTGGCAAAGAATGGAGGGCAGTGGCGTGGAAAGCAGGGGCCAGGGCAATGGGGGCACCTATGGAGCGGCCAAGACGGGCAGCCCCTTCGACTTGTGGTGCTTCCTGCAGCAGCCCCAAGTCCTCGGCTGACTCCTCAGCGCAGTAAGCCGGGACTCGGGGCGGGCGGCGGGTTCCAGAGGGGGTTGAAGGAGCTCTCTGAGCGCTCCCGGGGAGGGCTGAGGTGCAGCCTCCTGATTGGTTGCTTCAGATACCTGAGCTTGAGGGAGGGAGTCACCGGCCCGAAGACTTTCTGAAAATCCCAGGATTTTATAGCATTGAGTCATGGCAGTTAAAAGTGCTGCCAAGTTGCATTTGTTTACTTTACAGTAGGCATAGGCAAACTTATGCCCTCCGGTTGTTTTGGACTTATCTCACTTATCCAACATAAACAGGCCGGCAGAACATTGGATAAGCGGAAATGTTGGATAATAAGGAGGGATTGAGGAAAAACCTATTAAACATCAAATTACGTCATGATTTTACAAATTAAGCACCAAAACATCATGTTTTGCAACAAATTGACAGAAACTGTGTTTTTATCATCTTGGAGTTTGGGAGTTAGCTGAGGAGATTCTTGTCCACTGGCTACTCCTCCATGCTATAGCAGTAAACATTTGGGAATCTCTCTCTTTTTACATGTTGAATTCTTCTCCTGGAAATTTTCCTTTGATCATTGTTTCTAAACATCCTTTTCCAACATGGAGTCCATCAGAAATCACAAACTTCAATTTCCATCAGATTCAAATAGGTCAGCCAAAAATTTAGAGATCATGCAAGTCTGATTTACAGAAAAGAGACAAGGAAACAATGTGGAGCCCTGATACTGAACAAAACCTTTTGGGCCCCATCTACACTGCCATAGAATCCAGGTTCAGAATGCAGATTAATTGCATTGAATTGAATTATACAGCAATGTAGACTCATATACAGTAGAGTCTCACTTACTCACCCTTCGCTTATCCAATGTTCTGTATTATCCAACGCAGTTTTCCTTTTAGTAGTCAATGTTTTTGTAGTCCATTTTTCAATACATTGCAAAGTTTTGGTGCTAAACCCGTAAATACAATAATTACTACATAAGGTTATAGTGTACTGAACTGCTTTCACTGTCAGGTGTTTGTATCTATATAGTCAGCTTTTCATATCTGTGGATTCAACCATCCATGGGTTCAATCATTCATAGCTTGAAAATGTTAACCCCTCAAAATTCCAAAAGGAAAGTCTTGATTGTATAGTTTTATATCTCGCACTACTTTACTATACCATACTATAGGGTAAGGGTAAGTTTTCCCCTGACATGAAGTCTAGTCGTGTCCAACTCTGAGGGTTGGTGCTCATCTCCATTTCTAAGCCGAAGAGCTGGCGCTGTCTGTAGACTCCTCCAAGGTCATGTGGCCGGCATGACTTCATGGAGCTCCATTAGCTTCCTGCCGGAGTGGTACTTATTGATCTACTCACATTTGCATGTTTTTGGACTGCTAGGTTGACAGAAGCTGGTGCTAACAACAGGAACTCATCTCGCTCCCTGAATTTGAACCGCCAACCTTTCATTTAAGAAGTTCAGCAGCTTAGCGGTTTAACCTGCTGCATCACTGGGGGCCTCTCGCATACCATACTATACTATCCTGATTTTTACAGTGGGACTTGAACATCCATGGATTTCGGTATCTATGGGAATTCTGGAACCAAACCACAGCAGATACCTTGGGTCCACTGTATACAGTAAGACACTCATATCCACAAGGCATACACTCCTGACTTAGACTATGGTTACATGAACTGTGAATATGACTGAACACCATTGAATTGCCTCACTTCTGATCCCAAAATGTCATTGAAGGACAAAGGGCCCTTCCAGACAGGCCCTATATCCCAGGATCTCATCCCTGGTTTTCTGCACTAAACTGGATTATATGAGTCCCCGCTGCCAGATAATCTGGGATAAACAGAAAATCTGGGATCAGATCCTGCGATATTGGGCCTGTTTGGAAGGGCCACTAGAAATTCCTAGAGAGGTCTCACATAGACTGGCATTTCACTAGGGATCACCACTTTAAGAAGCAGTGGGATAAATGAAAGAAAAAGGATCATTCTAAAATAGTATTAGTTACTAAGTATAGGAGGTATATCTGTTGTTAGTCAAGTCAAAGAAATCAACTTCACCCAAACAATTACCGTCTGGTCAGCCTCACGTCGATACCAGGCAAGATCCTGGAAAATATCATTAAGGAAGTGGTCTGTGAACACTAGAAACAAATGCAGTCATTGCTAATAGCCAACACAGATTTACCAAAAACAAGTCATACCAGACTAATCTGATCTCTTTTTTCGATAGAGTTACGAGTTGGGTCGATACAGGGAACGCTGTGGATGTAGCGTACCTGGATTTCAATAAGGCCTTCGACAAAGTCCCCCACGACCTTCTGGCAAACTAGTTAAATGTGGGCTAGACAAAACTACAGTTAGGTGGATCTGTAATTGGCTAAGCGAACGAACCCAAAGGGTGCTCACCAATGCGTCGTCTTCATCTTTGAAAGAAGTGATGAGTGGAGTGCCGCAGGGTTCCGTCCTGGGCCCGGTTCTGTTCAATATCTTTATTAATGACTTAGACGAAGGGTTAGAAGGCACGATCATCAAGTTTGCAGATGACACCAAATTGGGAGGGATAGCTAACACTCCAGAAGACAGGAGAAGAATTCAAAACGATCTTAACAGACTAGAGAGATGGGCCGAAACTAACAAAATGAAGTTCAACAGGGACAAATGCAGGATACTCCACTTTGGCAGAAAAAATGGAATGCAAAGATACAGAATGGGGGACTCCTGGCTCAACAGCAGTATGTGTGAAGAAGATCTTGGAGTCCTTGTAGGCAACAAGTTAAATATGAGCCTGCAATGTGATGTGGCTGCTAAAAAAGCCAACGGATTCTGCTCTGCATCAATAGGGGTATAGCATCTAGATCCAGGGAAGTCATGCTACCCCTCTATTCTGCCTTGGTCAGACCACACCTGGAATACTGTGTCCAATTCTGGGCACCACAATTAAAGGGAGATGTTGACAAGCTGGAAAGCGTCCAGAGGAGGGCAACTAGAATGATCAAAGGTCTGGAGAACAAGCCGTATGAGGAGAGGCTTAAAGAACTGGGCATGTTTAGCCTGCAGAAGAGAAGGCTGAGAGGAGACATGATAGCCATGTACAAATACGTGAAGGGAAGTCATAGGGAGGAGGGAGCAAGCTTGTTTTCTGCTGCCCTGCAGACTAGGATGCGGAACAGTGGCTTCAAACTACAGGAAAAGAGATTCCACCTGAACATTAGGAAGAACTTCCTCACTGTGAGGGCTGTTCGGCAGTGGAACTCTCTCCCCCGGGCAGTGGTGGAGGCTCCTTCTTTGGAGGCTTTTAAGCAGAGGCTGGATGGCCATCTGTCGGGGGTGCTTTGAACTTGATTTCCTGCTACTTGGCAGGGGGTTGGACTGGATGGCCCATGAGGTCTCTTCCAACTCTACTATTCTATGATTCTATTTTTTTTTTGTCCTGCAAAATATTTTTAGTATGTTTTAAATTTTAAAAGTCAATATTCTTCTATATCTTTACGTGATATTAGTAACCTTCAAAGAAGGATTAGGAATTACAAATTTAATGGGCATAATCAGTACTTCAGACTGTTGGAGAACTATTTTACTGTTTTATTTTTGGCATCGTTACTGTGAACATTGGACAATAAAAGGAATTAGTTTCTAAAGGAAATGATCCTAAGGCCATGCCCACATCCTAACAGAGCAATTTGCAAATTGATTCAAAAGGGACAAAGCACCTGGGCTATCTGCTGTATTGTGTATATTGGAAATTGTGATGGTGCGTTTTGTGCCACTGTACCTGAAATGTTTGGGAGGTTGATCTAGCTTTGACCCCAGTGGCTCTGGCAACGGATGGCCTTTAGAGATTTGGTAGAAAGTTAATTTATACTTCTCATATTCCAGATTACATAGTCATTTCTTATATATACCTTTATTACCAATAACCTTGCCTCAGCACACTGACTTGTTATAAACTAGGGCTGAGAGTAATGAGACCCAAGGGCAGCATGTGACTCCAGGGTCATATTTTTGACCCTGTTCTCCCTTAGAGAAGTTTTCAGGAGTGTGATTCTCATCCTGCATTTTGTTTAAATGAAGAAAACTAAGGCTTCAAAAGTGTGGAAATTGGCTTCCAGGCCTTCTGAAACTGACTACCCTGTTATAAACTTTTATCCGTTACTCAGTTATAGGTGTATTAGTCGCAGCACCCTTCTGTGAAATCATGGGATTTGAAGTTAGGGGAGAGGTATCTAGAGATTCATAATCAGAAAACCCCACAATTTGAGAGAATGTAGCCAAGAGAGGGAAAGTGACGCTGCAACTTGACGCAAAGCTCTGGGAAGAGTCTTTCAAACCTTTTGCCAGGGAACCCTAATGCCTCACCAAACTCTAAATCCAGAAATTCCATAGGATGCAGCCATGGCGATTAAAGTAAATAATAAGTGTTGTAATTGTGTGGTATGAATCAGGACAGGGGGTTGTTAGGATAAAGCACAAGATGTGTATGTTTGTGTAGCAGTGAAAACTATTCCTGTCATCCTGTTAGGGATATATGAGCCCATAGGTTTCCCATATACACATTCTTGGGTCCTTATGGTTGGGGAAATGGTATTCTCTTCTCCTCTTTGCAGCACCCATTCTTACTGAACAGTCTCAATCCTTTTGTATGCCCATTTCCTGTTCCAGTGGAGCTGGTAGGATCACAGAAGTGTCTCCTCATAGTCAGATGTGAAATGATAACATAAACATTGAAATCTGCCAGGGTCCTCTGAAGGTCGCAGCACTGCTGTAACCATTTTACATCTGGCTACAAGAATATAGCTAGATGTTTCTAAGATCCCACCTTGAGCTACAGGGAGAGATGGGTAATAATAATAATAATAATAATAATAATAATAATAATAATAATAACCTATTATTATTATTATTATTATTATTATTATTATTATTATTCCTTCTTTCCAGGGAATGGTTGGAGAAAAGAGGTTCCTAGCTCAGCCTAGAATAGGAACCCACTGAGCCATATAGGATTGCAATCTTAAGCTTCTTTGAGAAAATTGAATATAATTCAGTGGTATTGTTATAGCCAATGTTTTTAATGATAGTTTAAAATTATTTTAAGGAGAAAAAATAACAAGAAGAGAAGTTACATTATTTTTTAAAAAATAACCTAACAAATAATAAAATGAAAATATGCCAATGAGAAACCATTTATACATAAACCTTCAAGAGATACCACCAAAATAGTCAAATATGTATCCGTGTGAAGCTGATATCTGTATATCATATATTCAACTCCTGAAGGAGAACTACAATCTTTGAAATAGCTATCCGTGTGAAGCTGATATCTGTATATCATATATTCAACTCCTGAAGGAGAACTACAATCTTTGAAATAGCTGGCCATTTGCCTTTCCAGTATGGAAGTGCAAATCTTTCAGCTACTGAAAGGATTTAAAGCAGTGGTTCTCAACTTGGGGTCCCCAGATGTTTTTGGCCTACAACTCCCCAGAAATCCAAGCCAGTTTACCAGTTGTTAAGATTTCTGGGACTTGA
This sequence comes from Anolis carolinensis, assembly GCF_035594765.1. Classification (NCBI taxonomy): domain Eukaryota; kingdom Metazoa; phylum Chordata; class Lepidosauria; order Squamata; family Anolidae; genus Anolis; species Anolis carolinensis. Next base: position 179,214,300 of record NC_085843.1, read on the forward strand.
AGGCCAAAACATCTGGGGACCCCAGGGTGAGAACCACTGGTTTAAAGAGTCTGTTTTCATTGACCAAACATTAATTTCTAAGATGTAGACAAATAGTTCAAGAGCACACATATTCAAAGTCCACAAAATTCCAAGATCGCTCTAAAACTAAATAAATTTGACTGATAACCTTTCTTTAAAAAGCAGCTATCACTGGGTTCAAGCACATAATATGCTTAAAAGATGCATCAAGGGATTTACAGTCCTGGCATTAGCAGACTTATTTAAAACTTAGGACACGGAACAATGGCTTCAAACTACAGGAAAGGAGATTCCACCTGAACATCAGGAAGAACTTCCTCACTGTGAGGGCTGTTCGGCAGTGGAACTCTCTCCCCCGGGCCGTGGTGGAGGCTCCTTCTTTGGAGGCTTTTAAGCAGAGGCTGGATGGCCATCTGTCGGGGGTGCTTTGAATGCGATTTCCTGCTTCTTAGCGGGGGGTTGGACTAGATGGCCTTGAGGTCTCTTCCAACTCTACTATTCTATGATTCTATGATTCTATGAACTTTGCTAAATAAATGCTGTGGACTTTGATGTACACAAAACAAAAAGGGTTTGACTTGTAAGTTCATTATTAAATAGCTAGATGCAGCAAATATGTAGACCAGAGCACAATCCTTTGGTGGTTGACTAACTGTAGACGTGTTGTTGTTTGTACAGACTCAAGAGAGCATTTCCAAAAGCCTCAATGCACCAGAACCGTGACTACATATCAATTTATGCTGCAAATGCTAATACATTATGAAGAAATGGTGAAATTTTTTTCTCTAATCCTATTAACAAAAAACACCATTAGGACCAATCCATTGTATTAGTCTAAGAATTGTTTTATTTGCTTAAAACTTCCATATAAAAATATTCTTCCATAAAAAATCTCATTTTTTTATTCTAAAAATAAATAAATGTGATGAATAGTATCCACCTTAGTTGGATAGAAGCTGATTCTTCCTCAAAGAAACACCACATCAATGTTCAAAACTCATCTTAGAAGATACTTTTGGGGTATACAAAGAACAATTTCTTGTAAAACATATTCGTATTATACCTTGACATCTCCCTCAAAAGTCAAATGTAAGTGTGTCCATTTATTGATACAGAATATAACAGTATAGTATGACCCTCATATCCAGAGGGATTTGTGTTTGCAAACTTACTGGTTTTAGCAAAAAAAACTTTTTTTGAAAAATTGCAAGTTGACTTCAAGAGCAGAAATCCTTCAAAGAAGCCCCCATTACTTGTTTCATTGTTTTTTTTATTTAAAAAATACTATCAAATGGGCAGAGTGTACCTTTTTCTCACATGATTGCTTCCTTGTGATTGCTTCGCTTACTTTTACCTTTTTAAAAATGTTTGTGTGTGTGCATTATAATTGGAATTACAAGCTTTTCTGCTGATAGGAACCACTTGGTTTTTTCCAGCTTATTTAACAGCCAGGAAAAAGTAGTAAAAACAAGAAACATTGGTAGAAAGAGAAAATGGTTTTGTCTTCTCTAGCTATCCATTCTGTCAAGCCAACATAAAGTAGTCATTCCAATACAAACAAAGCAGAATAGAAAATTAAGGCCAGAAACTGCAATGATCAGTTACTCTTTATCTAAAAATATTTCTGTTACATGCTATACAGAAACAGTTTGGGAGAGTAAATACTAGGCATGTGTGAGAGCCATTAAAATGTTTCAAAAGTACTTACAAAACTGAGAGGCTCTGGTGCTTTATTTCTAAAGCATTTCTAAAGTATACTTAGTGAAAAACGTGGTACTATAATGAGACGAATGAGATTTTGTTGCTATTTTATTACAGTAATGGCACTTGCACATAATTAAAGAATTACTATCATTGGAGAAACTTCAGGAGCTAATTTCTCCCTCATTTTTACAGCGATTGGAGTGAAACTTGCTACAATGGTAGAACACATTTACCACTGTTAGCCCACCAAATTTCAGAAGGTTTCACTTATTCACAGAGTTTTGGGAAGTTTTCATAAACAACATTTAAAAACCACAAGAGTTATCTACTTGAATTTTGTCTACAATGCACAAGATAACCAGGGCATCAATCCCTAAAGGTTTCAGAAAAATTCACACATCTACATATTTTTGGAGATTTTTAAAAGTTTAGACAAAATCAATTTATCCCCCAAAAAGGAATCCCTTGAATGTCTGTCTGTCCTTATGACGCACAACCACATAACTTCAACTTAGCACTTAACTATTACTTACTTACTTTAGTCCTCTTTGAAGATTCAATAATTTTATTTATTGTTAATTATTAGACTGACTAACATCATTGGGTCCTTCAGATGCTGAGCAAGTGAGCATTACATTCTGGAAAATGTAGTTTAGGGCAGGGCCTTTTGCATTTTCTGCCACAGGGGGCCTCGGTTTCCAAACTACATTTTAAAGCTTGCTATGTCCTCAGTCTCCCGCCCATTAACTGTAGTCCTGCCCACAATGCCTTCTTTATGGCGATCGGGCCAAAGAAAAATTACTGGTTTTTAAAGCACTTTATGTTCTTTTGGCTTTGCCAAAGTTGCTTAATGCTTATGCTTACTTTAGTCCTCTTTGCAGATTCAATAATTGTATTTATTATTATTAAACTGACTTTAAGCAGCAGCAGCTGCAGCCAGCTCTCATTGAGTCTTCCAAATGCTGAGCAAATGAGCATTGCATTCTGGGAGATGTAGTTTAGGGCAGGGCCTTTTGTATTCTCTGTCACTGGGGCCTCGACTTCCCAAACTACAATTTTAAGCTTGCTGTGTTCTCAGTCTCCTGACCATTAACTGTAGTCCCGTCCACAAAGCCTTCCTTGTAGCGATTGAGCTGAAGACTGGCAAGCAGCCTGGGTCTTAATTTAAACACTAGCAATGGCCTCTTTAGCTTTGCCAAAGTTGCTTAATGCTTATACTGAAAATTAAACTGACCTTGAGACATCCCAACAGTAAAGAATCTTAACAAAAAAGATTGGCAAGTGTTTCAATTTCTAAATCCCCCCACATCTTCTGCTTTTTTCTAATATCGCTTCATATGCACAAATTTAACTAATTTGATCGGAAGTACAAATTAAAAACGAAATTATGCACAAGCCTAGTAAATATTTTGGGTTAATTATTGTATTCATCATTCTAAAAGAAAATATTCTATGATGTATTTTCTCTCAAAAAACAAAAGAAAATATATTCCCCCATTTTTTTTTCCTGGAAAACAAATATTGGGGGAGGGGTGGTGGTGATAGGGAAACCTGTTTATTGTTTTTTTTCCTGATTTTTCCTAATTTTTCACAGCTGGGTTGTTTCGCCTTTTTAAAGAGATAATACTGGACTAGGTTATACATTTCCTATAACAGCTTGTCCCATGAAACCTATAGGCAATCAAGCAGAGAAAGCAAAAAACCCATACAAAACTGGTTCATATAAAGTATGCGCGAATCACTTTCTCAGCTGGCAGTCCTTCTCCCACCCAAAACAGGTGTTTCTGCTCCAAGGTGGTCTTCAGCCATTCACCCTATCCATTTTTAGCGCTCTTGCTGCCTGTGTATAGAATGTGGTGATGATACCAGACAGAATAAGGAATGCTTTCTAGGGGATGTCGTCATGCTGATTCTTTCAGTTGGAACTGTCTCCCAAAATGGATAGAGCCATCAGCTAAAGATGTTCCCTGATCAAGGCTACATATTTAGAATAGCTAGCTAGGCTCTTTCATATTTCCACTTGTGAAAGTGAGCACTCCTATACTCTGATTTCCTTGGCTTGCTTTCATATGGTCGTTTCTTCAGCACTATTGTAATCATTTTCAAGCCTTATATCCATGGTGCTCCCTCAAGGGCGTTGGGAGTTTTTTTTCAATGAGACATTTTAGAATTCATCACATGAGGCGGGCAAATCGCAATTGTAGCAGGACAATGGTGTCTTTGGCTAGGGCTTATCACATGACATTGCTCCTTTATTTGCCACTCTTGCAGTAGGAGACAGTCTGGAAAGTGGTTCTATGACAAACACATATGATCAATTAGTGGCCTTCCCTCACACATGGAGAACTGCAGAGGAGGACTCCATGTGATAAGGCCTGCAGCATGCTGCTATAATTGTGATTTGCCTGCCCTGTGTAATAAACACCTTAGTCACGAGATCATGTTTCTTGGTGGACAGCTTGTCCATTATTACAAATCTCCTATAATGCAGTCACAGAATAACTTTTTGAGACAGGAGATCCTGCAGATCTGGCCAGATTTCTGTGTGTTTTAGAAGGGGTGGTTTCTGAGCTTAGTTTCACAAATGTTGTGGGTCTTCATCCCACAGACATCATGGCTGTGCCCTGTGGTATCCTGGGCATTGTAGCTTGCTGAAGCACTAGAATTCTCTGAGAAATCTAAATCTCACTTCTCCTACACACAAAACTGCAAACTCCAAAATTTCATAGGATGCAACCACAAGGGTTAAAGTAGAAATGTAGTGTTTACAATTATGTAGTATTTATTAGGCCTTCATAATATGTATGTATTTATTTATTTAAAACATTTATATTCCACCCTTCTCACCCTGGAGGGGACTATTTGGAGTTAATAGTGATCCTGCCTTAAAATGTGCATTAATTCTAAATACTAAAGTTTTCTGAAGCATTCAGCAGTTGATTCTGGGGAAAATACATGAAAGTTCAGCTTCAGCTTCACATTAGTTTTATATGCCGATGGCTCAATGTCAATTATAAAACATTGTATAACCAAACATATTTACTAAAATAAATCAGATACAACTGAAAAACATACAGGGCCCATGGTGCAGGGATAAGCAAAGAAATAGGGGCCATGTTGTCCCTGTCACCACAATGATTTCCTCCTCTTGTCTGTGTGGATGCATTGCTGATGTCAACAATAGTACTTAGTGACAGCCAGAAGCTCTTTGGAGCTCTCAGCCAGCTACCATGGTGACAGGGGACAACAGTCCAGGTAAGGATAACTGTGTATGCAGAGGAAATTCTAAAGGATATTCTAAGAAATTTATTTTTTTCTTAGAACCAAAACTTGAAATTAGTGTGTGTCTTAACAATTAATGGTGTCTTAGAATTGATGAAATATGGTAAGTCACAATATCAAGAGTGCCTTTATACACAAGTTGAAATGAAAAAAGGTTTCTTGATTGTAAGATCCTTTGAACATTTTTGTATTAGTGTTTGTTTAGTGACTTTTTATTGAATAGAGAATGAGTTCTTTGAGATGAGGAATACAATAAAAGAGCAGGGGACATTCAAAATATGGTATACAGTAATTACATTTATGGACCTCCTCATTCCATTAACCCCAGCAAAATTATGTAAGACCATGTTTTACCAACTCCCATTGATAGCTGTGAGATGCTGCTTACACCATTTCATACATACAGAGTATCACTGATGTAAACAAATGATGGCCATATATCTGTATTTTTACATGCTCTTCACAGAAGTCGAGGTTCTGGACAAGGAGAGAGTGTTCATAATGGTAAATGCCTAGGGATTGTACTATTTCTAAGATTTTTTATAAACCCCAACCTTTCTCATAAAAACATTCAATGCAACTAAGAAGAGATGGTCATATATATACAAATATGTCTATCGATTACTGTATAGAATCCTCTTGTTTGAGTGGAGAGTCACCCAACTTTCTATGTGTTTTCCTGTTGAAATAAAACAATGACATAATGAGGTCTTGGACCTGACACGTCTGTTTCTTTGGGTACCTCCTCAACAAATATTTCACAACGATCTAGGACCCAGCTCTGGACTTTATCCACTCCCTGGCCCTATGATATTCTGATACATTAGTTTTATCTATCCCTTATAATTATAATTGGCCATGTCCACCTTGAAGTTCTGTTTACTGGTATTTAAATTCTTGATAGAGTATACTGATTGCTTTGTCTTATGATGTTGTTTATTATGTGTATTATGTTGAACTTTGTTGTGTAGGGTTTTTTTTTTTTTTTTTTGATAATTGAATGTTTTTATGTTCATGTTGGAAACCGCCCCGAGTCCTCTCGAGGAGATAGAGCGGTATATAAATAAAGTTTTTTTATATTATTATTATTATTATTATTATTTCAGAATTTAGTTTTTTAATTTAGGTCTTGAATTTATATTTATGATTATGAATACATTTTGATCCAACTTGATATTTAGATTGATATCTGAAATAATTTCATGCTCATTTGGCACTAATGGAAAAACGTTGGTTTTGGATAAAAACTCTGGCGTTGGGGTGTTGTGTGGTTGTATGGCTGTATTCTAGCAGCATTTCCTCCTGACTTTTCGGCTGCATCTTTGGCTGGCATCTTCAGAGGAACTCTGGTGCCATTTTATGTAGAATGGGGAAAAATGCAGCCTTAACATATTTTCTGGCTGACAAGGTTAAGATCAGACTGATCATACTGCCTCCTGTTCTTCCTATTCTGAAACCATTCATGCACCTTTGACTTTTCTACTTTTTCTTGATTCACAACCTGGAATGGAATTGAAATGTACATTATTTAAAAGGTTGAGGGAGCTGTGGAGCTACACTATAAAATAAATGCAGTTTGGCACCACTTTAATTACCATGTCTCAATGTTACGGGATTACAGGATTTGTAGTTTGGGGAGGCACCAGCATTTGTTTGCAGAGAAGGCTAAAGACTTTGTAAAACTACAACTCCCAGGATTCCGCTGCATTAAGCCTTAGCAGTTCAAGTGGTATCAAACTGCATTCATTCTAGATGCACCCTATGAGTCTAGGGGCATCGTCATAATTGGGCTGTCTGAATACATGAACTGCATTTGTACTGTCTTTTAATAGGAACCACATAGCTCCCTTTATGGGCTACCAGTTTGTTTCTGGATGCAATTTCAAGCAATGGTTATTACATACAAAGCTATGTACAGTTTACCTCTGCACTATCTGAAAGACTGTATGTCCTCATATGAACCAACCTGCGTCTTGAGATCATGAAAAGAGGGATTTCTCTCAGGCTGCATAATCAGGAACGAGAAATGTAGACTAGAATACATTTTTAACTACAGCTTCAATATGAATTGGAAATTCTGGAAGTTGCTATCCCAAAGTGGTGATATTTCTGAACTTTAAAGCGTGGGTTTGTCCAGATAGTTATACAGTAGAGTCTCACTTATCCAACACTCACTTATCCAACGTTCTGGATTATCCAACACATTTTTGTAGTCAATGTTTTCAATATATCATGATATTTTGGTGCTAAATTCGTAAATACAGTAATTACTACATAGCATTAATGTGTAATGAACTACTTTTTCTGTCAAATTTGTTGTATAACATGATGTTTTGGTGCTTAATTTGTAAAATCATAACTTATTTTGATGTTTAATAGGCTTTTTCTTAATCTCTCCTTATTATCCAACATATTCACTTATCCAACATTCTGCCGACCCGTTTATGTTGGATAAGTGAGACTCTACTGTACCATGTTTTAAAATACCAAGAATTCAATCCAGCCTTGTCCATTAGCAAAGTTTGTGCTCCTTCTTTGGACTGAAACTTTCTCCTCTGGTCGGAGCTGTGCATTTGGATGTGTCTGTATGCATGCATATGAATCTCTTCATGTGTGTGATTCCTTTTCCCACTTTCTCAGATAGAAAGTGGGGAAACCTTGGGAATGGCACTTAGACTTTCATGATCCATGCTGTGCATTTTCCAACTCGTGTTGCTTGCAGTTCCTTTCAGCTATCCCATTTTGTCCTGTCATGGCACAGCCTAAGATTGAGCAGTGATGACTTACACATAGTGAAGTGTAATATTTGGAAAGTGACCAAACGAGAAGCAAAAAATAGCATCAGGTCAAGGGAAGCAAAAGTAGAAAGCTGGAAACATATTGCTATACGATTGAAACAAATGGCAAAGGAGTACTCCTCTGCACAGGAGCTGCGGATTTGGAGGCAGACAGACTCTGAAGAATTGCTATGAAAGAGGGCTTAGACAACTGCATGGCAGTGCCTGTGGATGTGACTGGCATGCTGACCAAAGGGATTGGACAGGGAAAATAAAAAGCACAATTATCACAAAATGCTCTTGTGTTTAACCCATATTTTTTGTGCCTCTGACGTTTCCCACCACAATAGCTTTTTTCTAAATGCACCCTAATGTTTGAGGCATAATAGTCTATTGTGCCATTGGAAGGTAGCAAAATAATGTTAAATAGCAATGTGAACAATAGTAAACGTTTTTTGCCATGAAGATGGATTAAACCAATGCTATCCTCTAATTTCAGATCATAGTTATCATTGTCACCACTGCCATTCTTTCATGAAAATCAATAACTTAAATAACACTGTACCTTTTCCCTAAGAATATGACTCCCAGTCGACGCCTGATACGTAAAATTTAGAATGGGTCCCCAAACATGAAAATGTATTGACTTGGATTTTGAAATGAATTATGCTGTTGGTTTAAAGTTTGAGTCTTATAAGGGATTTAATATTTGTGAATCAAATCAGTTAGATAAGACTTAAGCTAGTGAACAGTGAAGCTAGTGTGAAAAGGCACTTGTTAGGGTTGACATATGGCCCAGTTGATCCAACTTCACTAGGATTCTGCCCACTTAGTTCTTTCATAAATATGTTTTTTTTCCTGAAATAAGTCACATTGATGAATGCAGTGGTTCTCAACCTGAGGTCCCCAGATGTTTTTGGCCTTCAACTCCCAGAAATCCCAGCCAGTTTACCAGTTGTTAGGATTTCTGAGAGTTGAATGCCATAAACATCTGGAACCCCAGGTTGAGAACCACTGGATTAATGTAATAAATTATAAAACATAAAGTATTCATATTCAAATTGCGCTTAGAAAAATGCCTTTAAAACAGACAAGGTCACGGCATAAAGCATTTCCTTGATGTAAAAAGCGAAAAAAGAACATTTTATTTAAAAAACAGATACTTTTGAACTAGCTTGAGCCAAACCAGTAACGTAGACTTTTAATGAAAGGAAAGCAAAACAGAAAAATAAGGTCCCAGTGCAATTCCTTGTCCAAACTGAATCTGAGAATTTGTTAAGATTTATGCAAGGCCTTCAGTTGGGGCTAACATTTTGATTTAGGTTTGAGATATAAGGGTCTTATTCATACAGTAAACCTAGTGCATGCTATTTTGTACTCAGATAGCTAGCTTTTACTGCTTAGTCACTGAAAGGACTAGTGTACAGATTCACTTTTTAGGTGCTTTTGCAAAATTATTGACAACAATTTTCAGGCTAAGGGACTTTTAATTGTTTCTCTTCAGTTATCAATTTGGCAATATTGTTTAGACTTTCTTCATCTGTGCTTTTCCTCAAATTGATATATGCGAAGATTTTCAGCTAAATCTGTTGCCTTTGTAGTAAATAATAGAAGAAATAAGAGGCATTAAATGCAGGAGGAATTACTGATCAGCCAACATTCATAGAAAAGATCATAGAAAGTAAAGCCCCACTACTATTCAGACCATTTCTCATTAAATTCTATAAGAAGTAAAAGGAAAATTTGAAGAAAGTACAGATTTATTCATTAATTGTCCTCTTGTTTTTTAGTGTCCTAATGGTCAGAGGTTGAGTAGAGCCATCGAGGAGATGGGTTTGCTTTCCAAGAGAACTTCTAGGACATGCTGTGGAAGGAGAAGTGGGGCGGGGGAGGGGGGAACCTGATCCTGGTAAGTGGTAAAATTGCAGTAGGCAACTACCAGGAGTTGGAGGGTTGCATTGGCTGCCCACAGGACTATGGTGGGCTACCTCCCATCATACCTCTACCCACTGATTTTTAAACTGTACCTCCAGTTATATAAGCATCTTTAATATCCTAGTCTAAATGCTTGACTATCTTCTCATTCCAAGCCATCATCTGCATTGTAACATGCCAGTTCAGAGCATGCATACTGAGGAACATGTGCTTGCACTAAAAGCAGCACCGGATAACTTCAGCAAGTAACCCAAAAGGTGACAAAAGAAGTTGTTTGTCGACTCAGAAATGGTATTATTACTTTTATGATCTGGACACTACACAAACTGTAAAGGAAATGTGATCTCCGTGAGTTTAAAATGCAGGAGAGGAGGGCTGTCCATTCTTTTGTTGTGTTCATGAGGCTGCTCTCCAGCCAACACAGTCTTTTATTTATCAGTTCTTCCTGTTAAGATTACTACTTGCCCCACTTCTTAATCTTCAACAAACATGCACACTACCAGCACAGAGGTATCTAACAAGAGGGTAACTAGTGTAAATGTAAATTCTCTTGCTTCAGCTTTGGAAAATATAAACTGCTATTGTATCAATTTAACACATTACATCAAAGTTATTTTTCCTTATATGTCTGTCAAAGTCTACTGCAGTGGTTCTCAATCTGTGGGTCCCCAGATGTTTTGGCCTTGAACTCTCAGAAATCCTAACAGCTGGTAAACTGGCTGGGGTTTTGGGGAGTTGTAGGCCAAAACACCTGGAGATCCACAGGTTGAGAACCACTGGTCTACTATGTTTCACAAGCAAGGCAAACATATCTAACTCCGTATGCCTCCCATTCCTAGAATCATTTAAGTTTCAAGTCTGTATATCTCTGTTGCCTCAGAACTTTCAGTCAATATATAATGTATGTTTTTGAAAAGTTCTAATATTCTACAGCTTGTTTTAATAACAGGATGGGGAGGAATCAGATACACTGCCTTGAGCCCATTGAAAAAGTCCTTGCTAGTCTTTTCTTTGGGCTGTGTAGAGGGCTTGTCTAGTGGTACAGTCAATTTTCAAGCACAGGAGGAGATCTGTATGTCTCTTGCCCATACATTTGCATATTTCAACCTAAGCCATTCCACATTACATAGGCAACTGCAACTAAAAAAATCAATATTAATATTTCTTCCTTACATATATGATTGTGATATGTTGCACTCCAGATAATACCGCATCTCTGACTGCAGTTGTATGCACATTTTCCTAACTTGGAATAATAAATATAAATAGGAAGATTCTCCTTGTAAACAGAAATTGAAGAATAGGAATTAAAGGAATCTGCCTACTCTGACTCACTTAGTCTTTTAATTAGATGATTATTTGGGTTGTACAGCCTTTCTCCAAGCCCTTCAATGGAATTTTGTGCTGCTACCCACACTACAAGTCTAAATTTCATTTTGTTTTACAGTTTTTCTTCACTTTCCCTAGCACTGGATAAGCAAGACTCTTGAGTTCTTTACAACTCTTCATTCCTATTCAACAGGGGAAGGTAACTCTGGAGGTTTTACCTACTGACCCATAGTGACCTATTTTCAGCCTGATTTGGGAGGAACTGCAGGGTCTTTGGTTGCTTCATTAAAGGGCTTTAGGGCCTCATGGGGCTTGTGGATTATATTTTTATCACCCTGCTATAGATAATAGCTATATATTTGGAAGCATTAGAAAGCAGAGAAAGGGAGACATTTTATGTACCAGAAACTATCTTATCTGGATTGTGCCAAGACTTGTCTTCACTGACTTTTTTTATTGCTGGGTGGGAGGGGCCGGGGACTGATGGCACTTATTTCCTGAAGGTACACAGGATAGAGAATATGCTGCAGTCTTCAAAAGCTTACTTGCTTTTGTAAATCAAGACTGATACAGTTACCTGCTTACTCTTGCTCAATTTGTAGCCCTTTCACACTCACTATTTATTACTCTGTGATCCCATTTTAACTGCCATGGCTGCATCCAATGCAGTTCTGAGGTCTGTTGTTTAAAGAGGCACTAAAGAAGCTCTTTAGTTGAGAATTCTAATCATCTTTTCCTAAACTGATTCCATAGGATGTTGGCTTGGCACTCAGCATAGTGCTATAATTATGTAATGTGAAAGGACACCATGTTGAGATACTTGGACTACTGATGACCTGCTCCATGTTCTTCTGAAGTGGACAATGGGGCCATGGCTTCTGGGAAGGCAGTTCAGAAATAAGGAAGTAATAGGGGAAGTGTTGAGATTGCATTATAAAACCCCAAGCAATTCTCAATCTAGCTAATACTGACAGAGACTTATGAAAAATCGACAGGAGAACTACTGTCCCCAGCAAGTCACTTGCCCAGTCCTCTTCTGTTCCTTCTCTTTCCTTTCAGCGGCTTCCTCTTTTCATTCAATGGGTTGCCATAGATAACTCATATGTTATCATGTTGAAGAGTATGCATAGCCTTTCTTTCCACCTCATCACATGGGGGGTGGGGTTGGCCCCTTACTCAACTTGGTCCACAGATCCTTTCGAATGCCATCACATGATGCAGTATGTGGCCCCACCCGGTTGATGGCTGAAGTGCTGAGGAAGCGTTTCTCATCAACCACAGTTTGTAATCCATCTTTTGGGTAGCTGAAGACACTGTTATGAACCTTAGACACTGCGTTTCTCGAGCATTTGGTGGTTTATGAGCCTTCATCATTTTTTTGTCATAATAACGGTCATTTCACTAGTCCTGATTTTAAAAATTAAGGTCTTGGCACCAACATGAGATTCATGTTGTGCTTTCAGAGTAAAGGTAAATCATAAAACATAAATTTGGCAATACTATGCCATGTGTGACTACTTCTGGCATAAATCCCTGCTGTCTGCTTTTCATCACATCCCTTGTAAATGTTCTTCTTGTCTGTCAAGCTTCAGTTATTTTATCTTTACTATATAAGTAAAGAATTTTAAATTATTCAGATGTTTTAGTTTTTTAAAATGTGTTATGTGCCAATATAAAATAGCCAATAATCTCAATGCTGTACAAATGTTCCTTGGCCATGCTATACTGGTAAAATTGAGCATGCACAAGTAATTGTAGTAGATCCTTTCAGTGGTGAAAATAACTAATGTTGAAAAATCAAAAACAACTGACTTATGCTTGTTCAGTCTCTCTAATAATGGTACTGTGTTGTTTCATTCAGGCATTTAGAATACATAAAATGTTTTTAAAACTCCCTTTATGTTGGGAGGGAAAGGTTGAATCACCATATTACAATTAAACCCAAGTCCTTTAGTCTTCTGTCATGTAAATAAGCTTTTTACATTTAATAAAGGATCAGGGCCAGTTTTACCATTAGACAAACTAACCATCTGTTTGTTGCAATGGCAACACTCTATCTTCTTCCTGAGCTTCTTAACAATTACTTGCTGTGGAGAATGGAACTACCAGTCTCAGTCTCTTTGTATCATCTAAATCAGGAATGGGCACCCCAGAGGGTCTGCAGTTCCCATCATCCTAGACAATGGACTATGTTAGCTACTAGGGATGATGGAAGCTTCAATCTGCCATATACCTGCAGAGTCACACTTTCCCCTCCTGCTATAAACTGTCCTATTACTCACAAATGTAGTGGAGAATTTTGGACTCGCACCATTGCTGAGTTGAAGTTCAAATGCTAGTTCTTCTGCCTGTGGAACTGGGGGAGAGGGAATAAAATGTCTTGGGTGGGTCCTGCTGAAGGTTTCTCCCATTGTGTAGAAACTCAGCGTACTTCATTTTATTGATATGTTTTTGTTCCTTCTTCCTTGTCAAGGTTTGGAGGATAGGGTCCCAGAGTGAGATGGTATGCACCAAACAGATTGCGTTATTGTCTGGCTCAATGCCACAAAATGGTGACACATGGATTTCTGCCAGTCCTGAAGCCATCAGCTGCCATTCTGTAGCAAGTATCCAGGAAAGAATTGTAGTATTGTATTGTAGCCAGTGGGGCCGGGGGGGGGGGGGGATCTCATAATAACTCTGGGCACATTCGTTCAAAAGTACTGGTCTCCTACATCCAATGTCCTAAGAAACAGTGGTCTAACTGAAATTGACAACATACAATGTCCTAGGTAGAGTCAGTGGTTAGTTTGCTACTTCCAGCTTTGACTGTAGAAAAGTAAAGGCTAAATTGTGTTTTCCTGTGGAAATGCCTGACTAATCTCACTAATATTCCTCTTCCTCATCTTCTTTTTCTTCTGGGAGTCATTCTGGAGCTGCGGAAATTAAGACATTAATGTATTTAACCCTTTTAATTGTATTTTCACTTCCCTTGAATTTTTCAGGTTCCAGTAAATTTGCCATGTCGAGCATGCTATAGCTTGAAGGATGCACATGTGTGTGTTTGTGATCCATGTTGTGATGTGTGTATGGTGGGTTAAATTCTCCCACACCCCCACTATTTTGAACAAATTAGATTTCATTGTAAGTGTATTTTTAATTTTTTAATAAACAGGAGATCAGCCTTTGAATTCAAATGTCCCATTGGTGATGGGACTTAAATTGGACAATTCTTCTCTCCCTCTAGTGCCTCCTGGTGGCCTCCGTCCAGATAATGGAACAATACCTAATTTTGTTACTTTGGGAACATAAAATACTTTATATATAACTTTATTTGCCTTAAAACCATGATGTGTGATATACCAGTATTACAAGTACAGTACAGTGCATTCAAAATATAATTAGAAATTAAATTTAAAAAATTAATTTTTGATGCAAATCAAGTGACAAGTCTATGAAGTGTAAAAAATACCTGAAACTATTTGGTTTTGCCAGTATGAAAATCAGGCATGAAACCCCCAAAGGAAATCAGAATAAATAATCAATTAGGAAAACAGAGTTAAATTACTGTAATTTTCTCCTCTACTAGTTCATAGTATCAAGCATACTATAATACAGTAATTATCACTGACAAAGGAAATCAAGATGAGAAATTGCAATAATTGGATATTGTATTGTAAGAGTTGTACAGTTGCTTTATGGATTCCTATATAATACTGCAAGAGCTCTTGACTTTCCTGTGATAGTGCTCCTGAACATCCATTTCGTGATGGGATGGGACCATTAAGAAGCATTTGATCACACCCCAGAACCAAATTCAGATGAATAGCATCTTTTACCAAAATCTGCAAGAGATTATGCATTTTGTATACAACTAGTTATGGAACATAGTTTCTCCAATCCTTCATGCTTTTAATTAGTTATGGAATGGCCATTGAGGGAGACTGTTGCATTGATTTGGAGAAGAGAATAATGTCCATGTCTGCACAGTCCTCCCCAAAAAACATACTGAGGTGTAAGTTGAAGTTAGACTTGCATATTACAATCAAGATTTAAGCACTGGTTTTCTTTCTTCCTGTCTATGCCCAAGAAATTGGTGGACTTATAGCTCTTGATGTGATAGAACAGGAAGAATAGAGGAGTCTCCCTACACACCATTTCTATTCCAGAGAAAAGCCCTAGTATAGGGTCAGATCAGAAGACCCAGTTGTTCAAAATACGTAAAACTTCTCTATCAATGCTTCTGATGGACCACAGAAAATTTCACAAGGGATGTACAACAGATACCAAGAAATCAGTTCTTGCAAATATCTTCAGATAAGATTTAAAGTTTGTTTTCAGTTTCTCCCCTAACAGCAGTGCACTCTCGATTTTAGTAAATGGTATCCCTCTGTATGTATGGAGACAGAAAAACCACACTCTATATTCAGGGACAAGTGAAGGTTATGTTTTTGCTGTATGTATACAAAATGATGTGCTTTGCAAATTTCCTTATATTATTGATGGAAAGAACCTCAGTCTTAAATATCTGAATGTGAGAGAAATAGAAATTGACAATCTATTCCGTCACAGAGCTTTGATCTCAGAAGTGTTAAAGGTATACACATGAATACCTTGGTGTTGAACTTTAGTTTTAATTATATTTTGGTTGCTGTCTCTTTTCCTAAAGAAGCACTGCATCTTTAAGAGTTACATAATAGGGAGGTATGCTTTTCTTTCTGGGTTGAGTTCTGTCATTTCAATGTAGATGGTTTAGAATGTATTTTTTATTCATTTTTGAAGAATTTTGCAAAAACCACAAACTGAATATTTGGTATGAAAAGGACTTGAGGTTTTAAAATATCTGGATGTGGAAGAAAATGGCAAAATTTTCTCATTGAGACTACCACTTACCATTGGTCTGTAAAAGAGAGAGAGAGTGTGTGTGCATGTGGGTCGGGGCTGGTAAAAATGCACAACTTCAACAAAAAACGGTTGTCTGTATATCAAATTGTAACAAATGGTTCCACATTATGCATTCCTGTTTTACATTTCCATGAAAGAATCTCTTTTGTGTATAGAAAGCAGAAGACAAATAGTTAAATTATTATTTCTCTTTGGCCAACTAATTTAATCCTTACAATGTTACTTTCAGAGTAAGAAGGAGCATTCAAACATCTTTCCAGAAACAGAATCAAAGTGATACAGCTCAGAGAAAGTTATACTTCTTGATTCAGTTGATTGTACCAGATGGGCTCAAGAAATAATTCAAAGTGCATGAAAATAGCTCTTCCAAGCAGTCTGCATTACTAAAAGCTCACCTGCTCCATTTTTTTCCATGTCAGGAGTGACTTGAGAAACTGCAAGTCGCTTCTGGTGTGAGAAAATTGGCCATCTACAAGGACGTTGCCCAGGGTACTTCTTTTTGTTTTACCATCCTGTGGGAAGCTTCTCTCATGTCTCCACATGGGAAGCTGGAGCTGACAGATGGGAGCTCACGCTGCTCCCCGGATTCGAACCGCCAACCTTTTGGCCAGCAGTCCTGCCAGCACAAGGGTTTAACCCATTGTGCTCCACTGATCAAATAGAAACCACACTGGGAAAGTGTTTATTGGAAAATAATTGTGGCTTCTTTTAGGGATGTTTCATATATTAGAACAGTCTTCAGACCAGTTGTTCCCAACTTTTGGGCTTCCAAGAGTTTTGGACTTCAACTCCCAGAAATCCCAGCCAGCTTACCAGCTGTTAGGAACTGTGGGAGCTAAAGTCCAAAACACCTGGAGGCCCAAAGTTTGGGAACCACTGCTTTAGAGCAAAAGGCACAGAGAATATAATTTTACTCCCTGGACTAGTAAAAGGCTAGTTAGTTGGCAATTCTGTTTTAATAGGTTTGAAAGCATTCCAGATGAAAGGGCAAATGAATCCACACACTGAACAGCAATGGCCTCAGAGCAGCTTTTGTTGTTCTTGCTAGTTTCCAGAAATATGAAGTAAGAGGACATTTCCCCCTGCAAAGGCCAATTAATTTTCATTTTATTGAGCAACAAACCAGTTTCCCTGACAGATATTATGTTGGAAAATAAATTCACTTCCAAGAATTTGCAAGCCTCACAATTATTTGTACTATTCACTTTTAAATTAAGTTGAGGTAATCAGTGTCATATGAAAGCCTGGGGTTTTTTTTGAAGGGTAACCATTCCTAAATAAAACACTTCAAACAAATGTAATTTTGGAAAACCTTGTTTTAAAATTAACATTCTGGATGACCATCTTGGAAATAATTTTTTTTCATGCTTTCTTTGTCCACCCCCCCCCCCCCTTTTACATATGGATGTATTTACTTCATAGACACCCTGCCAGTAAAGCTGTGTTGTATGCTGGGTAGATACTGGATTCCTTCTACTTCCGACAGTGACCTCAAGTCTGATCTCTTTTAAATTCTGGCACTTATGTCCATTGCTCCGCCAAGTGTGTTGGACTGCATTGAAATGATATATAAACAAAACGGGTTCAGATGTGCAGCTTAAAATGGAATGGCAATAAAAGTTTCTTAGCCAGACATTTAATCACCAGCAAGCTCAGCGGGTGGGGTTGGGGGTGGGTGGGTGGGTGGTATTCTAATGTGTATGCCTCTTTTAAAAAGGAGTATTCTACATCTGTGGTTTTTCTCCCATTTAGACCATTTAAAGGCCCAGCAAAAGGAAAGCTGACCTCTAGTTCTGTTTTCTTGTTCAAACCATAGGTCAGACTGACACAGCATTTTCTGCAGGAAGCAGAGACTTCAAGCACAATTTAATGACAAGTACAAATGCATGGGAGTTGCAACATACCTCTTTCCCATTTCCCAGTTCCATACTCTTATATAATTGGCTAACCCAGCAAAAACTATTCAAGTGTTATGTCTGGTTTTAAGCTTTTTAAAAAGCAGATACAAACTTAATTTCAACTTTTTTTGAAAAAAACCTGACAGCACTTATATATGGTACCTTCTCTTTTGAGAAAAGTTTTTGTGGTGGAATATTTCAGCTTGATTCATACAGAAGAAATGGAAGCCATATGCCAGTCAGCCAATGGAGATGCAAATGGGTAGAAAGAATGAGGAAAACAAAATAGGTTACTAATTTATAGCATATGGGAAGATACATATACTCATATATATGTGCTGGAAAGAAAAAGTCATCTATCTATCTTCTATCTATATATATAAAAAAGAATGATGGAATCATGGCAGCGGACAAAACAACAAAACTAACCACCCCACAACCTCGAAAATTGACAGCACAACCCCTCATCCACGCCTCTAGGTTGATACAACAAAAAGAAAAGAAAAATAAAGTCCTAATTAGAGGGAGAGGAATAATTGTTTTTATCCAATTGCTGCAAGTTAGAAGGCTAAGCTCCACCCACTTGGTCTCCTAGCAACTCACTCAGCCCGGGGGACAGCCAGAGTTAGACCTCACTTAGGCCTCTTCCCCACTGCCTATAAAATACAGATTTTCAGATTTGAACTGGATTATATGGCAGTGTAGACTCAAGGCCCTTCCACACAGCTATATAACCCATATATAATATAACCCATTATCTGCTTTGAACTGCATTATCTTGACTCCACACTGCCATATAATCCACTTCAGTGTGCATTTTATACAGCTGTGTAGAAGGGGCCTCATATAATCCAGTTCTAAGCAGATAATATAAGATTATAAATATACAGTACAGCCTCACTTATCCAACATAAACAGGCCGGCAGAACGTTGGATAAATGAATATGTTGGATAATAAGAAGGGATTCAGGAAAAGCCGATTAAACATCAAATTAGGTCATCGTTATACAAATTAAGCACCAAAACATCATGTTATACAACAAATTTGACAGAAAAAGTAGTTCCATGTGCAGTAATGCTATGTAGTAATTACTATATTTACAAATTTACCACCAAAATATCACAATGAATTTAAAACACGGACTACTAAAAGGCAGACTGCATTGGATAATCCAGAACATTGGTTAAGCGAATGTTCGATAAGTGAGATTCTACTGTAATAGGAAATAATTACTGTGGTAGAATAATACAGAACAATATAATCTCTAAAACCAGGACAGTAAATAAAGAGCAACACTCTGAAAGCAGGGAAATTGGGAATTCCACAAAGGAAACAATCAGCTAACACCTCTCAAAAAAGGTTTCTTCCAGAAAGGAAGATGAGAAGGGAGTGAAATAGTGTGTATTACCAAAGTCATTATTATTATTATTATTATTATTATTATTATTATTATTATTATTATTATTGTGTTGCTCTGAACCATGAAAATGAATACAATCTGGCTCCAAGTATTCAAAAACACTAATAATAATAATAATAATAATAATAATAATAATAATAATAATTTTATTCTTATATCCCGCCCCATCTCCCCGGAGGGACTCGGGGCGGCTTACATGGGGCCATGCCCAGACACGACAGCACAAATCAGATAAAACATTAAACCGAGCAGTAAAACTTCAACATGATTAAAAACAGTCATAAAAGTCAATATACATAATAATATTAAAATCCCGATTTGGGTCAAAAGATCCAGGCCAAGGTGCAAAGCAATATCAAGTTATCAGGGAGGGATAATTATACAGCAGGTGTAATACTTAAAGTGCTGAATGAATCCTAAAAACAATCCAGAGGGTCTACTGCTTAATAGGTAAATAACATGATCCCACAAGGATCAGTCAACGAAGGCCTTCTGGAATAGCCAAGTTTTCAGGCTCTTCCTGAAAGAAAGTAGGGTAGGGGCCTGCCTAATCTCCCTGGGGAGCGAGTTCCACAGCCGGGGGGCCACGGCGGAGAAGGCCCTCTCCCTCGTCCCCACCAACCGCAACTGCGAAGTTGGTGGAAGCGAGAGGAGGGCCTCCCCCGACGAGCGAAGAGGTCGTGCGGGTTCATAGGGGGAAATGCGGTCTCGAAGGTAGGTGGGTCCCAAACCGTTTAGGGCTTTGTAGGTGATAACCTGCACCTTGAATTGGGCTCGGAAAATAAATGGCAGCCAGTGGAGCTCTTTAAACAGCGGCGTTGAGCGCGCCCTGTAATATGCCCCAGTTAGAAACCTGGCTGCCGATCGTTGTACTAGTTGTAGTTTCCGAGCCGTCTTCAAAGGCAGCCCCACGTAGAGCGCATTGCAGTAATCCAGTCTAGAGGTAACTAAGGCATGGACCACCATGGTCAGACCTGACTTCTCGAGGTATGGTCGCAGCTGGCGCACAAGTTTTAGTTGTGCAAAGGCCCTCCCAGCCACGGCCGACACCTGGGCCTCAAGTGTCAGCGCAGAGTCCAGGAGGACCCCCAAGCTGCGGACCTGCGCCTTCAGGGGGAGTGCAACCCCGTCAAGTACAGGTTGCCACCCAATACCCCGATCAGACGTACGACTGACCTGGAGGACCTCTGTCTTGTCAGGATTGAGCTTCAGCTTGTTCGCCCTCATCCAGGCCAATACAGCGGCCAGACACTGGTCCAGTATCCGAGGGGCTTCCTTGGAATTAGGTGGAAAGGAGTAGTAGAGTTGGGTGTCATCCGCGTAGAGATGGCACCGCACTCCAAAACTCCGGATGACCTCACCCAGCGGTTTTATGTAGATATTAAAAAGCATGGGGGACAAAATGGAACCTTGCGGGACCCCACAGGTCAATGGCCAGGGGTCCGAGCAGGTGTCCCCCAGCTTCACCAACTGGGAACGGCCCTCTAGGAAGGACTGGAGCCACTGCAGAACAGTACCCCCAAGGCCCATCCCGGAGAGACGTCCCAGAAGGATACCATGGTCGATGGTATCGAAAGCCGCTGAGATGTCCAAGAGAACCAGCAGGGTCACACCCCCCCCTGTCCAACTCTCTGCGGAGGTCATCCACCAAGGCGACCAAAGCCGTCTCGGTACTGTAGCCAGGTCTGAAACCAGACTGCGATTGGTCCAGAAAATCCGTATCTTCCAAGAATCCCTGGAGCTGGGAAGCAACCACCCGCTCCAAGACCTTGCCCAAGAATGGAAGGTTAGAGATTGGTCTGTAGTTACTGAGGTTAGCCGGATCCAAGGAGGCTTTCTTCAAAACAGGCCTCACCACAGCTTGTTTTAGGCCAGATGGAAATATGCCCTGCTCCAAAGAGGCATTGATTATTCTCACAAACCAATCAACTAGCCCTCCACTGGCTTGTTTTAAGAGCCAAGATGGGCAAGGGTCAAGGGCACAGGTGGTCGCCCTCACCGCTCCAAGAACCTTGTCCACATCATCAGGCTGCACAAGCTGAAACGAATCCCACAAGATCGAACAGACAGATGCCTCGGTTACCTCACCTGGCAATGCATCAAGGCCGGCGTCTAAGTCGGAACGAATCTGAGCGACTTTGTCTGCAAAATGGTGAGCGAACTCGCTACACCGAGTTGATGAGATGTCGGGTGCTCCCCCGACCTGAGGAGGGTGGAGGAGCTCCCCAACAACTCGAAACAACTCTGAAGATCTATTTGTTGCAGACGCGATGCGGGCAGTCGAGAAAACTTTCCTGGCTGCCCGCAATGCCGCGGAATAGGCCCTAATAGCGGCTCTAGACCGTGCTCGGTCAGATACGTCACGAGTTGTCCGCCAGCGGCACTCTAGTCTCCTTCTTGCACGTTTCATCTCCGCCAGCTCCCCAGTAAACCAGGGAGCTGGGGCAACTCCACGCAGCGAGAGGGGACGCTCAGGAGCGATCGTGTCTATTGCCCTGGACAACTCGCCATTATAACGAGTGACCAGGGCATCGACAGGATCGTCAGCTTCCATGGTAGACAGATCCCCAAGAGACCTCAGGAATCTCTCAGGATCCATAAGTCTCCTGGGGCGGACCATCTTAATTGGTCCACCACCCCTGCGGAGGTTGGAAGAGACGGTTAGTCTTAAACTGATCAGATAGTGGTCGGACCATGACAATGGAAGAATAATTTGCTCTTCCACTCCGACCAAACCGTCGCCCGCAACAAAAACCAGGTCGAGTGTATGTCCAGCTTGATGAGTGGGACCCGATATTATTTGGGACAGACCCATGGTCGTCATGGCGGCCATGAATTCCTGAGCTGCACCTGTCAAGGTGGTCTCAGCGTGAATGTTGAAGTCGCCCAGCACCAACAGGGAACCCAACACCACACTAGAAACCACCTCTGCTAGCTCAGGCAGGGAGACTGCTGTGTCGCGGGGTGGACAGTACACCAGCAGAATCCCCAAACTGTCCCGGGTACCCACCTTCAAGTGGAGACACTCAAACCCGACCGATTGCAAAGCGACGCATCTGACCAGGGCGATGGACTGCCTAAAGACCACCGCAACCCCACCTCCCCGCCCTCCTGGCCTGGCCTGCTGATGCACCCCGAAACCCGGAGGACAAAGCTGGGTAAGACTAACCCCACCCAGATCATCCAACCAGGTTTCGGTGATGCAGGCCAGATCCGCATGTTCATCCATGATTAGATCCTGGATAATAGATGATTTACCTTTGACGGATCTGGCATTAAACAGCAGGACCTTCAGCCGGGAGGGGCTACCATGGAGGCTACCACACCTATCCTTCTCCAGGGTCGCAAGAACCCTGTTGCGCTTCTCCCTGGAAATTCGTTGACGGCAATTCCTCCTCCTCCCCCACACGACCTCGATGGAGCCACCCCCCACCTGTTCCCCCACCCTCCAAGGAGTCTGGCTCAATTGGAGCATCCTTAAGAGAATCTAGTCAGCTCCCTGGATCCAAAAGGTTACTAGACACTAGGCTTGCTCAAATAATTCGTTTTCCCCGTTAACCGTTATTAATTCGTTATTTTCGTTTGTTTTGAAGCAATATACGGCATTGGTTGTCCACACGTCTGGATATCGCGGTTTCGAATCGCGAGAGGCCGTTTTTCGTTATGTCGTCGTTTTTTTCGTTAGGAAAAAAAAGCTTTTGCAAATCTCCCAAACTCCCACCATTCAGGCCCTTTCCTTTTGCCCCTCAGCAAAAGGGGCGTCACGGGCTCAGCCAATGGGAGGGGGCGAGGGGGAAGGAGGCTGAGGAAGAGGAGGAAGACGGAGGGGGAAAATGGCCGCCGCCGCCTCGCCTCAGCTCAGGCCTGATACTCAGAGGTTTTGACGTCTGTGCGAAGCTAGGCAAGTGGGGTTTATATATCTGTGGAAGGTCCAGGGTGGGAGAAAGAACTCTTGTCTGTGGGAGGCAAGTGTGAATGTTGCAATTGGTCACCTTGATTAGCATTGAATAGCCTTGCAGCTTCAAAGCCTGGCTGCTTCCTACCTGGGGGAATCCTTTGTTGGGAGGTATTAGCTGGCCCTGATTGTTTCCTGTCTGGAATTCCCATTTTCTGGGTGTTGTTCTTTTACTGTCCTGATTTTAGCTTTTCTGTAGCTAAAAATGCATATAAAATTGATTCTATAGGGAGGATAAATGATTGGATTTCAACTCCTACAGCTTAGCTTTCTTTGCCAATAATGGTACCATACCAAACTAAAGCTCCCAAGATTCTGTAGCAGTGAGCCATCTTGGATATTGTAAGGGATTTATTATTATTATTATTATTATTATTATTATTATTATTATTATTATTATTATTAGACCTTGCTCCCAGGAAGGTGCCTTCGCTGTGGCTCCCAACTTATCTATCTACCTTTCCACATATTCTCCACATTGTGTGTATGTGTATGTATATACATGAGCCCCGATGGCGAAGTGTGTTAAAGCACTGAGCTGCTGAACTTGCAGACCGAAAGGTCCCAGGTTCAAATCCCGGGAGCAGAGTGAGTGCCCACTGTTAGCTCCAGCTTCTGCCAACCTAGCAGCTTGAAAACATGCCAATGTGAGTAGATCAATAGGTACCGCTCTGGCGGGAAGGTAATGGCACTCCATGTAGTCATGCCGGCCACATGACCTTGGAGGTGTCTATGGACAACACTGGCTCTTGGGCTTAGAAATGGAGATGAGCACCAACCCCCAGAGTCAGACATGACTGAACTTAACGTCAAGGGATACCTTTACCTTTACCTATACACACACACACACACACACACACATTATGCAGGGACTATATATATATACACAGTATATATCACACACACACCAATTTAACAAAGTTTCAGCCACAAAAACAAAGTTTCTGAAGTAGAACAATGACTTTCACAGTAAAGACAACCCAATTTAACAGGAAATAAGACTTTCAAACCAGGAACAGATTTCTGCAATTATTAAAAAATGGTTTATTATAAAAGCTATGAAAATTCGCCAAAAATCAGAGGATAAGGGAAACGTTCCAAATTGGTGAGCTATCAGTGTTAAATGTGTTCTACCACTGTACCAAGTTGGAAGAAGATCACTCAAAAAATGAGGGTGGGAGAGTCCTGTAAAGTCCTCTCCCTCTGTGCTGTTTTTGGGAATTGCGCATGCGCGTCCGCCATTAACGAATTAATTTTGAAAATAACGAATTTTCGTTAATTTCGAATTTTTTTGGGGGCCAAATTCGGAAATACCATCAGAAACGAAAAGCTGCCCCCCTCTAGTTTTGAAACGAGTTTAGAATCAAATTTTTCGTGGATCGATCAAGCCTACTAGACACACCATCTAACTTTACTTCAAAAGAAGGGGATAAATGGGGCCTACTGGAAAAACGTAGTGAGGTTGAAGAGGGTGAAAGTTGCTGGTCTGGTACGGAAAATGATTGGGCCAGAGTCTCTAATTGAGACTTTTCTAAAGGGGGGAGCCTATGCTGAGGACTACACATCCTATTATCTCTGGGCCTAACAGATGGTTGAGTGTGTAAAGATAGGTTGGCCACCAAAGGGCGAATCACGGGGTCCACAAATACTCTTCTAATGGTAATGCCCCATGAGAGCAGCCGGAACCTAAGGGCCCATAATTCCTCTGTTATAGACTTATCCTCAAAAGTGAAGATAAGGCGTAAAGAGCGATCATGTGATTGATAGCCCTTATGGAGCCAAGTGATCATCTTTATCTTGACTGTCGTCAGGCTCCTTGAAAGAATTTGAAATCAGAATATATAAAAATTACTGAACAATACAATCTCTAAAATCAGAACACTAAATAAAGAACAACACTCTGAAAACAGGGGAATTCGACACAGGAAACTAGCAGGGCCAGCTAACACTTCCCAACAAAGTCTTCCCATCACCAAAGTCTGACAAATCCTCTGTCTGACAAATCTTCTGAAGGCCACAGACAGTAGAAGCACATAAAATATCGCAAAAAACACCACTCTGAAAACAAGGGAATTCCAGACAGGAAACAATCACAGCCAGCTAACACCTCCCAACAAAAAAATCACTCAGGGAGGAAACAGCCAGGCTTTAAAGCTGCAAGGCCATTATATGCTAATCATTTTCCCTAATTATTTCTGGCTCAAAACAAGTTGTTGTGTGCATTGAAGTTGTTTCCAATCTATGGTAACCTTAAGGTGAATCTGTCAAAGAGTTTTCTTGCCAAAATTTATTCAGAAGAGATTTTTCCACTGCCTTCCTCTGAAGCTGTGACAGTGTGATGTGCCCAAGTTCACCCATTGGGTTTCATGGATAAATGTGAGTTTGAACCCTGATCTCCAGAGTCATAGTCCAACACTCAAACCTCTGCACTACATTGGCTCAAGTAGGCTAGATTAAATGTTCATTATCCTGTCTACTTAAACAAGTGAGAAGGGATAATCCTCATTGTGGCTCTGTAACTGAGACCAAAGACTCTTAATAAAGAATTCCCCGTATCCTCTTGAAACCATGATTCCTTAAATTGTTTCTGCTCATTGAACCAGTAAGGAAAGAGATAAGATTATATTTTTTATGTGTTTAGATCTCAAATTTGAAGAAAGGCAGAATATAAATAAATAAAGTTTCTACATATGATATAGACCAGTGATTCTCAACCTGTGGGTCCCCAAATGTTTTGGCCTTCAACTCCCAGAAATCCTAACAGCTGGTAAACTGGCTGGGATTTCTGGGAGTTGTAAGCCAAAACACCCAGAGACCCATAGGCTTAGAACCACTGATATAGAGGAAATCTATTAACTGACCATTTGAAAGGAGTGCCTAATAAATGCTGGGGATATTTCCAATTTTCAGTTTCCCTCACTATTTCTATTTAGTGGTTGAATGTGTTTTACACATATAGGATGCAAAAAAAAATAATACTCTGAAGACTCTGAAGACCAAACAAGGTGGTGAATTTTCCTTACCATTATATAAGCATGCCTCCCATTCCAAAGAGGAACGAAACACAATTAAACTTTGTTTTAAAAATAACATTTTGATGCCAGCTTTCAGTCTTGTCCCTGATCACTCCACCCAAACTAAACCACCATGCATAGCCTACAAACCTCAAAAGATCATACCAGTAGTTTGGCACAACAAGAGCATTTTCACTTTAAAATGTCCTACCCTCGATGAATCTGGGAGAAGAAAGAATATCTTCTTTTTGTCTAACAGCAGCCTCTTGTTTTCTGTTTCTGTCTTTTATAGTACATTTTTCTAGTGTTGCAGTAATAACGCCACAATTTTACCTATAGTGACACCAATATGGTTTGAATCATATTTAGATCAACTTGCCATATTCATGAGATACAGAGTTTTGGTATATAATTACTGTAACAGTTGCTTCATTTTCTTTTAAATAGCTGTTTGTTGACGTAGTGTTGGACTGATAGATGACCTTTTACCTAATTCCTTGCCGTTCATGTTCCACCATATTTCCAGGGCTGGTTGAAACTGGAATCCTTGCCTCCTCCCTTCCCAAAGGACCATTTTTTGGCCAAAGTAGTTAAAATACCCTATTCTCATTATTCTTCTTTTCAGTCCAGGTGATGTCATAATTTCCACTGAAACCCCCTAGTTTCAGAGGGGCTTATAATATTGGCCATAAAATGGTTCACTCTGCAGAAAATTGGCACACAAAGATAAAGCCATTTGACCATTTGTATAAACACAGAAAGTACAGCTTAGTGTGTTTTAGTGTCTTTTCCACCTATTGCTAATCCTTCTAACCTCCAGAGCAGCTTCTTCCATTCCCAAATGCATTTTTTTCTGACTTCCAAAAAGATCCCAATTTGGAATAAAATTAAGAAATCATTTTCTGTGTCAAAACTTCAGTGTGGTCCTCTAAATCAGCAAAGGTTGTGGGGTGTCATCAAAAAGTAAAATGCACAATCATTTCTAGTTATGCTTTGGGCATCTTTCAGCTATACGTACTGTATAATCCTATACATGATTTCAGTGAGATTCACCTTCCATGGAAATTATACACAATAATTTTAAAGGAATGTACTGTGAAATTTTAAATAAGTATGTGACGTCAAAAGAGCATGTTGGGACATGCAGTAGTATAAGATTTTTAGAAATAGCAACCTTCTGCAAGCCTCCTATGCTAGTTATTTGTTATGTATATAATTAAGATTGCTTACTATATTGTATGTATATATTGATATGCAGTTTTTCCTTTGACTCTATGTTGTTAGTGGCTGTGGGAAGTCCATGTGACCCAGATCTGAGAATGTTTAGAGTGAGACTCCATTTTAGAATGCATTTGTATCAGAAGTCAGTTGGAGTGAGTTAAGTCAGTTGGAGTCAGAAGTCAGTTGAGTTGGTTGATGTCAGTAAGAGCAGGAGTATAGTCAGTATGCTGCAGTGAGGTGTTAGAGTATAAGTCGTATAGTATAGTTGAAGTATTATTCAATTAACATGAAACCATGCAGTTTGTAAGTGAATCAACTCTGTTAACTTTTAACAAAGACTACTTGTTTTTTGGGAAACTGGAATAACACTTCTGAAGATCTGCTATATATTTTATGCATTGGCATATCTTTGTTCAAAAACAACGTTCAAAAACAGTTCAAAAAGAAAAACAGGAATATCAGTCTAACAGCTGAGTGTCAGAACCCTGCTACTAAAGCCTGGGTATGGCTCTGAGTTTCAGGGTCACTGACAATGTGGACTGATAAGACACCTGCATCTCGGGATCCCGAGAAGAAACGGCTGCTGGACTTGGCGGGGAAACTTCGCGGGGTTTTGTTGGGCGGGAAATGCGTTTTCAAATGAGGGGGGAGGGTATATAAAGGAATGCTGGCAGACGCCTCCCATTCTTGGCTTTTTCCATGTCAATGTTTCCTGCAGTAAACTTTCTGGTGACAACACAGCTAGTCTCGTGTATTCATTCAGGAGCGGCTGTAGTGAGCCGACAGCTGAGAAGCCTAAATTGCTTTGGATGAATAATAATAATAATAATAATAATAATAATAATAATAATAATAATAATAATAATTTTGTACCCCACCACCATCTCCCCAGAGAGACTTGGGGCGGCTCACAGATATAAAACCAGCATACAGTGATATCAAATACAAATATCAAATACGAAAACACACAAATTTAAAAGGCATTAAAAAAATCAAAATAAAAAAATCACAATCATAAAACACATGAAAAACAGCAATAAAAGCATAAAATGAGCCGGGCAAAGTGCACTGAGTGAAACTTGTAAACAAGAAGGAAGTTAAGGTGCTACAAGGTCATGGGAAGAACTTTAAACTGGGGTGAGCTCTGAGGCTATGTCAAGGAATTAACCAACAGGTACCACTGGTCAGAAGAAATCGCTAGTACAAGGGTTTAGCAAACAGTGGGCGGTACTTCTTCAAAGGCCTGTTTGAAGAGCCAGGTTTTCAGGCTCTTCCTGAACACTTCCTAGGTGGTATTTACCACTAAGGAGAAGATTGACTCAAGCAAGTTTTTAACTCTTCTCAGAAATATCATACTTTACAAAAAGGTTACGATCTCTAACAAGGTCATGCCTTTCCAAAAGGTTATGATTGTTCAAACTATTATGAATGCCAATTAATCTCTCTGGAACACCTTGCCACCTGAAGTTCGTGCCCTGTGGGACTTGTTGGCCTTCTGCAGGGCATGTAAGACACATCTGTTTCGACAGGCTTTTTAGTTGTTGATGTTTTAAAAGGTGCTTTTAGGACGTTTTTAAGATGTTTTTAAAGATGTTTTTAAGATGTTCATTAAATTGTTGATTTTAGCCGGTTCTTGTAAGTTGCTCCGAGCCCTAGGGGAGTGGCGGCATATAAGTTTGAAAAATAAATAAATAAATAAATAAAAGGGTCATGCTTTCAAAATGCCTTTGGAGATTCCTGATTTTCCCATTAGATCAAGGGTGAGAAACATGTAGTCTTCTGGAAATTACTAATGACCAACTCCCAACATGGCTGACAATAAGGCATACTGGCTATGGTTGATGAGAATTGAAATCCAACATATAGTGTGACAGAAGTTCCTCACCTCTGTATTGGAACTTTCTTCTCTCCTGTTAGGTCATCCCGTATGTGGATGCAATATTGTGTCAGATAGGTTGTGTAACATGTAGCCCTTCATAGATCCTACTGTATGTTACATATATTTTCAATGCCTTATTCTGCACCATCTTCTGATGCAGGCCATGTTGGTAAAGCCATCACTTTCCTTTTTCTTACCTTAAGGAAGTTGAAAAAATATGCAGTCCCACATAAGTTTTAATTATAATTACTATAATAGCTGTGATTCAGATACTTAGTTTGAAAGGACCACAGCTCAGTGAGAGATCACATTCTTTCGAAGGAATAGGTTCTGGATCTGGGCGCTATCCTATCCAAATGGACACCCTGGAGCGTCATTGACAAACTATTTTGACTCATAAGAAAACTTTTTTCAAGTTTGCAGTGGGATTGTTCTGTATTCTGTAGTTATATTCTTCTACATCTGTGAGTGACCTTTAAACCAGACATGGGTTTGTGAGCATTTTTAATTATGAACATGCAACTGACCAGGTCTCTGTTTACACAAAACAGAGCCAGCCCCCCTGTTCCAGAGTGGAACTTTGGTTAGGGGTGGATTAAAAACAGCTTAGAGGAGATTGTCTGTGGGGAAATTACAAAAGACCTCTGGTGATGAGGTCTTTTATTTGAAATAAACAAAAAGATATAACAGTCTGAGATAGTTGAAATACTCACTTCAATCTAGTTTTGACTTTGAGCTTCCTCACTTGAAATATAATAGTGAAATGAAAAGCTGTTTCATGTATGCCAGAACACATGTAACAGAGTGTGACTGAAAGCAACTTCTAAGAGCGATGATGAGTAGGTTTTTCAAAGGGGCTAGTAGTACTTTCATAGGTTTTGTTAGCAGAATTACCTCATAATATATTTCCGTAAAGTATTCATCCTCATGGAATTCTCATGAATCCCAGGTAACGAAGATTTATCCAGTGAGTGATAGGACAATCTTGAAAATGTTTATTTATGAGTAAGCCCCACCGGTCCAGTTACAATATACAAGTAAAAAAAAGATCAATGGCCTAGTCTCGTGCTATGATATGGACTGGTAGATGCTATAGTTGTGGGGATTTTGTTTGTTTGTTTGCTTAGCTCAGGGGTCCCCAAACTTTTAAAACTGGGGGCCAGTTCATGATCCCTCAGACCGTTGGAGGGCCGGAATATAGTTGGCCAGGTGGCCACCAAGCAATAATAATAATAATAATAATAATAATAATAATAATAATAATAATAATATTTAGCCCAACCCCTTTTTGCCTTTGTGCACAAGCAAAGCACCCCTGACAGATGGCCTCCCAGCCTCAATGTTAATAATAATAATCACAACAACAACAATAATAATAAAGAGGGTTGGAAGAGACTCCTTGGGCCATTTAGCCCAACCCCCTTCAGCCTTTGTGCCGTGGGGGCCAGATAAATGACTTCAATGGGCTGCATGTGGCCCCGGGCCATAGTTTGCGGACCCCTGGCTTAGCTGAACCATATAATGTTTTTTTCCATTGCACATGTCAGAATCCAAAATCCAGGCAAACTGTTGGGAAAGGGGAAGGAAGCCAGCAAAGCCATGCAAGCAGCAGGAAGGGTAGGCGCTGGGTTCATCTGGAGGGCAGTAGGAAAATTGCCAAGGCAATAAGAACAAACTAGGGTTTCAGGAAACAGCAATAGCAAAGCAGGCAATCTTTGTCCAGGTGCCTTCACAGCATCCAGTCCAGATTCTAGCTTCAGAGGGGGAGTTTAACCTGGAGTCCTAGAAGGAAAAAAAGAGTTACATTTCTTTTCCTTGCTTGCTGTGATCATGATAAAACCATCTCTCCCCACCACAAGTTGATACTTACAGTTAAAAACAAAGATGCGTTTAAATTTAATTTATAGTTTGATCCTCCGTTTATACTGTTAGCAGAACAGTGGTAGCTTTTTTTTCTGTATGACTTCAGGTCTTATTTTATTTGTATTCTGCTTTTCTCACAATTGGGACTCAAGGCAGTTTAAAAGGTAAAGGTTTCCCCTGACATACGTCCAGCCATGTCTGACTCTGGGGGTTGGTGCTCATCTCCATTTCTAAGCTGAAGAGCTGGCGTTGTCCGTAGACACCTCCAAGTTCATGTGGCCGACATAACTGCATGGAATGCCATTACTTCCCCCGGAGCGGTACCTATTGATCTACTCACATTGGCATGTTTTCGAACTGCTAGGTTGGCAGAAGCTGGAGCAACAGCAGGCGCTCACTCCGCTCCCGGGATTTGAACCTGGGACCTTTCGGTCTGCAAGTTCAGCAGCTCAGTGCTTTAACACACTTCGCCACCGAGGTTCTTTACAGTAAGGTTAAACGAAGATTCGAGAAAATCCCTGATGATGAAAAAGTTGTAATCTTTCCCGTTAGCTACCATATCATATTAAAACACCAACAATATCAAACAGTATTTTTTTTGAAGTTGCATATGCACCAATTCAGTTAACTTTTTCCATGCTATCCACCAAATGCCTGTTTGGATAAAAATATCATTATCTACTAGGGTAAGCACAGTAGGGAGGTACCAGCCTAGCTGCCCACAACCTCAATGCAACCACTGAGAAGTCCATCTAGTGTGGCTTTGGCAGCCAAACCTGTGGCACTGGTGATGTTCAAGGACAGCAAGGGCAACCTTTGGCCTTTCAGGTGTTTTGGACTTCAACTCCCATGATTCCTAATAACCAGTAGGCTTTTAGGAGATGTGGGAGTTGAAGTCCAAAACACCCGGAGGGCCGAAGTTTGCCCTTGCCTGCTTAAAGATCTCAGGACTTGGGCAGGTTTATATGGGGAGATGTAGATTGTCAGATTTAAAGACATTATAGGTTAATACCAGAACTTTGATTTGTTCTTGGAAATGAGTCTGTAACCAGAGAAGTTGTTTCAATAAAGCAGTTTAACCATGTTTGCAGGAAAATGGAAAGTACGAACTGTATATCTGAAGGCTGCTGCCACTCATAAAATTGCCAGTTTTCATGCACAAAGAAAAAAGGTATTTAAGAGGTCATTTTTCATTCTTTTGCAAGTCATTTACACAGGAGAAAAATAATACTTACCTCATCTACAGTTTTACATTTTTGGCAGGAATATGATTTTTTTTAAAAAAATTTTTTTACAGTTTTAGGAAAAAAATATTTTTACATATGTGTTGGGATTGGGGTAAAATGAGCTGACTGGCTGGCAGTGCAGCAATGGTGTGTTGCCATTTATGTATTTCAGTTCATATTACTAAAGGCAATCGGGGTTTCTGAAATGGAGAGTCTCTTTCAGAACTAATGCGTGTTTGGTGGGAGATGGTGAAATATCATGGCAAAGGGTGTTGCCTTGTTGTTTTTGCCTGTAAAAATGTTAATTATATTCAGTCAGTGGCTGTCATTTAGTATCCCACACACTGGTAATCTAATCATTTACCTTTCTCTCTTGAAGAAATATTATTTGGGAGTCTGAGAAAAAAGAGAGACCATATGGTTGAGGAACAAATAGTCTTCATTTGGCATAGAACTCTCTGCATTATTGTTATAAAGCATAATCCAACTCACTTTATGGAGGGGGATCAGGTTTAGTGGACGTATTGGAGTGTAAGATAGATAATTCCTTAGATCAGTGGTTCTCAACCTGTGGTCCCCAGATGTTTTTGGCCTACAACTCTCAGAAATCCCAGTCAGTTTACCAGCTATTAGGATTTCTGGGAGTTGAAAGCCAAAAACATCTGGGGACCCCATTTTGAGAACCACTGCCTTAGATATAGCTCATGTTGTCAGCCTCACTCTGATCTGCAGGATTCCCATTATTCAACCCCTAAACTATTCCCTGTGCTTTTGGAGTCAATGGCTCCTGGAGCAAGCAGTGGCCCTTCAACTGAAGAAGTGCTGCGCAGTGGAGGTGGAGCTGGTCACCTGGTTAGAGTTGCACCTCTGTCTAGGCCTCTCAGGTGAATATTTCAGTCTGCTTGTATGATACTTTATCTGTAAGTTTGTCTAGAACTATCCAAGGTGCTGATTACTTTATTTGATCTTGGCTTGTTGCAACATGGTCTCTGCTTTGCTTGATTTTGCCACATTGGAATCGTAACCTGCCTCAATAAAATGACAACTCTCAAACTGGAGAATCCCCTGCCACAGAAACCTCAGTAGGCTCCTCTCTGCTAGCCAGCAAAGATATTTCTGTTTACTATAGCCTGTGAGCATTAACTGTCCGATGCATAAG
The DNA here is from genome assembly GCF_035594765.1 of Anolis carolinensis. Classification (NCBI taxonomy): domain Eukaryota; kingdom Metazoa; phylum Chordata; class Lepidosauria; order Squamata; family Anolidae; genus Anolis; species Anolis carolinensis. The sequence goes on from NC_085843.1 coordinate 179,247,868, forward strand.
GTTTTTTTCAAATGAGACATGGTATACTTAAGTTGTCCATCCATATTTGTGGATTTGATTATTTGCTGATTGCTGTCTCTGTTGCTGTTTTTGCTACTGCTGCTATATATATTAGTAATTCCTCCAGTGCAATTCTATGGTCAACCACTGCTGGAAGTTGTGAAATGGTTTGGGTCACATATTGGGCAAGATATAAATAAAATAAGCCTTGCTTGATATTTATTTATTTATTTATTTACTGCCTTTATATCCTGCCCTTCTCACCCCGAAGGCGACTCAGAGCGGCTTACAAATTTTATGTACATACAATATATTATATTATTAGGATAGCACAATATTCACATTATACTATATTGTACTATACCACTTTATTGTAATATTATTAGTAATATTACCTGTAATATATAATATATAATTAATATGATTATATTGTATAATTATTAGTATTATAGTATTATATTGTATTACATTATATTATTATCAATATTATGTATATACAATATATTATTATATATTACTGTATTTTATATTGCATATTATATACAATATACTGTATACAGTATATATATATATAATATATTATATTATTAGCATAGCATGTTACTGGGGGGAGGGACACTCAACTGATGGTACAGTAGACAAGATGGAACTGTCTTCCTGGTCCGCCCTCTTGGCTCTGGCCCCAGAGCATCAGGTGGTGATGGGGGGAGATGCCTCCAATTGATGGTATAGTAAACAAGATGGAACTGTCTTCCTGGTTCCCCCTCTTGGCTCTGGCCCCATAGTATCAGTTGGTAATGGGGGAGGGGCCTTCAACTGATGGCATATTATGCAAGACGGAACTGTCTTCCTGGTTCCTTCTCTTGGCTCTGGCAAGTTTTATATTGCCTTACTAAACAAACCCTGAACTTGACTTCACTTTCCTTGTTAGAACTCCCAGATGTTCCATAATATACATCCCCTTCAGCTGCACCCTATCTAGCTGCTGCACATAGAATAACTGCCCTGGAAAGAGAAATATGATTGCTTGGTCCTGTGTTAGAGAATAACCTCTAAAACATATCCTTATAATCTAAACACTGAAGCTCTGAGGTTTAAATTTCACTTTATGCTCTTCCCCCATTGCCCAATACATTTCTTTAATTTCTCTTCTCTACATGAGTAATTGTCAGTCAGTGATATGGCATAGGAAGAACTGCTGCAATTGAGGCAGTCACTTCCCCATTAGCTGAAGGCAACATACCTATTCACACCACAGATTTATCACACCATGATTCCATTTTAACTGCCATGGTTCTATCCTAAAACCTGGAGGTTTTTGCTTGATCAGAGGTACTAGAGGAGCTTTTTGGTAGAGTATGCTGAATGCCCCCTCCCTCAGTTGCCAAGCCCAGGATTACATAGGATGGAACTATGGCAGTGAAAGTAGAAGAATTGTGCTACAAATATGTAGTGTGGATGGACTCATATCTTCTTGACAGTGACATTGGGCAAAACATGTATGTATAGGTTTGTGTGCATGCATGTGCAATGTTTCTCTACAACCCATGCCATTATAAATATTTCATGTGTCCCATAATAGTCATCCAGCCACATGACCTTGGAGGTGTCTATGGACAATGCCAGCTCTTCTGCTTAGAAATTGAGATGAGCACCAATCCCCAGAGTCTGACATAACATGCCTTAATGTCAGGGGAAAACCTTTACCTATGCACCATAAGAAAAATTGGGCAACAGAGAGGGAATTGTAGGCAATAGTAGTAAAGGAACAAGGCAGATAACTTAAAAGCGATGTTTTTTTTAAAAATCTGTTTTATGTTATTGGTGTTTTAATATGATAGCTAATGGGTGTGTGTGGCCCCTTCCACGCAGCTGTATAAAATCCACATAGAACTGGATTATATGGCAGTATGAACTCAGATAATCCAGTTCAAAGAAGATATTGTGGATTATCTGCCTTGATATTCTGGGTTATGTGTGTGTGTGGAAGGAGCCTGTGTGTCTGTGAATTAAAAGCAGGGCTTGGCTTGGAATAGAAGTAGTCTTACATGATTCAGCAAGACAGCGCCAAAGGATAGTATAAAGGACTAGCTTTTCCCGGCCACACGTTGCTGTGACTTATGGGAATCATTTGTTGGCCAGGTGGAATAGCAGTGAATAGCCTTGCAGCCTCAAAGCCTGGCCGTTTTTCTGGAGTAGCTGGAGTAGCACCCTCAAACAAAGAGCACCGCTTTGAAGCCTGGCTACTTCCTTTGTAGGGGAATCCTTGTTTGGCCAGCTTGAATTGCACTGAATAGCTTTGCAGCTTAAAGGCCTGGCCGCTTTCTACATAGGGCATCCTTGCTAGGCCAGGTTGAATGGGACAGAGTAGCCTCATGGCTTCAAAGCTTGGGGATTTTTCATCTAGGGGAAATCTTGGTTGGCCAGGTTGAAAAGCACTGAATAGCCTTGCTGCTTGCAAGCCTGGCCGCTTTCTACCTTGCGGAATCCTTGGTTGGCCAGTTTGAATAGCAATTAATAATCTCGGTGTGGCAGGTATGAATGCTGTAATTAGGCACTTTGATTAGCATTTAATGGCCTTGCAGCTTCAAAGCCTGGCTGCTTCTTGCCTGGGGGAATCCTTTGTTGGGAAGTGTTAGCTGGCCCTGATTGTTTCCTTTCTGGAATTCCCAATTTCCTTGCTTTCAGAATGTTGCTCTTTATTTAATGTCCTGGTTTTAGAGATTATATTGTTCTGCATTATTATACCACAGTAATTATTTCATATTATACAGTATTTATAATCTTATATTATCTTCTTAGAACTGGATTATATGAGGCCCCTTCTACACAGCTGTATAAAATGCACACTGAAGTGGATTATATGGCAGTGTGGAGTCAAGATAATGCAGTTCAAAGCAGATAATATAAGATTATAAATGGGTTATATAGCTGTGTGGAGGGACCTTGAGTCTACACTGCCATATAATCCAGTTCAAATCAGATAATCTGTATTTAATAGGCAGTGTAGATCAAGCCTAAGTGCACTCTGCATATGTCCTGGGCACCATTTTAGCTGAGTGAGTTGCTAGGATACGAAGGGGGTGGGGCCTAAAAGCAGCCGGGGGGGGGGGGGGGAAAGGCTCTTGTGTAATTTCACAGGACTAGGACTATTTTTCTAGGGATTTTTTTTATTGAAAGACATATTTTGGATGTGGCCAAATTTGGTGTGATTTGGTTCAGTGGTTTTGTTGTTTACTCCATAGTAAAACGAACATTGCATTTATATATATGTGTGTGTGTGTGTGCGTATATATAGGTTCCTTTCATCGGGGTATTTTAATCTAATGATTTTATCTTATATTGCTGCTATAGTCCCCCCCTCCTTTGAAGCTGACTGAATTGCATTGGTAGTTATTTGATATTATTACTGTTGTATAAACCTTTGTTTTAACTTCTGTTTTATCATCTTAATGTATTTGCACTGTTACTTTTGTAACATTGTGAGCCACCCTGAGTCTCCACGGGAGATGGTGGCGGGGTATAAATAAAGTTTTATTATAATGTGTGTGTGTGTGTGTGTCTGTATATGCATGTTAGTGAGCATATATTTGTTGGAAAAATTTCCAACTGGTAAAAGCTAAGATCCTAAATTTGTTAGCAGTGTTTATTAATCTTACATGTTATTCAGCCTTTTCCTCAAGAAAGTCATAGCCATCAACATCTGTGTGCTAAGCTTCTTTATGTTCTCTAGGACCTGAATCAGATTTCTTTCACAAACTAATTTTGTCTCTTCCTGTTATTCCTTTTTAAACTATACTTTCTGCTCCCCAAATCTGCATTGTGTACTTCACGCTAAGAAATTGGGAGTGGATGTGGAATCTGCTATAGCCTCGGGTTTTTAAAATCTTGGATTTTATCCTTGTGGGCCTTTTTGTACTCTTTATATGTGTATATTTGTAAAAATGATTAAAAGCAATAAAACATTAAAAAATAACTCTCTCATGCTGAACATCCTCCAAAAGTAAACATAAACAAAACAAGAAGATATTGCTTATCTTGTGATATTTTCTCCCAGACAACTAACAGAAAATCATTCCTCAAACTTAAAAAATAAATACCTTTTTAGCCAGTACAAGAAGTTGACACAATGCCATATGGTGGAGAACAGATTGGCCAACTTCTAAGAAAGCCACACATCAAAATGGGGCTGTGATTTGTGATTTTCTAAATCCCCTCTGTGTCCTGTTTGTGCCTCTTTAGCTGGACAGATCTACTATTTTGAAAGCCGTTATTCAGCCCTGTGCTTCCAAAGATTTTTGGCCAATTAGATAATTGTGTAGGTGCCTCTGTGAAATGGATGCCATGAGGGTTTTATTCATATCAAAATGGCTACCATAGCAGACCAAGCATCATCTGACACTTAAAACAATTAAGAATCTAGCAATCAATTTACTTTAACAAATTGAGTGCAAGGATAGGAATGGGGTCAGAGCCTCAAAACAAAAATATGTCTCCTTTGAGCTTTCTGCTCTAAAAGAATGTCCATCTCACAATATGGAAAACCCAACTTCCATAGAAGGAGGTTGGGTAAATTTGTCACTCTCAGATTTGTGCGTGCATATCTGCTCTCCTTCTCCAGAAGTTTCCAATGGCATCTACTCTCCTTGCTCCATTTCTCAGTCTTGCACTTTTGTCCCAGGCAGAATTGACTATGTTTTTAAATCTTTTAAAACATAGAGTTCTACTCTCTTAACACAAAGGCTCTAGAGCAGTGGTTCTCAACCTGTGGGTCCCCAAGTGTTTTGGTCTACAACTCTCAGAAATCCCAGCCAATTTATCAGCTGTTAGGATTTCTGGGAGCTGTAGGCCAAAACATTTGGTGGCCTGCAGGTTGAAAATCACTGCTCTAGAGAAAGCTGTACATTAAAGTTTCAAAAGTAAAATGAGATCTTGAGAAGAATGGAACTCGTGAAAAAATAAAATCATTTGTATTTTCCCCCTTTCTTTCAAGTACAGTAGAATTCCGGTTAACCGAGTTCCGGTTAACTGAGAGTCGCATTATCCGAGGCGCGGGGACTTGGCCAGGCCGTGCGGGGAAGATGCCTCAAGGGAGGGAGGCAGGCTCCGGAGGAAATACCAAGAAGTTCCAATTGAAGATTTCTCACCTGGAGCTCAAAGGCTCCCACCAGCTGCTCAGAGGCAGCGGACAGCAGGGCAGGCTCCATGCAGAAGAGGGCGGGGAGCTGCAAGGAGGCCCAAGAGGAAGCTGCTGCTGCAGCTCGAAGGAAGGAGAGGGAGGAAGACTTTTCTTTCCCTATTTCTCTGGCTGGAAGATGCGAAGGAGGAGGAGGCAGCGGAGGGGGAAGCAGAGGCAGCCATGAGCACGGCGGCGGCAGCGGTGGCTTCCTCTTGGGCCTCCTTGCAACTCCGCGCCCTCTTCATGGAGCCTGCCCTGTCGTCAGCTGCCTCTGAGCAGCTGGTGGGAGCCTTTGAGCTCCTCAAAGGTGAGAAATCTTCCATTGGAACTTCTTGGTACTCCCTCAAGGCACCTTCCCCACTATCCGTCAGTTTCGGTTATCCGAGAATGGGCCCACCCGTTCATCTCGGATAACCGGAACTCTACTGTATGTTTGTTTTAAAAGTTGAGAAATAACCCCTGCTGGGAGATTCAGTTTGACAGGAGATGATAGGAGTAAACGGAACTCAGTTGATCTTTTCTGTGAATAAAGCCTTATTTCCCTGTAATCCACCAACATTGTCATACCTTTAATTCTAGTTTTGCAAAGAAATTGGGGGGGGGGGGGAGCATGCAAATGAAGAAATCACAAGAGGCCAAAAACCGACATGAGAAACAGAGACTATTTGTCACAAACTGTCCACCTGTAGGGGTTATATAGCCAGGACAAGGTATCATCAGTGTTGAATTTTACTACAGAAAGTTTTTCTTGTCTCACATTTAGTATGCTTTGGTTCAAGATGGAACTAGGATGTAATAGCAATTTTCATGGGAGAACAGCCAAGGCATAATTTGTGGACCAAAAATTGGGTATGTCATTACTGGAGTTTCAGATAAACTTTATGGGCATTTTGGGTTGGTTACCTTACAGAACATAGTTTAAGGTATCACAGCCATAAATTACCAACTGGTTGACTATCTCAGCCTTAGCAGCACTTGTATTAATATTCAGCTAGCTTTTGTTAGAGAATTATTGTAGTATAATCAATACTATCTTTCAGTCATTTTCTGAAGATTTACATTGTATGTTATTCAAACAGAGAATATGAACTATCCTGTTACAGAATGAATTTGCCTTTGAGATGGGGTAGAATGAGTGAGGAAATGAAGGCCAAGAAAGTGGAGGGAGAAAAGTCTCTTTGCTGTGTGTCTCTCTTCTCACGTGATGCACATGTGATGTTCAGGTGGTCCTTATTTTCCAAACAATTATTTGCAAAGGTGGCCATGTCCTAGTTTACAAGGAAAGACTGCTACAGGATTTTTTATCACAAACTATAAATAAAGGTGGTCAACTCTTTAGTGACATCTAAGTCATTACTAAAGGCATTTTGAAAAAATAAAAACTTACCACTACTGTTAGAAAGATTAATTCCATCAAAGTGATTATTGGGTTTCCTGCTGATTTGGAACTTCAGAATGGCACAGCTCTGCCTTTTTCTGGGGTCGACCTTCACACTAAAGTGAGCAGATGTCTCAATGAGGTGAAAGACAACAAGAGAGCATTCATCAGGGAGTAGTTAAATCACAGCAGGCTTCCCAGAGAAAAATCTAAGACAGATGTAGATCTGAGTTCTCCTTGTAACCATTTGACTGTAAAACCCAAAACACTGTGTTTAGGGCCTCTTTAACCAGTCACAAATGAACAATTACTCTTGGATTTTTATTATTTCTTTTTCCAGGTTTTAAAACTGTCCTTTCAGAATATCCTTGGATACCAAGAATGCGTGTGTGCAAGAGAGATTCTTTGCCATTTTCCATTCATGTTTTCTAATCTCACAGTGATTGTGGGAGATGACAGAAAGTAACCCTTCAGTCACTTTAAATCTATGTGATTGCTTTTCTCTTTCTTTTATCCAATATAATTTTATTGCAGATATCTGAGTAATGGGGAAGGGTACAAGAGTGGATATAGAACAGGGGCATTTTAACATCTTACATCTTCATCTTCCACTGTTATCTAATACAAAATTTGTATATGATGTTAAAAAAAGAAAGGAGAAAAAAGAGTATGTATTTTCTAATCTAAAGCAGAAGGATAAAAAAACAAGTGTACAGTACAGTGTTTGGAAACAAAGGAGATAGAAAAGCTGAGCAATAGAAAATAAGAAGCCCAGCATTTTTGTCTGGCCGAATAAAAAGTGTAGTCTTTTACTCCTTCGTTGTGGACTCGCCATGTATCTTGTAGGTCAAATTCTGTCTGGATACTTTTTAACAACTGGGGTAAATTTCCAACCTTACTTTCTTTATTCGATTTTGAGGTATGGGTTCTGTCTTGTGTTCTGTCTACTACTGCATTGAAGTCACCTAATATGATTAAGTTATCGAATTCTTGTTTTGTGAGATGTTCTTTAAGTTCTCTGGCGAAATTTGTTTTTGAATTGTTTGGTGCGTAAATACTGCATATTAATAATTTTGTTTCTTGAATATCTATCAGAACTCCAACCATTCTGCCCTCTTTGTCCTTAAATGCTAATTTCGAGGGAATCCCTTCTTTAATGTAGATTGCTACTCCTCTCTTCTTCTCTTTTGCTGACGAGTAGAATTCTTTCCCAATCTCCGGTCTAATTAGGTGATTCGCATGTTTTCATGCAATGTGGGATTCTTGGATAGCCACCACATCATAATTTCCTTTTTTGATTTTGTGGAATATTTTGTTTCTTCTATTAGGTGAGTTTAGCCCGTTCACATTGTTCGATAGGCATTTAAGTACTTTGTCCATCTAAGATTTTTGGTGTTTGACGTGGATCTTCCCCCCTTAAGTGCTTTGTTGTGCTTTGAGGTGCAGTTTCTTTCTGTGTGAAGAGTTGCTCCAGTTCCATGTCTAGTTCTAAGTTTGTCTTTTCTGGTGAGCCAGATCGGAGCCTTTTCTTCTTTTCTTTATGTCCTGTGTCTGATTCTGTTCCTTTTTTCCTATTTTGCTCTAGTATTCTAAGGAAGTCATTAGCTTTTTCTCCTGTATTAATTTTCCATCTTTGTTCTTTATAGAAAATTGTCAGTCCTTCATCTTGTTCCCACCTGTATCTGATTTGACTTTTCCTCAGTTCCTTTGTTAAGTTATTATACTTTTTCCTTTTCTGTAAGACAGTGTAGGGTAGTTCTTTCAGAATCGCTATACTGTTGTCTTTGTATATAGTCGGTTTCTCGCTATGCCTTTTTAATATTTCGTCTCTCGTTGATTTCTTTACAAATGTTACAATGGTATCTCTCGGGGTATTGAACCTTTTTGTGTATCTTGTGCTTATTCTGAAAGGTTTGTCTAGCCCATCTTCCGCCTCTTGTTGTGAACAATCCAGAATCTGGGCTGTGATTTCTGAAATTACCTGTTTTATATTTTCGTTTTTCTCTTCTGCTATATTTCGGAACCTTAACTGGAATTCTAATTCTTTGGTTTCTAGTCTGTCTTGTCTTTGCTCAAGTTGGGCATTTTTCACCTTTATGCTCTCCACCTTTAAATCTGTTTGTTCTAGGCTGGTCTTCAATTCTGTTCTCAGTTCCATTCTTTCTTGTCTCAACTCTTTGATCTCTTGTTGGATGTTATGGATTTCTTTTTTCATCGTGCCTAGTTCTATTCTCTTGGTCGAGAATAGATATGGCATGGACATCAAAATCACTAACATCTAAAGTAAAATCGATAAAAATCCTTCCCGGATCATTCTCAGATCACTGCCCAATTGAGTTAATACTAAATCACAGGAAGAAAACCCAAAGATGGAGATTGGATGACAACTTAATTAAAAAGACAGAGAATATAGCAAAATTTAGAAATTTATTAACAGAATACTTTGAATTAAACTCCACACCAGACATCACAGAGCAAACACTATGGGATGCGGGGAAAGCTGTAATGCGGGGATACTTTCTACAACAGTCAGCATGGAAAAACAAGTTGAGAAAAGCAAAGGAAAAAGAGATAGAAGGAAAAATAAGAGAAGCAGAAGAAAGTTGGAAGAAAGACCCAGAAGATAGCAAACTCAGAAATCGCTTAGAAATGTTGCAAAAGCAAAGAGACCTTTGGGAACAGGAAGAAAGAGCTAAACAATTAAAGTACATAAGACAATACCACTTCTGCAACGCTAATAAGCCAGGTAAATGGCTAACGAGGAAACTGAGGAAAAGAAAAGAAAAGTCATACATAAACACTATAAAAACTAAAGAAGCAACGGTCACAAAAGATGAAGACATATTGAATCAATATAGAATTTTTTACAGTACCTTCTACAAACAAGAGAACATAGAAGAGGACGAAATTACAAAATTTCTAGAAGAACAAAATCTAATCAGGACCACAGAAGAGCAAAAAAGAGAGCTCAATAAAGAAATTACAGCTCGAGAAATCAAAAATGCAATCAAAGATTTAAACCCGCAGAAAGCACCGGGCCCAGACGGACTGACAGCTGCATACTACAAAACATTTGAGGAAATCCTTACCCCACACCTAAAAATCATTATGAACCAAGCAATGTCAGAATGCAAGATCCCACAAACCTGGAAGCAAGCTACGATAACAATGATACACAAAGAGAATTCCCCAGAAACGGATATGAAAAGCTATAGACCCATTTCCTTATTGAACGTAGATTACAAATTATTCGCAAGTATATTGGCTAACAGACTAAAAGAGTTCTTAAAAACCTGAATAAAAGAAGAACAATCAGGATTTCTACCCCACCGAAAAATAAGTGATAATATCAGAATGATTTTAGACTTAATCGAATATTATGAAGAGGAAAAACAGAAAGAGGTGTTATTTCTGTCGCTAGACATAGAAAAAGCATTTGACAGTGTAAATTGGCTCTTCTTCAAAAAATTGCTAAGAAGACTGGACATCGGAGCACAAATGCAAAATGCAATAGAAACAATTTACAACTTCCAGGAAGCTAAAATATTAATAAATGGAATGGAGTCAGAGAGAATAGAGATCCAGAGAGGGACAAGACAAGGATGCCCTCTATCACCTCTTCTCTTTATATCGGCTATGGAAATACTCTTAAACTACATCAGGGAAGACAAAACCCTAAAGGGGGCGGAAATTCATGGATACAAATATAAGTGCAGGGCTTTTGCAGACGACATGATGTGTATCATTGAAGATCCGATGGATACCACAGAGAAATGGATAGGAAAGGTGAAGAAATATGGCGAAATATCAGGTCTCAAAATAAATCTAGGGAAAACCCAAGCAATGACGAAAAATATGTCAGAAGACAGACAAAGAGGACTATCAGGGAAAACAGGTTTAAAAACAACATCCAAGATGAAATATTTGGGAATCATATCAACAAAGAATAACCATCTAATAAAATACAACTACGATTTCAAATGGAAAGAAATTAAGAAAGATCTAAACAGTTGGAACAATCAAGGTTTATCATTATTAGGAAGGATAGCGGCAATAAAGACGTATATCCTCCCAAGGATGCTGTTTTTATTCCAAAACTTACCAATCATTAGGACTCAAAAACCCTTTCAAGAATGGCAAAAAGACCTATCAAAATTTATATGGCAAGGACGCAAGCCGAGGATAAAAATTAAGAATCTTGAAGATGATAAAACCAGAGGAGGATTGAATCTTCCAAATCTACGTCTATATTACGAATCCTGCGTTTTAACATGGATAAGAGATTGGTTGCTCTTAAAAAATAAGAAAACTCTAAACTTGGAAGGCTTTAACCTTAAATATAGTTGGCATATACACACGTGGGGCACCCCAGACAAAAAAGAAGTAAGAACCTTCAAAAACCATATAATAAGAGACTCATTAAATAAGACATGGACAAAATATAAAAACAGGATGTTCCCCAAAACCCCAATGTGGTTAGCACCTCTGGAAATAATTTTGAAGGACCACCGAGGAAATCCGAATTGGCCAACTTATAAGGACATAGTTATAAGACAGGATAATGATCTTTTTTTAAGAACACAAGAAGAAATATAAAAACTATCCCCGTATATAACATGGCTACATTACAGACAAATAAAAGAGCAATTTAATACAGACAAGCAGAAAGGTTTTATGAGTATGGATTCAGATTGGGAAAGAATAATGAGCTCGGAAAACAAGTTAATTACAAAAATATATAAAAAATTACTGGAATGGGATACTGAAACGGAACACGTAAAGACATGCATGACCCAGTGGGCAAAGGATATTGGGAGACCAATACTATATGAAGAATGGGAAAAGTTTTGGGAAAAGAATATAAAACTTAATTATGCCTCGGATCTAAGAGAAAATCAGTACAAAATGATGTATAGATGGTACATATCCCCGGAAAAATTAGGTCACTACAAGAAAGATAATCGAACAAAGTGCTGGAAATGTCAGGAGAAAGTGGGAAATTTTTTCCATATGTGGTGGGCGTGCACAAAGACGAAAAAATACTGGACAGAAATACACAAAGAATCCCGAAAAATATTGAAAAAAGACCTACCATTTAGACCAGAATTATATTTGCTAGGGGTGACAAACACGAAATTAGGAAAAAATGAGGAAAAGATCTTAAATTATTTAGTGTGAAGACTTGATGTGATGACAGGGATGGAATCTTTTTGGATCCCACCACTGCCACCAAAATGCGAAGGATTCACCTTCTACCTCTACGTGTTCCACTTTTCTATATTATCGCTGCCACCACCTTTGAAAGATGCTTTGCTCAAATAATAAGCAACATTTGAAGAAACAGTAACTTGTTTATTTATAGCACAAAGCTTGATGGTTGCAAGAATGTTATATCTTGAGGTGAACGATGTTACTTCTGCACAGTAAGTGTTGCAAGATTTCTCAATAGTTTCTCTGAGCTTAGTATGGTATCAGCTTTATATGACTTGTTTCTTTCAGTTAGGAATACTGTCCTTCTTTAACTTAGTTGATCTGTACCCGATCAAACTTGGACTGGGGAGTTCAACTGGTTAACCCTAGTCCTCCTTGACTTAGGGATATAGCCTCAGCTCTTTAGTTATTCCTACTAAAGGCTCAGCAACTTTAATTTTAGCCCTTCTCCGCTAAAACTCTCTAGCTGCTCAACTTCCTCCCACAATCTTTTTTTTTCGATCACACTCCTTTCTCACTGAACAGAACCAACTGCTCTGCTCAACCGACAAACTCCAACTGCCAAATTCCAACTGCTAAATTTTGAATTCTAAGGCTTCCACCAGCAAGGCGAAGCCACGCCCCTTTTCCTGGCCATGCCTTAGAGGCTCCCAGCTTCTGTATAAGAATAGCTGAAATATATAACCTTAAACAGTCAACCTAAACATAGCAATCATGAATAAAACACAATGATCATGACATCTTTACATTTAGTAACGGGGGCCAGAATTGTCTTCGCAAGAATCTGGAGATCAAACCAAATACCTACATTAGACCAATGGCTAATAAAGATATGGGACATAAAGAACAAGCTGACATTCCTAATGAAGAAACAACAAGGAAACCCAATGAAAGAAACGGACTGGTCGAATTTTGAGGAATACATAAGACAAAGAATGACTGCACCAGAGGTTAGGATATAGTGACCAAAGTATAAGGAAGAGAATAAAGAAAACATCCAGAAAGAAATTAGGACGTTCGAGAGAAGAGGATCGGATACCTGCCGACCAACAATGCAGAGTTCAACAAATGAAGATTACTCACTCCCAAATTATATCATCTCACTCCCTCTACCTAACCTTCCCCCTCTCCCCCCTCCTTTTACCTTGCATGAAGTGCCCCCCCCCCACAACCCCCCCCCCCCTATCAACCCTCTTTCCTCCTCATCCCCAACCGTGATTTCCCCCAGGTTTTTTTAAAGCATTGTATTAAAAATAACCAATAAAAATTATTTAAAAAAAAAAGAAGAGAAAAGAAAATAAGAAGCCCTAATGCTTCCTAGCCTGTCTCTGCTGTCTTCTTCATAATAAAAAAATAGATTTTTGTCATAAAACTTCACATCTCTGGTAGATTAACTTTCCAGGATCCCTTGGATATCATTGGGGATCCTGTTATTCTTGTCAGTAATTTCTCTATTTAACTTTTCTTGTTTTTTCTACATCCCTGTACCACTAATTTTCCCTTGATGCTATAGAAAACCCAGTATTTTCATTTTCCTTTCTTCTTTTCGATAGTCAAAAAATGGCTGCCATTCTTCAAATTTAGAAGGATTTGGCGATTGTATAAGCCTAGTCAGTTTGTCCATCTCTGTCATGTCCAACATAAATCTTGGGTGGGGATTTCTTCTTTTTTGTCTATAGTAATCATAGAAATCTTTGCTGCAGTCACTATGTATAAAAAGAGCATCAGAATTTTATTCGGAAGTGTTACATTTTTAAGTCCTAAAAGAAAGGCTTCTGACTTTAATGGTATTTTAATTTTAAAGATGTTTTCAATATTTTTATCAATTATATTTTTGTGTTGTCGAAGGCAATTATAAATTATTATTTTTTGCTTTAGGGCATGTCCACTACATATGGTAAATAGTTCCTTCTTTTAATGACATTTCCAATAAACATTTTTTTAAAAAAAAATTGATTCCATCTTTGCTAATCTTTTTGATATCATGTTCCATCTATATAACATCTTGTAGAACTTTTCTCTTTATCATGTTGTGAATTTAATATTTGTTTTCTACATCTGTTGCCATTTGCCTAGGTGGATATTATGGTCCACGTCCTTTGACCATTAAATCATATAATCTTTGATTAGACGTACTTTCTCTAATTTTAATAATATTTTATAGACTTTTTCAATTTGTTTTTCTTTGGACTGGAAATATATATATTTCATTGCCTTTCCAATCAATGCCCATCTTCTTATCCATCTCTCTTGTCATTTATATTGAAACTATGAAGATTAGATTGCCTCTTGCTTGGATCAGCTTCATTTTATTGCCCAATTAATACCTGTTTATAGGTTGGCCATTGGTATCCCCCCATCTCTGTCCAATGGAAGGCTTATTTTTTTCATATATTAAATTTCTATGCTATTCACATACCGTGTTTCTCCGAAAATAAGACAGTGTCTTATATTAATTTTTGCTCCCAAAGATTCTCTAGGTCTTATTTTCAGGGGTTGTCTTATTTTCCATGAAGAAGAATTCACATTTATTGTTGAACAAAAAAATTGAACATTTATTATATACTGTACAGTAGTTGTCATCACAAACCAACATAACCAGACAAACTGTGAATCCTATCAAGAATTTCTTGTTGCTACCATTATTTCCATGTACAACACTCTATGGTAGGTACATTTACTGATCCTGCATGCTCTGGTGTTCTGTTCATTGGGCATGCTTCCAAACAAAATTTTTGCTAGATATTACTTTCGGGGGAGGCCTTATGTTTAGCAATTCAGCAAAACCTCTACTAGGTCTTATTTTCTGGGGATGTCTTATTTTAGGGGAAACAGGGTATTATGTAAAGTATTTTCTTCTAGTGTCAGTAATCATTTATTATCTGGCATTATCCATTATTTTATCTGAACTAGAGCTGCAGCTTCATAGTATAGCTTAATGTTTGGTAGAACCAAACTCCCAGCTTAGATTGTTGAATATTTTTTCTGCATCTATGAAAAGGAGAATGCCTTGTTTTTCACTGTGTTTATGGAAATATTCTATCAAATTGAGTATCTCGTATTTTTTCTAATTTGCCTTCCATGTAAAAAGCCTGCTTGATCTTCATGTATCCAATCATTTATATTTTTAGTCTGTTTGCCAGTATTGTAGCAAATAATTTCTAATTGTTTTAGCAATGAAATAGGTCTACAGTTCTGGACTTTTAGGGGATCCTAAAAGATCCTGTACTTTTTTGGGATCAGTGTAATGTTTTCTGCTGGCCACTTCTCTGGTATCTGATTTTTTACTATCTCAATTCAAAAATTTGTGGAGGAGTAGTGCAATTTCATCTGCTAGTGCCTTATGATAGATTGCTGTGAAGCCATCTGGTTGTGGTGTCTTGTCTATTTTCAAGCCCTTGAATGCCATAATCACTTTGTGCATTGTTATTGGGTTGTTTCACTTTTTTTTTCCTCCTCAGAGGTATTTGGGAGGTTTTGCTTTTGAAGATATTCTTGTATTTGTTCTTATATTTCTTTTGCATAATAGAGAGCACATCAAATCTAGTCTCTTTTTAATTTATTTGCCAGCCATTTTCTGGGTTTATTTTTATGCTCAAAATAGTTTTGCTTTGCAAATTTTAGGGATTTTTCCATATGATGCATCATTAACATTGAGGCTTGTTGATTAAGTTGTTTCAGCTGTTGCTGGAGTTTTAAATTTGTTAAATCTTTTATTAATTGACTTTTTTCTTTAATTTCCTCCTGTAATTAAGTCATTTTTTCTGTATTTTCTTTCTATGTATTGAATTTAGTTGGATCAATTTTTGTCTCACGTAGGCTTTACTCATGTCCCATATAATTCTCGGAGATGTTTCTGGGTGAGTATTTATTTGTGAAAATTCTTTAATCTCTGTCTTACATTTATTAAGATTTTCTTGATTCTTCAATAGACATTCATAAATTTTCCATATAAATTGTTTTCTTGGGATTGCGGTTTCTATTGCTGTTGGGCAGCGGTCTGAAATAATCTTTGACTGGATTTAAATCTTTTAAATATGATTTACTGAATTCTTAGTGATCCAAATCATAACAGTTCTTCAGTATGACTTGTGTCTATCAGAGAAGCTTTTCTGTTTCTTGATTTCATCCTATTTGTATATTTGCTTAGTCTATCTTGAGATTTACAACCAAAGGATTTGTGTGAAAAAATGCTTCTGTTTGTTAAAGAAACAACTGTTTGAGCCTTGCCAGACACAGCAGATGATGTAACAATTGTTTTTTCAGACTGATGGCAAAGTTGTACAAAGATAATTCTAATAATCTTAGATATATAATATGGAAGGACATGGTGCAATAAGTCTTGAAGCCTTAGAAGAGCATCAACAAAACAGGAGAAAGGTGCCTTGATGCTTGAGTGAATCATAGAATCATATAATAATAGAGGGCACATCTAGTCCAACCTACTGCCATGCAAGAAAAGCACAATCAAAGCACCCCTGACATATGGCCATCCTGCTTCTGTTTAAAAGACATGTGGTTTCTAAAGAAGAAAAGGTAAAGCGAAAAGCATGGAAAAACAGAACAAGATATCTAAAATGGCACATAGGGATGCCATTTTTAATTTGCTATATCTTTGATACCTGCGAAACATACAGGGGGTCAATAGGTACAGTATTGACATATTATGAAACACTGAACATAATGAGGGCTTACCTCTCAGGCAGTAGCCAAAAGTTGTTTTAAGTAACAAACCTCTTTTTATCTTGATAAGTCTTTTTAAGTGGAACACAAAACCATGTAAAAAAAGATCTAATTAAAATTTGTACTTATGATTCTGAAAATATACCTGATTTTTTTCATACCTCGAGTCGATAGGTACAGTATTAACACAGTATTAGGAGCCCCTGGTGGCACAGTGGGTTAAACCGCTGAGCTGCTGAACTTGCCAACCAAAGGTTGGTGGTTCGAATGCGGGGAGTGCGGAGAGCTTCCGCTGTTAGCTCCAGCTTCTGCCAACCTAGTAGTTCGAAAACATGCAAATGTGCGTAGATCAGTAGGTACCACTCAGGTGGGAAGGTAACGGCACTCCATGCAGTCATGCCAGCCACATGACCTTGCAGGTATCTATGGACAATGCTCTCTTCGGCCTAGAAATGGAGATGAGCACCAACCCCCAGAGTCGGACACAACTAGACTTAATGTCAGGGAAAAACCTTTACCTTTACCTAGAGTCGACATCGGGGAGATGGGAATAATGTGTGGAAATGGACTGCCACATAGGATTTCTAGGCATTGCCTAACACTTCTCTGTATTTATTAAAAATAGATCCATTACTAATTTTGCTCACCAATAACAGACTCTGGAAGGGAATTTATATCATTTATTGACTTTAGGAAAGTATTTTACAGCTCAACACTAGGGAAAACTGTTTTATTCTCATACTGCATGTTGTACTCCGATATGGGAGAAATTAACTTACTGAACTAGAAAGAATGTTGGCAAATGTGTCTTGATTAAAACTACTATCCTGTGCATTTGTTTGGCTGCTTAGATCCCCAAAGACACTTCCGAAGTATGACCTGGGTTGCAGCCTTGGTTTCCTGTCATTAACTGTCAAAGCAAGCTCACAAAAGCATATACTTTCCTTCCTATAAATAACTGTATGAAGAAAAGTATAGGTTAGTTTAGACTTTTAAAATTACATTATGGCTCTTGTTTCCATGGGGGATGCATTCTTGGATATCCTGTGGCTATGCTAAACCATGGATATTAGTTAACTATATTGAAATTAGAGATTTCTGGTTCAGGATTGCCATATAGTCATGATGGAGGACCTAGAAAATGCCTAGACAGTACATATTTTGTCAGATGTGAATAAATGAAACAAAGGATAACAGTCCCATGGATTTTGGGGTCATACTGTACCATCATTTTTCTCTTCAACATATACTCTGCTCAGAAGAATTGTCATTTCTGATATGAATCAAACTTAAAAATACCATCAGGAGGGATTGTCGAAAAATCACCATTATTTTGTCTTTTCTCATTGGCAGGCCTTGAGCAGCAGTCTATACAAAAGTGCCTCTCCCTATGGCTCCCTGAATAACATAGTAGATGGTTTGAGCTCCCTCACCGAACATTTCTCTGACATCTCTCTCTCATCAGAAGCTAGAAAACCCAGCAAGAGGCCACCACCCAACTATTTGTGCCATCTGTGTTTTAACAAGGGACACTACATCAAGGATTGCCCACAGGTAAGCACAATAAAGGTTTGAAGATGTTACGTTTCTGTGCCACATGCTGTGAAATTGGTACCTTTCTTTGGGAAAAAGAGGCAATGTGATTATAGGATTTGCCAACTACAGAGATTTCTGAATAATGATGCAACGGTGACTTAACACATCCCTTCTACCTAAGTGGAACTGATAAATCATTGAAAGCATGTAATGCTATCAGTTCTTTTTTTAAAAGATGAAAATCATATCATATTTTACAATTAGCCCTTGTACACTTCCCTTTGCTAAATACATTGAAATGATTTTACAGCTGTGCTCATTGAATGGAATCCTCAATTTAAAACGAGTGGTAAAGAGTAGGCCATAGAATGCATACTTTCCTCATGGAGCATTAGTATTGGTCAGATGGAAGCATGTGCTCTGGTTGACTTACCATCAAGTTGTATATCTCTGACTGCTGCAGATAACCCCCCTCCCATCCAAACAAAAGGTCTTGTGAACATTCCTTAATTTACACACATATTTTCCATCTGATGGACTTGGCGATCCATGAAACAATTGCAATGTCTTCTATCTTTGTTGTAAAGGTATTAAACAGATGCACACCTGACTTGATGTCCAAATTTCAATACTGTCTGTCCCTGACCTAATGCTTCAGTTATTCCCATGCCTTTACTGATAACATTGCTGAGCAGTTTTAAACCTCACAATTAAATACTTTGCACAATGTTTTAAGTTATGGAGGTGTCCTAGGGCACATCTGCATTTAACAGTTAAAACTGGGGCTTTTCTGGTACTGCTACTATAATCACATTATTTTTTCTTTCTTTTTTTAAAAAAAGTGAATGGTTGATGTTGGATTTTATAGTGCAGTTTGGTTTAGTTGTTCTTTTATTTAATATGCCGTTGTGACTGTTTTTGAGTGCCAAGTTAGTGGAAAAAGGCAAAGTACAAATTGAAAAATGCATACATAAATCCATGTGATGCGAATCATTTATTTTATTTTATTTTTTTGCTTTGGGAAACTATGTGAACGTTTTTCAGTTGCATATGGGTCTCCTCTAGTATTTTTCTATGGCAGTGTTATGTGAGATAAGTCCCATGACTAGCATGGTGTTGAAAGTTGCTTAAAGGAAGAAGAATTACATGACACTTTGAGTATTGAATGGATGCTATTTTAGTATTCCATGGCATAGCCTTGTTTCCTAAAATCCTGGCTTTCTGAAGCACAAATGTTTTCCTTTTGGTCAGTTGTGAATATATAACAGATATAGGCTACATACATGAATTAGATCTGACAGAAGGCTGATTAAGAACAAGATCAACATAAAATCATCTTGAAGTGTGTTTTTTTTGGTCTGTCTTTCTGAGTGTGCACATGTGTACATTAAATAGTGTCTAATACAACCTTTAACTGTATGTCTTTTTTTTTTTTTTACTATAGTTAGCTAAAGATGCTGGGGACCAAAATCCCATATGGCATTACTTTTTTGTTTGCTCCATTTGTTCCAAATTATAAAATATGATTTGATTGTCATTGTCCTATTTAACATCTGTTCATCATAAACTTGTTATATCTCTTACAAAAAGCAGAAGAAATTGGAAACACCTAAAGAAATCTTACAAAATGAAAAGCGAGGTCCCAGGATGCACAGAAAAATGTTTTAAATTGACTATTTTTTGGAATTTCTTTTTCCCTATATTATGAATAGGGACACCGACAGCAAAACAAACACCATAGGGATTATTCACTCTTCCTTGTGCTATCCAAAGCTAAAAATTATACATTATTTCCTGGAGTTACACTTAAGAAATGTTCCGACTTACAAACTCATTCAGCTTAAGAACAAACCTACATCTTGTTTGTAACTTGGAGAGTGTCTGTCCTTAGCATTCTCAGCCAGAGAACTCCAGTGGTGCAAACCACAAACCCTAGGATTCCATGGGATGCAGCCATAACAAAGTGGAATCTTAGAGCTACAATTGTATAGTGTGAATGGTCCCCCTATCTCTCCTACACATTGATATTGGCCTTTTACCTTTTCACTTTGAAAGTGAAAACTCAAACTGTCCTCCACTTTTCCCTTGTGTGGTTCTGCACAGGAGCTCATTCGTTTTAGCTGGCACAGCAGGTCATTGGCGGCAAGATGATGAAATATGCTGCCTAGAGTCTTTGTTAGATCAGCGTTACTGTTTATAAGTTCAGGTTAGTCAAGCAAAGAGTTTGATTTAGGGATAGTGTCCGTGAGTGTGTATGCACATGCGTGTAAAGAAAAATCATGTTACCATTCTGTTTCATTTTGTGTTTACTGGTGAATAATCTTATTCTGGAATTTATTAGAGTTTGGGGAAAGGCTTTTTTCTTTTTTTAAATACAACTCCCAACATAACCAACATGGAATGGTTCCAGTCTCCGAAGCAGAAAGGCAGTTTAAAGTCTTCAAATTCAAATTTGAACCAGTCACTTCTGTGATTAGTTTTTTAAAAATGCCTTTCTTATATGTGCAGACATAGGAAAATACCTAAAACACTAGAGAGTTGAAATCAACCTTCAAGGGGAGATAAAGAAGGTGATTGACAGTGAAAGAAGAAAAATATGGGGCAGGGAAAAGAGCAGATGCTACAAAGGCAAGAATGGCAGAATGAACCCATCAGAAATGCATGTGTTGGTGGTGTTTTATATAACAAGTATTTTATATAACAAGTGCCCAAGTATTCAGTAATGTGTTTGACAAAGAAAAAACTGTTTTGTCATGAAAAGCTCAATCCTACTGCAATACTTGCAAGGAATTTGATATTTACAGACATACTTTCTCACAATGTGTTTCAAGGTTTGGGGAAATCTGTTTTATTTTGAAAGACCATATCAGAGAAGTTTTAGGTCAGAGCTACAGTATCTGCAGTATAGATTAAAACAGTTTGTATTTGTTATTTTAAATTGTATTTCATTAGTTTTAGTGTAAGTCACTGTGAGTCTCTTTTATAGAGAGAAATATGATGATGATGATGATGATTATGATTATGATGATTGCAGTCAAGTCAACTTCAACCAATGACAACTCTACGAATGAGAGACCTCTTGAGAGCCCCACTAATTAACTGCCCTGCCTTGGTTTTGCAAAGTCAAGGATATGGCTTCCTTGATTGAATAAATCCACCTGTAATGTAGTCTTATTCTTTAGTTTAATAACTTCTTTTCTCAAAATCCAAAACATAACAAGAACCTTAGAAATTCCTTTTCTGCACGGAAGGCTCAATCCTTCAATTTGAGAAGATTCACAATGTTGTCAAGCTGTGATTTCTTTGAGGATGCTACCTTAGATCAGCAGTGTAAAGAATTAAGAGTTAACTGTTTCATATGAAATACTCTTTGTAACTTGATGGATTCCTTCAGGTTTACTTGGCCATAGTGACGTCAACATTGTTCCAAGGGTGGCTGGGAGCTGTCATTTAAATGTTTTGCAATGAGTAGCACAATCCCTCCTGCCTCTGAACTTGGCTGTTTGTGAGTCTTTGAGATGCCATTATATGCTCACTTATATGTGAATGTGGTGGAGCTTATTTTTGAGTAGATAGCTGTATGCTTAACCTAAAGTCTTTCCTTTTTTATTAATGTACACAGAGGGACTATGTTCAGTCTATGCATAGGAATATCAGATTGGCTAGTTGTGAGACTCTTAACATCATATCCTGGGCAAGCTACCAGGGAGGCAATTTTTTTTCTGGTGTTGAACAACAAACTTTGAAATTTCCATCTGCTTCAGTCTGAAATCCCATTCCTGATTCAGCATGCATGAGATTGCTAATGAAAAACAGATGTCAGACCCCACCCACCCCTAAAAACCTAGTAAGCACTCCCACCCATTTGATGCATCAGATTTCTTGGAGATTTAAAACAGGAGGGAAAGGACTACAACAATCAGGAGAGATTTCTCATACAGTTAAAACATTAGAAATCCAACAAGTAAATAAATAACACTGAAGAACTCTCTGAGGTGGAGGAGGTAATAGCTGATGGCAAGACCAGGTTTTGCTAACTACATATTTTCCTAAGAGAGAGGAAATGAGCTGTGTATGGTTGTTATCCATTTTTCAATACACAGTTTTAAAGATTCCCTAGAACAATTGACTTGTCTTTATTTGTAGGTAGTATGCATTATAAAGGCTCTAAAATTGGCAGTGGAGTCAATACTTACATTTTGCTTCACCGTTTTCCCTGGACACTTGTGGCACTGCCCTCTTTTGACACATCATACATACATATATGTATGTATGTTGCTTTCCTTTGCTCAAGTTGCCCAATGACACAATTTCATGCCCTGATGCTATAGTAGGGTGTAACTTATCCCACCTCACTTATGATTAAGGAAGATGGAAGAAGTATTCAGAAGTTGTAGGTGGGACCGAATCTTCAGCAGCATGCCAGAGGGAAAAAATAGTGCTGAATGGGATGGGGTGGGGCAGTTGTATCCTTCCAAGCCATTTCCAACTTACGGAGATCATCAGCTGACTGTATATCAAGATTTTCTTGGCAAGATTTGTTGCAGGGAAGGGCTGCCTTATCCTTCTTCTGAAACTGAGAGAGCATGATTTGTCCATAGTTGGTTACTGAGGTTCCATGGCTGATGGGGATATGGACCCTGCTCTCCAGAATCATAGTACAGTGCTCAGTAATCCTAGTCAATAGGGCCACCCTATCAAAATCATAATTTTTGACTTAAATAGTTTGATGTATTATAAGCAAAAATCATGTTAAACTAGCTGTCCATTATTTTTAAGTCAATGATTAACCAAACCCATTTCTTTTGTTTTCCTTAAATTACTTTCATAGTTGTTGTTTTAATTTCATTGTAGCTGTAAAATTATGTAGCATAGTTTTCACAACTCAGTATGCCTTGACCAACATCTCTGTCTCTGCCTCAATGTTCCTCTCTTAGGAAGGTTGAACTGGGACTGACATGGAACTCAGCAGTGTTTGAATTTTTACTTTTTTTCTTGTTTATATTTCAGTGATTCACCCGCCTTGCTACTATATATGTATATCTTTGGAAATGTGGGCACATACACGTAGAAACACACACTCGTACACCATTTCTGAATTTTTCTCTGCTTCCCTTGTATCTCTTCCTCCCTTGCCCATCCGTAATGCATTTAACTTTTAGGATGGGTCAGGATTAGCAACCATTGTAAACTGGAGTTTGAGGAGAGATGTGGGGGGCTGAGAAATGGTGTTAGTGAGAGAACACAGCTGCATGTTGACGTCTCCCATCTGGTGTAAATGATATGAGAGCTAAAGCTAGCCAGCCAGCAAGGAGTTGTGCATTTGCATTCCCCACATGTTACCTCAATATGGGACATATCCAACTCCCATTTTAACCAGCAGGGAAAAAACCTTCGGTTTCTCTTGGCACTGGCTATTAGCCAGTCAGTTATTTCTACCTGCTGGCATTGGAAAGATTCTTTGGCAGGGAAATTAATCTATTGCAGAGAGCGGAAATATCATTGCATTACAATCCCCAGTGTCTTCTCTGTTTTCCCCATCTTTGAAACTACTTATTTATATCTGTATAAGATAAAAGGAGAAAGCTTATAAAAAAGTAAAATAATGTCATTCTGGTTAATCATGTTTTATCCCAAAATCCCTTCACCCCTCCGCCTTGTAGACTCTTTTATAAAACACTGTTATAGCGTTATGTTTGATTTAACTCTCATATTTCCATCCTATGAGATCTTGGGTTTTGCAGTTTAGGAAGGTCATTTAGATTTCTCAGCTAGAGAGCTCCTTTTGTGCCTCAACCAACTACAAATCTCCAGATTTCACAGGATGCAGTCATTAAAGTGGAATCATAACATTAGTCTTCTGTAGCATTGTAGTACTATGGGTCCATAGCCCCATAATTATATAGAAAAAGACCCCTTTTTCTAATGAGCAACAGGTTCTGCTTCGAAGACATCATCTCTTTCAGGGTTATTTACATAGCCTCCAGAATGTGTTGTTTCTACGCTTCATTTTAAGGCAGTGTGGTATCTTATTCAAGGTGCCCTGGTGGGATGACTCCCATCACTGGAATTTAACCATTGAGGGCTATAACCTCTTTCACAGAAATAGAACAAAGGGGAGAGGAGGGGGAGTAGCTTTATATGTCAAAAACAGTTACGTTGCAGAAGAAATGCAAGACTGTAATCTGGGAAACCAGCTTGAAAGCATCTGGATAAGAATCAAGGGAACCGGGACTCAAAAAGACCTTGTTGTGGGTGTCTACTACAGACCTCTGAGTCAGGATGAAGGACTTGATGAAGCTTTCTGTCAACAGCTGACCAAACAGGCACAAAGAAGAGTTATAGTAGTCATGGGCGATTTCAATTATCCCAATCTCTGCTGGAAAACAAACTCAGCCAAGAGTACAAAGTCCAACAAATTCCTCACTTGCCTTGCAGACAATTTTATGGTCCAGAAGGTAGAAGAGGCAACAAGGGGATCAGCAATTCTTGATGTAATCTTAACAAATGTGGAAGACCTGATCAATACAGTTGAAGTGGTTGGATCCTTAGGGGCAAGTGACCATGTGCTCCTGCAGTTTGCAATACAAAGGAATGCTGAAACTAAGACAAGTCAAACACGCATTCTTGTGATGACTCATGGGCCTTGTAGTCCTGCTCATGACATTGTAATGCCTGATGAAGAAGAAAACTTGGGTTTTTTACCTTCCCAGTCAGAACTGGATTCTTCTCAGCCAGATCTTTCCCAGGCAGATCTGGGAACCTTGCACCTGCAAGAAAGTTATGTCCCAGAAGTATGTCAAACAAACCCTGAGCCTACATCTCCCGTGTTCTCTCGCCATGAGTTTTGTAAACAACAGAGGGGTTTGGAAGCAGCTTCGCGCAGGAGTGCGAGAATAGCAGCTAAGAATGTACCCAATTAAGTCTGTTTTTCGTGAGAATCTTTAAGGAGTCAGACATCTGGTCTCAGAGGTTAGCTTTCGTTTCTGGTTCCCAGAGAACTGCTTCGGCGGGAAAGTTAGACTCTATATAGGTGTTTTACCCGCGTAGTAACTTCGCGGAGTCAATTCGTCAGCCTCCGGAGTGAGTTGTGTCTGGACAGCGCGCTCCGATTCAAGCCTCGTTCCTGCTCAAGCCTTGCCTTGTTTCCAGCCTTCGCCCCTGTTTCCCAGCCTTTGTTTACCTACGGACCTTGCCTTGTTCCCAGGACTAAACCTTGCCTTGTTTCACGGATTTTACCAAGTTATTCCACGGACCTTGTTCTTGTTCCTCGTTACCTTGTTCCACATTTCAAGCCTTGTTTCAAGTATCAAGTTATTTCCTAGCCTTGCTCAAGTTCATGGACTAAAGGACCTTGTCATCTCCCCTCACTTTGCCTGGCAAAGTGAGTGTTTCGGTTATTGGATTACAACTTTGGACCTTAATATTTCATATTGGACATTGTTTCTTTGGACTAATTTTGACCTTTCCTGAAAGGTCTGCTTCTGGACTAACTTTTACATTTGCTTTTACTAACTTTATATATTTCCTTAATAAAGATATTAGATAGTATCTGGCCTCTGCGTATGGTTATTGGTGCTCTGTAGCCTGGGTCGTGACAGTTTGACTCCGCCACCCTAAGCACCAATTAACCTCGGCCAGAATGTCTACCGGAGCCGTACCTGGGCCGAGCGGCCAGCCGATTACCTACACCATCGACAAGGATGAGGTGGACCGAATCCGTGATAAGCTCAATGCACAGGATGGGGAAATAAAGGGTTTGAAGGAACGCGGAATCCGTCTTCCGGCCATGGCGTTGCCAACCAAGTTTACTGGAGAAGCTTCTAAGGTTCATGTTTTCCGTCGCCAATGCCAAGCTTATCTAGAGGCCCGTGATGCCGAGTTTCCCCAGGAAGACATCAAGGTGGCGTGGATTTACAGTCTCCTAGACGGGCCAGCGGCTAACTGGGCGACGGCTCTGTTCGACCAAGCCTCCCCACATCTAAGGTCAGCGCAACATTTCTTGGACCACCTTAAGGCGACCTGGGGAATCGAGGACAATTTGGAGGCCGCCGGGCACAAACTCCGCCGCCTCTTCCAAGGAGACAGACCCATGTCTCAGTACATAGCCGAGTTCCGAGTGCTGGCCCACAACACCGGCTGGAACGATGTTGCCCTCAGAGGACAATTTCGGGAGGGTCTCAACATTGAAATGCTGGAGGAAATCTCCAAGGTGGATCCTCCCCAAACGCTGGAAGCACTCATCGATCAATGTTTACGGGCTGAAGTCATGATTGCCAACAGGAAACAGTGGGTACGAGGCCAGAGCGGTAGAGCTGGGGCAAAACCCCCCGCTCCCGCCAGCGTTCAGCCGCGTCCAGTGTGGAGACCCCCACCACCATTCCCATACCCCAGAGGGAGCGAGGAGGTGCCGATGCAGTTGGGCAATGTGCGTCCCAGATTAGATGCCGCCGAGAAGGCCCGCCGCCAACGCCTAAATCTCTGCTGGTATTGTGGGAATGGGGGCCACTTCGCCAGAGAGTGCCCAGCCAAAGGGAAGCCCGCCGCCCGTCTTGCGGCGGCGTCCTCCACGGAGACGAAGGCGTCTGAGGCGGCTGGCACACAGCCGGCGGGGGAAGCCAACGACCGGGCGTAGAGAGGCTCGCCAACCCGGTCAAGAAACCCGTTCAAGAGCCGCCAACCGGGGTCCTGTTCCTTCTAGTGGTCACCTTATGGTCAGCAAAAAGGGGACCCGTCATGATCCACGCCATGATAGACTCAGGAGCTACCAACAATTTCATTGATAGAGAGTATGCCGACTCTCTGGGATTACAATATCATGACTTCAAGAATGCCCGTGTGGTGCAAGCCATCGATGGCCGCCCTCTCAAGACGGGCCCCGTAAGCCAGTGGTCGGAACCCACCAGGATGTGGATAAGGGAACATATGGAAGAGATTTCCTTCTTTGTTACTGAGGTTCCCCATTTCCCTGTGATTTTGGGGATTCCATGGCTGACACTTCACGACCCAAGCATCTCCTGGTCCAACAGAGAACTGCAGTTTGCTTCAAAGTACTGCCAAAACCATTGCCTCGTAGCCAAGGTCTGCCTTGCCACAGACACCGAGCCCATTATCACCTTGCCAAAGAAGTACTCCGAGTATTGGGATGTATTCAATGAAAAAGAAGCCGAAAAGTTACCCCCACATAGACCTTATGACTGTGCCATTGACTTGGTGGAGGGGGCCCCGATCCCGCGAGGGCATCTCTACTCCCTGACTGAACCCGAGCAAGAAGCTCTCAGGGAATTCATAGAGACAAACCTTCGCAAGGGATTCATCAGACCCTCTCAATCCCCAGCCGCCTCCCCAGTGATGTTTGTGAAGAAGAAGTCAGGGGAATTACGCTTGGTGGTGGACTACAGAGCATTGAATAATATCACCAAGCGGAACAGCTATCCCCTGCCCTTAATCTCGGATCTACTAGACCGACTTCGAGGAGCCAAGGTTTACACCAAGCTGGATCTCCGGGGAGCTTACAACTTAGTTCGCATCAGAGAAGGGGACGAGTGGAAGACTGCCTTCCAGACTAAATTCGGATTATTCGAGTCCCGAGTTATGAATTATGGATTATGCGGAGCTCCCGCAACGTTCCAGCATTTTGTCAATGACATTTTCCAGGACTATCTAGATAGGTTCTTGATAATCTACCTGGACGATTTTTTGGTGTTTTCTAGATCACAATCAGAACATGAGAACCACGTCAAAATGGTGTTACAACGATTGCGGGATCATGGACTTTATGCCAAGCTGGAAAAATGCGCTTTTGATCTACAAGAGGTAGATTTCCTTGGATACCGTATCTCGCCTCTAGGGCTCTCCATGGATCCAGCCAAGGTTTCAGCAGTATTGGAATGGCGGGCGCCAACTAACAAGAAGGAGGTGCAGCGATTCTTGGGGTTCGCGAACTATTACCGCAAGTTCATTCCAGATTTTGCCCGCTGGTCTGACCCAATCACTAGCTGCATCCGTGGAAAACAGCCCTTCCGCTGGACTGATCAAGCAGAGAAAGGGTTCCAGCAACTAAAGAAATTATTCACATCCCAGCCAATCCTTCAGCATCCAGATCCTGAAACCCTTTTTGTGGTGCAAGCGGACGCCTCTGATGTGGCAATTGGGGCTGTGCTCCTACAACCGGTGGGAGATCACCTTCATCCTTGTGCCTATTATTCTCGTCAACTAACCGCACCAGAGAGGAACTATACCATTTGGGAAAAAGAACTATTAGCCATAAAGGCAGCTTTTGAAACTTGGAGACATTGGCTAGAAGGAGCCAAATTTCCCATTGAAGTCCACACTGATCATCGGAATCTAGAACATCTAAGAACTGCCCGCAAGCTAAATCAAAGGCAGCAACGTTGGGCTTTATT
Organism: Anolis carolinensis; assembly: GCF_035594765.1. Taxonomy (NCBI): domain Eukaryota; kingdom Metazoa; phylum Chordata; class Lepidosauria; order Squamata; family Anolidae; genus Anolis; species Anolis carolinensis. The sequence continues at coordinate 179,276,261 of NC_085843.1, forward strand.
CTTTGAACGTTTCAACTTCCAGATTCATTATGTGACCCCAGCCCAAACCAAGCAAGCAGACGCCCTGTCACGTAAACCGGAATACGCTGCAGGACGCAAGGAGACCTTTGAATCCCAACTACTACAACCCGAGAACTTTGCCACGCTCACAGTGGGGAACACCAAATCCACTCTCATTGATTCAACTCCCTCTACTCCAGGGCCCATCTGTGCTCAAGAAATCAGGGCTAGTCAGCAAGCAGATGCCTGGGCGCAGGACCAACTTCGTCAAGGTCTGCATTTTCCCTTTTCGCTTAAAGATGGACTGCTTTGCTATAGAAATCATGTTTATATCCCACCCGGACCGGGCAGGGAAAAAGCACTTCGTCTGTGTCATGACTGCAAACCAGCAGGGCATTTCGGACTATTTAAAACCATGCATTTGATCCTAAGAGATTTCTGGTGGCCCAAGATCCGCAAGGATGTGGAAAAATATGTTAACACCTGCCCAGTATGCCAGCGCTCCAAGATAAGAAGGGAGAAGCCCTCAGGGCTTCTACACCCCCTTCCTAACCCATCTCGCCCATGGGAAATAATTTCTGCGGATTTTATCACTGACTTACCACCTTCCTGTGGATTCACCACGATCCTAGTGGTGGTGGACCTTTTCACCAAGTTAGCCCATTTCATTCCCTGTGAAGGTCTTCCCACGGCCCAAGAGACTGCAGATTTATTCCTCCAACATGTTTTCAGACTACATGGATTGCCCAAGAGTTTGGTCACAGACCGTGGATCCCAATTCACCTCTCGTTTCTGGAAGGCACTACAAAAACTATTGGGCATAGACTCTCGTTTATCTTCAGCTCATCATCCCCAAACGGATGGGCAAACGGAGCGCACCAATGCCACTTTGGAACAGTACCTTCGCTGTTATGTAAACTACCAGCAGGACAATTGGGCTTCTCTGTTACCACTGTCGGAATTTGCCTACAACAATGGAGTCCAGGCTTCTACAAAAGAAACGCCGTTCTTTGCAAACTACGGCTTCCATCCACGTTTCTTTCCCCCTGTCATTGAAACTTCAGAAGTTCCCGCAGCAGAAGAATGGCTGCAGGAACTCACAGCGGTGCAACAACTTTTGCTCCAGCAACTGGAACAAGCCAAGGAGGACTATAAACGTCACGCGGACAATCATCGCCAGCCGGGCCCCGAAATCAAGGTAGGAGATCGGGTTTTTCTGTCCACTCGCTTTTTGCCCTCCCATCGCCCTTGCCGGAAGTTAGATGCCCGTTTCATTGGCCCCTATCCAGTGGTGGCGCAATTAAACCCCGTGACTTTCAAACTCCAACTTCCGCGTTCAATGCGCATTCACCCAGTGTTTCACCGCTCCCTGCTCCTTCCGGCGGATGGTGTGCGGCCAGATGTAGACCGGCCGGCCCCCGTCCCTATTTTGGTGGATGGGGAGGACGAGTTCGAGGTTCAGGACATTTTGGATTCTCGCTTTCACCGCCGCCGCCTGCAATATCTCATTGACTGGGTGGGTTTTGGCCCTGAGGAACGCTCTTGGGAAGACGCCTCCACAGTCCATGCTCCTGATCTAACCCGTCGCTTTCATCAAACCTATCCCGCCAAGCCGCGACCTCGCGCCTCGGGGAGAGAGTCCCAGTTTGGGAGGGGCCTTGAGGAGGGGGATAGTGTGATGACTCATGGGCCTTGTAGTCCTGCTCATGACATTGTAATGCCTGATGAAGAAGAAAACTTGGGTTTTTTACCTTCCCAGTCAGAACTGGATTCTTCTCAGCCAGATCTTTCCCAGGCAGATCTGGGAACCTTGCACCTGCAAGAAAGTTATGTCCCAGAAGTATGTCAAACAAACCCTGAGCCTACATCTCCCGTGTTCTCTCGCCATGAGTTTTGTAAACAACAGAGGGGTTTGGAAGCAGCTTCGCGCAGGAGTGCGAGAATAGCAGCTAAGAATGTACCCAATTAAGTCTGTTTTTCGTGAGAATCTTTAAGGAGTCAGACATCTGGTCTCAGAGGTTAGCTTTCGTTTCTGGTTCCCAGAGAACTGCTTCGGCGGGAAAGTTAGACTCTATATAGGTGTTTTACCCGCGTAGTAACTTCGCGGAGTCAATTCGTCAGCCTCCGGAGTGAGTTGTGTCTGGACAGCGCGCTCCGATTCAAGCCTCGTTCCTGCTCAAGCCTTGCCTTGTTTCCAGCCTTCGCCCCTGTTTCCCAGCCTTTGTTTACCTACGGACCTTGCCTTGTTCCCAGGACTAAACCTTGCCTTGTTTCACGGATTTTACCAAGTTATTCCACGGACCTTGTTCTTGTTCCTCGTTACCTTGTTCCACGTTTCAAGCCTTGTTTCAAGTATCAAGTTATTTCCTAGCCTTGCTCAAGTTCATGGACTAAAGGACCTTGTCATCTCCCCTCACTTTGCCTGGCAAAGTGAGTGTTTCGGTTATTGGATTACAACTTTGGACCTTAATATTTCATATTGGACATTGTTTCTTTGGACTAATTTTGACCTTTCCTGAAAGGTCTGCTTCTGGACTAACTTTTACATTTGCTTTTACTAACTTTATATATTTCCTTAATAAAGATATTAGATAGTATCTGGCCTCTGCGTATGGTTATTGGTGCTCTGTAGCCTGGGTCGTGACAATTCTGGACTTTAAGAGAGCTAACTTCCAAAAAATGAAGGAATTACTGAGCGGCATTCCATGGACGCCGATATTAAAAAACAAGGGAGTTAAGGATGGATGGGAGTTTTTCAAAAGTGAAATACTCAAGGCGCAAATGCAAACAGTGCCAACAAAGAAGAAAAATAAGACAAATGCAAAGAAGCCAGAATGGATGTCCAAAGAACTTCTAACTGAGCTAAAGCTCAAAAATGACATGCACAAGAAGTGGAAAAGGGGAGAAATCACCAAAGAAGAATTCAAACGTATAGCCAACACCTGTAGGGAAAAGGTTCGCAAGGCTAAAGCGCAAAATGAGCTCAGGCTTGCCAGGGACATAAAAAACAACAAAAAAGGTTTTTTTGCTTACGTTGGTTGAAAAAGGAAGAAAAAGGAGGCGATAGGGCCACTGCAAGGAGAAGATGGGGTGATGGTGACAGGGGATAGGGAAAAGGCAGAACTGCTTAATGCCTTCTTTGCCTCGGTCTTCTCACAAAAAGAAAGCTATCTTCAACCTCAGCAACATGGAATGGATGAAGAACTGGGGGAAATCCAACCCCAAATAGGGAAACAAGTTGTCCAGGAACACCTGGCCACTCTACACGAATTCAAGTCGCCAGGGCCAGATCAGCTACATCCAAGAGTATTGAATTAACTAGCGGAAGTTATTTCAGAACCACTGGCAATCATATTCGAGAGTTCTTGGAGAACAGGAGAAGTCCCAGCAGATTGGAGGAGGGCGAATGTGGTCCCTATCTTCAAGAAGGGAAAAAAGAACGACCCAAACAATTACGTCAATACCAGGCAAGATTCTGGAAAAGATCATTAAGGAAGTGGTCTGCAAACACTTAGAAACAAATGAGGTCATTGCTAATAGTCAACACGGATTTACCAAAAACAAGTCATGCCAGACTAATCTGATCTCTTTTTTCGATAGAGTTACGAGTTGGGTCGATACAGGGAATGCTGTGGATGTAGCCTACCTGGATTTCAGTAAGGCCTTCGACAAAGTCCCCCACGACCTTCTGGCAAACAAACTAGTTAAATGTGGGCTAGACAAAACTACGGTTAGGTGGATCTGTAATTGGCTAAGCAAACGAACCCAAAGGGTGCTCACCAATGCGTCGTCTTCATCATGGAAAGAAGTGACAAGTGGAGTGCCGCAGGTTTCCGTCCTGGGCCCGGTTCTGTTCAACATCTTTATTAACGACTTAGACGAAGGGTTAGAAGGCACGATCATCAAGTTTGCAGACGACACCAAACTGGGAGGGATAGCTAACACTCCAGAAGACAGGAGCAGAATTCAAAATGATCTTGACAGACTAGAGAGATGGGCCGAAACTAACAAAATGAAGTTCAACAGGGACAAATGCAAGATACTTCACTTCGGCAGAAAAAATGGAAATCAAAGATACAGAATGGGGGACGCCTGGCTTGACAGCAGTGTGTGTGAAAAAGACCTTGGAGTCCTCGTGGACAACAAGTTAAACATGAGCCTACAATGTGATGCAGCAGCTAAAAAAGCCAATGGGATTTTGGCCTGCATAAATAGGGGAATAGCGTCTAGATCCAGGGAAGTCATGCTCCCCCTCTATTCTGCCTTGGTCAGACCACACCTGGAATACTGCGTCCAATTCTGGGCACCACAGTTGAAGGGAGATGTTGACAAGCTGAAAAGCGTCCAGAGGAGGGCAACTAAAATGATCAAGGGTCTGGAGAACAAGCCCTATGAGGAGCGGCTTAAAGAGCTGGGCATGTTTAGCCTGCAGAAGAGAAGGCTGAGAGGAGACATGATAGCCATGTACAAATACGTGAGGGGAAGTCATAGGGAGGAGGGAGCAAGCTTATTTTCTGCTGCCCTGCAGACTAGGACACGGAACAATGGCTTCAAACTACAGGAAAGGAGATTCCACCTGAACATCAGGAAGAACTTCCTCACTGTGAGGGCTGTTCGGCAGTGGAACTCTCTCCCCCAGACTGTGGTGGAGGCTCCTTCTTTGGAAGCTTTTAAGCAGAGGCTGGATGACCATCTGTCGGGGGTGCTTTGAATGCAATTTCCTGCTTCTTAGCGGGGGGTTGGACCATGCGGTCTCTTCCAACTCTACTATTCTATGATTCTATGTTATATCAGTGATCAAGGGCATAACTCTTATTGTTGAACAACAAGAAGAATTCAGGAAAGGTCCATAACCTTTCCTTAGTTATGGACCTCTTTGAGAATTCACAGAAAAATGCATTTTTCACATGTTTTCCAAAAAATGAGAAAGAAAGTCAAAGGGAAGGGATTTTAAAATAAAATCTCTGGTTCATAACTATTTTCAGTCCCTTCCATGGATTTCAAATCAGTCTCATTGGAAGTCTTCCTCTTTACAGTATCATTTCACACCACAAATATGGCAGGTAGAAAGTATCCTAGCTTTTTACCTCATATGCTATTCAGTCGTAAGATTTTTTTTTTCATGTCAGGAGTGACTTGAGAAACTGCAAGTTATTTCTGGTGTGAGAGAATTGGCCATCTGCAAGGACGTTGCCCAGGGGATGGCCAGATGTTTTACTATCCTGTAGGAGGCTTCTCTCATGTCCCTGCATGAGAAACTGGAGCTGACAGATGGGAGCTCACCCCACTCCCTGGATTCTAATCACCAACCTTTCGGTCAACAGTCCTGCCAGCTCAAGGGTTTAACCCATTCTGCCACTGGGGCTCCCAGTCATAAGATCGGATATGTTTAGTACGAAGTGGTACAGTTAGGGACAGTTTTTACTGTGTAATCTACTGCATTATTTTCGAGAGCTGTACTGATCAAATGCAAAATGTTTTTTTTAGGCCACAAAAACCAAATTGCACACTTTTAATATCAGAGGAATACATGACACAGCAGTAATAGATGTGAAATGGACCTTGCAATTACTGTTGATCATACATTGAACATGAGCTGCATGATACTGAAGCAAAGAAAGCAAATGTTACTCTAGCCTGCATTAATAAAAGCATTGGTTCCAGGTTAATACTCCTGCTTTATTCTGCACTAATCAGGCATCACATAGAGCCCTGTGTTCAGGTCTGAATACTTCATTTTAAGAAAAATATGGACAAGATGCAGTGAGGATAAGTACAGAAAAAATGGGACACATTGTGGAATATGGGCATGCTCAGCTTGGTGAAGAGAAAACTGAGAGGTGACATAATTGCACTCTTTAAATATCTTATGGGTTGCCTCAAGGAGCAAGATGCATGCTGCCTCAGAGGAGAGAACCTGGCCCAATGTTTTCAACTTACAAGATACTAGATTTCATTTGAACATAAGAATAAACTTATTGACAGTGAAAATGCTTGAGCAGTGGAACCAATTGCCTAGAGAGGCAATTGAGTTTCCTTCTCTGGACTTTCTAAAGAGGCTGCAGCTACTTGCTGGAGATGCCTTAGCTGGATATCCTCCATTGAGCAAGTAGTTGGACTCCATGGCCTGTGAGATCCCCTTTAACTCTATGATCCTAATTAATACTGTGTGTATTTGTTTCTTGGTAGATCTAGCTCTGACATCACTATATTCGATTGATATCAGTTGCTTTTTGTTCTCAAAAGCTTTCCTCCTAGAAGGTCTACTAGTCTCTCTAATGTAAAGACATTAGTCTCTCTAATGTAAAGACTAGTCTCTCTAATGTAAAGACTCCCACAATTATGGGAGTTTTTTCTGTGTCTGCAGTGCACATGGATAAAGAATGAATATTATTTGTTAATAGGCTTGTGAAATCTGGAATATTACAGCAAAATCAGAATAAGATTCAGACCAGTGAGGTTCACATTTCCCCTCTGTTGAATAATGTATACAGCTGGGAAGGCAAATCTGCCTTTTGTTGTAATCATCCAAGATTGTTGAATATCAGCTTGAAAGCTGACTGCATTAGTGCCCTGTATATACAAACAAACATGACACTTCTTTGGAGGCAGCTAGAAAGGCAGGATGAGGAAAGTCATAGAAAAAAAGAACAGAGCTTGGAAATGTTGCTCTTTGGACTGACTGCATGGGTTATCTCACAACTTCTGAGGATGCCTGCCATAGATGTGGGCGAAACGTCAGGAGAGAATGTTCTGGTCATACGGCCCAGAAAACTCTCAGCAACCCAATGATTCCAGCTACAAAAGCCTTCGACAACACATTGATCAGATTGGATTCAGACTGGGAAAGGAAAAAGCAGAGCAGGGCAAAATGATACAATAAGTAATCAACATATATTGTTTTCATGCCACGGGCCAACTTGCTACTAGTCTCTACTTGCTTGGAGGGGGCACAGATAGCAGGGAAGGCATGTGGTGAGCTTAAATTCCAAGACAGGATGGAGCTGAGGGGTAATTCCTGACATATATTTAGATTGCAGCCACTTTGAGCTGTAAACATATTCCTTCCTGAAGAAAGAATTCCTGCTAAGTGTGTATGCAGCAGCTGAGGCCATACATGCATAGCCCTGTAAAATATGGTGCCTGTGTACTGATCTTATGTTCAGAGAAGAAAGTCCTGAATTTAGTATTCTCTTCTCTCCATTAGCAGTAGATCTCATTTCATAGGCCGACACAAGTGCAGCTTTGGCTGCTGGGAATGCCCAGTAGTGAACTAGAACCAGCTTGTATATATCTAGACAACCATACTGAACTTGGAAAGTTAGTTTTGAAAATTAATTTGATAATGTTAAATATTAGAAATTACTAAAAGCAAAGACACTCATAAATAGTTCAATTAATTACCTTTAATTAACTCATTGATCAATACACTACTGTGCCCAGACCATTGGATATAAATTGAAGTTTTTACTGTTGAGCTTGAGGGAGAAACATTTTTATTACTGGTTCCTTCCAAAGGTCTCTTTTTATCAATTTAAATTTGTCTTCCCCAGACCTGGATATTTCCCCAACTTGGATTACAAAGCTCACAATAAGATTGCTGCTTTAGAATGTGAAATGGCCCTTAAAACTATGTTTTTCCTCCTTTGAGAATCACTAAAATCTGGAGTGGTTATATATATGGTGAGAGGAATTCCTGTGACCGGAATAATCTCAGAAATTAAGCTCACCTGAGCTTGGTATAGGTACTTTGTCCATCTTTATAAGATGGATGTATTCCAACTGCATAGTCTGAATATGCTTTCAATGACTCCAGAAATCCATATTTTAAAAGCCCAAAAGTTTGCTAAAAGGCAATTAATATTTTGCACAACAATTAATCATGTCCAGCAAGATGTGGATTTGGACTGTAGTGAAAGAGTAGGAGTTGTGAGATAAGGATTTATTTGTTGGTCTGGTTGATGAGGGTCCCTTGAAGTCTGTAGGTAGAATACAGGCAGAACTGGCTGATCAATAAACCATGGGTTTCACTATTCAGGGCATGCTAGTCACCATGCCAAGAAGGACTCTTTATTGAATCTTGAATATAGGCTGAAAGAGTAAAATAAAGGCTTACATTAAGTTATGTGATCTCTTTTAATGGAAAAAACGTACCCATCCTACTTTACATAAATAAAGGCTCATGCAGAAAAGAACTGACAGGGCTTTCCTCAACCAGCCAGATTACTAAACAATACCAGATTGTGCTTTATTTTTATTCCAAACAAATAGAAATTTCTCATAAGTAAATAAATAGAAAATGATTTCTTCAGTAGTGAATGGCTTAACATTAATTGAACTGATGTCTTGAGTTTAATGAGTTTGACATTCTAGTATTGTTAGATTAAGTTGAATACAGCAAGGAAAAAAGCTAATTTTTAATATTTGGAGAATCATTATGGAAAAGATCTTTCTCAAAACTTGCCAATTACTGGATACTGTATTCTTGTGGTTAAACTGCAGTTCAAAATAAGGCACATAAAGTTTTGTTTTCTTTCAAGACATAGCGGGTTTTACAGACTTCACACCCTGTTTGTGATGTTCCCAGAGGCATCAAGCCAGCCATACTTGGAGTGGAAACTAAATGCTAAACTAGAAGGATTTTAGTCTGATCTAGCAAGAACGTTCTTAAGTTACAACTTTCTGAAACTTTCCTTGTAGCATTGTGATCTATTTTTATCTTTGCATAAATACATTAATATGAAAAAGTAAATGCATGGGTCCATTTTGAATTGGAATTGTTTAGATTAAGGTCTGCAGGTTTGGAAACTACAGGACACAGGTTTTTGCTCTTCAGACTATACAGGGACTTTAGAGACTACCAAAAATGCCATCAAACTGAATAAAATAAGACCCACAAAGTATAGAAATCTACTGCTTTTAAAGAATGTGCATTTTTAAAATGTTAAACAGTGATCTATTAGAAGGTAAATTGCTGTCCTGAGGGCAATTTTGGCAAGAAAATGGATGGTCTGAGTGAGTCTTGGGAAGTGGGTACAGCAAAAAAACATTTCTTTACCAACTCATGATTTATACTAGAGATTTGGTGGTATGTAATAGCTATAGCAATGAATAGTTCAAGCAGCTGTCACCTGTCTGCCTTGTTTGCTCTTCCTTTTACTCTGAGAAATAAGTCAGTTGTGTCCTTTTTACAGACAATGTCACTGTCACACCTGACAGGGAGAATTCTCAAGATTTTAAATCTATATGCTGTTAAACCTAAACACTAGTTTCAGGCTACACTTGTAAAACTTATGAGTCTCTAATGTTTACCCTGCACTGCTTTGATGTGTGTGTTGTCTATCACCAAGTTATTGAATGTTTGCCTTTTTGCTTGGAAGCCGCCCAGAGTCCCCCTGGGGAGATAGGGCAGTCTATAAAGTTATTATTGTTGTTATTGTTATTAAAAAGAGTTAATATCTTTTTTTCTCAAGCCAGTTATCTGTCAGAGATTGCTAATGCTAATAATACAGTACACTGATGGCAACCACACATAGTGCCATCTATTGTTTGGGCTCAATAGTTAAAGAATATAGTTTAATTTCAGGCATGTTAATGCTTGCTGGACAAAAACACTTTAAAAAGTACCTTCAAATCTGGGGAGAAATACCTCTGACTGTTGAGTATGCTGTTCTTTAATTTCTGCTAAAAGTAAAGCCAGTAACACGAGTCAAGTTATGTTAATGTTTTACACAGAGTGACATCTCCAGCAGTGTACATAGACATTTTATGCTACTCAGCAGTAGTTCCAAACCTTTTCTAATCTATTTTGCTTGAAATATTTAGGTTTAACGAAAATCAGGGATGGTCAAGAAATGTCAAACTAAGTGGTATTAATATGCTGTATCACTTCTGGTATCAAACCAATATAGATTAAACTAGGTGGTCTTCTTCATCTTTCTACTCTTGAGTTCACTACATGCTGCTTAATCTGCCCAATATTTGTTTATGGAATGCCAGATTTCCTTCTGCATTACCTTCTTGCCATCTTAAAGCTTGGATAGAAAAGAATAATGGTTTGACATATTTAAGCAGGGAAAACAATGACTTCTATAAATGGGCTTTGTACAGTATGCATTTTTGCTTGCTATTAGGATTGCGTATTAATGCATCCAAAGTAAACAAAAGCTGCCGTGACCATATTACATCAAGAGTTTAAGAGTAAGTGCATCGTTGTACAGCCCATCTGTTTATCTTTCCCTTGAGGGGCTAAGTATTATAATCTAAATTAAGAAAATGAATGGCAAAACTAGGAAGGAGAGGGACTTGGAGAGGGGATTGTTTACTAAATAAGGGTGGGAACCAAAAAGGGAGTGATGTAGAAGAGTTCCCCAAGCACCATACTGAGTCCATATTTCTCAAAAGGAAATCAGACGCAAAGAGTAAAAGAGAGGGATTTCCTGCCAGATGTGGCAGGTTATATAAAGGGGGTGTAGATTTCAATATATTTTGCTGATCCAGCAGTCCCACAACTTCCTTTTTGCTCTAGTTAAGCAGCAGAGATTGAACCTCTTATCTGTTTTCAAGGAATTGCAGCTATAATACTCCCTGTGCTGCTGTGCCCAGAGATCTTGTGTGGAAAACAGATGAAATATTTTTTATCAGTAGTGCAAGAATAGTAAGATTTTGGCTACTGCTGGAGATTTTTTTAAGGCAAACTGAAAAGGTTTCCAACACCATTTTCTTTTAGCCATTCACAGTTAGAGATGTCCAGGGATGATACCCAGTTACTAACTGTTTAATTAGTATGTCTTATTAATGGATGGGTAAGTTAACAACTTTTTTTCTGTGGGCTTCCATGCCACAGAGACTGGTAAATATGCAAAATGTGAACCAGGTCAATTTTTCACTGTCACATTTCGATGTAAACTTGTGTGTGTGTGTGTGTGTGTGTGTTTGTGTCCCATATTACTTTATTATATTCTTGCAGCATTTTGTGATTGTCTAAATACCCAGATCCTATTTGTTCTTGGAAGCTAAGGGCCAATACTTGAGTGGCAGGTCACCAACAAATACCATGTGCTGTCTGTATATTTCAGAAGAAGTAAGTCGCAAAACCATTTCTGAGTATTCTTTGCCTAAGAAAACCTTATGAAATCCATGATGCCGCCATACATCAACTAGTGATGTATATCATTACTAGGCATATACATACATAAAGAGGTTGTACATAGCCCAAGGAACTAGGGTTCAACCATAGGACCGTCTGGGTGAATCTGGTAAGTCATACTCTTAACCTAATAGGAAGGTAATGACAAACCTCCTCTGAATAAATCTTGCTGAGAAATCCAGGAATAGGGTTGCCATTAGTTGGAGAAGACTTGAAAACAAAAAGCTCAAAGAGAGGGCAGGACGGAGAGGTCTTTGGAAAAAGAGAGACAGAGCAGCTGGAACATGGCCATACAGCCCGGAAAATGCACAACCCAGTGATTCCAGCCATGAAAGCCTTCAACAACACAGAGACAGAGATGTCAGTAGACCCAGAAAGGAAGCTGAAAAACAAGAACGGTTTGCAAAGAGAAAAAGAGAGTTCACCAAAGTTCCAAGGCACAGAAGGCTGTGTCCTTGTGTTGTCTGCAAAACATTATAAGAAAATGCTTGCAGCAGTGATGGTGAGAAGGAATTGCCCCATTTGATGACTCTCATAGAGGATACTTGAGATTCTGTTATGTTAAATGATAAGGTTTATAAATTGCTACATATTTAAAGGCAGCATCAGCACCAGACTTTCTCTTTTGAACCTTATCTGACCTCCTTGGACTTGCCAAACTAAGCTGGAAAAGAGGGAACGGATGAGAAGGCTCCTTCGGGCCAGCCCAGCCATTTTTTAAAGAAAAAGAAAAGAGCAACCTTTCCCATAGCATTTTGGCTTTCCACCCACTTTTGGCTTTGTCTGCAACCTGGAGGAACAGAACAGAGAGCCAGAAGTGTGTGGAAAAAAGCAGCTTCCACCAAAATCTTTGATCTTAAGTTGTGGGCTGCTGGCATTCATTTTACTCTTACTTATTCCAGTTCCAATTTACACATTTGGGTTTTAACAAATCATTTGTCCTTGTTTAGGTATGTAGAAACCTCATTGGAACCATCAGGTCAGGAAACATCAACATTTTGAAGAGGGCTAGTTGTGTGGGTGGAAACGAATATCCTTGTCCAAATATTCACAACTGAAGCCAGTTAGCCAGCCATTACAATACAAGGCAGTGAGAACTTTTCTTTTAGTCCTAGAAGGAGAAAGTTCAAGCAGTCATGAAATGGAAGTAAGTGGTCATGTTTGGTCAATATTTTTTTCATTTTACTGTATCTGTGAGATGAAATGTAGGACTCTGTCTTGAATTTCACATTTCAAAGGTACCCCATGACTGAAAAGGCTTGAGAATGTCTGCTCAACACTACAAGTAATTTTTATAAACTACAAACTGACTACTCTTTATTGCATGATGGTTATCTTTTGTTAACTGACTTCCTTTGAACAGTAATCTAATCATAGTTCTACATAAGGCAGTACCCTCTTAATTCGTGAATCCCAAAGCTGATAAATGCCTTCATTATTATTGTAAAAAAGTAATGAACAGGTCCCAAACTTTCTTAAAGTTGGGTTGCTTTGAGTTTTCCAGGCTGTATGGCCATGTTCCAAAAGCATTTTCTCCTGACATTTCGCCCATATTGTGGCAGGTATCCTCAGAGGTTGTGAGGTCTCAGGAGAGAATGCTTCTGGAACATGGCAATACAGCCCAGAAAACTCACAGCAACCCAGTGATTCTGGCCATGAATGCCAGAACATATTTCGTAAAGTTAGTCAAATATTTTTCCTTATGGAGCATAGTGCTACTTCACAGATTTTCATCAACCATTCTTCTTGCATTGGGATGATTTGTTCCACTCTTGATCATATATAATTCTTACTGCAGTTCTCCTATATTGTAACATTCTCCCAAATTGTCTTTCTCCATGATTGTTCAGCGTTTCCAGCAATACACCTCCCATCTCATCTTAAGTTTAACATTAACAGCATCTTCTGACATCAAATGTATTTGAGTCTAATATTTCTGAACTTTTCTTCAAGACCACCACATGTGATAAAATGTCCCAACATTGCTCTCATATTTTCAATATTTGTTAGAGCTGCCCTTAGACATCTTAGAAAGCCTCTTGGTGCCAAATACCATCTGTACATCATCTTATTAAACTTTCCTTTCAAATCACTACCCAAAATAAATTTCAAACTCTCAGAGAAATCCAAAGAGTCTCTCCTGAGTTTTATTTATTTTATTTACGTCATTTCTATCCCGCCTTTCTCACCTGAAGGGACTCAAGGCAGCTTACAAATCTGGCAAAAATTCATTTAAGTGACCCCTAATACATCTTTGCTTTGCTTACATATATTCAACTAGATTGACTTAGAACCACATATGTGGATAAGTTGCAGGTCTTTGTGTTTCTTCTTGAGCTAGACCCTGCAGGCAGGTGATAGCCAGACATCTCATGCTGCTGAAATTTTCATTTGGTCTGGAATTATTTATTTTACTTCACTCCAGGCAGCTGTTTTTCAGCTGGTAAAAATAGACTGCTACTAAATCTGCCTTGGCATCTCTATCTTTACAAACTAAGATGTAAAATGGGGGCCTTGTGTTCGCAGATTAAAAGTACTGCATACACAAGTTTCCTAAACACACAAACCAACTGTGGGGAAGGGATGAGTCTAAAAGGACTCAAACAACCTCTGCCACTGCTAAGTTTCCATTTTAATAATCAAGATATCAATTTGATATACACTTTACTCTTGCAGTTTTGTTTTGTTTTTTGCTATAACAATGTGTCAAGAATTACTTGCACTTAGAGAAACACACTTTGATGTTTCTGCTAGATTGAGGTAAACCCAGTCTTATCTAAATATGTAGCAGAGATAAACTTCGTATCATGGTGGTGGATGAGTGAAAACTATACACGAATAGCAGCTTTCTTTTCAAATTCTCTTCGGTGCACTTGAAAGAACAGTGGTCTGATTCTAATCAAAGTTTGTGATCTTCTTCAGTAGATCAGGTGAATACTTCTCTATCCAGGCAATCCTAATTCTAGATGAAAGCTAGTTTCTATGCTTTATGCAACTTGAGCATCACTCATCTTCTTTTTCACAGTGTACACTGCAGCCTATGGTATTTCATGCAGCAGATTCTGGTATGTCTATTCTAGAACAATGGCATGGAAATTCTTATACTCAAACTGTTGGAGATTTTATTTAGCTATCTCTCCAGGGTTTAAGAATTATGCAAGACTGGTTCACAGATATTCACACGGTAAGAACTTCCCCAACATGGCATGAATTTGTCTCTTGCACTACAAATACCATATCCTTCTACCAACACAATTGTCCCTTTTATATGTATTTGTCTACAAACATCATTGCCCCTAACCAGCGCTGTGCATGGCCAAGCCATCTAAAAGCAACTAGTTTGTGGCGAGAGCATGCATCACTTTTGAAATGCAGCTGCTAAACCTGTGCTTTTTCTTACCCTCAAGGTAATCAGCTTTCTGCTAAAAATGTCTATGGGCTATCATAATGGCTCTCTCCTTCCTTTTTGTGTCCAAAGTAAACTCAAAAAATATTTGAAAATGCATGTAGTCTTCAAAACAGTGAGATGCAGAATACAGTAAGCGCTACAGAATCCACATCATATAATAGACTCCTAAGAGCCCATCCTTCTTTGTCTCAGGATTATAGGTCATGTGCATCTGTGTTAAGGCACATAAAATACCTTAACATTTTGTGCAATGTAGAGAAGAATATATATTGTAGAAATATCCTCACTGATTCTCATTGATCATAAAAAAGCTTTATTTGTTTTGGATTTGCCTAAGCAGGGTTTGTTTTACTTTCAAATGCTTTCAAACACATAAACATGACTCCAGCTGTATCGTGAAGGTAAGGCCTTATCAATTGATTACACTGATCGTATAAATCAATCAAAAAAGAAATGATATTCTAAAAGTGCATTGTTTACACTGCAGAAGTTCAGGTATATAGTTAAAATCAGCAATCTTTTTCAGTTCCCTTAGTGCTAAAGATGCAGTTTGTACTAATTTGGTTTACATTTCTTTGCCACAACCTTGTTCCTTAAGCAAGAAAGAAGATCCAAAACAGTCTTCATATTTTAGGTTTGTTTTCAAGAAAATTGTATGAGGAATAGTGGATTTTGTTGTAATTGTTTTACAAATGTACATGTTGAGCAAGATCTTTTCACGGATATATGGATATAAACCCACTTCTTGATATTGCCTCTGAAGAAGTGGGTTTATATTCACGAAAGGTCATCCAAAAGTAAAAACCGGTTAGCCTTAAAGGTGCTGTCAGATTTCTCCTCCCATTCCATTTTATGGAGCATGGACATTGTTACTCTTGGAGGTTGCAATTCTCTCTTGTTTGTTAGAGGTTTCAGGGAGTTGTAACCAAGCGCCCCCCCCCCCCCAAACTCAGTGTAAATGTGATAATCATATTTGGATCAAGATAGTTCATCATATCAGGAAGCTGCGCCTTAATGACTATTGTGTTAGGGTTGCTTAATTACTACCATATCGGAATCCTGACTTTCATTTACTTTTTATCTTGTTGAGCTTGAATCAGCACACACAATTTTAACTATCTCTTACAAAAGATTTCCTTTAGGCAAGGCCTTTGTTTCTTTACACAGTGCTTTGATTGTGTAAAATGGTTTGGGCAAGCACATTAGCCCACAGTGGAATTTGTTTTCCCCTTTTGTGGCCTTCACTTGTTCATTTCTTCTACTGCTAAAGGGAAACATTGCTCCTTCACTCACTGGGAGTATTGAATTTCTCTAGCTGGATAGCAGAACTGAAAATGATTCATCTTGGTCTGGCCTCTTGGATGAAAAGAGGAGTAAAAAGAAACATGGAGAGATGAGATAGTAGACTATTTCTCCCTATTAATGCATGTTTTGGACTATATTCTTCATTTATTAGTTACATGTATTTTCGAATTTTCTTTCAAGGAACTGAAGGTGACTTGAGTCTTCTTTTCCTTCTCTATCATCTCTATGGTCCTGTTGGCTATATCAGGCTGAGACAGAATGACTGATCAAAATGGAAACATGAAACTCAATGGGGATTTGAATCTCAGATTACTATATCATAGTGCTGATTCTAAGTCATTTATGAGTTTCCATAAAAACTGGCTTCATTCATGTTGATCATTCACACATGGAAAAAGGTGGCGGAAAAGTAAATGCTAGTTAAGACTGTTCTGGCATTCTCTGGGAAAATCATATTTTGCCAACAATCAAAGGTTCCTCATTCCATGTATAGGAGTGAGATTAATACAATTATAAGTTCATACCGTGTTTCCCCTAAAATAAGACCTCCCCAAAGAATAAGACCTAGTAGGGGTTTGGGGGGCTTGCCAAATATAAGGCCTACCCTGAAAGTAAGACCTAGCAACTAAGAATGGGACTTTCCAGGCTGCAGGAGAGTTCCATTGGGAAGCATGGCTGCAGGGCAGAAGCAGCACTCATACGCACTGGAGGGAGGAAGGGAGGGAGGGAGAGAGAGTGCTTGCTTTCTGTGCCTCCTGCCTGTCCCCCAGCCACAGCTCAAAAAACCTTCCATCTGCGCTGCCTGCCGTTTCTTTCTTCCTTCGGAGACAAGGCTCCGTCCTGGCCATGCTCCCTTCGTCCCAGAGGCTTCTGATTGGCTCCTGGTGCCAGGGCAAGGGAGGGTGGGAGGGAAGGAAGAGGGCTTCAACACCCTTTCCTGCTCCTTCTGCTTCTTAAAGGTACAGGACGCATTGGGATTCTCCTCCCATTCTTATTCCTATCCTATGCCATGAAACTTATTATTTTATATTATTATTATTACCATATTATTAGCCTCATATTCTGTTATTATTATATCCCATTATTGTGTTATCCTATTAATATATATTACATCATTATATTCTATACTATTATTCTATTATATTATCATATTATTATATTATTATTAGCATATTCTGTTATTATTATATTCCATTTTATATTATCCTATTAATATATTTTATATAATTATATTTTATTATTCTATTATATTATCCTATTATTATTATATTATTATTATGCTATTCTGTTATTATATCCCATTATTATATTATCCTATTAATACCATATTATTATCATCATATTCTGTTATTATTATATCCTATTATTATATTATCCCATTAATATATTGTATATCATTATATTATTATTATATTATATTATATTATTCATGACTACATTGAAACTAGAATAGAGATAAATCAGCATGGAAACTTTGTGAAACCTAAACTGCAAGAGGTACCATAGATACAAATTTTTTATATATATATATATATATATATATATATATATATATATATATATATATATATTAGATGTAAATAATGGTAGTAACAATAAATTCTTGATAGGATTCACAGTTTGTCTGGTTATGCTGGTTTGTGATGACAACTACTTTACAGTATATAATAAATGTTCATTTTGTTGTTCAACAATAAATGTGAGCTCTTCTTCATGGAAAAATAAGACATCCCCTGAAAATAAGACCTAGTGCATCTTTGGGAGCAAAAATTAATATAAGACCTTGTCTTATTTTTGGGGAAACAGGGTAGTCACAGGTTGTTTCTAAATTACAAAAGATGTCTCAGCATCTACCTACCATGTCTCCTTTTTTTAAATGATAAAATACTGTAGCCAAAACTCCTTTTTCTGAGCTGCTATTAAAAATGGAAGACCTTTGCTCTTTTGCAGCTGACCACACAGTTTGCATTGGTTACTGTATCAAAGAGGCAGGTAGAATCTACACTGGAGACTGTATCATTGGTGAAGTATCATGGTGCCAGTATTTCACCTCCACTTCCCAATCCAAAATGCAATCACTACTCAGGGAGCACAGATTAATGAGCATAGTTTACCATCTACTGTGTTTATAATGGAACTAAGTGCCACACAACAATCAAGAGTACTGCAGTTGTTCCGGAGGGAAAAGTTCATGCAGCCATGTCGGTCTGGTGGTTTGTTTGGCCCAGTGTCTGAATATTCACTTCTGAAACTGTGAAGTGGTTGTTCACAGCTGTGCAGCTCTGTAGGTGCACAGTGAATTTAAAAATATTAGGGACTTCCTATCCACAAAGCTCATCAAAATCCAGTCAAGCAATGATGAAGAAAAAGGCTTTGGAGCAGGGATGGTGAGGTAATGCTGCCATTTCAGCTCCCCTCCCCCAGTGACTATTCATAGCTGTATAGTCGTTATGGTTCACAATGAAAAGTATGCTTTACACACACACACACACACACACACACACACACACAAAGCAGAAATCAGTTGTCCACAAATTTAATCAAACTCTCTTTAAGGAAAGAACCAAGGAAGGGGAGAAGGAGTTTATTCTATCAGGGTTTATTCTAAGTTTTCTTCTCATTCCAGAAAAAGCAAAAAAGCTTAGCACCAAGAAGACATTTCTCCCTGATCTGCCAAACACCATATGCTAGTTTCAACATTATGCTTTCCAGGTGCCAGCAAATCCTATAGCCGTGGTGCAAAAGAAGGGCTGGATGCAGTTGACCATATCTGCAAGAACTCAGTTGAGTCAAAGAGAGACTACTAGTCAAAGACAGAACAGTCAAACCTTTCCTTCCAATAGTATATTATTAATATAACATATTTTCCAAAAATCTATTTCTTCATCTTTTTCTCATGTATTCGTTTTATGAAATAACTTCGTTTCTAATTAAAGCCCATATTGCCAATTGCACAAAAAACTTGTTTTCCGATTGCACATTTAACTCTGACTTCCTTCAGGCAGCAGAAGCTAAGCAGGGTCAACTCTAGTTAGTACTCGGATGAGAGACTACCAATGAATAGCAGGCAATGTGGACTATATTTTAAGGAGGGAAGTAGCAAAACCATCTCTGATAATTTCTTCCTTAAAAAAATCCTATGAAATCCATGCACTCACCATAAGTTGACATACAGAAGATCTGTATAGGAGGGATAAAAATATAGAAGATAGCTTTGATGGTGTGGTGAATGAATTAGAACCAGACATCCTGAGGAGTGAGGTTGAATGGGCCTTAAGAAGCATTGCTAACAACAAGGCAGCAGGAGACGATGGGTTCCCAGCTGAACTGTTAAAAATTTTGAAAGAAAATGCTATCAAGGTGATGCATGCCATATGCCAGCAAATATGGAAAACACAAGAATGGCCATCAGATTGGAAAAAATCAATTTACATCCCCATACCAAAAAAGGGAAATGCTAAAGAATGTTCAAACTTCCGCACAGTGGCACTTATTTCCCATGCCAGTAAGGTAATACTCAAGATCAACATCTATTTCTGCTTTATTGACTACTCTAAAGCCTTCAACTGTGTGGACCATAACAAACTGTGGCATGTACTTGGTGGTATGGGGATACCAAGTCACCTTGTCTGTCTCCTGAGAAATCTGTATAAAGACCAAGTAGCCACAGTAAGAACAGACCACGGAACAACAGACTGGTTCAAGATTGGGAAAGGAGTACGGCAGGGCTATATACTATTGCCCTACCTATTCAACTTGTACGCAGAACACATCATGCGACGTGTGGGTCTTGACAAATCCAAGGCTGGCGTTAAAATTTCTGGAAGAAACATTAACAACCTTAGGTATGCAGATGATACCACTCTGATGGCTGAAAGTGAGGAAGAGCTGAGGAGCCTTATCACCAAGGTGAAAGAAGAAAGTGCAAAAGCTGGGTTGCAATTAAACGTCAAGAAAACCAAGATCATGGCAACCAGACCGATTGACAACTGGCAAATAGAGGGAGAAAACGTGGAAGCAGTGACAGACTTTATATTTCTAGGTGCGAAGATCACTGCAGATGCAGACTGCAGCCAGGAAATCAGAAGACATGTCTTGGGAAGAGAGCAATGGCCAACCTCGATAAAATACTGAAAAGCAGAGACATCACACTGGCTACGAAGGTCCGCATAGTCAAAGCAATGGTATTCCCCATAGTAACCTATGGATGCGAGAGCTGGACCATAAGGAAGGCTGAGCGAAGGAAGATAGACGCTTTTGAACTTTGGTGCTGGAGGAAAATCCTGAGAGTGCCTTGGACCGCAAGAAGATCCAACCAGTCCATCCTCCAGGAAATAATGCCCAACTGCTCACTGGAGGGAAGGATATTAGAGGCAAAGTTGAAGTATTTTGGTCACATCATGAGAAGACAGGAAAGTTTGGAGAAGATCATGATACTGGGGAAAATGGAAGGAAAAAGGAAGAGAGAACGACCAAGGGCGAGATGGATGGACGGTATCCTCGAAGTGACTGGCTCGACCTTGAAGAAACTGGGGGTGGTGACGGCCGACAGGGAGCTCTGGCGTGGACTGGTCCATGAGGTCACGAAGAGTCGAAAACAACTGAACGAGTGAGACGACGACGACCATAAGTTGACAGCTAACTTGAAGACACACAAGCACTTGTTGCAGTAATGCCTGAGAATGATGTTGAAAGAGAAGTGAGGAGTGAAGTGGAGGAGACTGAAAATGTCAGTACACAGATTCTATGGCTTTGAATACATTCCCACTGGTGGGAGTTAACATACCGTATGGGAACACATCTGATGAGGTTTTGCTCAAGAGCTGCAACTCCTGAAAAAAAAACTTGTAATAAAAGTAATATGAGGAAATTGTGAACATTGGTGGAGAAACAGCATGAGGATAATGGGTTGAGGAGCATATGTTACCTATGTAAACTAGAGATTACAGGGGGAAAACATTAGTGTAGATTGACCTATACTGAAGAGGTAACACCAGCATACTTTTTTAATGAATATGTCCTGATTTTGTATTCAACTCCAGTGCTGGTTTTCTTGGAAATTCAGTCATGGCACATAAGATAAAATGCAAATATTTTTATAATAAACAGAGAAGCTCCTCTTAGTAACAGTGGACAATCCCCCCCCCCCCCCCCTTAGCAGCCAGAGTTCGCATTCTTACATTTGTTTTGGATGTATCAATAAAGTGGTGACTATCTTTTCTGAAAACACTATCCAGCTCGACAACAGTTTTATTTGATGATTCAGCATGAGCAATCCTTTTGCCAAAATAATGAAATTGGACATTTAAAAAAAAGTTAACTGGTTCACCCCCATTCCTTCCCTGGCATTGTTTTCATAGAATTTAGAAAAAGTGATCATAACAATTAGAGGTGTGCGTTTTTGTTAGTTCTCATAATTCTGATCAGATTCATTAAATTTATACTTACAAGGTGATATCCAATACTTGGGTGTATTTAAGAATCAAAACTTACCCCATTTTTGTTTTGTAAATCTCAGAAGGCTCCCAACGTCAGTTTAATATTCAGTGCAAGAAAGCAAAGCCAAAAAGACTGCTTTAGTGCATTGCCTTTCCTCTGTAAATTACTGGAGTCTCATCATTAGGAGCGGGGGAAAGAGGGAGCAGTGTTTGCTGGGAACAGCACAGAACTCTGGAAAATGTAGTTTGGGAAGGGAGGAACCCGCCCCAAATCCCTCCAGGGAGATAGGGCAGGTTACAAATAAAGCATTATTATTATTATTATTATTATTATTATTATTATTATTATTATTATTATTATTACTACTACTACTACTACTACTACTACTATGCCAGAGAATTCAAAAGGCCCTGTCCTAAACTAAATTTCCCAGAATGCAGTGCACTTCTCAGCATCAGAGAGATTTGTCCCTCCATAGCCAGCCAGAATTCCAATAAATTTAATATTCTACACTATGATTTTTGTTTCTGAGTTATAAATGTCATTTCATAATTGGTGAAAGTTTATTAAACTGCAAAAACTTTGTCTTTGCATGAGGGACATCATGTTATAGCACATTTTGCTGTAGTATACAGACCGGTCCACCATCTTAATATAATCATCCACTTAATTTAACTTTGGTGCAAAAACAAAGTTTTTGGAGTTGAACTACTACTTTCAAAGTAAGGACTATACAGGAAATAACACTTTCAAAATAGAAACATGTTGTTGTTGTTGTTGTTGTTGTTGTTCAGAGGCTGGATGGCCATGTGTTGGGGGTGCTTTCATGGTTTCTACGCTGTGATTTTTGTTCCTGGGTTATACATGTCATTTCCTAATTGGTTCTATCCTAAAACATGGCAAAAGTTTATTAAACTGCAAAAGCTTTGTCTTTGCGCGAGGGA
This sequence comes from Anolis carolinensis, assembly GCF_035594765.1. Lineage (NCBI taxonomy): Eukaryota > Metazoa > Chordata > Lepidosauria > Squamata > Anolidae > Anolis > Anolis carolinensis. Next base: position 179,298,507 of record NC_085843.1, read on the forward strand.
CATCATGTTATAGTACATTTTGCTTTCTAGTCCACCAATTTAACACTATCATCCACTCATTTAACAATGTTTTTGGTGCAAAAACAAAGTTCCCGGTGAAGAACCACTACTTTCAAAGTATATATGTGTGTGTGTGTGTGTGTGTGTGTGTGAGAGAGAGAGAGAGAGAGAGAGAGAGAGAGAGAGAGAGAGAGAGTGAGTGTGTGTGTAGATATACACACACATACTTTCAAAGGAAGGATTACACAATTAAACAAAGAATAATACTTTCAAATTAGGAACATATTTTTTTAAATCCGTGGATAAGTAAAATATTCTGAAATTTGGTGGCCTAAGAGTGGTAAATGCGTTTTATCATTGAAGTTAGTTTTACCCCAATAGTTGTAAAAATGAGGGTGAAAGGAGCCCCTGAAATTTCCCCAATTATAGTAATTAGGCACAATTATTTATATTATTATAAATAAGATAACTATTTATAACAAATGGTAATGAAATTTCATTACTCTGATTATAGTAATGAAATTTCCACTAACAATACTTCAGAAACACTTTAGAAATAAAACGCCAGCACCCTGCAGTTTTGTAATAATTTTTGAACCATTTTTTAAGAACCAAAGTACTCAGTTACTGAACCAAAGTCATGAAAATATAAGGAAATAAGTAGATTCCTGTTGCTCTGTATGGTAGCCAGTCAGATGGTCCTTGGAAGCTGTTTATGTTGAAGAACCTATAGAAAGTGAAAGTACCTACTAAAATGGAAAATGTGCAATGTATGATAAAATGGTGGTCAAAAGCCAAGTCATTCTCTGTTGACACATGAAGTGAGGAAAAGTCTAAATCTCCTGGCTTGCAGAGAACTCATGGTTCCGGAGAACTCGCTATCTCCTGACACCTCACTGTTGGGAACAGTGTAATAGGTTGAAGAGATAAGTGCTTATTAATTTTCAGATGGCCATGGAAATAATGTGTTCTCCAGGCAGTTGCAACTGTGCTCCCGTTACCCTTGCTGTACAATTGATTGCCTGCAGAGAAAGGTCATGTATGTAAGTATTGAACCAGTGAAGTATGTTTGAGGCCTCTTGATATATATGATTGTATTATAGTAAATTATTTAATAAATCTCACATGCATAGTGTTTACACCCAGATCTGTCTATTGAACTCTTAAAGCTGGGACAGTTGTTTTGCTCCGGATAATGTAAAAGGATCAGTTACCCAGGCAAAGGCTGCTTTTGGTAATATTTACAGCTGCTGTAGTACTTTTCCTGGGAGTAAATCCCATTTCATAAAATGACTTTTCCTTTTGGGTTAACATGTATAGAATTGTGCTATAATTATTCAAAGCTGGAAATATAGAATGATATAGTTCAGAGGTCCTCAAACTTTTTGAGCAGAGGGCTGGTTCACGTTCCCTCAGACTAGTTATAGTTTGTAAAAAAACACTGTGCATATCTTATTTATTGTGCAAATATATATATGAAAGAATACAATATTTAAAATGAATAACAATTTTAACCAACAGAAACTTGCCAGTGCCCATATTTACTTGAATCTAGTGTGCATTAGAAAAAAACAATTTGCCAGAGAAGCAAGGAGAAGGTTAACTTGTCCAAGTATTTTCTTTCTCTTTTTTATTACAAAGACAGTTTCAAAACAGCTACTTAAAAAAATCATGCTGGTTAGCAGCTTCTGGAACTTGCAATGTAAAAATTGACCTTTCTCAAAAGGCTAAACAAAATAACTGAGGGGATTGTGGGACTTGCTGTACTCCTCAAAAATACCTTTCCAAGTACTTCTCCCCCTCTCTCTCTTTTTTTTTAAAGGCCATTTCAAATTAGCTATTTTACCACCTGTTGGATGGGGGATTTTGGGGCTTACATCCAAAGAAGCCCTTTTTCCAAACCACTTTTCTTTCTCTTATTTTAAAGAGTGGGAAGGGAGAGAGTCATTTCTCCTTAGCCTCTCAACTGGGAGGCTAATAAGAATGGCTTGGGATTGGGGGGCAGAGGCATTCCTTCTCCTTATGCTGGAAGGCAAGGAAAAGTCGCTCCCTCCACCAAGCCAAGACTGATGAACTGAATGACGCCAGTTGGGAAGTCGTTGCTCCTCCATCAGGCTGACACTGGCAAGTTCACTAGCTCAGCGTGATTGAGGGCCATAGACACCTTTTGGCGCTTTATTTTAATGTGTCATCGAATGCAATGTGCATCTCCATTTTGACTAAGCAATTAAGCCAAAAAGAAGATATAAATTCTAGTAAATACGATATTTCAATGGGAGGTGTGGACCTGCTTTTGACTGATGAGATAGTCAAGTTAATTAGTGTTGTGTACCTTTAAGTCGTTATAGACTTTGTCATTCTTTTCTTGTCAAGATTTATTCTTTGTCTTCATCTGAGGCTGAGAGAATACGACTTGGCTAAAGTCTGCCTTACTTTCCCTCTTTCCCCTTCCTTCCTTCCTTCCTTCCTTCCTTCCTTCCTTCCTTCCTTCCTTCCTTCCTTCCTTCCCCCTTTCCACAGCAATGGGTGTAGGTACATGTGGCATGCAGTGACAGGTGTATGTGTGGTGGTGGCATGTTCAATGGTGGGTGCATGTGTGGCAGCAATGGGTGCATGTTTGTGTCCATGCAGCAGGGGTACATGTATGCATCAGTGGTGGTGGGAACTGGGGAAGTGATGTTGGTGGCCCATGGTTGTAGTTTGAGGAACAGTGGTTCTCAACCTGTGGGTCCCCAGGTGTTTTGGCCTACAACTCCTAGAAATCCCAGCCAGTTTACCAGCTGTTAGGATTTCTGAGAGTTGAAGGCCAAAACATCTTGATGACCTACAGGTTGAGAACCACTGACCTAGATCTTTGAAAGATGCTCCTCTTCCTCCATTACCTGCTTATTGCCTTACATTTGCAATTTTTAAAATGTTTAACAGTTTTAACTTGTTACCATTCCATGAGATCTTATTCTGTGAATGCCAAGTTTTCTCAGAAACTTTTGGCAGTGACTTAGTTAGATTTATGATCTGAAATCCAAACATAAGTATTGATTGGATCACCTCATTTATATCATTTTAAATAAAAGATAGCAAGATAAACCTTTCTTTTTCAGAAACTGTGCCGACTTTGGTCTCTTTGATGTTTGTTCTTTTATAGCCATTATGCTTTCCATCAATTTAACCAATTTAAGCCTATATGTGCTCCACTCATATCTTAATATCCTTCAAAGACTAGGTTTATATGGCAACAAGGGAAAATATTAAAATAGGAAGCTGATTTTTAAATGATATTACACGTTTTAATTCAGCAGTTTAGATCTGAACCACATGAGTGGTTCAATACTTGTCAGTTTTTAGCCCAGGGATTGTTTCACAAGGCCCAAAATAAAGAAAAGCCAATATACTTCAAACTGAAAGAAAGACTGCAATACCTCCCTAATCTAGTGCCTAAGCTTGATTGAAATCTGGAAAAAGGGCTACTATCAGTCTCAATATAAGGTGTATATTGTCTTTCATTATGTAGACCTCATCATGCTCAGGGCTCTTCTATGCCTACAAAAAATCTGGGGCCAATCCAAAGCAGAATGCTCTCGAAAGTTCCCAAATGCCAAGGAGATGTACAGTTGCTCTGCTCCAATCTCCAGTTGGGCCAAAACCGATTGGCTTGGCTGGACTGTCACTCTTACCTGTCCTGTTTTCCCCTTCACCATGTCAGCCATCTGGAGAGCTCTGGAGAGCTCCTGGCCATTGCTATGCCCCTTTGTTGATGTCTCTCCAGCTGGTTTCCATGGCAACGTGAAGAAAACAGCCTGCTATCTATCCCCTATGCTGAGTGAAAGGAAAAGGGGGTACAGGCCAGATTCCAGACTTTCTTTGTCAGATAAAAGTATAACCTCTGAACATGTCTTCAGGCTATTCAAATCTAAATGGTTTGTTTTATATACCTATATACTCGAGTATAAGCTGGCCCAAATATAAGCCAAGGCACCTAATTTTACCACAAAAAACTGGGAAAACTTATTGACTCGAGTATAAGCCGAGGGTGGGAAATGCAGCAGCTACTGATAAATTTCAATTTAGATACTAATAAAATTACATTAATTGAGGCATCAGTGGGTTAAATGTTTTGAATATTTACTGTATTTCAAAGAAAAACAGTAAACTAACTCTATAAGTGGAAAAGCAACAATAACTTTATAATAATAATCATCAACAACAACAGCTTCATTTGTACCCTGCCCTATCTATCTCCCCCGGGGACTCGGGCCAGCTTCCAACATAGTAACAGGCAAACATATAATGCCTACATAAACTATGCAGAGTTAGATATAGATCTATCATTATATATACTAACTAGCTGTGCCCGGCCACGCGTTGCTGTGGCGAAGTATGGTGGTATGGGAAATAAAGTATTGAGGAATTGGTGGTAGTTAAGGTCAAGGGTAAAGATTTTCCCCAGACATTAAGTCCAGTCGTGTCTTACTCTGGAGGTTGGTGCTCATCTCCATTTCTAAGCCGAAGAGCCGGCGTTGTCCGTAGACTCCTCCAAGGTCATGTGGGATGACTACATGGAGCGGCGTTACCTTCCCGCCGGAGCAGTACCTATTGATGCACTCACATTTGCATGTTTTCGAACTTCTGGGTGGCAGAAGCTGGAGCTAACAGTGGGGGCTCTCTCCGCTCCCCCAATTCAAACCGGTGGCCTTTCAGTCCAGAAGTTCAGCAGCTCAGTGCTTTAACACGCTGCGCCATCAGGGGATATTATTTCCTAAAGGTTGTGAATATACAATATTTCTGATTGGTTTTTTTGTTTGTTGGAGGCAAGTATGAATGCTGCAATTAGGAAAAATGATTAGTATGTAATGGCCTTGCAGCTTTAAAGCCTGGCTGTTTCCTCCCTGAGTGAATTTTTTGTTGGGAGGTGTTAGCTGGCCCTGATTGTTTCCTGTCTGGAATTCCCTTGTTTTCAGAGTGGTGTTGTTTGCGATATTTTATGTGCTTCTACTGTCTGTGGCCCTGAGAAAACAGGAATTTCCAGACTTTGATGATGGGAATACTTTGTTGGGAGGTGTTAGCTGGCCCTGATTGTTTCCTGTGTGGAATACCCTTGTTTTCAGAGTGATGTTGTTTGCGATATTTTATGTGCTTCTACTGTCTGTGGCCCTGAGAAAACAGGATTTGCCAGACTTTGATGATGGGAATACTTTGTTGGGAGGTGTTAGCTGGCCCTGATTGTTTCCTGTGTGGAATTCCCCTGTTTATTTACTGTCCTGGTTTTAGAGATTATATTGTTCTGCATTATTCTATCCCAGTAATTATTTCATATTAAAGAAGAATCTCACTTATCCAACATTCGCTTATACAATGTTCTGGATTATCCAACGCAGTCTGCCTTTTCATAATCAATGCTTTTGTAGTCAGTGTTTTAAATTCATTGTGATATTTTAGTGGTAAATTTGTAAATACAGTACAGTAGAGTCTCACTTATCCAACGTAAACGGGCCGGCAGAACGTTGGATAAGCGAATATGTTGGATAATGAGGAATTAAGGATAACCCTATTAAACATCAAATTAAGTTATGATTTTACAAATTAAGCACCAAAACATCATGTTAGACAACAAATTTGTCAGAAAAAGTAGTTCAGTACACAGTAATGCTATATAGTAATTACTGTATTTATGAATTTAGCACCAAAATATCACGATATATTGAAAGCATTGACTACAAAAATGCGTTGGATAATCCAGAACGTTGGATAAGCGAGTGTTGGCTAAGTGAGACTCTACTGTAAATACTACATAGCATTACTGCGCATGGAACTACTTTTTCTGTCAAATTTGTTGTATAATATGATGTTTTGGTGCTTAATTTGTATAACGATTACCTAATTTGATGTTTAATTGGCTTTTCCTGAATCCCTTCTTATTATCCAACATATTCACTTATCCTGCCGGCCTGTTTACGTTGGATAAGTGAGACTCTACTGTATATTTCTAATCTTATATTATCTGCTCAGAACTGGATTATCTGAGGCCCCTTCTTCACAGCTGTATAAAATGCACACTGAAGTGGATTATATGGTAGTGTGGAGTCAAGATAATCCAGTGCAAAGCAGATAATATAAGATTATAAATGGGTTGTATAGCTGTGTGGAAGGGCCTTGAGTCTACACTGCCATATAATCCAGTGCAAATTAGATAATCTGTGGAAGAAGTCTAAGTGAGGCCTAAATCTGCCTGTCCCCTAACTGAAACCTGGCTGTCCCTTGGTTGCTAGGCAACCAAGTGGGCAGAGATTAGCCCTCTAAACTGGCAGCAATTGGATAAAAAAATTATTGCTCTCCCTCTAATTAGGACTTTATTTTTCTTTTCTTTTTGTTGTATCAACCTTGAGGCGTGGATGATGGGTTGTGTTGTCAAATTTTGAGGTTGGGGGGCCTGTACTTTTGTTGTTTTGTGAATTGCCGTGATGCCATCACTCTTTTATATATATAGATTTCACATGTGTATTTCCCCCTGAAACCTTTGCAAATCCTCTCTCTATGTGCATTTTCCTCCTGCAATATTTCCAAGCCCGATTTATCAATGTTTATATCTATCTAGACGTGTGTGTGTGTGTGTGTGTGTGTGTGTGTGTGTGTGTGTGTGTGCGCGCGTGCACGCACGCACACACACACACACACATGCATTTTCCTTCTGCACTTGCAAAATTCATATAAAAATCATATATAAAATTAACATATACATATAGGAACAGATATACAGGTACATGGAAATCTCTAGTTATCTATATTTACATAGGATTTGCAAAGACCTGTAAACATATGAGGGGAAAATTCATATATTAATGTATTTGTAGGGCGAACATCTATATAAATATTTAGAAGCTTTGGGGCATGCATTTACTCAAGGAAGAAATGCAAGCAAAGCCCCCCTAAAAACAACCTTGTCCTCTTTTCTCCTGCCCTTTCCCACCTCTTTTCTTTCTCCCTTTTTCAAACTCTAAAAGTAGCCAGAAAAGGCTTTTTATAATTTTTCTCCCCCTCCCAAAAAAGCCCACCTCATTTTTGTTTCCTTAGGAATAAAAAGAAATACACACTTTCTGTTGTTCTCTTTTCCCTCCTTCCCTCCCTTTGGACTCAAATGTTCTTGCAATAGTAGTAGTAGTAGTAGTAGTAGTAATAGTAATAGTAATAGCAATGAATTGTGCAAATTTGCAAGAATATCCTTTTTTTTCTTCCCCTTCTGTACATGCAATCTGGCTTGCAAGGGTTTCTCTCACACTCTCCTTTCGCTTTTGAAAACATTCGCTTCTTCTCTGTCTCTCTCTCAAAAAAATATAAGATAACCAACCTGGGAGGAGAAGCAGAGGAGGGAGGTTTTAGAAAAGAAAACATACTGTGGCCTCCAGGCTCTGCTGCTGGCTTGACCTTGACCCGAATATAAGCCGGGGAGGATTTTTCAGCTCATAAATAAGAGCTGAAAAACTCGGCTTATCTTTGAATACATACGGTAATTCTTTAAGTGTCTTAAAACTGTGTGTTTATACATTTAGCCCAGTAGTTCCCAACCTTTTTATTACCAGAGCCCATTTGACCAGGGACCACTTGACCAAGGACCACTTTGATCAGGGGCCACTTTGACCAGGGGCCACTCCCTAATATCAGCACCAAAAGTGTTACAAATCGTTTTTTGGTCAACTTTAGATTCGGTTTAGTTATTTGGGATGCTGATTCAGATAATTGCATTGGATAGACTACATCAGCTCTAGTTTCTAATACAGAACATATGCCATCCAGTAGTCACCATCTGCCCACCCACAGAAAACCATATTTAATAATCTAGAGTGGGTGGTCAGCTCTGCAGAAAGGAGCAGAAATTAAATAAATAAATAAAGAGGAAGGAGGTTCATGGACCAGATTTTCATTCTTGGCGGCCCACTGCTGGGCCGTGGCCCACAGGTTGAGAACCACTGATCTAGCCTGAGTTATAGTTCTTTCTATAGGCCTCTATGACATGGAGGTTTCAGCTCCTACTCCACTTAATGGAAATGCAGATTTCAGGGTGCTGAATGAATGCAGTTTTGTCACCACTTTAACTGCTATTGCTCAATGATAGAGAATCGACAGAATGCGACATCTGTCACCCCATTGATCGCCAGGGTTGATTCGGCTGATCTGGCTGGCTAGGCGGGTGTCCCCTTCCTCCCTCACCGCTCCATGTGCGTCCCTCCCGAAGCTGCGCACTCGGTGGAAGAGGACGACATCCCAGGTATAGAAGGAGTGTACCGAGGTCTCCAGTCTTCGGTCCCGGGTATACGATAGCTGCGCTCCCCTGCTAGAACCTCCAAACAGGCACGCAAGTTTTAATTGTGCAGAGGCCTTCCTGACCACCTCTGAAACCTCAGCCTCCAGGTTCAGCGTTGAGTCCAGGAGGACCCCCAAATTGTAGACCTGTGTCTTCAGGGGGAGTGTAACCCCATCCAGCACAGGCTGGATCCCTATTCCTTTGTCTGCCTTCCGACTGACCAGAAGTACCTATTGTCTTGTCTGAATTAAGTTTCAGTTTGTTTTCCCTCATTCAGTCCATTACTTATGAGTTGTAAGGATGTGGCAAGCCTTTACTTCCAGCATAGTTGGAGTTCTCTAAATCTCAGTTGATCTTTCAACCAATCTTTCATTCAGATCAGGTTGCAAGACTCTGTTTTTTCCCTCTGCATGGACATTCTGCATGGAGCTCCTACCATGTCACTTTATCTCAATAACATCTTGAATAACGCTCCCCTCCCCAGTTTCCTGCCAGAATCACCCCTTCTCATCTCCTGTGATTCATTGCAAAACAAACCACACTTTAAGGTGTGCACATTTAAAATACCAATGATGCGTCCATTTAAAAAAATAAAATGACTAAAAGTGTTTTTAGTCAATAAGGAAAATGTTCCATAAAGGAAAAGTGCATAAAGCAGTGTTTCTCAACCTGGGGGTCAGGACACCTGGAGGGCTTGCGAGGGGGTTTCAGAGGGGTCACCAAAGACCATCAGAAAACACATATTTCTGATGGTCTTAGGAAGCCATATCTCCCCAGTATTTTCTGTTGGTCATGGGGTTTCTGTGTGGGAAGTTTGGCCCAATTCTATCATTGGTGGGGTTCAAGGGGCTCTTGGATTGTAGGTAAACTATAAAACCCAACAACTACAACTCCCAAATGTCAAGGTCTATTTTCTCCAAAACTAACCAGTGTTCAAATTTGGTCATATTGAGTATTTGTGCCAAGTTTGATCCAGATCAATTATTGTTTGGAATCCACAGTGCTCTCTGGATGTAGGTGAACTACAACTCCAAAACTCAAGGTCAATGCCCATCAAACCCTTCCAGTATTTTCTGTTGGCCATGGCAGTTCTGTGTGCCACGTTTGGTTCAATTCCATTGTTGGTGGAGTTCAGAATGCTCTTTGATTGCAGATTAACTATAAATCCCAGCAACTATAACTCCCAAATGACAAAATCAACCCACCCCCACCCCACCGGTATTCAAATTTGGGTGTATTGGGTATTTGTGTCAAATTTGGTCCAGTGAATGAAAATACATCCTGCATATCAGATATTTACATTATGATTCATAACAGTAGCAAAATTACAGTTATGAAGTAGCAACGAAAATAATGTTATGGCTGAGGGGCACCACAACATGGGGAACTGTATTAAGGGGTTGTAGCATTAGGAAGGTTGAGAACCACTTGTATAAAAGGATGTATAAATTCTGAAAAATGCATACAGAAAATGCAGGAGATTTTCATAGAGGATAGTGGGGGGGAAACAAGTTCTGTTAACTTGATATGAACCAAAGATGGTTGTTCTACAAGTGAAATGCGACAAATCCGAGCATATTTCTTTCTTTTTCCCTTTTATAAAGTTGGACATTATGACCCTAGAAGGAAACCACCCAGAAAAATTTGGTTTGTCTTATGCGGTCATGTAGAAGTGAAATATGCTGGCTGTCTCAGAGGGGATTTCTAATTCATCCTATGCATTCCTAAGGAATGCATACCTAAGACAGTACTACAGCTTTAGAAAATCACAATTTACAATGCCAGTTATGCTTCACTTGGAAGCTTTCCTGATATCAATTTCTATTTGCCCCAAATTAAGTTTAACTAAAATTCAAGTAGAAAAGGCATAGATAGTCAGATTGTCTCTTGCCCTATACCCATGAAACTACTGCCCACCCAGTAGCCTCAGGCCCTATGTATGGAGACGTTTAGGACATCCTGTAGAAAAGTTGCTGGTTTTATTATCCTGTGTGAGTATTATTTATGTATTCATTGCACTTTGGCCTACAGTATTAATGTTTTTGTCACTTTGAAACAGACACAGTACCCCACAAACAGCATGCAACTTTCTAGGCAGCCTTACTGCCTCCGAAAGACAGAGGGACATGCTAAGCCTTACAAAAGCAGTCTTACCAGCCCCCTTTCTCACTGGGGGTGGCTCTCCTTTGCCTGAAGTCTGCATTCTTTGTCCATGGGTCCCTCACCTGTTCCTGCAGCTCACATCTCCTGAAACTAGATCCCATCATGCAGCTGCATAAGTTGTTTTTAAAAAACCAGACCTTTACCACCACCACTCCCACTACTGCAGCTGGCAGTACAAATGTGCAAGGAGATTCTTCCCCACTCCACCACCCTCCCTCTTTCCATTTTTCACCAAAAGTAAACAACTCCTGCAAGCCAACTTTTGGTTTTACGGAATTCAGGCGAGCTATGCTTTGTTTGCTCTTGTAGAAGCTGCATGAGCTGAATGTTCTTTTTTTTTATTCCTTTCCAAAAAGCTACATACAGAAGCAGGAACTCCTTAAGGGACATGCCAGATCAATCTTGATGTTGAATCTGCAATTTTGATCAACTAAAGTGAGAAATATGCTAACTTTGCTTCAGGGCTCATCTCAAAAGTAACTTTAGGTAGCATGCATGAGACTGGATAAGGACAATGGCAATCAAGAGAGAGGTAAAAGTGGTGTGAGAGAGCCTTAGCTTCCCAAGACATAAACGGTTTTCCTGCTATCTTCTTGAGCCCAACAAATATTTAAGAATTATAAAAACAATTATAAACAAATATGATTTTGTTACATAGCTTAAAACTCTGAAGAAAAACAACAGCAAAATCAACCTAGCTGACCTCCAGCTTCTGAGTGCATCTCATATTTTTTTAAAATATGAGATGCACTCAGAAGCTGGAGGTCAGCTAGGTTGATGTTTCCCAGATAAAGTTGATGTTTCCCAGATAAATGAAACTGCACACGTTTATACTATGAGCGAGGAGCCCTCCATATAAGGGAATAAGGGAAATTGCAGGGTGATGTGTGTGTAAGGGATGTAGTTTTTTTTTTATCTAGCGTTCCTCTTGTTTAGTTTTTATATGTAACTGCTGGATACAGGCCCATAGCCAGGATTTTGTTTCGGGAGGGGCTGGGATTTTGGTTCGGGGGGGGGGGGGCTGAGACTGAGCGGGAGAGGGTCAACCCTAGCAAACCTTTCGTATTGTTAACCCAATACCCATGAGGGTCTTCCTCCAGGGGCAAACCAAGAATGGGCAACTTGGAAGTCCCTGAACAGACTCAGAAGTGGAGTAGGCAGATCTAAAGACAACTTGGCAAGGTGGCACTACCTGGAGGAATCCTCCACCTTGTGTGACTGTGGAGCAGAACAAACAACTCCGCATATGTATGCTTGCCCACAATGTCCTGCCTCATGCACGGAGGAGGAGTTGTTTAAAGCTACGGACAATGCGGTTGCTGTTGCCCGTTTTTGGTCTAAAACTATTTAGTTGCTTGTGATTTCCTTTTTTTCCAGCATTTTAAAATGTATTTGTTATGCAATGCTTTTGACACGAAAAAAAACAAACCCCAATATCGCCATGCATATGGGATATATTGAGCATGGTGATCAGATCATGATAGGAATAAACATAACAGTTTAAATAATACATTTAAGGCTTTTTCACGGACCACCCTGAGAATTTGGGGGGGGGGGTGAAGCCCCTCAAGCCCCCCGTCCCGTCCCGGCTACATGCCTGGCTGGATATCTGAAATCAGGGAGAGGGATGTACTTAAAGGACGTATATGTCATTCTTCTGCCATTTCTTTCCTAAGGAAGGCCTCAGGTTAAGTTTTCCCCTCTATTGCTACTTAAAATTATTGTCCCTGAATAATTCAGTGCCAGTTCAGTGCATATTTTCAGGGAATAAAAAAACAATGGAATTCATTTGGCACAATTTTAATTTTGGTTCTTGGCAAATCGTAATAATGCTTGGTCTCCCATATGAGATAGCTTTAGAAATTCTGTTTTGGCTTTCTTAGACACCTAATAGAAAGCATGGCATGGATCACTTACACTTAAGTCAAGACCATTCTAATAAACATAACCTAGATCAAGAAGTGAAACTGCCATAAAGATTACATACAGTAAATTCCTGTCTATACTGAGCAAGTATATCTGTATGTCTGCTCTGGTCAGCACAGGAAAGGATGGTGGTGTTGGTGTTCATCTGGGCATGGATCAGTCCAAAATGGGTGTGATCCACCTGTCCCCGGGATATTGTGCAATCATAAGAAAGAGGTCACTCTATTTCCTCCTTGCTGGTCACATGGGTTCCCTGTTATGACTGCAAGAAAATTGATGGCCAGGAGCTTACAGGGAGTACCATGGCTGTGAAGAGTGAACATGACAACATGGAGAAAAGGGGGATGATGTAACAGAACCAATATGGTCTTGGCCTGCCTGGATGCCACAAAAGGTTTGGCCTGGTGTGCCTGACCACCATCACAGTCCATCTAGAACTTGTCAAGAGCACAATGCCTTGAATTGTCCCTGAGGCCAGTGGCCAGTGTTGATGTAGCATTGGTCTCAAATCACAGAGAGAGTTAAAGAGTAGAATACATTTCTTATGCTAAGCCAAGACATGAAGCCAACATAGAGGACTATGCCGTCACACCCAGGCACCTTTTAAAGCTTTAAGATGTGCTTCTTCCTTTCCTCAGGTGAACTGCGGGGGGCTTACTTAGAAGCTTTGGAAATCCTAGTAACCAAAGGCACTTCAAGTAGAACAATCAAACAAAATTTTATTTTCACAAAGTCCTTGGCAGACTTGTTACACGTAGTTAAGGTTGCAAATAAAAACAGTCAACTTATAAAACCTTGCAGATGTTCCTTTCTTGTTTTTCCCCTTTAGTTGCAGGTTCAACTTCCTCCAAAGGCGAAGAGATCCTGAGATCTTCTTCACCCTAGCCCTGAGCTGCTATCAGAAAGGTCTATCACTATCTAAGCTCAAAGCTAGTTTTTGAGGCGAAGTTGGTAGGGCTTCTTCCAGTTGAAGAGAAATCATGAGATATTCTCTGCCCCAGTGCTAAGCTACTATTTTTAGAAAGAGCAGGTCTTTCGCTATTTATGCTCAGCACTGGTTTTAAAGGCAGGTCAGTACTTACGATGGCTTTGTCAGAGTTGGCCTGGCTTGGCCACACAAGCACATCTAAGTTGTTTCTTCTTCAGTCTAGTAGGCAAGAGGCTTCTCAAAATGGAGCCTTCTTTCCCCAGGAAAAAGGGCGGTCTCCAGAACAAAAAGATACATTCACAAACCTATAGCAGCAAGGCTTTGCAAACAGGCTACAAACTCTGCTAAGGGTTAACTATCAGGTTGCTGCAGAATCTGCAACAGCCCTGGAAGAAATGCAAACAGGTGCTATTCCTGCAACTATGGGCAACTTGTAAAATCAAAACCCTGGGAGACAGAACAAGGACTATGGAACTGTAGAATTATCTTTCTTCAGTTTCTTATTGGTATAGTTCAGATATAAATGCAAAAGCATAGTTTAATACTGTAGTTTATGTATGTGCCCTCTCCCCCCCTTCTCCTCCAATAGTAGTCTTTTCAAGTTCTGATGTGTGTAAGGAAAGATTGGAAGCGTCAACTTTTATTTTCACTTGCTATCAAAGTTTTCTGTTATCTGAACTTGAACCGTGATTTTAGCTGTACTTTATCTGGCTTGTTCAGAGAAATCAAAGTTAACACCCACCACAGGTTGTTCCATGTTAAGTAGAATGACAAACTGTTTGTTACTCTTCACTTTTCCACACTCTCGAATGCACACCTTGAATGTAAACGTAACAAATCAGATTTATGGTTGCCAGGCCAGCAAAAATCAGTTCCCACTGTGAGCTGGGATTATCTGTTTTGTAAAAAAGAGAGCAACACTGCATACAGTTGACTGAGAACTTCCCTTTTGCAGACCCTACTACAATGTGCTGATGTAGAAATGTGCCATTACGCAATTCATTTTAAGTGTGGCCTGCACAGTGGAGAATTCCCACGGGTTAGACCCATAATGAGGGGAAAGATGATTTATTGGGTTTAAACAGGGTGGAGGCCATCTCCCAGGTGGCCCCTAAAACTGCTGGCTTTTAATTCTTAAAAATATTTGGTCATCTTTCACAGAGCAGCTGTGTCAGCTATGGCTTGTGGCTAAGGAAGTATCTTCTGAAGGCTCACCCAAAAGATTTATATCCTGGAACAAACAAACATTTTAAGCAGTAGTTTAAACAACCATATAAAATAGAAGATCATTCATATTATTTTACCATAAAGTACCTACCTCCTGCTTAGTTCTAACCTACAACTTTTGTGTTCACACTAGTCACATGTGCTTATTATCTGGCTCTTCTTTAAACAGCCTGTTTTACCTTAATTCCTCAGACTTCACTTAAGTCAATCAGCAAACATCAATTTGTTTGACTTTGATTCTCAGCCCTAGTTTAGATATATTCAAATGCTTAAGCAACAGTAGTGGGTTTTTTTTTCAATTTAAAGAAACTATTTTCTTTTCACATTCTCTCCACCTGGGGAGAGTGTGGATGAGCTCCCTCTATCAGCTCCAGCTCCATGCGGGGACATGAGAGAAGCCTCCCACAAGGATGGTAAAAACATCAAAACATCCGGGCGTCCCCTGGGCAACGTCCTTGCAGACGGCCAATTCTCTCACTCCAGAAGCAACTCCGGTTGCTCCTGACACGAAAAAAAGGGCAGATTCTTATGTAATGTCTTTTGCATCTTTTGCACATCTCACTTGTTTCAGAAGTAGTTTTCTATGAATTGTCAGCAACTCAGTTCATGGGCAGAGACTGCACTGTTACTTCTCCTCAGTTTCCATCTGAAGGAAATTAGGAGGTATGTCCCAATGTTAACCAAGAGTGAGCAAGTACTGTTGAGAGATGCCTTGCAATTTTTCAGGCATTTCCTTCAGTCAAAAGTAGGGGGTATTACTTATTTGGATAATAACTCCCAGAATCATGCAGCTAACTTGGCCAATGTCCATGATGGCTTTCTTATACTATATAGTTTTGGGAATTATAGTATAAGAAAGCCATTATTCAAGCCTTGTTTCAAGTAACGATATCTCTAAAACTACCCATTTCACAAGTTTCACAAGTGTTGCAATAAAAATGTAGTATGTGAAAGTTCATCAAACTGTGTCTTTGCGGTGCTCTTTTGATTTATCTCAAGATTCCTCATCAATTTTTTTCAGTGGCCAGTATTCAAAATTTTTCACATTCTACTTAGAATAAGTCTAGGGATGTACAGGCCAAACCTATTTCTCCCCCACCCCCAGATACTTTATTAGTTTTCTTCCTATATTTGTTTTGAAATTTGGCCTGGACATATGGATGATGGCAACTCCAAATTTGTCATCACCAAAACAAATATTTCTTCTCTAATACTCAAGGAGTTAAGCTATTTTGGGAATCTTACCCTAGTGTCAGGAATTATATCATAATGTAGCAGGTGGACAGAAACATTCCCTCCCTAATTTTGTTTTTCTCATGGGTCTCATGGTTTCTATGTCAACACATCCATACACAGGGCCCTTGAGAAGGCCTGGAAGGATATATGTTCTGTCATACGTAACACTGGCATCTCAGTAGCCTATAATAGTACTCCTTCAAATACTTTGCTCATCACCTCTGCCATCTGAATGTCAGAAGAGAACATATCCCCACACTTTCTATGTGTGCACACTGATATACACATATGCGTGGAGATGAAAAGGTGGTGAGTTATAATTATATTTTTTCTGGATCCCAGCAGGGTCTCTTGGCTATGAAACACTGTGTTTATAGTCCCTCAGCAATAGTAAATGAGGTTGAAGATTGAGCTTATTGCATCATTTCCTCAGGTTTCACAGCTGGCATCTTGTTTTACATAGTGGAATTTATATTAATACATGCAGGAGGAAGAGATAGATTATTCAGCTCAGTAATTTCAAAAAGGCTTGTGCACACTTTCACAAAAATTGTTTCCATAAGTTCTTTGATGCAACATAGTCATAACAGAGACTATGGTTAATATGAGCCTTATGAAAGGATGGAGAAGTACAAAGAGTGTCTTTTATCTGTACTTAAGCTGTGTCAACATGGCCAAAATAAAGTGGATTCACAGCTTTTGTGGAGAGTCTACACAACATAAAGCCAGATTCGCAGTGGAAGTGCTGCATCCAGCTGTTACAAAATAGGGGATTTACTCCAGTTTCAGAGGTATGGAAAGCTGGATCCAGCCTGATCCACTGTTCTCACTAACAACAGACTCACTGCCACATCATTGCCATCAAATGGCTATATCCCAGAAGTTTACTGACAATGCCACATTTCTGGTGTAATATAATTTCTGGCATTGAAAAAGTGACATCACCAGCAAGCCTCAGAAAGAGCTGCTTGGTGCAGCAGTTGCCCTGATGTGCCCTTGGACCCAGCCCTCTGTGTACATTAAAAGGGCTCTGGGGATGCTCTTGGACTAAAGCAGAACAGCTCCTGAGTCCTTTACACTGGATTTATCCCTTAGGTGTAAACACAGCCTTAGTGTGAAGTACACATCCTGTTCAGTAGTATACCAGAACCCCATGAGTTCCTCAGAAAAAATATCTTATGGGATACTGATTTGATATTTTAGGTTATCTTTAAAAACTTAGAGGGGAAACACTTTGCAGCATACTTGGACTGTATGAGATTGGAATTTAGAGACGTAAAATTCAGTACAAGTTTAGAGATGTTCCAAGGGGTTTTAAACTCACTTGACAGATGATATGTATAATCTGTTTAATTTAAATCATATTCCATAAATAATGGGTTATAATTATAAAGCATGTACAAAAAAAATCCTGTTATTTTAAAGCTACCAAGTCCTCTGAAATTAGCAGGCAGTCTTGCAAATCTTGGTTGAAAAAACTTGCACTTTGTGATTGGTTTTTTGAAATGGGAGAATGCTAGCAATAGAGTTTTCATAAACAGAGGTACATATCACAATTGCCATAAGAAACACTAGTATTATGCTATTGCTCACTATCAACACATCAAACATATAAGTAAACTATATTCGGATAAATGCTGTAACTCTTTGCAATGACTTCATTGTAAGTAGTATAACAGACTGCACAATAATGGTTTAAATTACTATCTGTAGCTAGGGGAAAGACTACTGATACTTCGTTTTGGCTAGATAGCCAGATGTTAGTACTGCCCATTTAATGGCTGGGATCTTGTTGGAGCAAATGGGTAGTGTAACAATTGGATACAATGTGCTCACTTTCTTCATACTTGCATGGAGCAACAGGAGAAGGAAACAGGATTCATGTGGCATTTCACAACGAGAGTTTGAACCCAGGTTAATTGATTTGGGATAAGCAAATTTATTGTTTTCACACATCAACATTGACCACCGTAAAAATCTGAAACACTGATATAATCTTGACCAGCCCTTTCGAAATTTAGGTCAAGAAATTTACATCTTTCTGAATCCTGTTACATTCTATCCCACTTCCAAAATGGTATGATTGTGCTTTATAGTTGAATCAGTGTTATATATTGTATTTGACAGAAACCCATTACATAAAAAGTTTTTTAAAACCCTTCATAGAGTTATGCATCCTTTCCAAACCTTTTATAGGAATATCTTTCAAATAACCAATTCAAATACTTTTAGCAGCTTTAGTAAAGTTGGCTGTGGTGCATGTAACAAAAGGATCACAGAGATAGCTGCTTACTGGTAGTGACACAGTGGTGTGAGCCCATTGGTGATGTAGATCAGGTTAAATCCAGCTCAGTCCAGCTGTCCACACCTTCAAACCTGCAAGATCACTCCACAGCTTCCAGGAAGCTTCAGACTGAGCTCCATATTCTGTAAATGTGGTTTAATGGCTGGGTGCGTTGCTGAGAAAGGAGATGGTCCATGCCTCTCCAAGGCAGTTCAATCTGAGCACCTGGTTGCCATGGGCACTTTTGCTGATGTCACAATGGATGCCTGCACAAAGCAGCAAGGAGGAGGGGGAGATCCTATGATGGCCAGGAGCTCATAAGAGGTCTGTAACCAGCTAGGAGTTGTGGTGGTGACATGGAGAAAGTTACAACCCATCAGGGCAGATGTGGTCATGGGTAGTGTGATAACAGTTGAATCTGGGCCTGCTCTGAGGGCAGTTGTACAGTGGGCTAACCTGCCCAGTGTAGATGCACCCTAACAATGTCAACAATGTAAAGATTACATAGAAGAATAGAATAGAATAGCTTTATTGCCATTTGTTTAATTTGCACAATGAAATAAAATGCCTGGATGAGTTGGATCCCTAAAAAAACTCTGAGCTTTCTTAAGGATGCAGAACCTATAAAGTTCTTCCAAAGAGGGGAGAAGGCAACCAACGATTCTCTGTGCAGTAGTAGTAACCCTTTGGAGAGCCTTCCTATCTGCCATTGTACAGTTACCAAACCACATGCATATGCAATAGGTTAGGAGACCACTGCATCTGCAGGCTTGTCTAACACATTTTGTGGTACATGTTTCTTCTGTCAACCTTCCATCTGCGCTAATCCTGTTTTATACCTGAGAACTTAGTACCACTTGATGATGCACTGAAAGAAGTGGGTTCATGTCCATGAAAGCTCATGCTAAAATAAAAACCAGTTAATCCTACAAAGTGCTGCAACACATCCTCCTCCCCTTCTTCCCTTCCTTCGTTTTCTGTTTCCTGAATGCCTAGTTTCTGAGAGACTAGTGGAGCCAGGGCAGTAGAGAAGTTCTGTTTTTGATGATGATCTTTTCTAGGGAACAGGTGCTTGTCGAGACCCAACAGTCCATATTGCCCATGCCCCAAAGAAGTCGAGCATTTAAGAAACAGTCAACACAGAGCTGGCAGGTTTCTCTGCATCACCATAATTGTGGACTTTCTTTCTCATTTATCTCCTGTACTCAACTGTCTTTTTCCTTTTGCTATCACAGTCATTGGTTATGTCTCCACTAAGTTTTCTCACTGATGCAGAGTTAATAGGTTCTTGACTACTAATGTTGTGCCAAGGACTAATAATTACCACAAACAATGATTAATATAAATATATACTCTGTTGCTTCCTTATAGTTACAGCTGCTCTGCTAAAATTTTACAATGTCACTGGATTTGTTGAGAAGCCTACTAGTTACATTGTGTATTTCCAAAATTATTATGCACAACAAGAGGAAATCAGAATGCTTAAGTCACAGACTAGGCTTAAGTTTACAATTGCAGGATATTTTTCTTGAAGGCGTGCACCGTTCTACATGCAAGTTCTGAAGATGACATGTCTTCTTGCATGGAAATGTTGCCATTCTTCCTTAAAAACAGAATACCACAGAGAACCAAAAAATGGGGGGAAATATGGATATGCACATTAAAATGATAATATGGAGCAAGAATTTACAATAGTTCAGTGGCGGTTAGGTTTAGTATCTGTCAACTTTACTCCCCCTTGATACATACCTATTTCTGTTATCCCATTCAATTTTTATCTCTGCCTCTTTGAACTCCAGAAAATTGCTTTGGCTTTTAATCCTTTCCAAAGTCTAATACATGAATTCTATGGCCCACATTGTCCACATTACTGGTGTATTCACTAATTTTACTAACCATATACCAAACCTTCTTAAAAGGTAGCAAATTATTGCAATATGTCTATTCAGGGAAATTATTATATATAATTTCATGTATTAAACATAAAATAGCAGATTCACAGCTGCAGATAAGTTGTCCTGCATAAAGCAAGCTATTTCTAAATCATTATTGTGAATCTAGAAAACAAAGAAAGAAACATGGTGAAATCTATACATGTTGTACAACTCAGATGGGATCAGAGAAGAGATGCACAAGAGGTTCCGAGTACATTTCACCTATCCATTTTTCAAGACATTTAGTCTTATGTTTGTAGAACTCAACCCACACAGCCTTGTTAACTAGATTGACAATCCTGGCTAGACAGAGCTGCTGTTTCTAAGTTGTAAATGTGATTGTACATTTCCTGAAGTATGGATTCAGAGTCCAAGCATACTGCTAGATTTCATATTTTGTACCTTAGTGCTTGAGTAGCATCTATGGAACTAAATGAGGGGTTCTGGGAATTATAGTCCAGAAAATAATTGTTCACAGTTTTGTCACTGGTAAGACAAAACCACCCTACGTGTAGCATTCATTTATGGCTTATTTGTGCTAACTGGAGGAATCAACATTGTAGAGGTTTAAATCACACTAGATCTTGAATAATGGAATAATTGTCATTTACGCCTGACCTATATGTAATCATTGTGATAGGTGGGTCAGTGATAGCATTTTCCCCCTTTTTCAGTGGTCAGGGTGTGAAAATACGCAATTTACTAAAATCTAATGCTCACCATTTTTGGCTAAATTGGGGTGCACATTAGATTTGGATAATATGATAATCTTTGTGCTGAACCAACGCGAAGGGGGAAGCTGCTTCAGGAACACCTGGAGCTCCTATTTGAGGGATGTCATCTTTAATTTAATTGCCCTGGCTCAATTCTATTCAAATCCTGGGATATGTGGTTTGGTGAGACATCAGCATTCGTTGACAGAGAAGACTGAAGACATTGTAAAACTACTGCCTCCACGATTCCGTAGCAATGAACCAAGACAATTCATTCATTCTACAGCATAGTTGCATCCCAACTGTTTCTTTTCCATTGCTGTATGCTTTGGTGCTCTTACACTTTTGTTTTCAAAGAGAGAGTTGTAAGCATGCGGCAACTGTAATTCACATCTTTTAAAACTAAATTACTAAGAATGCACTTTTTTGCCACTGCAGAGAGTACAGAAAGCACAATAATCTCAAATAAACAGCTTGAGGGGAGGTCACAGGGGCTTACATGTCTTTACACTAATGCACAGAGCATGGGAAATAAGCAAGACGAACTCCAACTCTTAGCACAGCACCACACATACGATTCTGGCCTGCATAAATAAATAAATGATTAAAGGTCTGGAGAACAAGCCCTATGAGGAGCGGCTTAAAGAGCTGGGCATGTTTAGCCTGCAAAAGAGAAGGCGGAGAGGAGACATGATAGCCATGTATAAATATGTGAGGGGAAGTCATAGGGAGGAGGGAACAAGCTTGTTTTTCTGCTGCCCTGCAGACTAGGACACGGAACAATGGCTTCAAACTACAGGAAAGGAGATTCCACCTGAAAATCAGGAAGCACTTCACTGTGAGGGCTGTTCGGCAGTGGAACTCTCTGCCCCGGACTGTGGTGGAGGCTCCTTCTTTGGAGGCTTTTAAGCAGAGGCTGGATGGCCATCTGTCGGGGGTGCTTTGAATGAGATTTCCTGCTTCTTAGCGGGGGGTTGGACTAGATGGCCTATGAGGTCTCTTCCAACTCTACTATTCTATGATTCTATGCACATTACATTCAGCAGCAAATACTTTTTTGGTTTAAGGGTTTGGAATATTGAGGTGTGCATTAGATTTGAATAAATACCGATAGTTGAAAATGATCTGTTTCATATTTCTTTCAGACTTCTATAAAAGCTGGCTTCGTTAATAATGACTTTATATAGAAGGACTATTACTTTTTAAAAATTTAGCCATAGTGGATTTCTTATCACAGTGAAACGTGTAAAGACTATTCAGTGTTTAGAACAGGTCAAGGAAGAAGATACGATACTACTAGAGCTTGGAATTGAAATACTGTAGTTGCTTTTCAACTTCCAAAGGCAACTTTTATCTATAGTGACTGTCATCTCTCTTTGATATCTAGACTTGCATATTGAAGATATGCATATCAATTGCATATCTTCATCTTCGGCAATTGCTCTAGTGCTATAGTTGCCATTTTGGAATTTTTAACGTAAAGTATTGTGACAGTGGTGGAGACTAGGTGTGATGGGGAAAGGGGGAGAAGTAATCCAAATCTCCAATGAAGTTTTTTTTTAATCGTTTTATTGATACTTTACAAGCAACTTTGTTCAACTTATATATTTTTTCTCCAATATTGTTTTATACCTTACATTAAAAGTGGGTGAACAATGCATAGTAGCGAAAGTAGGAAAGGAAGAGAAGAAAAGGCGACAAAAACAACAACAAAAAAACCCAAAAAACTCCAAAAAAAAAAGGTGAAAGAAAAAAAAGGATGGTAGACACCACACATGAGGTCGTGCAAAGAGTTGCTATAATATTCTATTACTTTCAGAGCCTTCGAGTGACTCCTTTGATTCTTTTCTTTTTTACTTTTCTCTCTTCCTTATATACATATCTGTATATCTGTTTGAATTATGCCTTGGGGCTCTCTTTATTCTATTTTTGTACTGATCATTGTTTTGTACTGATCATTATTTTGTACTGATCATTATTTTTTCTCTTTGTAATTAGTCTAACAGCACAAGTTCTATTAGCTGGTGCTCTATTCAGAGCCAGTTTTTGCATTAGCAAAATTATATCCAGGACTTTGGTGGTCCATTTTTCAATCATAGGTATCTCTTTAGTTTTCCAAATCTGGGCTAGTGTTATTCTGGCGGCAGTGGTGAGATAAAATAGTATCTTGTCTGTATTCTGGTCTAGCTGTGAGTTGTTTATACCTAATAAGAAACATTCTGGTTTAAATTCTAGTTGTTTTTGTAGAATTTTCCCTATTCTTTTATGTATCTTATACCAGAATTTCTTCACTTTTTGCATTCCCACCACATATGCATGAATGTGCCAATACTTTTCTCACATTTCCAACACCTCCTGTCAGTCTTGCCTTTGTTGATTTTGGCTATTTTGTTTGGTGTCAGGTACCACCTGTAAAAAAACTTTAAACCAATTTTCTCTGATCTCAGCTGCATATGCATATTTTAGCTTTCTGGTCCAGATTTCTTCCCACTGGCTCATACTGATTGTGTGGCCTATTTCTCTGGCCCACTTTACCATTACTTCCTCCGTTGACCAAGTGAGTAGTTGTTTGTATATTACTCTTATTAGTTTATTATCTATCTTCAATATCTTATCCCAGAATGTTTCTTCGATTTGAAAGCCTTTCTCACTATCTTCTTTAAATTCTTCATTAATTTGCCAGTATCTTTGTCGGAACACAGGTGCCTTAAAGAGCCACACACACAATACTTAATCTAACAAAAGGTTTATTGCAACTCAAAAACAGACTCAGAGACACTTAACTGCAGTGTCTCTGACCAAAACTCAAAGTTTTAGCCCAAACTGGGCTCAAAAAGAAGAACGGAAAATAATCTGGATTAAATGGATGGATAATCCGGATTAAAACTCAGTCAATGAAATTGGCAGCAAACAACGCTGTAACAGGCTTCCTGGAATACAGCGCTGCACTCAGAGAGTAAACAAAACCAGTCAAAGTTCCAAAAACTGCAGAAAAGAAGGTCCAAACTAACGCCGTCTTCAAAGTGTCTACACAAGCCACAGTCGAGTCAAACCAGGAACAGGGGAAAGCTGCACTCACGATAGCCAATCCAAAGGTAGTTTCCGAAGTGGGTAACCGGAGCCAAAGCCAAGTCAATCCAAAGCCAGGAAGGGAGAAAGCTGCATCCACAATAAGCCAATCAAAACGTCGTTTCCAAAGGTTGTCAAACAGAGCCAAAGTCGCCAGTTCAAAGGTCCAGGAAGGGAGAAAGCACACTCACGATAGTCCAATGTAAATCGAAGAATCACAGGAACCAGGAACACCAAGCTGTAGAGCCAGGACCCAAAGCCCAACAGGAAAAACAGGCAGCGACAAACCTATGCCATAACGACACTTTGCCTTCTGCAAAGGATCCCCATTTCAGACCCCACTTTTAACTTACACATCATTATCCGAAGATGAGCTGGCCTCCACCCCATCGTCATCCCCCACAGCTGTTCCTGTCATCACATGTGAACCCCTGCTATCATCACTCCAGTTCTTCCATCTCCTATCAAGACTTAGGTTTCCCCATGACCTGGGTGTATCACCTGTTTGCCAATCCTCCTGTCCCGAAAACCCCACAAACGTATCACTAGAAGTTGGCTCTGCACACATATCCCTTATTTCTTGTACCCTAGTCCAGTCCAATGTGCCCTCCACATTTTCATCACTCTCAGACCCATCATCCCCAGAGAAACCCAAAAACGACTCCTCCTCTGTGGGAGCAGTAAGTATATCCCAGAGCTGCTGCTTCTCCCATTCCTCATCTGATTCCTGCTCCCGAGTAACCCTCTTAGTGCCTCTATTCACATCCATCCCATCTCCTTCTTCACTCATTAACTCCTCGTCACTTGAAAACCCTTCAAACGTGTCTTCATCAGAAGGTGCCATAAGTATCTCCCGGATCCGTTTCCTTTGCTGTTCTTCATCTGGCACCTGCTCATGATTAACCCTTTTCCTCCTACTAGTACTCCTACTACCTTTTATAATATTGTCTTTATTGCCTTGCTCTAGTGTCTCGATATCTTTTTGCACTGTTTTTAGTTCTTCTTTGATAATTGACTAATTCCTCCTTTAGTTCTTTCTTCATTTCAGACATTTTTTTCTTTAATTTTGTTATATTGGCTGTTTTGTTTATCTTGCATTTTTTGTACTTCTGTTTTTATTTTAAGGATTTCTCTCATTATATCCTTCATATTATAGTCTTCGGTTAACAACTCTTTTCTCCCTTGAGGTTTTTTTCTTTTTCTCTCTCTTTATCCATTTTGAATTTTGACGTGGTCATTCTATTTCTCTTTGTTTGTTCATTCTCCCTTCCCCCCTTCAACGATGAATTTGTGTCTTATACTATTTCGTGTATTTTTTGTGGCCTGTAATGATAGATGCATACTTGGTCTTGAAGGTCAACAGTTTTTCACCATTAAGTCTGTATAATAAGAAGTTGCACCTGCAAGCAGTTCAACCAGTTAAATGACACTTCAATCCATATGGTGGAGAGTTATGAACATCAACATATCTATCAATCAGGTACTGATTAAATCCAAATGATAAGGAATTCTGAGAGCAAACAAATCGTTCCACTCAATGACAATTAAATCCAAATGGTAAGAGGTTGCAAACATAAACTGAATGATCAGGCAAATAGCATTTGAATCCTAATGGTTGAGAGCTACACTAACAAACAAATCAGTCAAATAATTAACGGTTGGATCCAGACTGGTTAGGTGTTGTTGGTACCTACAAATCTGCCAGGCGAGTAACAATTAAATCCAAATAGTAAGGTGTCACAAAACTAAACAAAACAGTAAAGTCAGTGGCCATTAAATCCAATTGATCAGGGGTTGGGAGCTAACAAGTTAACAAGTCTGGGTTCCCCTATAGTATTTGCGAACCAACAAATCGATCAAACAAGTATCAGTAATAGTATTGATCAATCAGTATATCTATCAATATATGGTAATAGGTGATAATTAATATCTCTATATCTTAATTAATATATCAGTCAATGTATCAGGCAAAGTAATGTTAACATTCATTAACATTCAATAAGTCATGTACCCTATTGGTATTTCTCTCTTTGTTATTGTACTAATAATTACTTTCAATTCCTTTTTTTCCAGTTTCTCTTCACAACCTACAGGTCCCTTGTCTTTTCCTAATATTTGTCTTATTCAGTTGGTCTGCTATTAAGTTACAAAAGCTGTAATTGATTCTTCTACATTGACAGTGTTCCTCCTGCAAATTTGTGTACCATACACTTATACAACTTTTGAACTTGCCATATAATATCTTAATCTACCTATTGGAGAGGGTTGCCCTTATTAACCCAGAAAACAATAATTGCAGTGTGTGCAATATGCAGTCCATACAAAAACTGAGGAATCCGTTCCCACTTCCTTTATTTCGAATGAAGTTTTTTTATGAACATATTTGGGAAGTTGATATCAAAGGTGCAAGTATAATACAGCCCCTTTTCCAGTTGGGGATCTGTTCAAAGACCCTCTGTGGATACCTGAAATAATGGATAATACTAATGTTATATTTTGACTATACTTATAATCATAGAGCAGTGGTTCTCAACCTGTTGGTCCCCAGATGTTTTGGCCTTCAACTCCCAGAAATCCTAACAGCTGGTAAACTGGCTGGGATTTCTGGGAGTTGTAGGCCAAAACACATGGGGACCCACAGGTTGAGAACCACTGAATAGAGAAACCCACAAAAATTTCAGGGGAAATAATTTTGGACCATGGTTAAGTGAAACTGGATATCCATGGATAAGGGGTCATACTATTATTTATTTATTTATTTATTTATTTGCTACATTTATATGCCGTCCTTTTCACCCCAAAGGGGACTCAGGGCGGCTTACAAATTAAATTTACATACAATATTATATTAGCATAGTACAATACTGGTAATAAATTACTATATTGTACTGTATCAATATATTGTAATATTAGTAATATTACATGTAAAATATAATATATAATTAATATTATTATATTGTATTATTAGTATATCGTATTACAATATAATATTATGAATATTATATGTATATTAGAACAGAATCAGCTAAATGTATTACATCCAAGCTGCTAGCAAGTGAATTCCTTGTACTGCCAGACAATGTACGTGTTACCATTTCAGAATTTCCACCCACCTGAAAAGAATGATGTTTGCTTCTCCTTACAATCCTTTATTTCGAAGGAGAGCAAGCAAAACTAAAGCACACAGCCATCCAAAATTAAATATTCTTAAGAATCCATTGATTTCAGTTAGCTTAAAAACATGTAACTTTGCATAGTACTGGGATGTAAATCTCAAAAATTAGTACCTATTCAAAAAGAAAATAGTTAAAGCATGTCTGTTATAAAGCCAACCAACTCGCAAACCATATGTTCTGTAATAATTTGCAGGCACGCACATACAGTACATAGACAATTGGTTCCATGATTCCGTGATAAATAAAGATACCTATAATAGTTTGCCAAATAGTTTAAAAGAGAGAGTTATTCGAGATTCAAGAAGCATACTAATCTTGGAACACTTAATTTTGGAGATGGGGAGAGGGAAGGAACGACTCAAAATAAAAGAATTGAAAACATTTTCCTTCGACATAGTAGCTTGTAGTTCATTGTCTCAGACTTAGAAGTTTCATTTCCTATTGGGTTCTAGGCTGGTCTAACCACACAAATAGTTATATGGCCCTAATAGACTGAAAGAGAAAACCATTTCCACCTGTTTTCTCATGGTACTCACTGGTTAACCAATCTAAGAAAGTTTCCCACAACTTCTAAAAGAACATGTCCACTATGTTTAGATAAATTTCTCCTTGTTGGGCAAGAATGATCAGTTTTTTATGGTGGCAGGAGTGTAACATGAGGCTTGGAGCTTGTCTATATGGTCTTAAAAATCCTATCTTGTAGGCACTCTGATCCTGACACATGACATCCATGATGATTCGTTTGAAGTTTTCTTTAAGCTTTAATCCATTTCTGAAAATCTTTACTTTTTACCCTAAAGTTTTTAAAAATCGAGACTTTTAATTCTGTACCCATCCTTCCAGGTCAAATCTCTTCATTTCTGGACGAAGTTAGTAGTGAGAGGACTGAACTTCCAGCTGAATTTTATTTTTGAAAGATTAATGTGTCTGAATACCTGCATTCAATATATCTAATATAAGTGCATGTGCACTTAACAAAAAATACGTTATATGCAGGCATGAAGGTGATTGGGAAAGCAGAGCATCAATGACCTTGGCTGAAAATAGTGTGACTGATTGGAAATTTGGATCTCCCCTTAACAGTGGGGTGAGTTTGCCAGAGGAAAATATGTGGCCAACTTATAGCAATCTCACAGTGATGTGTTACATGTGTGGCAGTAGCAGGATCATTGCAAGGCTATTACAGTCCAGCAAACGTGATGCCAAACAGATTTTTTTTATCAGAGTAGAGAATCCCCCTGGAAGTTGCATGTAATCAACCTCTCCTTTTTTACTGTCTGGTCTCTGCTGAAATTGATCACGTCCACTCTCAATGTAATTGCAGTTATTCCACAAGAAACCCTCTCTTTTTCTTTTAAAAAAAAGGTGTATGAGGAGCATGACTCTTATTTTGAAGAAAAACCAGGGGGTAAGAAAATTATTGCAAGTAAAAAGTGAGGGTGCAAAATGAGATTGAAAGATATGTGATTGCCTGAGGGTTTACATATTTGAAGCAGATGTAAGATTTGAAGTGTGAGTTTTCTGCTTTATAGTGTTGCTGAATACTGCACAAGCTCTAAGATCATAAGTTTAGCATTAAAATAGGAATTGCAGAGTCCACAACACCTCATAAGATCCCAAATAGTTCAGACAACATTGCTTGTTAAACTGAATTATTTATAGTTTACTAGTCTTTGAGACTAGTAGAACTCTCCCTTTAGACAGATTTCTGAAATAAGAGTACAAAATCATGGAATATTACTAATTCAGAATCATGGAAGAATTCTGTACTAGTTACAGATGTACTGTTTTCTCTATATATTTGCATCAATCTACATATAAGAGGTTCGGGATTGGAACCATCTCTGAAAGCAGTAGGAATCATATCCTTGACATTTGTCCTTCTCAAAGGAAAGGACCACTCAGCCTCAACTTTGCCGGTTGGCACAATAATTTAGTATGATTCAATACCTGCATGTCTGCCAAAACATGGCAGATGTATCTAGAAATATGATCATCAAAATAGAATATCTCTGAACAGGATGTGCCGGGGGGGGGGGGGGGGCTTTCTTCACTGCTTTTACATGGATTCCCTCATCCTCTGATTTCTACCTCTTTCCGCTGCATCTCTGTCTATTATTGCAATTGCATTCTACTCAAGCTGACAAAATAGTTCAGAAGGTAGATTAACAAATAGGCTGCCAGAGGTGTGGTATATTATTAACTAATATAAAGTTCTGCCAGAATGTCAGCTTTTCATAATTTGAATTTAGAGAGGTTACTTAAAACATTGTGGATTCATTATTCCTGTTTGCAAACTCCACGTTCATCTATTGCACTACCGAGAGTTCTTCTCACTGCCCAACTTTCTGCAATGTAATTGAATTAAGCTAAAACGAATTCTGATTACTGCAATTCCAGCTGGAATTTGATGGGGGAATTAAGTATTGCTTTCATTAAGCAACCACCTGGGTAAATACACAGCAAAATTCCTTAATCTTCACTCAGAAATTTCTCCTCTGGCACTTTGGTCGATGTTGGCCATTACTGAGGTACCAAAAAACCTTATATGACATTTGTTTTGCTTGTTACTGTGAAATGCCAGCCAGCTCTCTTTTTTAACTGATGGAATTTCTGAACCATTACGGACCTTCGAAGCTACTTTATTTCCCTTCAGGCTTTAAACACTCATATCTGTTTGTTCAAATATAAATTCACACACAAGTAAGTGAAGTCTATTTGAACCTATAGGATTACCCCAAGCTCCCTTTGTGGGACAAATATTCAATTTTTAAAATGGGTTCTGATATAAATATTTAGCAAAGGATTTTGGAGAGTTCTCTTTTTGTGTTCTCTTCCTGTTCCTCATCATCACATTGTTTGGCAATATCATCCCCTGAGATTGTCTCCTTAAAATTCCAGTTAGTGCACAAGCAATGCTTTTTCAGTAAGTAGTTCCTCTAGTTCCTGGAGATAGAGAGAAATAGAACTTGCATATAGTAAGGTAGTGGAACAAGGGTTTGAGACACACTCATTTGTGAAAATCCTCACCCCAATCCCAGCTTTTATCTCTATACTATTAAAATTAATCTAAAAGAAAACGTTACCTTAAATTTCCAGGACAAACACTGGGGGAAACAAGAAAGAAATTAAAATAGTATCCATTAAGCATGTAGATTCCCCTGGTGTGTGTGTCCCAACTTTGTTTTGTTTTTTGTTAGTGACTGCATTTGTATCCTATCCTTTTCCCTCTTTGTCACTAGCACATTTTCCATGTCCATGTGCCCACACAGTTCATCCAGTTTAACATTTTACCATCTAGTTGAAAAAGTAAATAACGTTTTTCCCTTGGTGTTTGTTTCAGCAGAACTTGAAAGTAACAAATTACAAATAACATAGTTACTTCTGTCTGGCTACTTTTTAGGCTACCAAGGCTGCATTAAAGTTACATTTCAAAGCAATTTAAGACCAAACTAATTATATTGGTTGTAATGAACCACCACTTTCAGATTATTGTCAAACATTAACTTTTAAATGTATTCTTATTTAAAAAAATAGTATTTTTTCAAATGTTATGGCTTTTGTCAGTCCTAAATACTCCCCCCCCAACCCAAAATTACTTACATAGAGAAGCAATGTCATTATGTAAGAAGTAATCTGTTAAATTACTTGTTTTCATCAATGCAGTGAAAAAAATGGCAATGTGTTATTTTTAAACTTTTAAACAAGAAACCAGAACTGCTCCATTAGGTTGTCCCCTTGTCCATGTGTCATTATCACTACTCCTTTCTGGCCACAAAGCTCCCTAGAAGTGCTTGGCCATCTCCTGACATGTGTGTTGAGGTCATAAAAGGACACCAATGTCATCAGCAAGGTGAAGGTAGAGCTACCATTATGGGCATAGCAGCATTGGCCGTTCTGACTGCAACAGACATCACAGCAAAGGCCAGGTGCTTACAAGGAGCTCCATAGCTAGTGAGGAGGAACAGCAGCAACAACACAAAGATGACAATGCAGATCATTGCTGGGAAAGGGAAATTGTGGTGGTGTATGCAGTGACAACAGATGGACTGGATGTGAACCAGATGTGACTGGATGTGAACCAGATGTCCAGATAGTCCAAGGATATTCCAGAATACTCCCCAACATAGTTTCATGTAAAAAAAAGTTGAGTTGAGGCCAAAAAGCTGTAGTGCTAGATTTGCAGTGAGTATGGGTAGACTAGCCCTAAGAGAAGACAAATGAGAATTAGGAGGAAGAAAAATGGAGCAAATCCACAGTGGTGCTCTGGCCTTTCATAAGAGATCTTCTTTATGGCCAGCTTTTGGTATGTTCTCCCACATCTAGCCTTCTAGATAGGTGTGACCAATTGCCAAGAGGTAGTTGAATCACCTTACATTTCCATGAATCTTGATAGAACCAGAAAGTCAAGTAGTAGCTTGCATTGGTTGTGCGTTTGGAGCTTGCAGCCATACATGTATGTTTCTTGCTGTATCAGGGTATATACAGTTTCACATTGTTTTTCTTGGAGATATAATTCATTGATTCTATCTGTCACATTTCTAGTCTACCCTTCTTCCTCAGAGCTCAAGCAAAATTAATAATGTTTCTTTAATTTCCTGGGCTTTCATCTGAAACCCAAATGTGCAGACCTCGGAGTGTTTTGGTTTAAAAGTGGATAGAGGAGGCCACACATGGGTTGGGTATACTTCTTGACATACTACCTCAAATAAGTCTCACAGTTTCCTGCAGTGAAGAGAAATTCCTTGCTCTTTGCAAAGACACCAAGGCCCTTAGCTTAAAGTTAGCAGAGAAATGAAAGCGAGCCTACCTTTAAAATCTAATGTGGTATATTTTGCATTCTGCAGACCTCTCATTGGGAAAGAATGGATGAATGCCTATGTGACATCTTAAGTATTATAGCAAACACACATTTTAAGTCCATCAACCTCCTACTTCTGTTCAGACTGTCTGGAGTATTTCTAGGAAATTCAATAAATTTGGCATCATATGTCTATATAGCTGACAGATCTCAGGGCAATTCTCTGACTCTCCTTGCAGTTACATTTGTTTAGATGTCAGAAGTGAAGGCCTGACTTTATTCAGTCTCTTGCAGGATGAATATGATGTGAATCAACTGGTACTCTGTAACCAGTTCCAAGATAGGTAGGGTCTCAAAACTGAACATAGAAAAAATTGGCTTATTCACACTATTGTATCAATATAGTGCACCTTTCAGGGTTTAAAAAACTCTAGCCACTTTTAAAAATATTTATTTGTCAATCTATTTTTTCTTTATTTTCTTTGTTTTTGTTTAGGTGGCTACTTGCCCAGAACTAGCTAGAAAGTTTGTACGCTAAGTAGTTTCCTGTCTGAAACATGGCCATTCTACTTTTTAATTTTAAATAGACATCTTTGTTTTTTTAAATATTGAGATTAAATTTTATAAAATATATACCATGTCACCCCACCCGCAAAAAGCTATGCAGCAGAAGCAGCATTATTACTAAATGTTGCTTCCTGAAAGAGAAATGAGCAGGCATTGGCAAATGCCTCACACATTTTTGCATCCCCTGCCAGATTTCAGTAGCATACACATTTTCCTTCTTAAACAATATGCTTAGAAGTATGAACTCAGAAATGTGCTTTCCTAGCCTTAGAAAACAAGAAAGTTAGGAACTTACTGTTGAAATTATAACTATCAAGTACCTAACTGTTTATGAGGTCTTTAGAATAATAATGTAACTCATTCCTTTTTGAAATAAGCTTGGTCTTGATCACAAGTGCAAATGAGTACAATAACACCACATTTGCAAACTATCATCTGATGACTGTAAATTCTCAACAACTCGAGGTTGAATGGTACAAATGAAATTTCATTGTGACAACTCACTCCAGCTCCAGTTCATCTTCAGTTTGTATGTGTTTCTGGACTTTTTTTAGAATGGAAGCATTGAACCTGTGGTACTTTGCCTCTCCCCCCCGCTCCCCCCAGTCAGGCTATCATCCGTTTGTCCCTCCAGACCTAACATAGAATAGAAAAACAAGATCATCCGCTGTGAAGTTCCCAGCACTGTTTATCTCAGCCTCTCTGTGGCATTCTTGAAACTTGGCAGCTGTGTTGTCTTCTTAACTAAATAAGAACATAGATGCGCATTTGTCTGAGGAGTTCCCACCTCCCTACATGCTTGCATAGGAAAGAAAGAGACAGGAAGCTTTGAGGGTTACTGGAGCTTTCTGATGCAGCTGTCTTTTCTTTAATGCTTCCACACATCCTCATACAGCAAACTGAAAAACCATCTTGAAGGACAGAAACAGAGCCTTATTCAGTTCAGGCTTCTTTCTCCCTTGTCTGATGAAAAACAGAGTAAGTGTTCAAGAAAAGTTAGAA
This sequence comes from Anolis carolinensis, assembly GCF_035594765.1. Taxonomy (NCBI): domain Eukaryota; kingdom Metazoa; phylum Chordata; class Lepidosauria; order Squamata; family Anolidae; genus Anolis; species Anolis carolinensis. Next base: position 179,331,829 of record NC_085843.1, read on the forward strand.
AGGAAAAATCACACCACCACTTCCAGCCCACAAAGAGAGAGTTAAAAAAATAGTTCAGATAAGAATGCTTCCCTCTTTCACTCTGTTTTTGTTTTTACGCAGATACAGTGTACCCCACCCTGAGGTTCTGAGAATCAGCTTACATACAGTTGCAACTCTTTCAGCTTGGAAGTTAAAAATTGATATTTCAGTGGCTCTGCATAAATGTAACAATGCTTTCTTGCGTGTACTTTCTTCTTGGCCTAGTTTTCTACATGTAGGGAATCTTTCCCATTTAAAATGCTGGAGTGAGTGAACTTCTATTGCAGCCTAAAGTAATAGGCTCCAGCTACATCTACACTGCCTGAAGTTGTTTGCTCAAAAAAGTTTGGAGCTAAGATGTGACTGTACTGGCTTCAAGAATCATGGAGCATAAACTATATAAACACATACTTAAACTGATGTAATGGTCATCTCTTTTTCCCAGGGAATCCTAGAAATTACAGTTTTGTGAGAAAGATATAACAATGCCTCAAAAGCCAAAAATTCCACTACCTAATGTTGAAAGAGAAATTCAAAGGATGAAAGAATTTCATTCTGAATGAGTCCAATCTCTCACCAACACCAAGTTCTTAACTGTTGCCTTTTAAAAATGTAGATAGAGAATTGTAAATTTTCCTCATGTGTCACTTTCAGTACATCTTTCCATGTTGAATTCAAACACAGTTTGTAGAAGAGAAGTTCGCCTTTTACAAAAATGTAAGCTTTTTTGCTTCGGATATTTCTCACATCTGTTTATAGCAATAGAATTAAGAAAACAAGTTGTGGATAAGAATACAACTATATATTCATCTTTAGAATATGGGTTAGAAAGTCACAGTCCAGGCAATCCCCAAGTTATGAACAAGATAGGTTCTATAGGTTTGTTCTTAAGTTGAATTTGTATGTAAGTTGGAACAGGCACATGTTTTAAGTGTAACCCAGGCCAAAATATATAATTTAGCTTTAGATAGTATAGAGTATTAGTATAGTATAGATCCACGTGGTGTTTGTTTTGCCCTCTGTGCCCATTCAGAAGATTTCACCTCACTTTCTTTCTCTGTGAGAATGGGATTTCGAACATTTTGGCTTGTTGTGGATGAAAGGATTGGTGAGAAAGCTTCAATTGAAATAAGTTTCCTCCATGATAACTCTTTCAGGAGTGAATTTCTCTTCCTAGGGATATATATCTCTCACTTCCTGTTGTCTCACCCCGTTCTTCACTATGAGTCGTTTGTAAGTTGGATGTTTGTAACGCGGGGACTGCCTGTACTCTCCATAAATAAATGAGTAGTCACTCAAGAGTCTATTCTATATTATCTTCTGCTAATGATTAATAATAACCTTAAATTTGCTCAGGATGTGAGTGACAATAATTACCTCATTCCAAGAAAGTGACGTAGCCCCGATGACACCAGGTCTGGGAGCCAATAGCTGGATAAGTAGTCAGGAACATTGATTTTCATGAACAGTCCACAATCTACCTACAATCTTCTTGCTCTTTTAGAATTTAAGTCCCTATCAAAGCCAAAGACATGGTATAGTGTTAAGATTCCTGAATTTTCTTGAATCTTATTGCCACTGAGTAATTGGAAATGACATTCTGGCAGAACTTACTGGGACACACATGAATAGCCAGGTGCAAGAGTACAACTCTTGTGAAACACAGTTTCCATATACAAAAACTTTAAATCCAAATTATAGGTGTCCAGTGCTGCCCGAAAAGGTGACATGGGTTCTTGTTGCCACAGTTTTAAAATAGCCTGCAACGTCCATGGTGTGCAAATACACATTGGAGCTGCTCAGACAAGTACAGTCAAGTCTCGCTTATCCAACATAAACGGGCTGGCAAAATGTTGGATAGGCGAACATGTCAGATAATATGGAGGGATTAAGAAAGCAGGGGCAATCACTACCTTTTCTCTCCTGGCCTGGAAGAGCCCCAAGCCCTGCCCCTCAGCCATGCAGGCCATAGTCCTTCAGGTAATAGGTGGCTTGCACTGCCCAATGCTTTGGCCTCCCTCCCTCTGTCTCGTGTCTTTCGCCGGAGTTGCTAAGGCACTGAAGGGCCCTCTGCGCATGCTCCAACAGCCCTAGAATGCTGTTGTCAGGCAACCAAGATTGTTTGCCAGTGTTGCTAAGGCACTGAAGGCTACATCGCCTTGCCTTTGAACTAATGGGAGGCCACACCAGAGGATTCCTTTGCCCCTTTCCTGAAGCAAGCATAGAGAGCATTGGATAAGACAGAATGTTGGATAATCGAAGGTCGGTTAAATGAGATTCCACTCTTAACAGTTATAAATTGTGCTGTGTACTGATCCTTTGATGTGTGCAGAGATGGGCTAGAATCCTGGGATATTTTCCTATTACACAATTATAGTGCTATGATTCGACTGTAGTTGGGATTTGTGGTTTAGGGCCAGATAGCTTCACTGCTGCCAAATAATAAAACCCAGCATCCCATAGGATAAATTGGAATCATAGCACTATAACAGTGTAATGGAAAAGGGAACCACATTGGCCAAATCCATCCACATTTCAAGGCTTTTTTGCATAGTGTTGTATTTTGAATCTTAGGGTTCTTTGTGGCCATAACCCCAGCAATGAATATTTTCCTAGAATGTGGTGGGTAGTGTGAAACTTAACAAGCATCTTCTCTAGATTTTATCTGGAAATTAGGCGGTTTCAGCTGCCTGCTTTGTCCTATCTTTCTAGGTTCAGTTTTCACTAGAGTTTGTAGCCAGAATTACTTTCTTTGAAAGGAGGATAATAGCAACTATAGATCCATACAGACACACACACAACTACCACAAATCCATCTATCCCATTAATTACATAAAAAATGGAAATCCTTCTATTTCAGGTCTGAGGAGCTTGTGATTTACCAGACGAGGCTTTTTATGTTCCCTCTTGGCTGGGATGGCAAGAACAGAGAGGTTTTCACAAAACTCATCAGACTGCGACACATGGCTGCTGGGCTGTGTTGTGATCAGTGATTGGGCCAGAAGTAGTGCAGGCCTGTAGTAGAGACTCAATTTGAACTGACCTTGATAGGCTTCAGGCCCAACCATAAACGGCTCCTGCAAAACAGACTGATTCTGTTGCTCTGCCGCCTTGCCACAGTTCAGCTGGATGCCTCCCCCTGAGGTCCGCCCCCACTGGCTGTAAATACCAGACAGGAAACGGTTCCCAGACCTAGCTGGAGAGAGACAACATCTCATTTTCTAAAGACAGCTGACTAGAGCAAGGTCAAGTAAAGCTTAACTTTGTAGCTAAAGTTTGCAACAAAATCCAGGATATAATCCCCCACCACACACACTGCCCCCTGTTTTTTTGTGTTTTTAAACATGAAGACAGGATGTGGAAATAGAAGCATCCTCTGTTCTTCCTTTCCTTGCTTAGAGCTGTCTCTTTGGGAGTTTCTCTTTGATTCATATCGTGAGCCAGGGTTTGTGGTCAGGAGCTCCCCACCTGCATCCCTTCACCTCATCCTGGTTCAGGTTGGGAAGGGCCAGCTGTTTCCAGCCATGAACTTCTCCAGCAAAACCAGGTCACAGAGTGAGGCAGGACATAACCCACTCTATTCCTGGTCATACTAGAGGTTGTTTTCAACATTCTTTGTCTCAGCAGCCCCACAAAGCATTCACTCAACCAGAGAAATCAGCCATAGCAGAGCACTTGATGAACCAACCTGGACACAGTATATTATTTGAGAACACAGAAATGCTTGACCACTCCAACAACTATCATGTCAGACTACACAGAGAAGCCATTGAAATCCACAAGCATGTGGACAACTTCAACAGAAAGGAGGAAACTATGAAAATGAACAAAATCTGGCTACCAGTATTAAAAAACTCAAACATTAAACAGTATTTTATTTATTTATTTATTTATTTATTTATTACATGCATTTATACCCCGCCCTTCTCCCCGAGGGGACTCAGAGTGGCTCAGTAGATGGGAAGCAACATTCTGAGGGCAGAGGAGCCCCAAGGATGGCTAATGACTCTAAACAAAGGATGCCTCCCAGGCGAGAGACAAACCTTTCCAATGCTAATTAGGGTGATTAATTGCAACATTAACGCTGGCTTCCAACTGACAAAGGACTCTTGTCACACCCTGGACTCTCCACAGATAGATATTTACCTTCCTTGCCTAGTTTATCCATGCCTCACAACCTCTGAGGATGCCTGCCATAGATGTGGGTGAAACATCAGGAGAGAATACTTCTGGAACATGGCCACACAGCCCAAAAGACATACAACAACCCCATTCTGTTGTCTTTCACATTACAGAATTATTGCACACGCTATTGCTGCATCCTATGGAATACAGGGGTTTATAGTTTGGAATGAGGGGATTGGGGAATCTTTTGGGGCAGGTGAATAATTCTGTGGGCCTCTCCTTGATCTGCAGAATCTGGGAACCCATAGAATGCAACCATAACAGTTATAGTGGAATCATAGCACCATAGTTTTGTAGTGTGAAAGGACCCCATATTAGGCCACTTGTCAGAAGTGTGTAGTGAGCTTCCACTTTCCTTTTGTAGATTCAAGCAAATTGTACAAATCAAAGATATTCTGTTGTCTTATCAAAAATAAGAAGAAATAATAAGAAGAAAAGAAAATCTGTATGAGACTGACAACTAAAACTTCACGGGGAACGCTATTTAACTCAGAGGTAGAGCAAAGGAAGTTGTACTGGTTAGGCAAATGTGCACGATGCCTCTACTCTTGCAATTTTTGTCTACAATTCTTAATATTTTGCATTCTGATTATTGAGAAGGCAGAGTATACACTATGGAAGCTATGCTGGAAGAAAATTTAATAGAAAACACAAGTGCAGATTTTCTTCCAGGTGTTTGTAAATATATTTAAATATTGGTGAAAATGTGAAAGCTACAGTGCTGAAAAAGGTTACCTTTGTAAATTATAGTTACCAAGATTTTCCAGCCAACATAACCACTAGTTCTGCTAACTGGGTAAGTCATCCAAAAAAGTAGCATTTCTAAACTCTGCAAGTGCCCATTCTCGTTTTGTATTAAATGTTTGGGTACAGATATCTTGGAAACCTACCTGGTGTAGTGACTTGAGTGTTTAACTGTGGAAACCAGAGTTTGAACCCCTGCTCAGCCAAGGAAACCCACTAGATGACTTTGGGATAGTCACTCTCTCAGAATAGAATAGAGCTTGTATGAATAGAGCTTGAAGACATACAGCAATTTATGCCCACCTGCAAAACAGGTGAGGCTTCTTTCAAATGTTAAGGAAATGTAAACATTAAAAAGTAGTAATCTTTTAAATATCGTTAGCATTGGATAACACTAGTAGGTTATACTCTCCAAGTATTTTTAAAGAACATTCATCGAATGTTGTGAATGTACACTTTTCATAATTGACAAGACATTCCAATGAAAGAGCAATTGGTCACAAGAATATATGAGTAATGGAATTAAAATAATGTAGCATTATCCTGAAAGCTTGCTCTTAAAGCTGGTTGGATCGACACATACACAATTACTGAATTACGTATACTTAAATGAAACATCATTCACTAGAACATCATTCAACCATGCTCCAATTGCCACCAGAATTGAGCCCTTCCCCCTATGCAATGGATGCTGGGGAGGGGAGAGGTTTACAATTATGGCAGTACAGTTAGATCCCAGTGTATCCCAGATCCCGGGGTGAAATTGGCTCTGAAGAATTCGAATGCACACATTCAAATGTTGAATTCAGAATGGGAGAGATGCTGAAAAACACCACAAGTGCATTGCTGGCTACCAGGGGACTGACTGATCTGCTGCGAGGGGAATAACTGATTACCTCCACTCCAGTCACTTTCCTTTTTTTCACCTCCTAGAGCTTTGGAGTGCTGGTGCGCATCCATCCCTGTAATGGAAACATACAAACCAATCCATGATTCATATAATCACTTTCTTGGTCTCAAACCAATTCCAGACCTCCTCTACCCTTTCCAATATGTTGAATCCAAATACATATCAGTTCCGACCAGCCAGTGCTTCTAGTTGTCGGGGAGCATGGACATTCTAGTCCAAAAAAACAGTTGGAGGAAAATGTGTTTCCCCTCCTGATTTAAAAATGTCATCCATTCCTTAAGTAAATGAGCATATGAGGAGGAAAATGGGGACACTTTGCAGTAACTTCCCCAGGTTTAATTTGGGGATTGAGAAATGAATACTCTTTCAGTCAGCATAAAAAAGAAGGAAAAAGAAGAAGAGAGAAATATTGAACTTTAAACTATTTGCCAAACTACAGAAACATTTTTATAGTAAGGAAAACTAAAATACTGTTTTAAATTTCAAATACTGTGTGTATTTTGGCAGCTGTTGAAAGCATAAAGGAATTGAAAGGTTGCCAGGTTTTTCTTAAATGTGGACTGTGACTCATTTTGGACTATTCGTTTTAAGGTGGCAAAACACTAGCAGGTTCAAATCATGCCATTTATTTCAAACTAGATTTCTAGTGACTTTTGTAGGTGAACAACACAGGAAATGCCTTCAACACACCCACTTCACTCAAAGTCCAAAAATGCAGAGCAGCTTCTTTCATTGAACTGGGCTGTTGTCTCCCCACTGTTTCAACATGTGTGACTTATGGGGAAAGCATCAGTCTTGATAGTTACCAGTGAGGCATACAAAGATATTTTGCTGCCATTCACTAAGGAAAGCCTGGATTGGCTTTTAAGTGCCTAAGCAGCAAATTCAGGGGGCTCTAGTTACATGCCAGCTGTGGACCTACAGCTGGGTCACTGTTGCACAAAGTAACTGGAAGTGTTTGTCACAAGGATTCATCAATGAAGGAGTAAATATTAACATCATAATGGTGCAATTTTTAATGAGAGATTTCTTTTAAAGTCATCTGGGTCCTGTTTGGTCTAAACCAACAGCTAGAACCATGGGACCTTGTTTGTTTGTTACATTTACACGATTTCTTTTCTCCAAGTGAGCTCTCCTCTGATGTACACATCTCTCCTCTTTCCTATTCTAACTTCACAACAAACCTCTCAGGATGAGTGAGGCTAAGACTGTATAGCTTGAAGTTACCCAAAGAGCTCAGTGAAGAAAACAACCTGTATTTTGCAAGTTCCATATGTACAAAGACTCTCTTTCATCAACTCTAGTTATCAGATTTTGTCTGTGAAACTTAGGATGGTTAACTGTCCTGAATGTGCTGTACATGAGTGGTAACAGCAAACGTTTTACTAAGCCCTATTACACCTTCCACGGATGGCTGTCTCTCCAGGTCTCTACCTCCAGAAGGTAGTCAAAAGAGTATCATGGGGAAGATCCCACCCGTATTTGTCAAATTGAAGACTGGCATTGGTTAATCATGTGTAAAAGAGGACATTTTGGCAGATGTTGCTTGTCACATGGAACTGGATAATTAGCAACACAACTGGATAATTAGCAACACAAGTTTAAATTCCCTCTTCTACACAACCAGGTAGAAGAGCCTTCTCCAGATTTAATTTGGCAACTCTACTGGTGTTAATTTGTTCACTTTTTTCCTAGATTGATTCAAACCAAACCAGGGTTTGCTGTTTAACATGATAATACAACCAGGTAGGGAGCCCCAGGTGGCACAGTTGGTTAAATTGCCATGCTGCTAAGTTTGCTGATTGAAAGGTCGGTGGTTCAAATCCGGGCAGCAGGGTGAGCTCCTGCTGTTAGCCCCAGCTTCTGCCAACCTAGCAATTTGAAAACATATAAATGTGAGTAGATCAATAGGTACCGCTCCGGCGGGAAGGTAAGGGTGCTCCATGCAGTCAATGCTGGCCACATAACCTTGGAGGTGTCTATGGATAACGCCAGCTCTTCAGCTTAGAAATGGAGATGAGCACCAACCCCCAGAGTCGGACACTACTAGGCTTAATATAAAGGGTAAACCTTTACCTTTACAACCAGCTACAACACTCTTTGATCTTGTATGAGCAGTCCTCCATAAAATACATCTTCAGTATCATCTTTTTCTGTTCTCTTTTCTACAGCTGCTATGATTTATTATCTTGAGTACACAGCAAAGTGCACATGAAGTTATGTAATGAGTTGATTTTGCTGTTAAAAATAATTGCCAGAGTGGGGGAAATTTCAAATACTTTGAACTCACTGTAATGTCCCTGTGGGGCCCTGTGTCCATCCACAGCCATGTTTACATATGAGAGCAGTCAAACGTTTAAACAGACTTGGCTGTGTGTTAATTAAAGCAACAGTTATAGTCTGATTTCCGGCTTAATTTTCCAGTAAGGTAAACCCCCGACTAGTATTGGTTTAAACAAGAATATTAAAGCAAAAGCTTTCTTTCCCTCTAAAATTTAATTTCTTGTTGCAGAAATTTCATTTTTGCAGCTCTGGAATTCAGAATCCTGTCCTTATTAATGTAAGGGGAGAGCCTGCCAGCTCTCCCTGACCCCCAAAACACAGTAGGATTTGAAAAGATGCATTGGCTGTAGCCAGAGAGTGAGTGTGTGTGTGTGTGTGAGAGAGAGAGAGAGAGCTAGAGGGGGAGGGAGAAAAGCTAGAAAGTGAGCTTGATGTAGTGCTTTATGGGTTAGAAAGGCTTTGAGACATTGCTAGGCCATTGAAAGCCACTGGGTAATCTTGAGGAAGTCCCCCCCCTCAAAGCCCTGGAGAACCCCCCCCCCTGCCAAAAAAAGCCAACAACCCCATGACATGTTTGCCTTGGGGTCTTATAAGTCAAAAAATGACTTGAAAGTACATGACAACAACAGTTGATGACAGCTATGCCCAGATAGTCAAGATCAATTCAAAATATGACAATAAGTAGATTTGTATGATGATATTATAAGACAGGGCTGTAATGAGCATTTTCATTGGACACCCCCCTGCCCCTGGATTCACTACAGGCTTTAATTGTCACAACCAAAATTTAGTGATGACACAGAGATTCTCATCAATTTGGTTTTTGCCAAAATTTAGCAGGGGCTACACCAGATCTTTATCATGTTGAATGGTGACAGAACACCTTCCCACAATATAAAGCCATCTTAATCCTCAAAGACCATCATGCCTTCCAAAAGGAGAAGGAAAATCAGAAACACTGGGAGGAGGGGGTTACACACCTAGTCCCCTTGGTCATTTTGGTGGTGGTAGCAGCAGTGCAAATTTCATGAATGGCAGCATCAAAGATAAGCAGTGAGACTTTGCAAAAATGGTCATGGGAGGCCACACCTGGACCACTCCTGCTGTTAGCTTTTTGTGAACTCTGGCACAAGGGGACCTATGCTCTGCGCTATTGTATAGGTTTTCTAAAAGGAGGAGTTGCTATCTTGTTTGAGCACCACCAAGGCAACTGGTCAAAGGGTGGTTGTGTCCCTTTCACTTCAAGTACTTGCCAGGTGACACAACAGTTTTCATTTTGCCTCCCAGCCAGAGTCCTCAATCTGCTAGGGTGATGACAGAGCTACTCTCAGATTGTCCACAGGCACTTCACTTCCAGCCCACCAACCCTGATGCAACATGTCCATCACAACATAACTTTTAGGAGTAACTACCCAGTTTTACCCTTTAATCTCTATCTCCAACTAAATAAAACCCAGAATATATTAGAGTTCACGCAGAGGTGAGGAGAGGAAGCAGGAAAGCAGCTTGCTCCTTGGTTTAGGTAAGGCCTGTCTAATATTTCTTAAAAACCTGAGAGTGTGCACTCTTTTCTTAGATTGCCTACTCTTTTCTTAGATAGCCTTAAAAGCCTTAAAAACCTGTGTTTGTTGGACTCTTTACCTTTAAAATCCTGAGTCTGGGCTGATTCTTGAGTGTGGGCTAGCTGTAATTAAGGCTTGCTGTTCTGCCATTGTTTGGAAGGTGAGGCAAGGCTATTGTTATTGAAAGTGTTGGCTTCCTGTTGAAGCTTTCTGAGCCAGTGTCGCTCGCGCCTGACAGCGCTCGCGAACCCACCACTACAGTAAAACACATTCTTACAGTATATACAATAAACAAAACAACTTTAAAAATACACACACAGGAAGGTGGATAGCATTCTGCCCATAACACACACAATCCTCCTTGGTCACATACTTGCCACCACATGCACCAGTTGTGGCATGTTCTGCTTTTTCACACAAAAACTAGTCAACTACATCTGCTCCAAATGCAAACAGATGACTCTGATGGAGCAGAGGATCCAACAGCTCGAGCACCGTATTAAGACCCTTAAGGACATTCAGGCACTCGAGCTCTTCTTGGACACTGCACAACACGCTGCTGTAGATCTGCAGCCTGCACCACACCAACACCACCATGACCATGATCAGGAACCTTATGGGGAGATCAACTCAAAGGTAGACAACCCTCAGGCTTGGAAGGAGGTCACCCATAGAAGGAGACACAGGACCAGGCAGCCTCCGCAGAACTCCTCTGCTCAGCTGCATTTACACAACAGATTTGAAATTCTAACACCATTAACATACAATCAGGAAACACACCTTGTGGAGGACCACAGTTTCTTAGATACCACTCAGTGGGCCACCCTTGATCAGGGGATAGCCCTGACGGGGACAGTGCATCACCACATTCACACTTATGTAATCATGCAAATGCTCCATCCCCAATCGTAGACCAGGAGCAACAGGAACATCCTTGGGAGAGTAATGGGCTCTCGGATGTATCTCAATGGATTGTCATTGATGAATGCACTGGGGATGTTGAGGAGGAGGACAACACTTTACACCTGCATGATTCACTTCAACAGGAACACTCTTCAGGAGACATACACACTGTCTTGCACAAAAGGGACCCTGTCAATCCTCAAAGGAAACAGGTCTTGGTAGTAGGTGACTCCCTCCTTAGAGGAACGGAAGCCATCATTTCCAGACCGGATGGGATGGCTCGAGAAACATGCTGCCTCCCGGGGGCAAAAATACACCATATCACTCAGAGGCTCAGCAGGCTCCTAAAGCCCCATCACCCTCCCCACCTTATGTTGATTAATGTAGGTACCAATGACACTGCTAGGCATACTTTTCAAAAGATCACAAATGATTTTCGAGCTCTGGGAACAAAGCTAAAACTGTATAATGTACATGTGATCTTTTCATCCCTCCTCCCTGTTGTAGGACACGGCTCTACAAGGGCTGGAAAAATAGTACAGGTCAATAACTGGCTCAGAAAATGGTGCCAAGAGGAGCATTTTGGCTTCCTTGACCATGGTCTACTCTTCCAGGAGGATGGCCTATTGGCAAGTGACGGGGTGCATCTCACACAAGTAGGAAAACATCTTTTTGCACACAGACTCACAAACCTCATCAGGCGCACTTTAAACTAGATCCACTGGGGGAGGGGAACAACAGCCTGGCGAACACTATATTACCCACGACCACAGGGAACCGCCAAAAGGCTAAACGGAGGGCTGCACAAACACAGCAAGGACCAAGTACAGAGAGCACAATAATCCCAAATAAACAGCTCAAGGGGAGGTCACAAGGGCTTACATGTCTTTACACCAATGCTCAGAGCATGGGAAATAAGCAAGACGAACTCCAACTCTTAGCACAGCACCACACATACGATGTCATAGGCATCACTGAAACCTGGTGGGATGACTCCCATCACTGGAATGTAGCCACTGAGGGCTATAACCTCTTTCACAGAAATAGAACAAAAGGGAGAGGAGGGGGAGTAGCTTTATATGTCAAAAACAGTTACATTGCAGAAGAAATGCAAGACTGTAATCCGGGAAACCAGCTTGAAAGCATCTGGATAAGAATCAAGGGAACCGGGACTCAAAAAGACCTTGTCGTGGGTGTCTACTACAGACCTCCGAGTCAGGATGAAGGACTTGATGAAGCCTTCTGTAAACAGCTGACCAAACAGGCACAAAGAAGAGATATAGTAGTCATGGGCGATTTCAATTCTCCCGATATCTGCTGGAAAACAAACTCAGCCAAGAGTACAAAGTCCAACAAATTCCTCACTTGCCTTGCAGACAATTTTATGGTCCAGAAGGTAGAAGAGGCAACAAGAGGACCAGCAACTCTTGATGTAATCTTAACAAATGTGGAAGACCTGATCAATACAGTTGAAGTAGTTGGATCCTTAGGGGCAAGTGACCATGTGCTCCTGGAGTTTGCAATACAAAGGAATGCTGAAACTAAGATAAGTCAAACACGCATTCTCGACTTTAAGAGAGCTGACTTCCCAAAAATGAAGGAATTACTGAGCAGCATTCCATGGACGCCAATATTAAAAAACAAGGGAGTTAAGGATGGATGGGAGTTTTTCAGAAGTGAAATACTCAAGGCGCAAATGCAAACAGTGCCAACAAAGAAGAAAAATAAGACAAGTGCAAAGAAGCCAGAATGGATGTCCAAAGAACTTCTAACTGAGCTAAAGCTCAAAAGTGACATGCACAAGAAGTGGAAAAGGGGAGAAATCACCAAAGAAGAATTCAAACGTATAGCCAACACCTGTAGGGAAAAGGTTCGCAAGGCTAAAGCGCAAAATGAGCTCAGGCTTGCCAGGGACATAAAAAACAACAAAAAAGGCTTTTTTGCTTACGTTGGTTGAAAAAGGAAGAAAAAGGAGGCGATAGGGCCTCTGCAAGGAGAAGAAGGGGTGATGGCGACAGGGGACAGGGAAAAGGCAGAACTGCTCAATGCCTTCTTTGCCTCGGTCTTCTCACAAAAAGAAAGCCATCTTCAACCTCAGCAACATGGAATGGACGAAGGATTGGGGGAAATCCAACCCCAAATAGGGAAACAAGCTGTCCAGGAACACCTGGCCTCTCTAAACGAATTCAAGTCCCCAGGGCCAGATCAGCTACATCCAAGAGTATTGAAGGAATTAGCGGAAGTTATTTCAGAACCACTAGCAATTATCTTCGAGAGTTCTTGGAGAACGGGAGAAGTCCCAGCAGATTGGAGGAGGGCGAATGTGGTCCCTATCTTCAAGAAGGGAAAAAAGAACGACCCAAACAATTACCGTCCAGTCAGCCTCACATCAATACCAGGCAAGATTCTGGAAAAGATTATCAAGGAAGTGGTCTGCGAACACTTAGAAACAAATGCGGTCATGGCTAATAGTCAACACGGATTTACCAAAAACAAGTCATGCCAGACTAATCTGATCTCTTTTTTCGATAGAGTTACGAGTTGGGTCGATACAGGGAATGCTGTGGATATAGCCTACCTGGATTTCAGTAAGGCCTTCGACAAAGTCCCCCACGACCTTCTGGCAAATAAACTAGTAAAATGTGGGCTAGACAAAACTACGGTTAGGTGGATCTGCAATTGGCTAAGTGAACGAACCCAAAGGGTGCTCACCAATGCGTCATCTTCATCATGGAAAGAAGTGACAAGTGGAGTGCCGCAGGGCTCCATCCTGGGCCTGGTTCTGTTCAACATCTTTATTAACGACTTAGACGAAGGGTTAGAAGGCACGATCATCAAGTTTGCAGACGACACAAAACTGGGAGGGATAGCTAACACTCCAGAAGACAGGAGCAGAATTCAAAATGATCTTGACAGACTAGAGAGATGGGCCGAAACTAACAAAATGAAGTTCAACAGGGACAAATGCAAGATACTTCATTTCGGCAGAAAAAATGGAAATCAAAGATACAGAATGGGGGACGCCTGGCTCGACAGCAGTGTGTGCGAAAAAGACCTTGGAGTCCTCGTGGACAACAAGTTAAACATGAGCCAACAATGTGATGCAGCTGCTAAAAAAGCCAATGGGATTCTGGCCTGCATAAATAGGGGTATAGCGTCTAGATCCAGGGAAGTCATGCTTCCCCTCTATTCTGCCTTGGTCAGACCACACCTGGAATACTGCGTCCAATTCTGGGCACCACAGTTGAAGGGAGATGTTGACAAGCTGGAAAGCGTCCAGAGGAGGGCGACTAAAATGATTAAGGGTCTGGAGAACAAGCCCTATGAGGAGCAGCTTAAAGAGCTGGGCATGTTTAGCCTGCAGAAGAGAAGGCTGAGAGGAGACATGATAGCCATGTACAAATACGTGAGGGGAAGTCATAGGGAGGAGGGAGCAAGCTTATTTTCTGCTGCCCTGCAGACTAGGACACGGAACAATGGCTTCAAACTACAGGAAGGGAGATTCCACCTGAACATCAGGAAGAACTTCCTCACTGTGAGGGCTGTTCGACAGTGGAACTCTCTCCCCCGGGCTGTGGTGGAGGCTCCTTCCTTGGAGGCTTTTAAGCAGAGGCTGGATGGCCATCTCTCGGGGGTGCTTTGAATGCGATTTCCTGCTTCTTGGCAGGGGGTTGGACTGGATGGCCCATGAGGTCTCTTCCAACTCTACTATTCTATGATTCTATGATTCCTCATATTCGTCCATTATGTCACCTTCCCCTTTTCACCTTTTCTCTCACACTTTTCCTTCGATGGTTACTCTTCTGCCCACATTTCAGTTCTGAATGCTTTGAGGTACAGGACTATATTGTTCCTCTATAAATAATAACCACTTTCCATCCCATTTCTAATATATGTACTTTGGTGACATAGCACATATATTCTGAGGATAATTGGAAACATCCTTTATTTACAAATAAAAAAACCCCATTGCAAGGGTCCACTTCATAAACAGGCAGGGGGCAATCCTTCTTTCAGGATCCCAGCCACTGCCAGCTATAAACCCTTGAGTCTGTACGTGTGCATGTACTATATGATGTGTCACTGAGCAATTCAAGTCGAGCAATTCACCACTCAGAAAACACTTTCTTTATTTAAAACAGAGAACTATTTATTTATGGTTACTTTAGTCCAAAAATCATAACTTGTGGCAATAGTTTTCTTCTTCAGTTTCACTTATATACAATATAAACCATATCTTTCATTCTTCAACATTAACAACTTGACTGAAACTTTGTCTCTACCCTATTCCTTCTCCTCAGCTCTTCCTCACTAGAAACCTCAGATCTGACTCAATAATAGTCACTTTTTCCTTCAGTATTTCAACTGAAGTCCCAAACTTAAACTAGGATCCTTTTCCTTCTAGCTCACCCGGCTAGAGACTATCATAACTGAACCTCAGACACACACATCTTTTCTCTAGTTTTCCTCACAAGAAACATCAACATAACTCTCCTCTTTTTAAAAAACCTCATCTCCTTTTTTCCTCCAGCTAGCTCCGCCCCTTTCACTAGCTTAGAAATTGTTACATTTCTACCGAAGCAGCTACGTTACCATGGTGACACATGGCCAATCCTCAGTAGCTAACTTCTGCCCACTTTTATCTCAAAATCAATATTAAACAACATAGGCAAAAATTATCAATAAAATAAGGCTTTCCGTTACACCCATTAATGACATTATAGATTATGTTTTTGTTGTAGACCACCTATATTTGATATGCAGCCTGGAAGCATTACTCTGGACTGATGGAGTGATAAAATATACAATGCTGAAATTTTTATATGTTTTTCTTCTCTACATTGAGAGTTTAATCCTCTTTAAAAAGAGCAAAGGAAGATCTGTTTGGAAGAGTTCTATAAATGGGAGAAGAGAAAGGGTGGGAGAACAACAGAGAGATAGATTTTCCTAACTGAAATAAAAGTATAGTCTTTTAAACACAGAAAGTTGGTGGAGTGGGGAGGAAGGAGAAAGAATTCTCCATTTTCCCTTCATCTCTCATTTTTTGGCATTCAGCCAGGGATTTCACTGTTAGTTGTCTCCAACATCTGGTAACCATCAGGATAAACAATAGAGTGCTAGGAATTGGAACCCCTACCTCAGTTCTCCTGGGACTCCGCTCCAGAAAACATGAGAACACAAATCATTGGACACTATGTGGTCAATTACTTCAAACTAACAAATCTATATGCCTTCCTATTTTCTGTTTGGTTTGGCACCACATGACCCTCTCACAATGAAACACAGCTGTTTGAAAAAGCTAGTAATTTTTTGTCTTTTAACCTCTTGCATGCTTTTGGCATTTGTATTCCTTTGCAACTATAAAAGTGACATGTGCCCACAAGTTGAATAATTTCCTAGGTTTAAACCCCAACCAGTTCTATTAAATTCCCACCACTTTCTAGCATATACGTGACTAGAAATGCATGTACACTACAGAGCTGTGTTGCTTTAATAAAACTTTCACAATCATGGCTACATCCAATGGAATCCCAGGACTCAATGAGGTACGTAGAATTCTCTCCTACATGGTTCTTGTTTTTCTCAACATAGAATTATGAATCCAAAAACCCAAATGCAAAACCCAGGAGTCCATCAGAAAGAGCCATGGCAGTTACAAATGGAATGAAATTGATTTAATTATGATCCATGATCAGTAAACACTTTCTCAACTGATAAGTTGACCTAGGAAAGAACATAAAACTCTTTCTAAGGGGTTCAATCAATATTCCATCCTCCTTTTACTGATAAATATGGTACCTTTTGAAACCATCTTATTCATGTTAGTTGCTATATGCTTCAAAGGGTCCTCTGAAGATGCCAGCCACAGATATAGGTGAAACATCAGAAGAAAATGCTGCAAGAACACAGTCATACAGTCCGAAAACCATAGAACACCTCAGACCCAAAGTGGCTAACAGCACTAAAAACAATACAGTATACAGTTTAAAACCTAAAAAAATACAAACACAAAAATAGGATTAAACATCAAACTATTCGAAATAAAGTTTAAACCATATACACCATATAATAGTAATAAATAATAATAAAACTTTATTTTTATTATTTTATTATTTATTTGTAGGGACTCAGGGCGGTTTCCAACATATATGGCTAACATTCAGTGCCAAAAAGAAGAAGACATATAAACTAATTAGATCAAAATAGAACACATCAAACAGTATAAACAGCCTAATTTAAAACTGAATGACAAACAAAATTAACCAAAGATAAAAACTTAAAATAACCCAAACAGACATAATTTATTACTGGGTAAAACATCTAAAACTAACAGCTAAAACCTTGTAGAACAATGGGATTGTTTCCAACAATCAACAGGCTAAAATCAATTCCGCTATCTAGACAAGATTTAGCATATCTAGGCAGGAATGTGTCGAGACATGTTAGACTTCCTCTTCTCCATACGCCAGAGTGCATAGGTGGGTTTTTACCATCATTTTGAAGGCAAGGAGAGAGAGGGCAGTTTTTAGTTCTTTTGGCAGGGAGTTCCAGAGATGGGGAGCAACCATGAAGAAGGCCCCCCTCTCTCATTCCAACCAGCTGTGCTTGAGACGGCGGTGGGACCGAGAGCAGGGCCTCCTCCGCAGATCACAACGCTTGAGCTGGTTTGTATACAGAGATGCAGTTCTGCAAATAGACTGGGCTCGAACCGTTTAGAGTATAAAATTTAGGTATAAAGCCAATAGAGCTAATTGAATGAGAATTACTTTTGCATTTTGAACTCAGCTTGAAGCAAGTAAAGTAAGAGAGGACAAAGGAGAAAAGTGTAAATTGGAGAGACAAGTTGGAACATGTTAAAAGTAAATTAAAAAGCAGAATGACAAAGGATTAATTGGAACTGTCCTTGCCAAATCGGGACAGTTGGAGATTATGTGACATGTATTTTGCACCCTGTATTATTACAGGGTGTGAGATATAATAAGCCAAAAACCCTCTATGTCTCTATTTTCATAGAAATCGCAAATGATTAATCTCAGAGACGACCAATATATTGTACAAGTTACATTCTGTATTCTGTATTATTATTGTTTTGTTAATTTTGAATAATACATGTTCTGTAAAACAGCAGCAGCCATAGGTTGTGTATTGTTTGATGGTGTATCAATGCTTTAATGCTTTAATGGTTTTGGTTGTACTACTTTAATATCGATTTCAGAATTATAAAGTATAATCAATCGTATAATTTTATAGTACTGTAAATCACTTCAGGCAGAAAAGTGACTAGAGAGTCCATTGAGTGCCCAAATGGAAAGGTTCATTTATTCAAATCATAAATACTTACAGAGATATCCAGGACAAATAAAACTATTTCCATTTTCAAAAGACTAACAACTCTCTTATGGCGATTCATGAGAAGATTTAAATAAATACATAATGATATGATCTACAAGTGTGAAGACGACAGCTGCTTCCTCACTATTCATGTGTGTGTTTGTGAGTGAGAGCAGGGGGGAAAGGGAGCAATGTGTGAGAGTCCAAAAGAAATCTGAGAATGAAGCTCTCGCTTCACTACAATAAATGGCAAAGTTCCCATTAATATTGGAAGGCCGTGATTTCATCTGCATTGTTGGCTAACATCAGACAACAGCTGGAGCATGTTCCTCTTCAGAATGAAGTGTGATATGGATTTTGCATACATTTTTACAGCTATTTTTATTGAAGAAAGATATTAGCTTGAAACAATAAATAGGTTTGCTGGAGGGAATAACTTCCTGTAGGAGACTTGGCTGTGAGCCATTTTTTTACTGTCTCTATTGGCCATCTAAAATGCAGCTTGTGTTTAAATACTAATTCCAATTAAGCTCTGATTCTTTTCCTTCTAGTCTCTCTGTGCCAAAGAATGCTGAATGCAGCTGCCTGAGAAACTCATTAGGATGCCATGAAAGAGAGATGATAGGATCGAAGGAGAAGCTGAGCTACAGATTTTACTTCTCCAGCTTTGCATGTTTAGAATCTTCCTGTTTCTTATTGGTTAAAACAAAGACGAAAAGCAGCTTACAGACCTTTCTGGTCCCATAACATTTCCCCTTCATGATAGAGAATGAGTCAAGTCAAGTCATACTGTGCTTTTTGCCCCTATCACCTAAATCAGTGGTTCTCAACCTGTGGGTTCCCAGATGTTTTGGCCTACAACTCCCAGAAATCCCAGCCAGTGTACCAGCTTATAGATTTCTTGGAGTTGAAGGCGAAAACATCTGGGGACCCACAGGTTCAGAACCACTGACCTAAATGAAGATATCAGCCAATATAGGGCATGAATCAATATAGCATTTATTGAAATAAACAATCTGTCATGGTAACTAACAACCCCTCAGCTATATTAAATAGGTTTGCAGTAGAGTGACCAATTGTGTAGTTCAGCTACTTTTTGGGATTCTCTCAGCTCCCATATTATTCTTCCATTTCTCTCATATATTTAGAAAAACAGCTTCATTGTTCATGTTTGTGGTGAAGGAGGGCTGGAGAGATGCTTTGGGGATGGGGAGTTACAGAGAGGCAAGAAGGAGAGAGAGACGCCACTATGAAGGGGGTGGGGAGCCCACTTCATAAGTGATAGAAAAAATGAAGAGAGCATCCTTTGTAATCAAAAAGGTTTTACTGATAGATCTTCTTCTATATTTACTGATAGATAGTAAATAATTATTTTGTTTATTGTTATCAGTTCCATTAACATTTGCTGGAGTGATACCATGCTGCACTGCTGAAAATACACAAAAAAATTTCACCACTAAATTTCCCTTAAATTTATGGTCAAATGTTGTTTACCCTAGTTTGAGGAATCATAGCTTAGTGGTAGAGTGCACGTTTAGCATACAGGAGGTTGTAGGTTCGATCCCTGGAATCTCCAAGCAAAGTTGGGAAAGCTCCCTCACTCTAAGCAACCACTGTCAATCAGTGTCAACAAGAATGGATTAAATATATCAGTGGACTGACATGTTTAAGACAACTATGATCCTCTACTTTTTATATAATAAGTATGGCTTTAAATGGTATTAAGAAAAGTGAGAGCTGGATTGTGAACAGGGTGATAACTTGGATTGGGAGACTCAGATTCAAATCCCTAGTTACCGGTGAAAGTCATTGCAAGGATAAAAGGGTCCCCTTTCTTTAGTGCTGACCTGGATACTGCAGGAAAAAAAACGGAATGCAACACAGCAGGTCTTACATTTGCTCAGGTTAGGGGCGAAAAACACAAAAGTGGGGAAACAGTAATTTTAAAAAAAAATCTACTTTTTTTCTGAAAGATTAGCTTTCTGGGAATCTCTAGTTCTCCATTCTGATTGTGGTCTATTTTCACTCAAGTTGACTGGAGACTCTGTCTCCAGTGTGACTCTGTGATTCATTTGTAGTAGAAGTTGGCCATAGAATAGTGCTGGAGGACTTAGGAGATTCCTAGGGATACATATCGATCAAATTAGAAAATCATCAAATTTACAAAAGTTAAACCCACAAATGTGGAGGGCTGACTGTACATACAGATTCCACATTAGCTGATGAAGCAGTCTTCTAGGTGAAAACGAATAGATACTACATTGCGGCAGTAGGGAAGGACCTTCTTAACAAATTATGTTAATAGTCATTACTGTACAATTGGCACTCTAAGTACTTGCAAAATTTTGCTTCTTTCCATCCTTATTAACACTCCTCTCACTCTAGCTATAGATCTGTAAAATGTTTTTCTGTGTCATGCATTGCTATGTTGTATAAGTTTTTTGAACAGTTTGATGGTCTATCTTACGTATGTCCAGACTGTGAAGATTTAACACTGGGCTATTATTTTCAACAGCAGTCGCATGTTAAGCATAGTGTGTATCAGCTTGAGCTCTGCATCTGTAATAATATGAAATTATGGATTGCAGAGTAGTGGGGAATGTGTAACCCTCCAGCTGTTGTCAGACTCTAGCTCGTATCCTTCTTAGTCTGCACGAGTTGTGATCAGAGATTAGGGATGTTTTAGCTCATCAACAGCCTTGTGAACATAACTATATGAAGTGTTTGGAATGGTATGTGAAGCATGTATTAACACACTTTGAACAAGATAATTACTCATTCAGGGTGGTACCAAGAAAAAAAGCTCAGGAGTCATCATGAATAATAATTTGAGTGTTGACTCAGACACATGATACTCTAAGTCAGAAGTTACCAACAGCAATGGGTCCAATTTTCTGCTCCTTAAACCCTTCAAGGGTTTTTTAGGCTACCAAAAATTCCTCCCAAAGGAAATCAATACCCAAAAAATCAGAGGTTGGCATAAATTTACTTCTGGGGTTGTTTTCTGGGCTATATGGCCATGTTCCAGAAGTATTATCTCCTATGTTTCACCCACATCTATGGCAGGCATCCTCAGAGGTTGTGAGGTATACAAACGTCAGGAGAGAATACTTCTGGAACATGGCCATACAGTTCAGAAAACACACAACAACCCTGTGATCCCGGCCATGAAAGCCTTCAACAACACATTGAACATCTCTATGGGGAGAAATTGTTCCAATTTATTTCTGTTTTTGAAAAATGAATAGTTTTGATATTAAATAGTTCTGAGACCTCTAGGACCTAATGGTATTTAAAAGGCTGATTTCCACTCCTGGAAGCTTCCACATGTGTTGGTCCACTCAGAATGCAAAAAGGAAATCTAGAAGGGCTGAAGGCTCACATGTAGCCAGAGGACTGCACTTTACCCACCTCAACTCTAAAGTTAAGATGGTTTCAGAAGCATCTGCTGTCATTAAACTGAGGCCACTCCCCTAGACAATTGGCAACTCTTTGGTGTCCAGATTTTGATAGAGCTCATACTCCCCCACCCCCTCCTCAACTCTGTCTTCTAATGAAATGAATGCTCTCTTTGTTCCTATCAGCTTGACAAACACCAGTGGTACCAAATAATGGATGACATTTCTCTGTGGCACAGAGGTCAAAGAGACAGGAGGTGGGGATGGGGATGGAGCAGGGAATAATCCTGGTCCGTGCTGGCTGGGAAAGGGACACAGTGTCTGCATTGACAAGGAGCTTTTTGAAGGCCTTAGAGGGAACCTGGTGTT
The DNA here is from genome assembly GCF_035594765.1 of Anolis carolinensis. Lineage (NCBI taxonomy): Eukaryota > Metazoa > Chordata > Lepidosauria > Squamata > Anolidae > Anolis > Anolis carolinensis. Next base: position 179,353,536 of record NC_085843.1, read on the forward strand.
GGCACACTTACAAGTAGGGGGAGGAGGAGGAGGAGGAGGAGAAAGACATTTCTAACTTCTTTCTCAAACAGCAACGTATAGTTAAGAATAGGGAAATATCATCAGAATTCTTGAAATGCAGTTTTATTCTGATTTTTCCTCCTGAATCTTATATTCTGTGCCCTTCAGGTCACTCACCTATTTGCAGGCTGTATAGGTTTTGTTACTAGCAGTCTTTCTTTGAGGACAAAAATATTCTGCCATATGAGAGTTATATTAAGCTGACAGATGTTGGAAGATAGTTGGACATACCTGGGGGATTAATTTCAAAGGTGAAATAGATTCACCAATATTTAGGGTGCAAATTAACTCCTGGTGTGACTATTCAAGTCCAGCAGAGCAATACCAGAGAAACATCTGGCCTTTATTTGTAATTCCAAGAAGATGATGTGAAAAATAAAAAGTGAAACATGGAGGCAGAGAAGCAGGAGATGGGGCATAATCTTTTGTTCCTCCATTTGTCCTCTGCTTCACCCCATCCTCCCCAGCTTTGCCTTTGTTACAGTTGGCTTTTACAAATACACCGGCTGTATGTGATCTCCTGAACAACAGAGCCGTTTCTGGTACCTCTGTTGACATTAAAAGAAAAATGGCATTTTGTGTTGACAGTTTGCCATGGTCTGCTCTTCATCAGGAATAACCTATTTTGCTTAGAGGGGCCAAAATGTTTCATTGTCACAATCTGTTTTTGTTGGATTTTTCTGTTTCAAGTGCCAAGTTAAAATCAATTGTTCCATTGCGATTCCAAACCCAGGAATTGGCAACTGCATTGGGATATCTGATAGCAATGGACTATCAAGCAGAATCATATCAGGGAATAAAGACAGGAAGTACATGAATTGAAATGAGTGCCGGTAGAGAGCTAGAATGGTGTAGCTATTTGTATGATGGACTAGGATCTGGAGGACAGGATTCAAATAACCACTCAGTCATGGAAACATATTGGTAACCTTTGGCAAGTCTCATTCTCTGAGACTCAGAGGAACATAATGGCAACCCTTTTCTGAATAAACCTTGTGATAGGTTGACCTCAGGATTGCCGTATATCAGAAATGACTTGAAGGCACACAGCAGGAACAATGAGAGCTTCACATAATTTGCATATGGAAGAAACTAAGAGATTTGACTATTTAAGTTTCAGGCTTTGAATCCTTGTCCACTGGTTGCTGATATGCTTTTGGTATGAGTTGTTTTTGGGTACAATTCAAAGTTCTGGATATCGGATTTGGAAAATGGAAGGATATTGGTGATGACAATGATGGCATTAGTGGGTACCTACCAGAGCCAACAACTTGTGAAAATATTATATAGCTGAATCAAGCTTTTGAACTGCATAGATCTAGTTTGTCATGCTCTTAACTAGATAGTGACCACCAGTACAATATATTAAGATATTGGGCTTTGCCTAATATCAGTTATTGTACAATGTGAAAGTCGTTTTCTGGACAAATGCCATAGTGCTGACCAATGACCCATGATTGCTCCCAAGAGTGAGGTGGTTAGAAATGTTTCCTTCCCTAGGCAATCCCTCATTGTCCAAGTATGATGGTCCTCCAAGTGTAATGTCTTGGCGATGGATATGTAGGTGTCTGTGTAGTCCTATTCTTGACCAGCATATTCTTCCACAGTCAGGGCATCGGATTCCAGATGGAAGGTGGTCCCGGTCATTGTGTTTGTCTTTTAATTCTGAGATATTCAATTTAACTAAACGCAGACATGAATGCTTGGAGACCTTATTTTGCAGAATAGTGGGGTGGGAGCCACAAACTTGCAAGTGTGTGTTCAACTTTAAAATCTGAACATCTTAAAAGAATGTTGACAAAATTAATATGAATTTAGGTGCATAAAATGGAAGAAGTTGTGCTTCAGGAACAGAATGAGCCTAGCAGTGAAAACACAACAGCCTCCACAAGCTTGGCATATTTACCCCATTCATAACAGGATGCATTAATTTGTTTCAGTGGGAGCTAATCACTTGTACACATGAAATGCTGGTTTTGATGAAGATCTCGCTTACTGGACTGAGCTGATCTTCTCACAAACCATCCAGAAACATTCTCCAAAGCCTCAGTAAGATATACCAAAGGCAACAAAAAGGCATTCACCTGAGCGCCCAGCAAGAGTGAGCCTGAGGGGCAGGGGTGATGTGGGGAAAATCAAGGTCAGAAAGCATTTGTTGTCACTGAAAAACAGTGACAACATTAAGCAGAACATAAGAAGTCCAGTGTTTTCAATAAACACATGTATGACAAGCTAAACAGTAAGTAAACCAAAATGTGTAGTTGGCAGCACAAGTCAGAGAGTGAGCCAACCCAAGGGTCCCCCACCCCGGTTCTGGTGTACATTTCTTCACTTCAGAACTATGTAGAACCACACCTTGAGGCTAGGGGTCAACCCAACACTAAAAGTGACTGCCTTTTTAATTGGAGAGGGGTGAAGAAGATTGCATTTCCCTTAAAACTGCATATATTAGTTTGATAATCCCCTCTCTTCCTCACTCCTCCAGTTCAGCCAGAAATGTGAATTGCTTGTAATGAGTGCAGTATCTCCACATTCTTACATTTTCTACTGAATACACAAGTGTGTGCAGCTCTTTGGGTGTGTGCCATTGTATAATGGAAGAACACACAATTTGTTTGTAGAGAAAGGTCCCATATCCAATCTGAGGCATTTTCAGGCAGAAAGATGGTTTCAGATGGAAGGGCTAGGAAAACCCTGTAGCTGGGCCCTTAGGGAAGTGACATGATCAACAAATACCCCTAACACACTTTTGAAACTTAAGCAACAACTGCTCCATAAACTCTGAGGGCTAGGAAGCAGACCTTGGAAAGTTGTTATTAAATAAAAAGCAGTTACATTTAGTTAAAATTAGTAATTGTCACAGATACATTTTTTAGAAATACTGTATATCTTATTTCTTAAGAGTAAGTGAAATAGTTACTTCTACATTGTTTCAAAGCACAGCTCATTGCTAATGAATTACTAGAAAACACTTTTAATTTATCTCATATTCGCTTCAGTGCCCACAACAGAACAGAAGGCCACAGTGTTAGACACCAGTTGAAACATGCAATATTCCACCTCTATGTAGTGCAGACTCTAGAAATTTAAACTAGTTACTTTTAAGCACACAATCTAAAGGGCTACATGTTCCTCCGTCCCAACTTAAGTCTGCTTTATTAAAACGTCTCATCTTAACAATAGTTACAATGATGTTTAACTCGAAGTGCCCTTTGGACTAGTTATCTGAGGATGTGTTTGGTGTTACAATCCCCCCACCCCACCCCCCACCCAGATGGGACTACATCTCTCAAATTACATATAGATGTAATTGACACTCTTACAACTCTCTCCCCATGTATTAACTGCCATCTGTGCAACTGACAATTACCACCTAAGCCCACCTGTTAACTTTTCACCTGTCTTCGTTTATAAATTCAGCACTTAAACTTCTTTTTTATAAGTTTAACATCAGAGTGCTTTTCTGCACCGAGCTTGTGAATCACATTAACATTTCATATTGAAATGTCCCATATTCGCATTTTTATATACAGTAGTTTTATTAAAGCTTTAAAGATATGTGTACTTCGAATGCAGGTTATTTCTTATGTAGAAACCTAAAATCTGAAATTGTTCACAAATATGGCTAAGACAAGTTCAGTGTACACAAACTGTGTTTCATGCACAATTTAATTAAACATATTGTATACAATTACCTTCAGACTACTATGTATAGAAGGTCTATATGAAATATATGAAACATACATTAATTTTGTGTTTCAAGCCCAATTTTTCAAAATCCAATTGTCACAGGGACAGAAGGGCACAGGCAGAAATACTGAACAGGAGCACAGGCAGAAAAACTAATGTTACAGTGGTGTTTACCCCTCCCTATGTTATCCAAAACTTAAAAAAAAAAAATGACCGCCATTACACTAAAAAATATACCTGTTCCGATTTACACCCAAATGTACTTCCCAATATAACAAATGGATGAAACTGCATGTGCCGTAGTCTAAGGATAGAAATTAAAATGAACAATATCAAAATCTTGGCTGACTACACAAATATGTTACTTGGGGTGAAGAAAACAACCAAAATGTGGTAAAATGAGTTGTGTGGATGGGAAACTATGAGATCAGAGGAAGAATGGAATTCACACACTGTGAAGTCATCCTTCCATTAGCAAGACAGGAATATAGAAGGTGTGTTTGCAGATGGCTGTTTTTATCCTGTCACTGAAAAAGATTGAGGGAAGAGAACACAGGTGACTCACAGACATTGAGGTCCTGTAGATTCAGCTTAGAGCTTCCATTTCCCCACAAATAATCATCTGGTTAATGGCTAGTATTAGTAACTATTAATATATATAGTTGTGTGTATATATATAGTTGTAAATGTCTCATGAGAATGCAAGTACCATTATCAAGTATGTTAGGCTATTTTAATGAGATAATATTAAACCAGGATTGGGCAGCAGATGTGGTTGTCCATGTTTTTTCTGTATTTCTTGGTTGTTGTTGATAATGGTGCAGCTCCTTTGGCTGTTTGCTCTACAACAGTGAATACAATCTGTATCCACTATATTGCTGCCTATTAAATATAGGTGGTAGTATGTAGTTGCAGGTAACATGCATACAATGGACAAAAAAATGTGCAGCCGCTTTTACAATGCCATCCAACATGTAAGAAGGCAGAAATAAATACAGCTGTGGAAATAAATGGAGAAGTCTCATACCTAGTAACCTCCCCACACAAAGATGAATATATAAATATGTGTAAAGAGACTTACACAACCCGTTGTTGTGTTCCAGCTACACAAAAAGACAGCCCCATGAAAATATCAAATTATTTTCCTGTCATGTTGATTTTAGATATCCAAGAAGCAATTTTTCATATGAGCTTGCATTCCAACATTTCATACAAGTGCACATATACATCTCTTAAACTTGCAGTCGGGAGTTGCAGCAACCAATACATCACATGAGGCTATTTATGTTTGTGTTTTAGTTTTGGCACTGAATCTGCTGGCGGCAAGCCAAATCATGTTTCATAGTTGGGTTGTTCACAGCAAGCATTCTCTTTTTTTAGGTTTTTTTCCTTTTAAAAAAAAACTGCTATAATTTAAAGCAGGCTGACCAACGGACTCAATTGGCATTTTCATGTATCATCTAGAGGAGAAAATGGGAGGGGGGGAGGCATGGGGGAGATTGCTCATCTGGTCTCCATTTCCTTTCTCTGTTTCTTAGCAGCTGAAACTGAAGACTAGATCCATCTGGAAGTGATAACTTCTCTGTTTTGCTGTTAAATCTACAATCAGAGCTGCATTCACGGGTTTTCTGCAGGAGCACAGAAAAATTGTAGGCCCTGTGCACAGAATTCAGCTTTGTTTGCTCCTCTTGTTGTTTCTCTCTTTCATTTTTTCCTTCCTTCCTTTTTACAGTAGGTTTCAAGATCTTATAGCTAGAGAGATGTGGCTGAAAGTATATGTGCAAAGTGTTCAAAAACTAATAAGGCCCTAGGATGATTTGAACAATGTTAGGTGGTGTAGTGCTAAAGTGCTACAGAGTCAGTGCTGGTTAATACTTGGGTGGAGACTGCCAACAAATACTGGGGTTTTTGGCTACATTTCTAATAAGAGAACTAAGAAAATCCTAAGCAATTCAAGGAGTTGCCATATGTTGAAAAAACTTGAAAAAACTCTCACACATGCACACCTGGCCATTTTCTTAATTGAGACATTTCAGTGCATTGTGATCCCATTTTTCACTCAAAACAAGAAAATATGTAAGCATTCTTTGCATCACCAACCTGAAAAATGGCCAGGTTTGAACCAGAATACAGCCTTTTTTGTATTTACCGAGAAACCATCCTTTTTCTTAGTGAGTTTGCCAAATTGGGGTAAAAAGAGGGAGGATGAAATTCTTGATCGCGTTTTGTCACTATCTTGTTTACTTTTGGGATTGGTTATAATCAGCTGAGCTTCCATAGCTGGAGAACATGGAGATACAGCTGATTCAACTTTCATGGTATATAAAATGCCTTATTTTCCACCAATTCCAAAATAAACCTCAAATTGTAGTGTTCTTAAATCTGCCTTTCTCTAACCTTCAACTGCTAAATTGTCTGAAAGGAAAAGGAGACTTTGCTGTGACAGATATTCAGAAAACCAGTTTGTAGCAGCATTCATTGCTATGGACTCATCTATGTTTCTTACATTGTTTTTTCCCCCTTTCCCCCTACAAATATAATAATAATAATAATAATAATAATAATAATAATAATAATAATAATAATATAACGACAATGACAACAACAACAATAACTATTTTTGTATGCTGCCTCCATCTCCCCAATGGGGACTCGGAGCGGCTCACATGGGAATAAACTCAATACAAATCACATAACATCATAAAACCAAACAGTTAAAACAACAAGCATCACATTTAAAAACAAATTAAACAGGTCATAGTTTAAAAAACATAATTAAGAGCAGGAAATATAAATAATCACCCACAGCATTAAAAGGTCCAATATGGATATAAATGACAAAACTACGGTTAGGTGGATCTGTAATTGGCTAAGTAAACGAACCCAGAGGGTGCTCACCAATGCGTCGTCTTCATCTTGGAAAGAAGTCACGAGTGGAGTGCCGCAGGGTTCCGTTCTGGGCCCGGTTCTCTTTAACATCTTTATTAACAACTTAGACGAAGGGTTAGAAGGCACGATCATCAAGTTTGCAGACGACACCAAACTGGGAAGGATAGCCAACACTCCAGAAGACAGGAGCAGAATTCAAAACGATCTTGACAGACTAGAGAGATGGACCGAAACTAACAAAATGAAGTTCAACAGGGATAAATGCAAGATACTTCATTTCAGCAGAAAAAAATGGAATGCAAAGATACAGAATGGGGGACGCCTGGCTAGACAGCAGTACATGTGAAAAAGATCTTGGAGTCCTTGTGGACAAGAAGTTAAAAATGAGCCAGCAATGTGATGCGGCTGCTAAGAAAGTCAATGGGATTCTGGCCTGCATCAATAGGGTATAGTGTCTAGATCCAGGGAAGTCATGCTCCCCCTTTGTGCATAAAGCTAAGTTTGTGTACAGGGAACCATCAAAGAGCAAAGGTTTCACTATATTGGCCACCCATGTGGACAATCTGAAGTATTTTAGAATTCAAGATACAGGACAGGATATGTATTTCAGATGATGGCAGTGAATCTCTGTAGTAGACATTGTTCATGGGAATAGTAAATAAATACCTCACCAAGCGACAAATCCCAGAATTTCAAACAACAGAACCATGGCATAAAAGTGATATCTGGTGTAACATTGCAGTGTATGGTCACAGGCTTCCCTACTAGAGTTAATTGTATTGTACAATTTCATAAATCATACTATTTTTTTATTTGACTTTTAACAATACATGGAATGCCATGTAACTCTGAGCACTCCCATCTCTTCTGGCATCCTCTCCAGATTGATAGAAGGAGAAAGTATCAGGTGGAATAGAGATGGTTCTTCTGAGCAGATTTCATCCAAGGCTCCTGGCAACAGAGTCAATCTCTTTCCTTTCTTCTGAGGCCAGAGGCATAGGAGTTGTAGTTACACAAGGTATAGTGCTGGTGCCTCACCAAACCACAACCACCCATAATTCCATACCATTGAGCCATGACAGTTAAAAGGGATCAAACAGAACTAATTCTAGAGTGTAATTCACCAACAGTCTTCTTCATTATCATTGCCCAATTGTGGAATATTTTCCTTATTGTCCATGCTTCTTTTTCAAGCTTTCTAAAGACAATTTTGACCTTGCTGTTGGTTTTTGGCTATTGTTGCGATCCTTAACTTTTTATTTCACTGTATTTTGTGTTTGTTGACATATTGCTTCATTTTTTCTGGTAAACTGGCTAAGGAGCATGATGGAAGCATTGTGTTATATGGCAACACATTCTTCTTTGATGAAGTGTAATGTTTTAATTATAACTTAGTGATTTATTTGTGTTTTATTCACTGCCTTGAGGACTATTTTTAATGGAAAGAAAGAATACACACATACTAAGTAAATACGAAAACACCTAGAATGTATTAATGAATGATGCAGCCAACAGTTTGAAAAAATCAATTTAAATCCCTTTCAGTTAAAAACTCTGCAGCCCAGTACATCAGTAAGAGCGCCTTGTCCTGCATGATCTTCCACGTAATCGACAAACATCCAGGGAATCTGTGCTTCAGTTGTTTTGCTTTCAGCTTCATAAATTGCTAGATGCCCAGACAGGGCTTCTCTGTTGTGGTAACACAGATGTAGAATATCCTCTCCAGGGAGATTTGGAGCCCCACAAGTGTTTCATATTTAGGCAACAGGTTCAGCAAATGTTTAACGTACAGCTTTAACTAACTTCCCTGGTTTTTAAAATAACATTATTTAAATATACAAGTGTGTTCTAACACTGGAAAATAGGGCTGTTCAAAAAGTCATTTGTGCCTCATATGTCGAATCTATTTTTCAAGATTCATACATATGACACGATATTAAAAAACGCTGGTGCCCATACAAAAAACATAAGATTCAAAACATGATCTAGGACTTTTGGATGAGTTATTTAAGTCGCGTAAATAGCTCCAGGTCTCTGTCGCGAGGACCACTTCTCCTAAAAAGCTGGGTTTGGTTCCCCCATAGGGCAACCAGGAGAATGGTGAGGCCCAGAGTTGAGGGAGAAGCCCTGCTCTTTCCCCAAAAGGGGCAGTGAGGGGGGCCTTGGACAGTTAGGCGGGAGGGAGATTGGATGGCCGGGCAAGGAAGAAGCCCCTTCAGTACATGGCTGGCCCAGAGAGAGACAGGCAGAGGCCACACTCATCACATTGAAGCTTTTAACGTGGGGAGACTTGGTATTCTGAAGCGAGCAGAATTCTGGTAAGTGTAGTTTCGTGCAGAGCCTTTTGAATTCTCTGCCACAGGGGTCCTCGCCTTCCCAAACTACATTTTCCAGAATTCCTCCCTGAACGTTTTGGTGGGCTAAAATCAGTGTTCATTTTCTAAAAGGAATTTGAGATAAAAGGGGATTGTTGGGAGCTGAATCAACACTGTGAGGTAGGCAAAGTTGAGAAGCAGTAACTCCAAAGTTTACCTAGTAGGTTTCCTATTATTATTATTTCAAAGGCTGAGTGGGCATTTATTGAGGGTACTTTGACACTGCTTTTCCTGCCTTTAATTGTGCTTTTCCTGCCTCTAAAAATGAGGGAGAAAGGAGCCCCAGAAGCTTCCCCACTCGTGCAATTACATAATGAAAAAGTAACACAAATTTTGTTACATCGTTATAATTACGATACGGACACCTTGCGATATTTTAGAAACAGTTTAGAAATGATTTGCCACCACTCACCCACCCTAATTTAGTAATGAGTATTGAATCATTTTTTTTTCATTGATCACACAGGCCTACCAGAAAATGAAGGTGAAGTCTATGGAGCTATAAAGGCCACAGCTAAAAGTAGTTTCACACTCCCTACACCCCCTCCCCCCCTTTATAGTACTTATTGAGACACATTGCACAATCCAGCAGAAGATGACGATGATACTTTGTATGTAACCTCCAAAGGAAGCAAAATGTGGCCTGGATACTGGCAAAACAAACTCATGTCACCCACCCCATTTTGCTGTATTGGACACTACAGGAAACAAAAGGGAATGGAAGACATGAAAGTAAACATCTTCTATGACATCATTCTGGCAAAGATTTTTTTAAAGTAATTACAAAGCTTGTTACTTACTGCTACTTAGCTTATTGCTTGCTTATTCTATTGTCCTGTGAAGTCTGTACCTTGATATTTCATTCTGTGGTAAAACAATCACATTTCAAGACAAAGATAGTCTAGAGTATGTTGCTTCACATCGAGAATTATACAGCAGCAGTTTAAAATGACTAGTTGTTGTTTTAAAACCCGATGTTAGAAGGATGAGAATGCACCAGTTAAACATTCCCATGGATGTAGATCTCTGAGCAGGGTGGGCCCAGCATCTTTCTGGCTACATATTTGTATGTTCCAAGACAGCCAATCCTTTGCTGGAAACTCAATCTTCTGCTTTGTCTCTGGAGCATTCATAGGAGGAGGAGAAAAGATACACCATCAATGGTCAATTTGCATTCCCATCTGAGAGAATGCCTGTGCATGTTGTTCCATTTAAGAAGTCCAGCATCAAAGCCAGGCATGACTGAGGCTCTGCAAATGGATACTTTGAGAGAATTGTCCCTGGAAAGCAAAGAGACCTTTTAAGGTGTCCATCACTACTAAGAAATTTGGCAAGCTCATATGAACCAGTTGGGCTCGGGTTGGCCAGTCACCAATGGGGGAACCAGGGCAGAAGAAAGGAAAAGAGATTAAATACTTGAGAAATTTCATTCAGACAAATTTGTGGTTTGGCAGGAAAAAGGAAAGCTGGGGTATGGGAGCATGATATATTAAAGACACTGGCATTGCTTGCTACATGATTTCCCCAGCAGGAAGCTGGAGCTCATTAGAGGTTATGATGGTTAAACAGGTTCTGTCATAAATAAAATGGGACCATCCTTCTTTGCATTGTAACCCTCAGCTATTTCCAGTGAAACTTTTAAAATGGGAAAACAAAGCAAAATTCACAGAGACAGGGTCCTTCCTCCTGAGGCATTTCCTCAAGGCAAGAAACAAATAATTATGTTTGAAGCGGAAAAACAAAACCAAGGCAGAAGTTAAATTCTATTCTCAAGATTTGGATTAAGAATGAGGGCAAACACATATCTGCAGTTGGCTGGTCCTACATAAGGAGATTGCCAGGAGTCCCAACTGGAATATTGTGTTCAGTTTTCAAAAAATGACACTGGAAGTTTTCTTGGCGTAGGGTCAACATAAAAAAAATTAGCATATTTCCACCAGTTTTCTCCTCCCTGGTTGTCCTGAAGTCCAGGACTGGTTGAATATATGTTTCTGCCTGCAACAAGTGGTTTCTTCCTCCCAGGTTTGGGTATCAGGGTGTGTGTGTGTGTGTGTGTGTGTGTATGTGTGTGTGTGTATATGTGTGTGTGTGTGTGTGTGTGTGTGTGTGTGTGTGTGTGTGTATATATATATATATATATATATATATATATATATATATATATATATAAAAGAAACGAATTCACAGTATATATTTATGTTTCTACTTCTTTACTTAGTTACAGTGGGCCCTTGGTATCCATTAAGATTTTATTTCAGGACCACCATCCCCGTGGATACCAAAAACTGTAGTATCTTAAGCCTCTCTATATACAATAGTGTATTAAAATGGCCTCCCTTATATAAAATAGTAAAATTCAATTAATATATGTACAATAGAGTCTCACTTATCCAAGCCTCGCTTATCCAAGGTTCTGGATTATCCAAGCCATTTTGTAGTTAATGTTTTCAATATATCGTGATATTTTGGTGCTAAATTCGTAAATACAGTAATTACAACATGACATTACTGCGTATTGAACTACTTTTTCTGTCAAATTTGTTGTATAACATGATGTTTTGGTGCTTAATTTGTAAAATCATAACCTAATTTGATAACCTAATTTAAATAATAGTAAAATAAATTACTTGTATGAGGAAGTAGTAGAAGATTATATTATAAAATAAGGAATAAAAATATTTTTTGTTGAGGTTACAATCCCACTTTGCACCCTGTTACTTGGAGAATCATCCTAACTTACCAGAGGTATCCCTGTATTGATAATGCTTGTTCATTTAAGCTTATCCCACATAATACATAGAGTTGTGTCATCTTCCTATTTTGTTTCATGTCCACCCAAAATGAACATGAACTAAATGTGACTCGAAGCTTTACTCTCAATATTTTTTCATGGAGGAAGAGGGAGAAGAGAACGAGAATGATGATCTTGCTAATTGCTTTTTCATGCACTTGAGAAAGATATCTCTATCCCATGGGTGAAAACCTATTGAATAAGACAATTTGGAGAAGAAAGTATACTGGAACTCAGCATAATTTATGTTAGTTAAGCTATCAGTGACCCATAGTCAAGATGTTTTTATTTCATTTAAAACATTTTAATTGTTTTTTTTCTTCCACATTTATATCTAATATTTATTGCTTGGGAGAAGGGCTAATTGACTAAGAGAAGTGATTCCACATATATAGGTGATGACGCAAGAAATTTATTAGCATTGTGAGACATCCCATCTGTTTGGAACATAAGCCCAGCTATGGGGGTCACCATGACACTCCAGTTTACCCAGAGGAGGAAGAGGCTGAGCTCCAAAAAACCTGCAGTCTATGCAGTATGAGAACAGTCATACTTTGTTGCTGACAGAGAAGGTGAGAAGCCATGCAAGGCAAACCACTGCGTTGATCACTTGTTCATAATTATTATGCAGCTGAAGTGAAAGTGCAGGGGTGTAAATTTTAGAATCTCAAGTAAAGTAAAATGAGGTCTGAGTTAACATGAACCATGGGGCAATCACACATTCTCAGTCTTGGAAAACACCATGATAGATTCACCTTGCAAACAACTTCAAGGCAGACATCAACAATACATTTACTCCAATTGCACATGCTTCAATTGCAGTGGCTTTCTGCAACACATAATTACAATCTCTCAGCATATTTACCGTTAAGAGCCTGGGTGTCATTTTAGATTCGCAGCTGACAATGGAAGCTCAAGTCGCTGCTGCCAGCAAACAGGCCTTTTTCCACCTACGACAAGCGAGGCAACTGGCACCCTATCTGATGAGGCTCTGGCAACAGTCATCCATGCCACAGTCACGTCTAGGCTGGACTATTGCAACGCCCTGTATGTTGGCCTTCCAATGTCCACGACCCGAAAGCTCCGTATTGTTCAGAATGCGGCAGCCAGGCTACTCACAAGAACACCCATGAAATGCCACATAACACCAGTGCTGCAGCATCTGCATTGGCTTCCAACTGATTACCGTGGTCTATATAAGATGCTCGTTCTGACCTTTAAAACTCTTTACAGCCAGGGCCCATCGTACCTTAGGGACCGTCTCTCCTTCTCCCATCATCGGAGGTCGCAACGACCATCCCATCGCGGCTTACTTTATGTACCGGGTCCTAGAGAAGTGCACTTGGAAAGGACCAGATGCAGAGCATTTTCTATTTCTGCCCCTGCCTTATGGAATGCCTTGCTGCCCTACATGAGAGCCATGCGTGAGTTAGGGCCTTTTACCCTAGCACTCAAGACCTGGCTCTTTACTAGAGCTTTTAATCTATGTTAATTTTATCAATATTTGTATGTATGTATCTTTATCCTTTACAATTTTATCTTGTAAATCGCCTAGAGCATCGTGGATGGAGGGCGATTAATAAGTAATTAAATGATGATGATGATGATATCTCCTAGCCATTACCTTGTTAGATCAGATCAACATCCCTCTATTGTCTGAATTCTGACTGGTATCACTTGAATTTCCTTGTTTCCTTTGGTCTTTGTCTCCCAACTGACCCAATAAATGAAATGGTTGATTTTAGAGATGACCAACAACTCACATCCTGACTGGGGCTCTTTCAGTGTTCTTTTTGAAGCGGCTTTTTCACCTTCTAGAATTCTCCTCTGTCTTTGTTTTGCCTTCTCTTGTCAGTTCCTTTTCAAAACCCTTTAAATTGTCTCAAATTCTGCTGATCCTGCGTGGCTGCTTGTTCCTTGTTTTAGCCTGTCCCTATCTCTGTCCGAATCCAGAAATTCTCTCTGTAAATCTTGTTTGCCTCCTAACATGCTGAAGTTACTCCTAAATGGGCAAAAAACACCTTATTGTTTTAAAAAACTATATATTCTATGTGCTATGCAATGGTAATTGCATACTTACAAACTCTGTTATCCCTGCGCATTAAAAAAAAAGGAAATACCTACTGTATTCCATTGTCTGTCTTAGCAGGGACAAATGTGCTGAATGTACTTTTCTGAAGTTCTCATATGCACACAACACAGCACGACTTATCACCATTGACCATGGGATCTCCAGTCCCTGCCAAGTTCAGGTTTCCTTGCCAAACACCTGCTTTTCCTTTTAATAACCAAGAGCCATTTGGACTTCTACACCAAGATACTATGCAAGTTCTCAGAGCAAAACAAGAGACTTCCCTAAAGTTAAAAATCACTTGGTTTTAAAAAAAATTCTTACATTTCTTCTGTGAGCCATAGAAAATGCCAGCAGAACAGAATGGTAGTTATATGAATGGATAACAAAGAAGCCTTTGGGCTGGCTAGGTCACAGTGGGTTACCAACAGCTTTTAGGAGAAGTCATTTATTCTCTGCAGGCTCTGAGAAAAGGGGGGGGGGAGAGAAGAGGGAGGAAGAGAGAATTTTACAAACATTTGAAGAATTTTATCTGAAAATTAGGATTGTTTATTATCAGGAATAGAAGGCATTTTCCAGTGCATCTGCAGCCAGTTCTACTTTTACACGCATATTATATGAAAACAACACTTTGTAATTTGGACAGAGTTTGAGCCAAGGCATTTTACCAATTCCGGTACTAGCTGACGAGTCAGCTGAATCAATAGATTGCCAAGCAACCAAATGACCTGGCTTGAAATTTAACCGCCTCACGTCTGGTGGGATCTGATAGAACTTCTAGCCAAGAAACCTCTGCTTTGGCAAAGCTTTCCTGTTTCTCCTAGTCACACACTGTAATGGTTTCCTTTTTAGCTTTGTGTAAATGTCAGTTTTGGTTCAAATAAGACTCAGTATTTGATGACTAGTTAAACTGAAGATTAATGTTAAACTAGGAGTATTTCTTGCCTAAGAAAACTCTATGAAGTTCATGGAGTCATCATAAGTTGGCAGGAAAGTTGAAGCCACACATATTAATTTCCATGGGTCATGACAAACAACCCAAAGGTTTATGCAGCTTTGATCACTCAGGTTAAAATACTTACTCCCTCCTTTTTCTTTTTTCTAATTCCACATTTGATTCAATGTTTCAGGTAACCTTTGATTCCCCCCCCCCCCCCAAAATGAAAGTGAAAAATGGCTACTAATGTTTTGAGGGTGCATTCTGCACTTAACATTTTCTTTTATAATCTGAGAAAAATACAACTGCTTTTTTTTTTAAAGTCTGGCTAGAAGCAATAATTAGAAAGAGCATTATAATGATGATGATGGTGGTGGTAGAGGATGATGATGATGACGATGTCTGGGTTCTCCCCTCCTCCTTTGTACTTATGATCTTAATGTCACTTGATTCTTTATTTAATGAGAATTGTTGGTAGAAATAGGACAACGTGGGTTGAGAGAACTACTTTATGTGTCTGTGTGAATTCTCTATTTCCAGCTCTTAAAGGTTGTTCTGCCTCAGTTTCCTTTGGCTGGGTCACTGGGAACTGAAAAAGCCTTTTGAACTGTGGTGACTGCTTGTCCCTGCCTAGAATGACTCTGCCCTCTCCTTTAGCAACCCTAGTGGCACCAATCACTGCTTAATATCAGAACTGTTGTGAAGCATATAATGGGAAAAATATTAATTGTGGGCTTGGCAACTGAAGCTGTTGACATTGTGATCTAAAGCACATCTACCCAATGAGACATTCACATCCAACATTCCTAAATTTGTCCACAAATCCATGGGATGGAGAGGTTATGGGGTTTATAATGGGAAAATAAAAGTGGGGTGAGGGATTCAGCCCATGGGTGTACAGGTGACATGAAGCCGAGAAAGGTTGTTGGCTAATATAAATATGGAAATGTACATATATCCGCATACATGCTGGGAATTTTAAAAAAATGCAATCATTACAGTTGTGTAACCAAAAATAATCAATTACAGTGCAAACACCCTATCCTAATAAAATAACTTCAGGGTGAGGGAACTCCGTGGTTTTCAAAATCAATTTGATTTCAGATCAAAATGAGTGAGTATGATGTTAATGGAGTCAAACCGGGATGCTGCACAATGAAGCTTGGGTATAGACCTCGTGTGGATCCAGCCGTTAAAATCAGACCACAGACCCAAATAAATTAGAAACACATGAATAACATTTGGAAATCAACAGTTCCATCCAATTAAAACTTCAGGACACCAGTTAGTTTAAAAGCCAGACTCCTGCCCAAATAAAAGCATCTTTTGTGTTCTAGTAGAAATGCATCAAATAGGGATCTGGCCTGATCAGACGGAGCAGGGAGTTCCAGAATCTGGAAGAAGCCATTGAGAAGGAAGGTCCTTGCTTGCATTCCTGCCAAATTTATTTCTGATGATTGGGTGAGTGAGGGAGAGAAGAGTCTCTACTGAGCTTCTTAAAACCTAGATCAGGTGAGAGACTGCAGCCTTGACACTGTACATCCCATCTTGTTCCACAGACTTTGGAATAATTCCCACTTTGTAATGTCACTTATTCTCTTATGTTCATTTGTTGTATTTGTCAATGTAACTATTCTATTATTTTCTGTGTAAATTATAGTCCTTATTCTCTTTAGTAGTATAAGCAGGGAGCATCCAACATTTCATGAATGTATAGGAAATTCATCAAAAATGCATCACTTCTTGGCCCAGCAAGGGGATATCCCTGTAAAATAACTGTATTTTTCGACTGCCGAAATATTTATTTTACTGTGTATACATATCCTTCACTAGGAGAAGTTGCATCCTAAAGAGTTAAGAAAAACTTGGGCTGCTTGGGAATGTTAAGCAACCTCAAATGGCAACAACATAAGTGGATCACGGCACGGTCCTGCCCCACAAAAGGCCGTGATTCACAGTTTCCAGGAGTTGGATAATAGAGCAACAACACAAAAACAGAAACCATATGGACCACAGGAGTCTCATGGGAGAAGCTGTTCCCCTGTGTATTTATTACTCACCATTACATCTGAAAGCAGTCATAGCTGTAAGAGAAGATGCCAAACACATAACCAAAGGTGCAAAGAATATCTAAGGCCAAGTCTTACCTTCATGACTTGTACATTTGCCTGTTTGTTAGCAACCATGCTACTTTGGAGCTGGTTATCATCTTGTTTCCAACTCAGATTAATCTCAACACTTGCCAGCTTTAGTTGCAGCAGCAGATTGGCCACTTACACAATAAATAATAATAGTAATAATCAAATTACTTATTTATACTCTGGCTTTCTATGTTGAGTCCCAAGGGACTCAACATAGCTAATAGCCACATATTTTGATCAATTTAAAACAAAGCAAATACAAAAATTAAAAAAAAACAGTTAAAACAGTACTATGTGTGTTGGGTTAAAAATGCAGTCGAAATACAATAAATACAATAAAAGTGCATTTTAAAACACACAATCCCCCCACAACACCAAAAAAAGGAAAAGCAATAAGACACACACACAAAAATTGAAAAGGGCATGTTTGCCTAAACTTTGCATAGGCTGATATATAAGTGTATAATACATAAGCAGAATTTGTGTGGTATAGTGCTTTGAATTGAGAACTTGGACTCTGGGAAGCCCACCTTGGAAACTCACAGAGGAACTTCAAGCAATACTCAGAAAGTGGTAATTTGTGAATACATATGAAGTCAATGTGAGTTCATTGAAGAGTTTGTGTATGCCCAGTGATGTTTTGGACTGTGGTAATTAAAAAAGAAATAAAGCCTGAACCATGGCTATCAGCACTCTAATAGGTCACGTGGCAACCTACTTTTGAAATTCTCTCCCATTATAAATGTGGTGTACTGTATGTATAATGCATGCACTTTTACACTTTGCTAAAGAAGAACAAAAACACCCTCTGAGGCAGGTGATAATAATGTACAATTCATTCTCACTATCTGTTTTGTACTTCATTTTCGATTATCTAATTTTGCCCTCTTCCTTCACTTCTAGGCACGTCCAAAAGGAGAAGGCTTAACACCATACCAGGGGAAAAAACGCTGCTTTGGTGAATACAAATGCCCAAAGTGCAAGAGAAAATGGATGAGTGGAAACTCCTGGGCTAACATGGGACAAGAATGTATCAAGTGCCATATTAACGTCTATCCTCACAAACAGGTGAGACTATTGCAGAACAAGCTTCAGACAGCAAAATGTATACACTGGAAGAAGTAGTCAGTCTGAGATCATACAGTGGAAGTCAGAAATACGATAGAACATGGAAAAGTATAGTGTGACCTGCAGACTGTGTACGGCCTCTGAACCACATTGTTTTCACTCACAGAGCCCGCTGGGATTTCCCCAGAGACCCTGCTTCCACAGCAAGCCCCCCTCAAAAAAAAAAACCCTTTCAAAAACCTGAAAACAAATATTGGTGTTGTTTTCTGCCTAGAAACTGTCAAAATGCATAAAACCACACATGGTACATAGTTTGCCTTTCCAATTTTTCAGAATCCCCAGCCCCTCCCTCAAGCCTTTTGTTCAGCTGCAATCCAGCCAAAAATAGCATCCAGGAGTGATATAATGCCAATTTTGGTATTACCAGCCATATTACTACATCCCACAAGGTGGTTGTGTATATGTGTTTGCCTTGAAATACTTTGAGTAATGGTGACTCCATGAATTCCATAAGGTTTTCTTAGGCAAGGATTACTCAGTTGTGATTTTGCCAGTTCCTTCCTCTTAAATATAATCTACAGTGCCTGGTAAATTATGAAAATGTTGCAGGGATGAAAATGGACCCTTGCTTTCTTTGCAGTTGCCCATCCCTGCCATAGAATATTCAATTTATCATTAAGGTTATACATTTATTATGCTATTAACATTTTTCAGTTACTGTCAAAGCTGATTCAAGATCCCTTTGCATATTGATCAAGCCTAACACAGTTATGTCTTCAAATTTATTTTGCTGTGATGAGGGGTCAGTAAGGATCAGATCAGAGGTGTTTATAATTTTTTTTTGTATTCTGATTTTGCTCAACACATTCATTCATCTAATAAGTGAAACCCATGAATAGTCAACTTTCATTCAAAGATAATTACTTATATTTTAAAAAATGTTTTAATAGATCATAGAATCATAGAATCATAGAATAGTAGAGTTGGAAGAGACCACATGGGCCATCTAGTCCAACCCCCTGCTAAGAAGCAGGAAATCGCATTCAAAGCACCCCCGACAGATGGCCATCCAGCCTCTGCTTAAAAGCCTCCAAGGAAGGAGCCTCCACCACAGCCCCGGGGAGAGAGTTCCACTGTCGAACAGCTCTCACAGTGAGGAAGTTCTTCCTGATGTTCAAGTGGAATCTCCTTTCCTGTAGTTTGAAGCCATTGTTCCGTGTCCTAGTCTGCAGGGCAGCAGAAAACAAGCTTGCTCCCTCTTCCCTATGACTTCCCTTCACGTATTTGTACATGGCTATCATGTCTCCTCTCAGCCTTCTCTTCTGCAGGCTAAACATGCCCAGCTCTTTAAGCCGCTCCTCATAGGGCTTGTTCTCCAGACCCTTAATCATTTTAGATAAACCATGTGGATTTCCTCTCCAGCTATTCCACTTCACTTCACTTCACTTTATCTCTTAATTAGTCGCTCTCCACCAGAGTGCTCCGAGCGACTTACAATTTAAAATATCATTCCACAATATAAAAACATTCAACATAAAAACATTCAACAGTGACTATTTGGCAAACTAGATCTGATCTACTCAAATGCACAACCAAACAGCCAAGTCTTAATATTCCACTGGATATTGGTGTGCTGATTGTGCCGAAAGGCTATATTGAGTGAAAATTACATAACCCTCTCTTTCAGTATTGTTGGATTGAAGTAGTTGTCAATCCTAAGCAGCCTAGGTAAAGAATCATGGGAACTGCAATCCCAAAACCTGCAGAGAGATGCAGAATTTGAAATCGCTGAGCACACCTAACAGAGAATATCTTACTCATGAATAGTATGAGAGAGTATCAAGAAAACAGTTCGATTTTTTTGCAGGCAGTAGGACAGTCTCAAGATTCAAAGATTGGTGTATTTGCTTTCTATGGATTTGGAATTCTGAAACCACTTACAGGTGGTTCCAAGTTTGTTATAGGATTTCACTCATTTGGAATGCCAGACTGAGAAGGTGAGAATAAGGATGTATCCTCCCATGTCCTTTCTTACTGTTAAGGGTCCCATTCCCCTAAATTCTGTTTATGCACTTCCTTACAGGATGAGCCTTTCCACTTTGCAAGACAACTCCCTCAGGCAAAAGATTTATTGTACCACGAGGAGTAGGAAATCCTTAGGATTTTAAAAGAATGTATTTATACTATGAGGGATGCTGAAGGTTTCTTGTGAGATTGCTGCCTCATGTGCCAAAATAACTTAGCTGGCTTTGGCTATTGTAAACGGTGACTTGGGAGGTCACTAGGGATGGAAAGAACATTCAAAATACTATGTGCAAATTTTGTGGATAATAATTTCCCAACTACAAATTATGTGTGTCATCATCATCATCATCATTTAATTACTTATTAATCGCCCTCCATCCAATATGCTCTAGGCGATTTGTGTGTGTAGGAAACAACACTTTTCAGCTGCCCAGCTCAAGCAAGAAACTATTTCTGTATCTGTATCTGATGAATAAAGCCAAATGTAGTAAGACCCCCCCCCCCCCCCGCATATCTGTAGGACCGGTATTTATCCACAGTTTCACAATCAATATTAAATCCAGGAATGCATCCCCTATGGATATAAGAGTTGTACTGCATGATAAGTTGATCTTAATATTGTGCTGTTGCATGTAGATATAATTCATGTGATACTATATGTAGAGATACACACAGCCTTTACTGGTATACAACAACAAATTCACAACACAGGCATATACAAAAAAAAAGGAAGTCACAGATAAAAAGGAACGCATAATTAAGAGTTAATAATCCCAAGAATAAAATCTGCAAAAGTCTCACAAAAGAATGAATCAGAGTTGTTCAGAATTTATGGAATTTTATAACACGCTTAGCACAGAGAACAATGAAAAAATGGAATTCCTGTATTTCATCTGTACTATCTGTAGAGATAACACAGTCTTTTACAAACTTAGCTTTAGCCATGGTCATGTTTTCACAGAATCATAGAGTCACAGAGTTGGAAAGCCTACAATGAAGCATCTAATCCATCCCCCTGCCATGCAGGAATTCAGAAATAAAGCACACCAGAGAGGTGGTCACCCAGACTCTCTTCAGAGACCTACAAAGAAACTCCACTACTCTCTGAGGCAATTTGTTCCATTGTAAGACAGCTCTTGAAGTCAAGAAGTCCTTCTTAATGTTTAGATGAAATCCTGCAATTTGAACATATTAGTTTGTATCTAGGCTCCGAAGCAGCAGAAAACAAAATTTTGTTATCTTCTATGTGACATCTCTTCAGATATTTAAAATGATAATGATATCCCATCTCAGTCTTTCTTTCTCCAGGCTGAGCATACTCAGCCCTAATAGAACTTGGTTTCCAGACCTTTGATCAATGTGGTCACTTCAGGCTAGTGTCTAATCAAGGTATTCTCCTAAAGCTGGGTCTCAAGGTGACTCACGAGGTGAAAAGAAATACAATAGAGTCTCACTTATCCAACATAAATGGGCCGGCAGAATGTTAGATAACAAATATGTTGGATAATAAAGAGGGATAAAGGAAAAGCCTATTAAACATTAAATTTCGCTATGATTTTACAAATTTAGCTTCAAAACATCATGTTTTACAACAAATCAATAGTAAAGGCTGTTCAATACATGGTAACGTCAGGTAGTAATTACTGTAAAAAAAAAACTTGCCCTCTGAGACTGATGCAACACACATCGGCCCTCTCCATGTGCCAGGTGCTTGCCAGGAGGGGCGAGATGTAGCTGGTGCAGGCTGGATGCTGTGCCTGATGGGAAAGGTCTGCGCCCCTCCCAGCATGTGCCCAGTGCAGAGAGAAGCCAGCTGTGTTGCAACGTGCAGTGGGCCTCTCACCCCTCCCGGCGAGCACCTGGCAAGCGGAGAAGCCTGCTGCATGTTGCTGCTCAGAGAGGTTTCTGGTGAATGCCTTGGCGAGTGCCCTGGTGTTGCTGCACAGAGAGGTGTCCCTAGGCAGCAATGTGCAGTGGGCCTCTCGCCCCTCCCGGTGAGCGGAGAAGTTTCTCTAGGCAGCAACACACAGTGGGCCTCTCCGTGCTTGCTGGGAGGAGCGAGACGCCACTGGTGCAGGCCGGACACTTCAACGGGAGAAGCCTGCTGTGCTGGACAAACAGCTGAGCCGCCTACATTGGATAATCCAGAACGTCAGATAAGCGAAGGTTGGATAAACGGGACTCTACTGTACAAGTAAAAACACATAACAAAAAATCATACAAAATTATATTTTTAGACTTTTAATGCCTTAAATGATTGTTTTAATATTTTTGTTTTAATTATGTTTTATTTAAATTATGACTCGTTTAATTAGTTTTAACGATACTTAACTATTCATTTAATGATGTTATATGATATGCTGGGCTTGGCCCCATGTGAGCTGCTCCGAGTCCCCGTTGCGGAGATGGAGGCGGCATACAAAAATAAAGTTATTATTATATTTAACAAGTCATTAAACCATTTATAGAATTAAAACCAAAACAAAAGGTTACAATAGTAAAGCATTCTAAGAAAGTCCCATTTCTTGTAAAACAACGAGTATGATTCTCTCATTTACATTAACTGTATTCAGGAGATGAACTGGATTAGCATTTCAAAATATTTCTATCTTAACTACACACATTCAATTATCTTGTTGGAGTAGGCCATTTAATGAATTTTAGTTAACTGAGTGCATCATAGAGGAAAGCTTTTGCCCAGAGGTGCTTAATGGTGGACATCCTTATTGAGCATGTGAAGTTTATGCATGTGTTTTCTTCAGGATATGTAGTGCAATAAATTTCGACATGCAGAAAATCATTCTGACAGAAGTGTTCTAAGGACAACTTTAAAAATCCAGGCAACAAGCTATTTAACAAACTACTTTCAGCAGTTCTTATCTCTACCAGGGGGCAGTTTCATGTAAAGCTAAGGGGTCATTATTGTCAATTCAAGACCAGGCCAATTTGCACATCTGGTGAAACAGGAGAAAATTCTTCCATCACCAGTTATTTTGAGTCCAGGAGACCTTTGGGGGGGGGGGGGGGAGAGCTGGATATGTGAATGCACAAAACAGTGCCATTATCCCACACTTTTTGTGTGTGTCAGGAGCAACTTGAGAAGTCGCTCCTGGTGTGAGAGAGTTGGCCACCTGCAAGGATGTTGCCCATGGGACGCCTGAATGTTTTGATGTTTTACTATCCTTGTGGGAGGCTTCTCTCATGTCCCCGCATGGGGAGCTAGAGCTGACAGAGGGAGCTCACCTGCTCTCCCCGGATTCGAACTGGCAACTTTCAGGTTAGCAGTCCTGCTGCACCATTGGAGCTCACACTGTAAGACATGGATACAGTACCCTGCTGGTTAGACTCAGTGCCCTTATGGCTTTTAAGTCTAAATGAAGTTCTGTATTACAGATTACAGTTTACAGATAACTGTATAACAGGGAGGAAGGTTGGTAGAGTCTAAATACTAAGAAGTTACTTTGGAAAGGCACGTGAAGCAAAGGAACAGAAAAAGACCATCTGTGAGAGTAAAGCAAAGACCTCCCTTAGCCATAGAAAATACTTCAGTGCTGAGATGCAGATTAATTTAAAGTAGGTCAAAATGAAAACTGATCCATTACAAATGAGACTGGAGGCTGTGTGACTAGCAACTGATGACACCGTGCCAGAAATCCAGCATCCATTCCAAAGCACAGTCTCTACTCCCTTGCTGGCAGTGACAGCCAAAGCACCATGAAAGAAATTCCTTGTCTAATTCTCCAAGATTATTATTGGGGTTCAGAGAAAGGGCTTTGACTGTTAGATCAAACCAGACATTTTGATTAATGGCTTGTTTGCAGAATTAAAGATATGATTGGTTTGGGAGCTGTTGCCCTCGCTTGGCATATCTTTTACACAGCAAGGGAACAGAGGTGTGCTTTAGCAACTTTGCCTTTCTCAGAGTCATAGGTTAAGAGGTAAGACTGGAGATTTCAATATGTGGGGGAAAGCTAAGTGATTGCATTGGAGGCATCAAGATTCTCAGCATAGCTTGGAAGTCTGCTCTTGAAAATATTGGGGCAGACATGCAGTGCATTTAAGAGCATTTTATGTTGGCTTGTACATATATATATTCTAAAGTAACTATGGCAACTATAGCAACACCAGTCAAATATTCACCACCACCCTATTTCATGAAACATAGAAGCTGTAAGGTGGCTAGAAATATAGGTGTTGCAGAGGAATAATCATGTGTGGACTGAAAAATGGAATGGGGATATGGTTTTTCTCATTCTTACAAAAAAAGCAACCCTGAACCTTCTCAGCCCAGTTTTCTGGAAACAGAGAAATCTATTTAGCCCTAAATGCTTGGAATACAGATTCTGCAAGTGTTTCAAATATGAACGATCTCGTTAAAAATTTGAATGCCTAGTTGCAATATGAGAATAACTGTTCACATTCATTTTTCCACACTCCGGAAATGTATATATGCTGTTCCCCGTCTGCCATCTAAACAGGACAGTGCAGCTAGCTCTTTCTCTTACTGTCTGATGGTAGTAGAGATAGCTGGGAAGCCACAATCATACCAGCCACAAGCAAATCAGTTGATTTCTGAACATCCTTGCACATGCTCATCTATATGTCCATTTTATCCTGCTTCTGTATTAATCTTCTGTGTAATGAAATTGTACATAAATTCACACATAAACTTGCATTTTGTTGTTTTCTCAATCGTGCTTCGCTCTTTTGCATCAGTAGAATGCACCTATGATTTGTTGTTACTTGAGGCAAAAGTTGATTGAAAGGATACAGTACGTGGCAAGTTGAACCTATCAAATGCCTATACCAAGCTGTTTCTCTTGAACTTTTTCACATATGTATTCACAGTACTGGAGCCTTTTGTATTGTTACTGCAGCAATCCTAGGTCAGGGACGAGATAGTTCTCACACCCCACTCTTCCTATAGAAGATAACTGGAGTGGAATTATACTTCAGCACTAGTGACTGTGTCTCTCTATCACATTTGTAGCAGCAATCTGGGTTATGAGGCGTACATTTGTACTGCCAACCAAAGGAAACAACCAAGGGTCAAGAGGAACAGCCAAGGGCTGCCAGTACTACTACCCAGTTTCTGATACTTAAGGGGATTGTGTTCTTATACTTAGTAATTGATAGGAAAATGCTGTTTCCTGCACAGAAAGTGCTGCCTTCTGCATACATGCAAATCCTTGTTCCCGAAAGGAATTGTTTAATCTTTGATGTAAAAAAAATCCTAACATTTCTGTGTCCCAAAATATCAAGCTGAATGTATTCTGAATGCATGACGGTATTTTCCCTGTGCATGTTGTTTCTAAGACAGTATCATAATATTTTTCAAGGCACCACTCAAACAAATCTGCAGGGGGTGTGATGCTGAAACAGTTACAGTTTGGCACCTGATCAAGAGAGAATTGCTCAATACAAGCAAGCATTCACATTTATTGGCTGTGGCCTTCTAACTCCTGAAACATTCAAAAATAGGTCGATCCTGTCCACTGTATTGACAGGCTCCTAGGGAAATTTCCAAGCCACTCTGTAATATTCCATTTTTCCCCCATGGATCTTTAGATTAAAATTTTCCTAATAGCACTATAGTACTGCTCTAACAAAAGTAAGGTATATCCTTTCCAGTTTGTTTCAGCTAGCTAAATCTTGCAGTTTGTGTTTGGCATTACAGTAGGGTTTACAACTGAGCTGGCTTGTGTGTATCCATTTCCTTGATACCATTGCAGTGTCACTCTCCAGATAAAATCCTCTCTCCTGATTCTCATCACCACCACCCTGTGGTCTCTGTTTCCTGGTAAGTCTTTTATCCAACTGTCTCCCTCCATTGTGACTTTCTTCCATATTTTCTCAGCAGCTAAGCTGCAGAACTGGATACATATTAGATCAGCTGGTAGCTTATTTGGTTTTCTGAAGGAAGGTGAAGAATTATTCCACTTTGGATCTTGCTAATGCAATCACGTTTCACAAAATCTTGGATGAATCGCCTCCCAAACAGTTCTCTGACCTATGGAAAAATTGTTTTTCCAAAAGTAGTGTAAAAAAAACTACAATGATACCTGTTTTGCCTCTAGCAATCAGGCAGAGAAAAAGTATGTTTAGGACAGTGGTTCTGAACCTGTGGGTCCCCAGATGTTTTGGCCTTCAACTCCCAGAAATCCTTAACAGCTGTTAAACTGGCTGGGATTTCTGGGAGTTGTAGGCCAAAACACCTGGGAACCGACAGGTTGAGAACCACTGGTTTAGGACATTAAACTTGGAGACCAAATGCTGCATTTCTTTGGATGTTTTCACACATGAGACTTGAAATATTTTCCCACCTGTCCACTTTTACCTGTCACTCAATTTTAAATTAATGTGGAATGTTTATGTGAAATCTGCATTGCTCAGAATATATATTTGTGTAACAAATTTTATTCTTCCACTTCTGTGCTATCTACTATGACAACTACTTAAGTGGCATACATACATGCCTTTCTGTTGGGTAAGTTGGCACTTGTCCTTGGTACCAAGCTTCAGAGGGCATTTTGCTGACTTAATGTTTGTGGAGTATGCTGTCTGCTTTGACATAAGTTGAAAAAGAATGCAGTTAAGCATCTTAATTCCCACCTCCAATCCATTTCTATCTTTTGACAAACAAGGTATATTTTATACTATGCAAACAGCAAACATGAATTTCTGCCAAATAATTTTACAGTGTATTTTCTTTTCTACTTTCTACCATCATATCATTGGGTTGTGTATTTTCTGGGCTGTATGGCCATGTTCCAGAAGCATTCTCTCCTGACATTTCACCCACGTCTATGGCAGATATCCTCAGAGGTTGTGAGGTATATTGTTTGTATTTTTGTATATTTTGTATATTGCCTGTGCTAAGTCAAACAGATGTGCTCTTTCTGAATGCCAAGCTCATTGCCACACTTTGCCAGCAGCAAGCAGCCTAAGCACTACTTTGTGGCTGCTATCTCTGGCCCAAACTAACCTGGTTTCTTGTGTTTCCAAAGTCTCTCCTCTATGAGTGTGTCATAACAAGCTGGTAACAATAACATTTCTGAAATCTAAATGGCTCAGGGGCCAATAAAACTGAAATCAACCAATGCATGGGAAAAACAGATCAGGGAAAGATATTCTGTCCATAGTCCAAGAAACACTTGGCATTCCTGACATCCTTTGCTCTACTTCCAGGAAAAAATTATTCCCGAGTGTTTGTGTTAATTTGTTTAAAGCAGGTTAGTATCAATAAACACCACCACAGCTGCTTCTCTTTCTTGTGTTGACTCATAGCAGCATCTCCCCAGCACCACTGGATATCACAGCTACTTTGAACAAGGGCCCATCTGCTTCACCCATGAGGTGGTAGCCTGAGAAGTTATCTTTCCACCTAGAAGAACATTTCAGTGGCTATTTTACCTAAAGCAACAACAATACAGTTGTATAGTGAGTGAGAAACTGGGGGAAGGATACATCCACCCTGTAGAATTAATGCACTTTGACACCTCTGTGACTGCCATTTATTTATTTATTTATTCAAGATAACCAACTTCCACCTCCTCCATATCAGCCCCCAATAAATAATCGTAAGCCTTAAAACTAACCCATTCCTATGGCACATGTCTTAGTTAAAGGCCTTCTTGAAAAGAAAGGTCTTTACCCCCTTCCTGAAGTTTAGAGGGATGAGGCTGATCTTAGTTCCTCTTGGAGCTGGAGCTGCCCCTAAAAAGGCGCCTTCTATCATTTTGCATAAACGCATTTTTGAACAGGACCAAGTGGCAATCAGGGTCTGCTTGCTGGATCTCAACTCTCGACCAGACCGTAAAGGGGGACACGGTGTTCCAGGTTGCTGTAATGAAAATAATGTCTCTTTTTGGTGTGTTATAAAGCCATATAGGGCTTTAAAAGTGAGAACCAGCACCTTGAATTGGGCCCAGAAATGGATAGGCAGCCAGTGGAACTGTTTCAGATGCGCAACCCTGCCATATACTTTCCCAATCTTGTTTTTCCTTGGTCTGTTCTTACCTACTTGGCTATTATACAGATTCCCTTTCCTTACCTATGGTCTTATGAGACCATCTCGATGGTCTTTGGAGGCCACTTTGCTTACCTATGGTCTTATGAGATCGTCTAGATCAAGGGTCCCCAAACTAAGGCCCTCCAGGGTCATTGACCTGGCCTCTGTCCTAAACTTTAGACTAAGGGTTGACCTAAGTCTGAAATGACTTGAAGGCACACAACAACAAGAATCCTAATTTTGGACTATTTCATCATAGTCCGGCCCCCCAACAGTCTGAGGGACTGTGAATCGGCCCTCCACTTAAAAAGTTTGAGGACCCCTGATTTAGAAACTATAATCTTATTAATGCAGCCCAAAATCCCATTAGCTTTTTTAGCTGCTGCATCACATTGTTGGCTCATGTTCAACTTGTTGTCCATGAAAGACTCCCAAGATCTTTTTCCCATGGAGCCAGGTGTCACCCATCCTGTATCTGGGCATTTTATTTTTAGCTTTGGCAAGGGTCATTTTGAACTCTGATCCTGTTTTCTGGAGTATTAGCTATCCCTCTCAATTTGTCATCACCTGCAAATCTGATAAGCATGCCCTCTAAACTTTCATCCAAGTCATTAATAAAGATGTTGAACAGCACTGGACCCAGGACAGAAGCCTATGACTCCCCACTAGTCACTCCTTTCCAGGATGAAGAGGAACCATGGATGAGCACCCTTTGAGTTTGATCGCTAAACCAATTACAAATCCACTTAACAGTATTATTATCTAGCCCACATTTTACTAATTTGTTTGCAAGAAAATCATGGGGAACCTTGTCACTTGTGTAATCATTGCTAGATCTTGGGTAGCTATAGCTTAGTAGCAAGAAATGGTGATTCTGCTTGCCAAAGTCCCAGTTCACTCTTTTCAGCCCAGAAATAAATAAATTGCCTGAACTGAGACAGCCTGAAATGACATTTGTTGGCTCACCATACTTTATACACATATCCGTATATACTCGAGTCTAATATGCCATCGAATCTAATGCACACCTCAATTTTCAAAACGCTGGAAACCAACAAAGTATTTACCATATTACAAGAATATAATGTGCACGCTAATTTTGGGAAGGTAATTTCATCAAAAAAGGTGAGCATTAGATTTTAGTAAATATGGTAATTGGGGGTAGGTTCCCTCTCTAGCCACCTATAACGAATTATTTCACACTTTCTTTGAGCTCTTGTGGAGTACCTAAACTAAGATTGCAATGATAAGGAAATATTTTAGAGTATAACCATTAGAGACATCACATAGAAGACAAAGCAGCCTTGTCTTCAGAGAGTACCTAGTGATTGTTTCTAAAGAATAACGTGTAACAATTTTAATTTTTTTAAAGTAGCAGAATGGTCAACACGTTGAAGCACAATAGACCTTTGTAGGATAAATTGCAACATTGCAATATCATTAAGAATTTCAATTTCTCAAACTCAGTGATACAAAAAAATGAGAAGAAACAGGAGAAGAAACATATGGTCCCAAAATCTGGCCAGATGTTGTGGCTACTGAAAAATCCTTTACATAGAGAAACCATCCTTTATGAAATATGCAACATGGCATTTTAGAAATGGCCTCGTATTACTTGGGTTTCATCCACATCAAGAAAAGCGTTGCAGACAATTAATACTGACAAGAATGTATATCTTTGTTTCTCTTCCATATGCAGAGACCCCTGGAAAAACCTGATGGCTTGGATGTCTCCGATCAAAGTAAAGAACACCCTCAGCATCTCTGTGAGAAATGTAAAGTGTTGGGCTACTACTGCCGCCGTGTGCAATAAACACACCCAGAAATTGCTGCTGCCACCATTTGTAAAGATATTTTGGCAGCACACAACCGTCACAAGGAAGCAGGGGAGGTGTGGAGAGAAAACTTCTGACAAGAACCCCATACATCGCCAATATTGCCTATTGATAAACTAATAATATGCATTACCTTTTTAATAGAATGTAACCCTTTTCCTGTGTATGTGTATACATACATGTTGTATTTATAGGACTACAGTGTGTGTGTGTGTGTGTGTGTGTGTGTGTGTGTGTGTGTGCGTGACATAGAAATTACTGGTACAGATTACCAAGCTCTGCAGTTGTATGGCCCCTGTTCTTTTTAAGTCTTGCATGACAGCCTCATGCAAGTTCTATTCAAAAGAATTGGGGGTGCAGTTGCAGTTTTGGGTGAATTGTGCCTACTGTTATGCTCATGATGGAATCACTAATGTGGTTTCTGTAGATTGTTTACACAATTACAGTATCCTGCCCAGGCAAAGCAACATTGATTGTCCATAGAGGTATAGATATTGGTGGATGATGTTAGCAGTATTTGCAGGCAGTATGTTCAGTAGGATTCTCATTGAGTTCAGGGTTGGTCTGAAAGTTCTATCCAGTTGCTTACTTTCAAACAGAGGCTGTAAAAGTTACCTTTTTCATATTACAAAACCAAGAATCTTCCAGCCAGCATATAATTTTTACATTCTCTGTTTCCAAGAATCCTCCAGGGCAATTGGACTGAGACTTCTGGTGGGCTTTCAGTTAATAGAATCTGAGGGTTCAAAAGAACAAGTGAATAATTGTCTGAGAAAGTGGTTTGCATGGCAATGTAATGTTTGAACAGGAAGGGTCTATCAGGAATTCATATTTCATAGGCAGCAAATTAAATGTGTTTACTTAGACATATGTTCCACAGAAATTGGCATGCTGC
Organism: Anolis carolinensis; assembly: GCF_035594765.1. Taxonomy (NCBI): domain Eukaryota; kingdom Metazoa; phylum Chordata; class Lepidosauria; order Squamata; family Anolidae; genus Anolis; species Anolis carolinensis. Next base: position 179,384,324 of record NC_085843.1, read on the forward strand.
TTGTGAATAAGTGTACTTAGGATACATTAGTTTTTTTACAGGCTTACCAACTCCATCCTCCTTTTTACAATCATGCCAGGTTCTCCTTTCTCTATTTGATACACAAGTGGTGGGTAAAATTATATCTTCTTGTCTATAGTTTGGCTAATCATTTCCTCTAGAGAAGAAATGCTGCCCTTAGAGGTCTGTTAGGGTATTGCAGGCAGATATGTCCCAGAACAAATCATCAAGACCAAGATAGACAGAGATAAATTCACTGTTAAAAATAGAAAGCAGTTCTCCAAACCTTAACTGAAATATAATATTATTGATACACATTAAGTTTAAAGTAATTAAACCATTGTTTATTATAGGAAACTGTCCTAATTTCCAGTTATATATCAAGAGATATTTCTAAGGAGCCATTGGGATTTTATATCAAAGCATATGGAACAGTACTCTTCCAAAACAGGACAAAAAGTATAGTTACGGAAAAAATAGTGTTTGCATCAAAATGAATAAGACAATTTAAAAATTATTATGAAAAGCAAAAATATTATTGAAGTGCTCTGAATGCTAGTAGGATATATCATCTTTTCATTTGGTGTTTGGCTTTAAGAGTATATTCAAAATTATCACTGAATCAGTGAAACTGATTACTTGTTTCTATTGCTAATCCAATGGCAGGTGGGTTTAAATTTCAGATATGCAACATCTAAGATTATCTTCAGTGCAGATTTTAGGGACTAACACTTCTGGAAAAGTGGATCATTTTGTTTGTATCAGATATTCTCTTGCCTTTGTCTGATCAACAAGAAGAATAATGCTCTGCTTTCTGCATTACAAGCTTTTTAAAGGGAAAATTATTAATGATTATTTCCATTAGTGTTAAAATGATCTGGATATTTATTGGCAATGATAGCATCTGTGATAAAGTCACCCTATAAAGCAAAGGACTACAGGAGAAGGAAATATCCAGTACCTCTATTTTCTTGGCTATCACTGCACCTCTTCTTGAAGCCTAGATTCCTCCCACTCCCTCTGTGAATATAGGAAGTTGCTTTACACTGAATCAGGCTGGCGGCAACTTTCCTGGGCCTCTGGAAGAGCTCATTTTGCACATTTGTTGTTAAAGATCCCTTAAAAGGAGATGCCGGGAACTGAATCTGAGACCTTTCTTTTACACAGTAGTGACCTACGACCAGAGCTGTGAAAACCGCCCACTATTTTAAAGTGTGTTTAAGGAAGTATGACAGAGAACAGTGTAGAAAAGTTATTTTGAGCATCTACAACTCAGGCAGCTTCAGGGATTCTGGGAATGTCGTCTCAAAAAGTGATTTTGTGAGCTACAGTTGCAAGTATTCTACATTTTGTAGACTGGAAAAATACTAAAAAAGAACAAGAAGTCTGTAGTACACACCTTTCAGTAGAATACATGGACGGAAGCTCTTTCATGCTACACAAATATAACACTATGGTTCTGTTTTAACTGCCCTTTCTGCATCTTGGGGCTTGTATTCTGATGAGACACTTCATGATGGTTGGAAATTCTAACTATCACTCGCTAAACTGTCATTCTCAGAGGATGTAACCATGGCAGTTAAAGTGCACTCATAGTGCTCTAATTGTGAAGTGTGGACAAGCTCCTGAGGCCAGGGCCTATAAATACTGTCTCTAAGACTCTCTGAAATTCTGCCTAGGATTTTGCTAATGATTGTTTTTTAACAACTTTGGCACGCCGAAAATGTCTCCAAGGTTTTGTTATAATTCACACAATATTAATTAGTGTACAAATTTTGTGTTAGTAATGTGAACTTGAATGAATTTGTTAATTTTAAAGATGGGAGTTTTTAATTTCAGATGAATTTTCCATGATAATAGTTATGAGCAACTCAGTGACCATTTGAAGACAGTGGGTTACATCCATTAGTCCTAATTAAAATTGACTCCTGACTATAGTTCCATTGATATAAATGATTCTGTTCTATGAGTTGGTCAGAATTTAATCCATTCTGACTATATCAGAATAAGAAAAGGGCCATTTAAATATCAGAGCCTGTTTACACGAGCAATTGTTCTGAGAAAAAAACTTTTGAACTTCTTTCTTAACTTTGTTTACATGATCAAGAAATTCATCAGGACAAAATAAAGTCAAACTGAAGGATGGTATTAAAATACGTTCAGTAGGTAAATAAATAAATAAATAGGATAGGCCCTGAATAAGTTGACACCTTTCACCTATTTCCCATTTCACGCATAGAGAAGTGATTGGTTATGTTATCGGGTATGAGAGGCAAGGCATGGCTTTTGAAAACTTGAACCTTAATGTTAACTCTGTTTTATTTTTGAGGGATAAGAAGTGAATAATGTAAGAAACACAGTTAAAATAGAGCCATATATTAAACAGTGTACAGTATTACTCCTTGAGCACTTATTAAATGTTGTCAGCCATCTCTCAAATTCTACAGATCTAATATTATTGGGAACTGGAATTAAGTAAGACAGTTCCTATTTTTACTGATAAACCAATGCATATAGCAATTAATCCATTATCTTCCTAAAATTTCTAGTTTACATACACAGTCCTAGTTCTGCACTACAGTGCACAGAAGCCCTGATATAATGCTATTACATTGCATCCACTAAACAGCAAATGTGAAGTTTTTCTGTAACATAAGTGAATAAGAAGGGCTGGGACCACATTTTGTTTTATGCATGAAGCAGTCATTCCTGTAGCCATATATGCAGGAACACATTAACCTTAAGCATGCCCAAAATGCTTCAAAGCATCCACACAAAAACTCTTTTCTCCCATTTTGATTTTGTTCTACATCACCTTGGATGCCTCTTGGAAGAACCCCCAATATTCAAGAGTGGCTTTTCAGGGGACACAAAGATTTTGAGGAGTAACCTCCAGTCTTGCTTAAACAGTCCAGTGCACACTTGGAAATCCATTTCTTTGCCATCAGATGTGACCCGTTAATGCTTGGATCATCATCTTTTACCTATTGCCATGGCTTTCTAACATATGCATCTGTGACAAATAAGCTATTCGTGCCATTCATTACATATAATTGCAAGTATACAGTCTTCCTCCCCTGCTCTAGAGTCCCAGGCAGGAATGTGCTTTATCCATTACTATTCATATGTGAAAACTGTTTTGTATTAAAGTCTCATTCTTGCAAGGTCTCAGAAATCAGAATGTGACATTCAGACAAGGAGTTTAGGATGGGGATATAGGGGTTGTTTTAAAAAATATTTCATTGAAGAGGTTATTTTTATCCATAATCCTGCCAAAGTGAAACGTTTTTCAATTCTATTGAGTTTCAGTGACAATTGGACACATGAAGAAATGAGTCAGAATGACAAAAAATGACCTTAAAGATGGTGATAGGACTAGGAAAGACCATCACCAAGCAGTGGTTCTCAACCTGTGGTTCTCTCCAGGTGTTTTGTCCTACAACTCCCAGAAATCCCAGTCAGTTTACCAGCTGTTAAGATTTCTAGCAGTTGAATGCCAAAACATCTGGGGACTCACAGGTTGAGAACCAGTGGCTTAGAGAGTTGTTGTCAGTCAGAATAGATAGTGCTGGTCTTGGTGCATCTTGCATGAGTTAGCTTCCTATATCAATGGGACTTGAAAGTGTTTAACTTCACCTGAATAGTGCCAAATACGTTCTTCAAGTCTATTAAGGATTCTTAGTACAAGTGCTAAGTTTGTGAACCTGTAAAGTTTGTTAAAATCTTAGCAAACAGACATTGGGTTCTAACGGAATTATAATTAATGTGTTCCATGCCACGTCGTTGTTTGAGACAGTATTTTGTGCTCAGCCAGGAATTCAGTGCCTATCTGTTTTATGTCTACAAAAACCACTGCATCTGGAATTATTGCTGAATGGCTGTAGCACTCTGTACGCTGACTCAAATTGTAGCTATACAAATGAAGGTTTGAGTTTTCTTAGGATGAATATAAAAGGGACAATCGTGTGCAGTTAATAGGTGTAGTCGATTGATATTAATGTTTACCCCTATTATGAAATATTTTACAGTTTTACTTGCAGATGTGTATTTATCTTGAGTTATACTTGACGTAGAGTTCCTTTCCATTTTTTTAATACTGTGTGTGTATTTTGGAAAATCTGTTTAGGTGTTTAAATTTTTTAAATAATTACAAATATTTCATTGTAATACTGAATTGTTATCTGGAAACTCTTTGCAGTAACCTTTTTGTATATACGTATTTGAGGGCCTTTTTAAAAAAATACTATTTTTTCTGTTTGGTTTTATAAAAGTGTTTTTACAACTCTGAAGCTTTCAGAAAGGGCCTTGATTTTCTACTAGAATACTAACAGCTAAGAGTTTTCTTAAGAATTATATAAAAAATAAGGGTGTATCCTCAAGAAAATATTTATGGAAGGAATTTGCTTTTTTCTTTTGTTTTTTGTTTTTTTTACAATCTTTTGTCTGTATAAAGTATGCAACAGAACTACATTAAGAAGGAAATATTGTCTACATAGAATATTATATGAAAGTTGGTACATAATTCTGTCAAGAAGAAGAAAAACCTTGCAATTCTTTAAGCCATATTGTTGTTTTTGTTGTCGTTTTCCTTTGGATGAAAATATCAGTATTAAGTAACTCGTATATTATTCATGTGTTTAGAACGTATATTAATATGCTTATTCTAATTATTTATATGTGTATTTTGGAAAGCATAACTTGTTTAAAGAAAAACTAGGACTGATTTGGTAAGAATCAGATGTTACACTATCACTTTATTACCTTGAGAAATATACATTAACAGTCCAATTCTAAGACTTCTGATTGTGACTGATGTATTAGCACAGCATTTTAGTGCCATAGCAGAGACTCTGGTGGAAATAGATAGAATCAAATTATAAATGGTATAAGGCAGTGGTTCTCAACTTGTGGGTCCCCAGGTGTTTTGACCTACAACTCCCAGAAATCCTAACAGCTGGTAATCTGGCTGGGATTTCTGGGAGATGTAGGCCAAAAACACATGGAGACCCACAGGTAGAGAACTACTGGTATAAGGACTTCTTCATGGTTTGCTTTTAGAAGTACAGGCAGCCTATACCTGAAAAATTAAGAGAATCAATGTGACATGCTGGGGTTTTTTTGGGGGGGGATATATCATCCAGATTTCCTGAAGAGTTACTATTTGGTCTTCAGCATTTTTGTAACAGTATTACTTACTTTTAAAAAATAATTGTTATTATTTAAGGGTTGATGGGAAAGATAAGATTTCACAAAGCGATTCTCGTAGCAGTTTTCAAAAACAGCACACTGAGATCTGCAGTGCAGTGAAAGCGTTACACCAATACTGTCCATCAGTGGCCAGAACCAAGAGTTGGTCAAACTGATGTAAGCATTTAGTGTTTATTTTTATTTAGAATGCATAACATGTTACAGTATGCATGCACACGTATTATATGCTTTATCGTTTCACATAGCTCCATTATCTTAAGATTGTTTATGTGTTAAACCATGCTAAAAATGGGAGATCAGTTCAATCTTGTACCGGACTTATCTTTCCCTTACAAAAGGTTATTTAGAGCAGCAATCACTACACTGTACAAAATTAACCCTGCTATTATATTAATTTCTGTAGATTTAGATGAGTTTATTTACTCATGAGCTTTTTTTTAAAAAAAAACAGCTGTATCCACTGATGTCTTCTCAGTTTCAGTTGTATAATTTTTTCTCTTCTGTAACTGGTAATTAATTTGTACAGCTTAGATGATGATGATGATGATGATGATAATAATTCTATGGACATGGGCCTCAGAGGAGAGGCAAGTTTTTTTCGGCCACCAAGGCTAACTGGGTGTTTAAAAGACTGTCAAACCTCTGTTGTGGATTGTCCATAAAATGGCATTCCGACATGTGCCTTATTTGCTGGATAGTATATGATTCGCCTTTAGTATTTTAGCAATTTAATGCTGTATTAAAATATGTCAAAAAGGAAAACAATGTGGTATGATTGATTTTGTTTACTTCTGGTTTCTCTTACAATATTGTATGCATTGGAACATTGGATCCAAACCTACAAATCCTGGAATCAAGGGGCCTGAGGTCACAGCACAACGCAGCAGCTCCCACATTTTGTCCATGTGTTTTGGACAAAGTTACAAAATCCCCAACCTGCTGATAGGGATTCTGCTGAAGTTTAACTATCTCGAAACAAGGGGACAGTTGGATAACCACGGCTCTAGTTCTAGAAGAGCCAAGAATTGGCGTGGAGGAAGAGCCTAAAATGCAGCAAGCAGAGGTCATGTTCTGTTGATCAGGAGAGGCCCAAATAATTCCTCCCAGTAATTATATCTGCTTTGTCCAATCTAAAGGCTTTGTATTGTCTGTCCAGATACCCCAGAATCCCCTAGAATTATTGTTGCCACAAAATGATATGTCTACCTTACATAGAAAGAAGGGTGCAACTCGGTGGAAGGCTCTTTCTCTCACCCATAGAGTTTAGCTGTGTAAATGCAGCATGCTCCCCAAAATCATGAAGAGGAGTCATGCTGGTCTATGTTTTTATGCCTGCTCGATCCGAGCTGTCAGAATTTGGAAGATGACTTATATGGTGACAACGCAGAAGTGCTCACATGGATAAACCAATTCACACTGGAATAATTTTTTGCACACTGCATAATACTGAACCTGTGGCGTTTTACACACACCCAAAAAATATTAACTCTCATAAGTTAATTAAATGTTAGACTCAAAGCTATGCTCCAAATTTCACATTGTTCTTCTGTGGGCTGAACACCACAGGGAAAATAGATCTCTAAGCCTGCAGCTAATTATGTTGGGGAAATTTGGGTTTAAAATTTAGTTAAGAACCCACTAAGTCTGGGCCGCCTTTTATTTATTTGCTTATTTCCTCACAGGGAAGTGAAATACCAGCCAACATCAGATAACATTTAGCTTTAAGTAGATCCATGTGGGGATATTTATATGGTGAATTCAACAACAAAACGAGAGCACGAAGTACTTCCCTGCCTCCTTTCACTTTGTACATTTTCATCAAAATGCAAAACACATAATCCCAAAAAGATGAATGAAACATGGGGTGCTGTCCCCATGTAACTGCTGTCTTTCTTCACATTTTGGTTATGGACTATTGTTTTCATGCTACTCCAAAACATCACCATCTGTAAGCATCCTGGTGCTTTTGTTCAACTCCAAATTTTCTTTAAAAAGCACAGCACTCATATAGATATTTTTCAGTCTAATAACAGTATATTTAAAAAATAAACTATGACAATAGAAAAGGCTTCAATTAGCAAAGGCTAGGATAAGGATTAACAGATTGTTTTGTACCATTTGAATTGCTCTTCATTCTTAAAGGTCGGGTCTAACTCTGGGGGGTGGTGTTTGTCTCAATTTCTAAGCCAAAGAGCCGCCGTTGTCCATAGACACCTCCTAGATGATGTGGCTGGCATGACTCCATGGAGCATCACTACTTTCCCGCCAAAGTGGTAACTATTGATGTACTCACATTTGCATGTTTTTGAACTGCTAGGTTGGCAGAAGCTGTGGATAACAACGGGAACTCACCCCGTCTGCAGATTTGAACTGCCAACCTTCTGATCAGCAAGTTCTGCAGCTTAGTGGTTTCACCCGCTGCGCCACTGCAGCCCTTCATTCTTCATTCTTAGATCCATTACATGCCATTTTCACAATTATTGCTTTTTTAAAAAAAATCCACATTAAAACCATGTTTAAACATTTTTGCACATCTTATTTCTAATTTACTTCCTCTGTTTGTGGTCTGTGTACACAGCAGAGGTGGGAAAGCTATGGCCTGGGCACTAGGTATGGCCTCTGAAAGGGCATTTTGGAGTTCAAAAGCCTCTGAAGTTTCATTTTTAAAACAATTTCACCCAAAAAATGTAAAATGACAATAAACTAAACAAGAAACAAGCAATTTGGTTGCCTTTGTTCTCTATGACACCAAGCTAAGAAAATTAACTATATTGGACCATTGTCAGAACTAGAAGTGACAAAACATGGCTTCCAGTTTCATCAAAAGCAGCCACGTGATTTGTGGATAGTGGGGCCCCTTCGACGTAGCTGAATAAAATCCCACATTATCTGCTTTGAACTGAAATATATGGCAGTGTGGACTCAGATAACCCAGTTCAAACCAGATATTGTGGCATTTTCTGCCTTGATATTCTGGGATATAGGGCTGTGTGAAAGGGCCCAGGGTTGTAGGAGGAAATGGCCCTTACTACTTCTGCAGTCACCCACTCATGCATGATGGTGTGATATTTTCCATCACAGAAATTTCTGATTTTTTTCTATTTTAATATTTCTGGTTAAAAGTTTCCAATTTCTAAAAATGCATTTTCAATAATTGGCAAATGCAACTGTATTTTCAAACAGGAGACTTTCAAAGGTTTCCAAGTCACTTCTCTAGAAAGTGTGTCAGCATATGTAAGGCCTTTTTGGATATGCTGCAATTATTATGTTAGCAGTTTACAGTAAATGTAATTCTCCACACACAAACACACACACCCTCTACACAGTTTAAAATTTTAGGAAAACTATTATGCACAAAAGTCATTTTTCAATTTAACTTCTCGCTGAACTGAACGCACTTTCTTTTCAGTTTTTCTCCATTTTGCTTCTATACAAAAACACTTTTTTTGATGATTTCCAGATAGATCTTAGGACTGAAATACAAGAAGGTTCACTTGGTTTAAGGGTTGCATGAATCCAGTGCTGGACATAGTATTGAAGTGGAACTGCAATCATTTCACCTTAAATACAAAATCCTGAAATGAAGTTAATGGAATGGAAGTAAACAGGTGCCGGAGAGAAGTGGGGTGGGCAACACACATACATAAAGTTGCTGCTAAATTATATTGTAGGTGAAGGGAAATTATTTCATAGCCCTTTCTCTATTAACAGTGAAAGCTATATTCAGAAATATAACAGAAATATCATGGCTTACCAGAAGCCCAAAACTGAAAGAAACTCATTTGTTCCCTATGTCCTCAAAGGAGCTGATGAGCAAGCTTCAACATTTAAAAAAATTAAAAGATATTATAAGGTTAGAGACAATTTTTCATGCCAGTTCTGAAATGAAACTGCCTGTAACTGTAACATTTTTTTTTCAGAATGTTGCCAAATAAGAATTTAGGAATGTTGAGCTAGGCATTATGATCTATGGCACTGCAGTCTTCTATAGTAAAGAAAACGCCTTTGAAGACAGCCCGGAAGCTCCAGTTAGTACAACGGGCAGCAGCCAGATTAATAACTGGGGCGGCTTATAGGGAGCGTACCACCCCCCATTAAGCCAGCTCCACTGGCTGCCAATATGCTACCGAGCCCAATTCAAAGTGCTGGTTTTGACCTATAAAGCCCTAAATGGTTCTGGCCCAATCTACATGTCTGAACATATCTCCTGCTATGAGCCAGGAAAATCACTAAGATCATCTGGTGTGGCCCTGCTCTCGGTCCCGCCTGCCTCACAAGCACGGCTGGTGGGAACAAGGGACAGGGCCTTCTCGGTGATGGCTCCCCAGCTGTGGAACACCCTCCTCAGAGATGTACGACAAGTCCCAACCCTTTTGAGCTTTAGAAAAGCCCTAAAAACATGTGCTCAGGCTTTTAACGAGTAAATGACAAAGACGACCCGGACTGATGTATGGCTAATGCACGAGGATACTGGATGAACGGATTTTAACCATATGTTTTATATTTTATACTGTATTAATTGTTTGTAATGGATTTTATATATTGTTATGATTTTATGTGTCGGCATCGAATTGTTGCCAATTGTGTACACCGCCCTGAGTCCCTTCGGGTGAGAAGGGCGAGATAGAAATGTTGGAAATAAATAAATAAACATAATATTCCACTTGAGACCATTTTCTCCTGGTTAATTTGTTCCTCATAAATCTTGGGGTTATCAAACAATAGGGTGCATATTTGGTAGGATACCCTACAGGAATATGTTAGGTCCCTTCTACACTGCCATATAATCCAGATGATCAAAGCAAGTAATCCACCTTATCTGCTTTGAACTAGATTATACAAGTCTATACTGCCATATAACCCAGTAATCTGGATTTTATATGGCACTGTAGAAGGGGCCTTAGTTAACTGTCTGTTTTCAACTGATTAATGGCATCTGCATCTCAACACAATTACTTAAAGGGAAGAGGACATACTACTTTAGCAAAGAAAAAGACACCACTCAGACCATCTTTAACCTTCTCATATTTCATTTCTTAATACAGTGGCATACCAGAACCAAAATAGCTCCAAAAAATAAATGGAATCGCTCACACAAAATGAGCATCTGCTGATCAGCTGTATGTGTATGTCTGCCTTTGAGTCACCTGTCAACTCTGTGAAGTTCATAAGGGGTTGTTAGACAAGGAATACTCAGAGGTGGTTCTTCCAATTCCTTCCTCTGAAAGATATAGCACTGGCATTCAATCTCCCATCCAAATACTAACCAGGGCTGACACTACTTACCTTTCAAGATTAGCTAGGATTTGCTACCTTTGGCATATTAAAGCTTTTTGCTGAACTACTAGCTCTATCCGGTCAAACTAATTCAAGATCACAGCCCTACAAAACAACCTACTACAGAAGAAGTTCTGATCTTTTCTCTAATGTATTTCCTTAGGAGCTGTCAAGAGCCATCTAAAGACCATTCATGTCTTTACTGGATGTAATCTGGGAGTAATGTGAGAAACCAACGTAAATATGGATCTAAGAAAGTTGCCTTTTATAGATATTCTCCACACTATATTGCTGTTAGGTAACAGAGAAAGGGGACTTCTCAGCTTCCCATGCATGCAGTTCCAATTAGAACTAAGGCCCTATACACTGTGGGTCTGCCTTCATCGACCTCTTAGATCAATGTAGAGCCATAAAAGCTCAGTGGTGTCCAAAATACTGCACAAAGCTGATGTGAGGTAGTGTAGGGCAAAGCTACCTTAACACTGCCTTACCCCGTGTTTGCTGAAGTTGAGGGAAAGTCTGAATTCTGTCACCAAATTAGGACTATCCCCCAACTTTGGGCCTGTTGGAACACTTGGGTTGGTTCTGAAACAGAACCAGATGCCACTATTCCCACTGCCATCTGTAAAGATGTCAGAAAGGGGGAGAAATCCTTTAGAATCCCACCGCTGCCACCAATTTGTAAAGATGTCTGGCAGGAGGAGAAATCTTTTTAAAATATCCCACCACTGACACCGATTGTGGAGAAGGAGGATGTTTCTATTAATTAATTATTATATATTTATTGTTCTATCCGCTGCCACCAGTTATTAAAGAGGTTTAATTTTTAAACGCTGCCACCAGATGTTAAGGGGATTATCAACTCTTGCCACCACTATTGGAAGATTTAGCCACTGGCTACGTAGAGAGGAGACTTTTTAAATTTTGTTTTTCTTTCTTCTTGTTGTTTATTCTTAATGTGTGTATTTATGACAGAGACTGAGATGTTTGAGAGAACAACAAGAAGTTTATTCAGGCACAAGCTTAATGGATACAATTCTCATTTAGGGGCACTTTCCTTAACAATTGCAATAACAGAATGAGGTGTTTCAAACTTCCTAAAATTCCACTTCAATCACAGAATATCTGTTCCTAGTCAGGAGACAGACTATGTTAAAATAAGTCACCAAACTTATTTTATCCCTGATCCCTTAACTTAGGATTGGCCTTCCCTGAGCTTCAACAGAGCCCAGACTACCTAAAATAAGTCACCAAACTTATTTTAGAATTGACTCAAATTTCCTCATTTGAGCCACCCTGATCCTCCAACTGAGAATCAGACTTCCCTGTGGTTCGCTGACCACAGCCACTGACTGACTGACTGACTGAGTTTCCCTCCAAATTCTGCTCTCTTCAGCTAACCCAGTTGGCTCCGCCCCCCTCTCCATGGCAACCAACTCATGGTGCTGAGTAACTGAAATATTAACCCTTTTTAAAACACAGTTAAACATGGCTTTTAAAACACAATTAAATATGACATCTGTAAACTAAAAAATTCTTACACTTCTTTACACCATCCCATGAGGCTGGGGCTTGGAGGCCTGGGGACATGGGTTAGCAGTCATTTTATCCCCTGGCTGCCAAATTGTGGTGGTCTCCATCTGGGACACAGATCCAACCTGTTGACATTAGCTGAGATGATAGCGTGCTCTGGGAAGGGAGAGAGAGAGGAAGGGGATTCCTCTTCTCCTCCTTTAGTGTTCTGTCCAAAATCCCTAGAGACAACGGCTGACAGGTAGGACTCATGTTGTGGTTGAAGACTGCTACAGGAGCCCCCGGTGGCACAGTGGGTTAAAGCCTTGTAACTTGAAGGTTGGATTGCTGACCTGAAGGCTGCCAGGTTTGAATCCAACTCGGGGAGAGCGCGGATGAGCTCCCTCTATCAGCTCCAGCTCCATGCGGGGACATGAGAGAAGCCTCTCACAAGGATAGTAAAAACATCAAAACATCCGGGCATCCCCTGGGCAACGTCCTTGCAGATGGCCAATTCTCTCACACCAGAAGCAACTTGTAGTTTCCCAAGTCTATAGTTTTATTTATTTATTTATTTATTTATTTGCAGTATTTATATTCCGCCCTTCTCACCCCGAAGGGGACTCAGGGCGGATCACATTATATACATATAGGGCAAACATTCAATGCCCATATACACATAGAACCGAGACAGACAGACGCAGAGGCAATTTAACCTTCTCCTGAGGGGATGTTCGATTCTGGCCACAGGGGGGAGCAGCTGCTTCATCATCCACTGTGACAGCACTTCCTCATTCCAACATTTTAAATTAGTTAAATTTGCCTCCCCACTTTATAACTGGTACCTTATTTCCTACTTGATAGATGCAACTATCTTTCGGGTTGCTAGGTCAGCAAAGAGCAGGGGCTATTTTTTTATTTTTTATTTTTAATTGACAGGTGCTCACCCCACCACAGGCTGGCCTCGAACTCATGACCTCATGGTCAGAGTGATTTATTGCAGCAGGCTGTTCACCAGCCTGCGCCACAGCCCGGCCCCCCTGTGCCACAGCCCGACCCCAATAATATATAATAATATAACATATTGTATATACATATAATATTCATAATATTATATTGTAATACAATATAATACTAATAATACAATATAATAATATTAATTATATATTATGTTTTACATGTAATATTACTAATAATATTACAATATATTGATATAGTACCCTATAGTAATTTATTGCCAGTATTGTACTATGCTAATAATATTATATTGTATGTAAATTTAATTTGTAAACCTTTCTGAGTCCCCTTCGGATGAGAAATATAATGTAGTATAAATGTAGTAAATAAATGTAGTAAATAAATAAATAAGTCGCTCCTGGCATGAAAAAAAAGACTGTTACTCCATGGAGGATGAGGGAGGGGGGCAACATGAAAGGCATACCCCTGTGTGGGCCATACCTGGGGCTGATCTGCCATGTGACATGCCGGATTGGCCCTGAAGTAACAGTCAGTGTAAATTCAGCCATTGTTGTAAACAAAAATGGCAAAGAATCTCAGCTTCATACTATGTACCATGTATAGTATCAAGCTCTGGACCAGGCAGGCAAAATGTAGGTCTCTGAGGCAGTTCTAAAATTACCTCAACTGGCTTCCTTCTCTCTTTTGTCACTTTGACCAAATACTCTATGCTGCTAAAAGCCAGCCATTCCTTTTGTGGCTTTGTGGAGGCTATACTGTTAGAATAAACTAAACTTTGCAAACATTTACTGTGCTGCAACCACAGCTATTTCCTATTTGAAGGACAAAGGGAAGCCACAGTATCTCTTATACACCACTTTGTGGGAACAGGAGGCAAGCATCAATGGTTGAATTGTGGCAGGAGCTACAACTTCCGTGTATCTGCCCAGCAAACCTCTGCTAACACTTGCTCCTGGGGAGTGTCATTATTTATGATGTGAATATTCAAAGTGTGTGAGGGAACCCAGCTTGTACTGGACTGGGCATGTTTTTCCATTGAGGTTGGATTCACAAGAAACACACGTAATCTGGGCTGATGGTAGACAGAGGAGGGAAACCAATACAAATACCAGAACTCTGAAAGGGGAGTTCAAATTCTGTTTAGGCCAGTCTTGTGAAAGAGTGTTTGGTGCCTGCTATTCAAGGACCTGCAATGAGTATCACTTCAAGTAGGCTTCGAGAATGTCCCAGGTCTCATGAGATAAAGGCTTCTCACCAGACTTGAGGCAGGGTTTATATAGGTCTGACTCTGTGCATTAGCCACTCTTGAGCTGAATTCCCCAAAAGTTCTCTATATGGCTCTTTGAGGGCATCATCTTCAAAGGTTTACAAAGGAAATAATACACTATAGTAAGGTAAAGGTTTTCCCTGACATTAAATCTTAGCCATGTCCGACTCTGAGGGGTGGTGCTCATCTTCATTTCTAAGCCAAAGAGCCGTAGACATATCCAAGGTCATGTGACCGGCATGGCGGAATGGAGCGTTGTTACCTTCCCGCCAGAGCAGTACCTATTGATCTACTCATATTTGCATGTTTTCAAACTGCTAGGTTGGCAGAAGCTGGGGCTAACAGAGGGAGCTCACTCCGCTCCCCGGATCCAAACTGCCAACCTTTCAGTCAGCAAGTTCTCCAGCTCAGCGGTTTAACCTGCTGTGCCACCGGGGCCTCCACTATAGTAAACAATGGAGTTTATAATATAGTAAAATGCCCCGAGCATCTACATAATCCTTTGCCTCGTCTGCTAAGCAGCCATCCCACTGTTCCCATAGCAGGGCTCCCAATAAACTCAAGCTTTGACACTTTTTCAGAAAATATTTGACCTTTTCTTTATCATATACTGTATATACTCGAGACTGAAAAAGCCCCCCTCGGCTTATACTCGGGTGAGGGTCCTGGTTGGCTTATATCTGGGTTAGCTTATACTCGAGAATATATGGTACATTTATTATTTTTCTCTATTATTATTGGTATTATTACATTTATTATTTTTCTCTTTTATTGTTACTACTATTACATTTATTTTACTCTATTTTTATTACTGTTTTAATACATTTATTATTTCACTCTCTTATATTATTATTATTATTATTATTGCATTTATTATTTTACTCTATTTATTATTACATGTATTATTTTCCTGTATTTATTATTATTATTATTACATATATTATTTTACTCTATTATTATTAAAAGGACACATAAGCACATTTACATTGAAGAAGATGAGAATAATGATTTGATCCGAGTTGGACAGTCTTATCTTAAATTTGAGCTTTATGTAAATATTCAAAAACATTTAACCTACTGATGCCTCAATTAATGTAATTTTATTGGTATCTATTTTTATTTCTGAAATTTACCACCCTCGGCTTATACTGGAGTCAATGTTTTCCCAGGTTTTTTTGTGGTAAAATTAGGTGCCTCGGCTTATATTCGGGTCGGCTTATACTCGAGTATATACGGTACTCTGAAAATGAAAGAGAAGTTAGCTCTTCCATCTCTAAACCTTCTGCTACTTCTTCCTGCTACATAATTCTAGCTCTTAATCTTTACTACTTTCTGGCATGGTGATGGTTTCTTCACTCATCCTCCAAATACATACAGAAACAGATCTTTGGTCCTGTTGTTGATGTGGAGAGTATGTGGAAATCATAATTCTTCCTTGACAAGACAGATTTCCTGTTGATTTTAACAACATTTGGAGACAAGCAGTCTGGAGGGTCAATGAAGAGAGATAACTGACTGTGAGAGAACAAAAGCCTGGAGCTTTCTCATTTCAAATTCTTACATAATAGGGATATATTTACCCTTACACTTCAAGTTCTTGTACTATATTGTTCTTGATTATAGGAAACTGAACTCTGCACAATTTGGGTCTGTCAAGAATGATTTTAAATAGCTAAGTAAATAAATTTGACAGGTTTAGTCCTAAATAAGGGCATACTGACATTATTATCTCTAAATGTACCTTTACACACCATTTTTCTCTAAATCTGGACTAATGTGAAAACAAATGTATTTGAAGATAAAATGCTGGGTCTTTTGGATATTATGCCATTTCAAGTGGAAACAATAATTCCTCCTTAAAGGGACAGATTTAACTTCTTAGAGGGCAGTGATAGTCAGCATCTGCAATCTCAGGGATCAATCACGGCCATCGGGATCAGGCAGAATTGTCTGAGGTCTTTACTTGGCTTTACTTACTAATGTAATGGGTTTTCTTAAAGCTCACAGTCTGCTGCAACAAAGAATTCATTAGTTTTCAGTGAAGAAATCCAGAAAGCATTAAGCTTTAAGTACACTATAAAACAAAGGTTTGGTTTCCCCTGACATTAAGTCCACTTGTCAGACTTCGGACACGACTCTGGTGGTTGGTGCTCATCTCCATTTCTAAGCCGAAGAGCCGGCGTTTTCCATAGACACCTCCAAGGTCACGTGGCCAGCATGACTGCATGGACCGCCATTACCTTCCCGCCAGATCTACTCACATTTGCATGTTTTCGAACTGCTAGGTTGGCAGAAGCTGGAGCTAACAGCGGGCGCTCACTCCGCTCCTCGGATTTGAACCTGGGACCTTTTGGTCTGCAAGTTCAGCAGCTCAGTGCTTTAACACACTGTGCCACTGGGGGCTATAAAACAAAATAAAGACTAAACATCTATTTATGCAGTGCTTGCAACCACACTGACCAATTAGGTTTTTTTAAACAATTGTTTCAGAAAACAGCAGAATGATATGTCTTTTAGGACCAGTGCTTGAGACAATATATATTTTAAAAAATAATGTTATGTTGGTTGCTCCAAGCCCTCTGAAGCAGCTCATTGTTGCTGTTGTGGATATTCTGGGGTGAAATAAAAGAGGACAAAAGGGAGAAACGTGCCAAGGGAAGGTGCGCTAAGCAAACCCTTGTTGGGACTGTCTTCCATCTGAAAATGTATATCTCCACTGCAAAAGACCATGTGGATCCAGATTTGGTCTCTACAGTCACGAACCCACTACCATGACTCTACCCTTGGAAGACAATCATACTCGGCCTCGATATGATATGAGATGAGATGATATGATGTTGTTTTGAGGGCTCAGGAAGGAAATGTATCCTGTTATTTGTTTGTGGGGAGAGGAAGTCAAATTTAATACAATCCAGCCCAAAGGAGTTTCCTCTTCTATCCTTTACTTCAGAACAAGGGTCTCACACTACTTACAAGGTCATCAAGGTCTATGTACAGTGTTCCCTCACTACTTCACGGTTCACTTTTCATGGATTCGCTGTTTCTCAGTTTTTCAATAAATTCTAAATCATATTTATTATTATAAATCATAAAAAATACAACTTACAGCCTAAGGAAGGGAGGAAGGACAAGCCAAAGGGAGAGGAAAGGAGCCCAAGCGGCAACGGGAGAAGAAGGCAATTTATCAACACACGATTGGTTGATAAAGACTTAAAATAGTGTATAACTACTAAAATAATGTATAAATATTAAAATAAATATAGAGTCCCTACTTCGCGGATTTTCACTTATTGCGGGTGGTCCTGGAACCTAACCCCTGCGATAAGTGAGGGAACACTATACAACCAACAGCACCAGCAGACCAGAACAGTCTGATGGATCAGCCATTGCAGGAAGTGTAGATGGCAAGCAGGCAAAATGTGGCTAGTTAAGTCACATTGCTCTAGAGCAGGCATGGGCAAATTTGGCCCCCCGGGTGTTTTGACCTTCAATTCTCACAATTCTTAACAGCCAAAGCAATGTTTTAGCCATTGCAAGACATTTACTTGGCTGTCAGTTATATGCCCTGCAGTGGACTGCATTGAACTAAATTATATGACTCTACACTGCCAATTAATCCAGTTCAAACTGCATTATAATGGCAGTGTAGATGGGGCCTTTGAATATAATATTGTTAGGGCAGGCAGCACGGAGTTTTACCCTGCTCTGAGCAGCACAGGATCCTTGTTTTGAAGTCAACGATGGAGCAAGAACAGAACCAAATACTGCCATCAAATGAATAACAATTTTTAAAATCTGCTCATTTACATTGAGGGAGGAATGCTGTTACATTGTAATGCAAATAGAACAAAACTATTACTTGGCATGGGTTCTTTTCAAGATCTGACTTAGGACCATCAACAAAAATGGGGCATTTGGACTATGGTATAGTTTCAGAAATACATAAAATTGAAAACTGGAGATAAATTAGGAACATATCTTTCATGAATCATCAAATTGTATGGAAGTAATTGATTGGCACTCTATTAGGGATATAAGCAGGAATGAGTTGTGTTACACATGCAGTGTAATTTGATAACAATGCACAATGATTGTCTACATTGGTGCAAGCAGCATTGCATTGTGGAACTATAGAACACAGAGTAGCATGTGAATGCACATTGCCTTTTGCATATTGCATATTACAGTTGTACATTATTTGTCAGCCAGGTAAACACACCATAGATGCACACATATTGTACTATAACAGATTCAGTATAGCCACTGTGTAAAGTAACTTTGTCTAAGGATAATTATGCTACATGCTAATGCAACGTAGGATCTCACCCTATGTAGCAGAAGGCCCACAATGCAAGGAAAAGAGTAGTATTGCAAGTTTGCAGTACTACTCTCCTCCTTCTCTAAATATTTCCAATCTAATTGTGTCCTTTCCCTGAAGATTTTGTATCTTCTGCCCCACATAAGCACTACAATCCCAAACTGGATTCAAGTCCCTTCTGCATCCGCCAGATGTCATGCCACATAATACATAATACATAATGCATAATACACCATGACATATATATTACATTGCTTGGCAACATGTACATACGTATTATATATATGTTACATTGCTTCGCAGTGAGCCATGAGGAGATGCAGATAATAAATAAAACTATTACTGTTGTTGTTCTTGTTGTTCTTGTTGTCACAAAGATATAGCATGACACAGCAAACAAGTTATATGTGCTGGATTTCATATCACAAAATCACACGTAAAACACTTCCCAAGTGTCTAGGACTGTGTGATGTATTTTCGGATGATGCGTGCAGATCCCAGTAAGGTGGCCTTTTGCAGTTGGCAGATTGTGATTTTGTCATTGTCTATTGTTTCCAAATGCCGGCTGAGATCTTTTGGCACGGCACCCAATGTGCCGATCACCACAGGCACCACCTGTACTGGTTTCTGCCAGAGTCTTTGAAGTTCAATCTTGAGGTCCTGATAGCGGCTTATTATTATTATTACTATTATTATTTTATTATGACACAGCAAACAAGATAGATATGCTGGATTTCATATCACAAAATCACAAGTCAAACACTTCCCAAGTGTCTAGGACTGTGTGATGTATTTTCGGATGATGCGCGCAGATCCCAGCAAGGTGGCCTTTTGCAGTTGGCAGATCGTAATTTTGTCAATGTCTATTGTTTCCAAATGCCGGCTGAGATCTTTTGGCACGGCATTATTATTATTATTATCATCATCATCATCATCATCATCATCATCATCATTATGTAAGATATAGTATGACACAGCAAATGAGATATAAATGCTGGATTTCATATTACAAGATCACAAGTCAAACATTTCCCATTTAGGACTGTGTGATGTATTTTCGGATTATACTTATTATTATTATTATTAGTAGTAGTAGTAGTAGTAGTAGTAGCAGCAGTAGTAGTTATAGATGTAAGATTCAAGTCCAGAACAAGATTGTGGGAAGGGAAATTAAAACTCTCTTTCTTGACATGTTAGGCTTGACATGTTAGGCTCCCAGTCAAGTGACATGTTTAAAATTCTCAATTAAAGCAGAATCAGATGCTGATTCCGGCGTTCAGTCTTCCTCGGGGTTGCATTAACCATGTGGCTCTTAATGAGACATGCTGCATTATCATAGGATGCTTATGCCCTACACACTGAAGAAATTATACTGTTTAGCCGGTATTGCACCACCTGACATCCCCGGGAAGTAACAGCCAACACTGAAAGGACCAAGACAGTGACATCTTTGGCCCATCCTTTGTTCGGATATTAGCCAGCACACCAACGCCTTAAATCAAGAAATAGCTTCCTAAGATCTGCAGAGATACTCGCACAAACACCTCAGCAAGTGAGAATCCAAAAGTGGCAGGCTAAAACCCAGAACCTCAATCCATGGCTGAGACTGGACACACAGAAGACTGGGCGACATGGAAGGTACTGAACAGACTGCACTCTGGCACCACGAGATGCAGAGCCAACATTAAGAAATGGAGCTATAAAATGGAGTCCACAACATGCAAGTGTGGAGAAGAGCAAACCACAGACCACTTATTGCAATGCTGTCTGAGCCCTGCCACGTGTACTATGGAGGACCTTCTTATAGTAACACCAGAGGCACACCAAGTGGACAGCTACTGGTCAAAGGACATTTAGTATAATGCCAAGTTTTTAACTTTGTTTGTGTTTTAAATACATTACAACTGTACCCTCAGTTTGCTTCTGATGTAATAAATAAATTAATACCATTAAGCTTCGGGCATCAAGGAAAGGGGGGGCACCATGAAATTTTCTATTGCCACATTTATCATGGACCATATGGTGCAAACTGCAAATGGTACAGCTGAACCAGGTTCCACAAAAAAGGGGGGTTCCCATAAGAAAGGACTCTGCAATTAGAAAAGATAGGAGAAAACTTTTCAAATAGGCATGTTTTATCTCTCATTTCACTTCAAAAGCCCCAACATTTTATTTTAAGGTTTATTTTTATTATTGTTTATATTTTGAATGTGATATATGTGGGGGCACCACAATCTTTTAAGTGCTTGGGACCTCTTAATCAGGCCTTGATCTTCCTTAAAAGGGTTGTTGTGAGTTTTCCGGGCTGTTTGGCCATGATCCAGGAGCATTATCTCCTGACGTTTTGCTCACATCTATGGCAGGCATCCTCAGAGGTTGTGAGCCTTCCTTAAAAGGCTTTGTTAATCACTGCAAGCCACATCTTGGTGTCTGTAGGCTGAAAACAGCTGCTTCTGCTTCTTTCTTTTTCTACATTCATTGGCTGTTAACCTGCAGTTAATGTAAACTAGATTCATGCTTTTTTTAAGAATGCAGACCCCTAAAAAGTCATCTCAATTTCATGTCAGGCAGTCAACTAGGTTAAAATAATATTGCCACAGCATGCCACTGCTGACTAAGGATCCTTGGCCTAGTAGGGCCCCAAGTTGTTTCTTTGTGATGTCATTTGTTATCTTGATAGTGTGTGTGTTGGCTTTCATTGTTTGACTTCTCTTCCTTCAGTTCCGCCATTTCTGCGTGTATCCTACTCTGACAACCACCCACTCCAGAAAGACAAGTCTTCCCCAAGGAGCAATGAAGAACTGCAAACAAGACAAGCAAACCATTCACAGGAGCCAGAAATCATGCCTTATGGTTTTTCATTATATCTGGATCAAGAAATAATAACAAAAATGTTTCAATAAACCAGGATACTTAACTGGCTTGGCATAGCAACAGATCCTGGCTTGTTTCTAAGCCATTAAAGATGTGCCATGATCTCACACTGAGATTAGTCGTAACTTTAAGCTTACAAAATCGCATCTCAGTTGTGCTGTAATACCTCACTGCAGAATTGTGAAGTTGCACAACCAAATGCAGATTGCACTTTTTATGCAACCATATGCAACTATGCGATCAATGAAGAATTCATGTCTGCATGCAATAACATCATGTGTACTCCCTCTAACAGGCCTGTAGCCAGGGGTTTAAGGGTTCAACCCCCCCCCCTCCCCAAATGTTTCAGATTTTAAAAAAAATTAATTAATGTAATTTAATTTAATTTAATTTATATACCACTCTTCTCCCCCAGGGGAACCCATATTTATTTTATTTATTTAAAGCATTTATATTCTGCCCTTCTCACCCCGAAGGGGACTCAGGGCGGATCACAGAACACATATATGGCAAACATTCAATGCCATTATACAGACAAGACAGATAGAAGTATTTATAGACATTTCCCTTCTTTGGCGTCCTGGAGGTTGTGCTTGATTTTGGTCACAAGGATGCTATTGCTCCATCCTCCATTTCGAAGAGCCTATGATCTTCCTCTTTTTTATCACAGGCAGCTTCTGGTAGTTTCTTTTTATGGTGCCATAAAATACCTCTTTGCCTGAGCAGTACCTAATTTATCTACTCACGGCTGTCCCCCCCCCCCCCCCCAACTGCTTAGATGGGCAGTGAGTGAAGGTCAGGCACTCACTCTGACCTGGGCTTCGAACTACCAACCTTTCGATAGGTAAGATTTATTTCAACTGGTGATTAACCATCTGTGCTAAAGCCTGGCCCAGCTGTGCTAAAGCCCAGTAGAAAACTGGTTTATTCATTAATTTTAACTGGTTAATCAATTCATGAGTAAACCAGGTTTTTTTTTTAACCTGAAACATTTCAGTGATGGCATTGAACCCTTAACCTCCACTCTGGCTACAGGCCTGCCCTCTGAAGGCCCTGGATGTCCTAGACAAAATCCATCTCAGCAAGATTCCCTTATGGGAGAACTACACATCTTAAGAGTCATAGTTTCAGCTCAAGAAAGATATGTCCCTAACACCTTACCATCCAAAAAGAAGGGAATTCAAAAAGCAATATTGTCTTTGACTTTTTTGTTTTGTTTTCAAATGAGAAGTGAATTTCTAAGCATTTGCGTCATTTAAATGGATTGGTGCTGCTTCCAAAAGGCTCTGGGAGGGAAGAACCCCCTATAGTGATATAGTACCTCCTATGCTTTTTCATTCTATACACTTATAGGACTATGATTGTTGGAAAATGCCAGCATTCCCTCTGCTATTAGAGCAACAGGGGTTTTATATGTCTTGCACATGAAATACTTCTGTTTTTTGATCCCATCTAAACACCACATTTGCCCTGACTATTCTTTTAAATATACCGTTTATTTATTTATTTTATTTATTTCTGGTATTTCTACCCTGCCCTTCTCCCCTGGGGGACTCAGGGCGGCTTACAAATTGGCAACACAGTGCCATCGCATCAACAATAAAATACAAAAGGCATTAAAAACTAAAAACATTTAAAACATCATAAAAACCAATATACAATAATAAAACATTACCATGCACCAAGGTAATGTCCTTTCATTCACTAGACCTTGTTAATCCAGAGTCTTAAAAACTGACCGTGCCAAGCTCAAAAGTTCATTCATTGAACGCTTGAGCACATAGCCATGTCTTTAGTTTTTTCCTGAACCCTAGAAGGGAAGGAGCCTGCCGGATATCACTGGGGAGTGAGTTCCACAGCCGAGGAGCCACCACCGAGAAGGCCCTGTCTCTCGTCCCCACCAGCCGCGCCTGTGAAGCGCCCCTGAAAATAAGACCTAGTAGAGGTTTTGCTGAATTGCTAAAATATAAGGCCTCCCCCAAAAATAAGACCTAGCAAAGTTTTTATTTGGAAGCATGCCCACCAAAGAGAACACCAGAGCATGCAGGATTGGTAAATGTACATACCATAAATTGTTGTACATGGAAATAATGGTAGTAATAAGAAAAGATAGGATTCACAGTTTGTCTGGTTATACTGGATTGTGATGACAACTACTGTACAGTATATAATAAATGTTCATTTTTTTTTATTCAACAATAAATGTGAATTTTTCTTCATGGAAAAATAAGGCATCCTCTAATAATAAAACCTAGCGCATCTTTGGGAGCAAAAATTAGTATAAGACACTGTCTTATTTTCGGGGAAACACGGTATGGTTCAAAATACCCAAATTTTCTTGAGTCTAGTTTGCCATCAACTGTAATGCACATCTCAGTTTTGAGGTGTGCATTAAAAAAAGGATTTTCTAAAGAAAGGAGAAGCAATGTCCTTCCACCAAGCGGAGGCTGGTGATTCACCAGTCTAGGCTTGATAGAAGACAATGCCACTTCTCCTTTCTTCTTTAGAAAATCCTTTCTAAAGGAGTGTGCCTTCTCTTATGTCTCTCAGCTGGGAGGCGAAGGAGAAAGGGGCTTGGGGTAGGCAGGGGCACCTTTGTGCCACACAGGCACCTTTTGGCACACAAATGTAATGTGCCAAAGCAATTAATCCAAAAACGATGTGCATTACATTTGACTAAATACGGTACTTATAGGAAGTAGACCATGTAACCTTTGGTTATATAAAAACTCCTTTGATTCTCCTTTGTTCTCAATTCTCTCTTTGCTCCTCCTCTAGTCTCCAGCAGTGTTTTTGTTCCTCCATTGAAAAGTGGTAAGTTAAGAATGAAGACTTTATCCTTTCATTAGTTAGGATGTATTTATTTATTTATTTTATTTACTATATCTCCATCCTGCTCTCTCTCTCACCTCGAAGGGGACTCAGAGCAGCTTACAATATGTCAATATTCAATGCCGCATATTCAAACAAATATACAATACAATGCATCACATACATAATAAAA
The DNA here is from genome assembly GCF_035594765.1 of Anolis carolinensis. Classification (NCBI taxonomy): domain Eukaryota; kingdom Metazoa; phylum Chordata; class Lepidosauria; order Squamata; family Anolidae; genus Anolis; species Anolis carolinensis. Next base: position 179,408,762 of record NC_085843.1, read on the forward strand.
TCGATAAAAACATATAAATGCCATAAAACTGTTAAAACCATGATACCTAGTCCAGAAGTCACAATTTGTGTTGCTACAATTATGCTGGTTCTGTATTACACTATCCAAACACCTGATTCCATAGCCAGGTCTTCACTTTTTTTCCTGGAGGAAAAGGGCCAGTCTGATATCACTAGGGAGGGAGTTCCATAGCCGAAGAACCACCACTGAGAAGGCCCTATATGTTCACCACACCAGTCGTACTTGTGAAGGGGATGGGACTGAGAGCAGGACCTCCCCGGCAGATCTTAATGCTCTAACTGGTTCATAAGGAGAAATACATTCAGACTGGTAAGTTGGGCTGAAACCGTTTAGGGCTTTATAAGCTAAAGCCAGCACTTTGAATTGTGCTCGGTAGCAGACTGGTAGCCAATGGAGCTGACGTAACGGGGGAGTTGTATGCTCCCTGTATGTTGCTCCGGTGAGCAGTCTGGCTGCCGCCTGTTGCACTTCTTGGAGCTTCCGAACAGTCTTTAAAGCAAACCCCATGTAGAGCATGTTGCAGTAGTCTACATTTATGTATGTAGGTTTCCCGTACATGCAAAGCTATTAGTAAACCTACAACTGCTTATCTTGTTTGTTTTTGTAGTTAGTAAGGGAACTCAGGAAAGCCACACAGAGAAATTGAGGCAGTATTTGTCTGCTGTCTTACTAAATGGAGGCCAGTTCTTAAAGAGTTTTAGTTTGCATACTTTTCTCTAAAAGGGCTAACATCTGGGAAACCAATGAAGATTTCATTTCAGCTACTATGGAATCCTTGAAGTATCTGAAGTTTAGGGAGTGCAAGATTGCATAGCATGTAGTTATGGCAGTTAACGTCGAATCATGTCATTGTAACTAAGAAGTGCAAAATGGACCTGTATCAGTGGAATAATACATTTGCTCCCAATTTTACACCTAAAGAAATGGTATGTTCCATTATCTGGGTAGAGGCCACAAGGTGGCGATAGAGAGAGAAGGATAGTCCATTTTAAGGGGGGGGGGGGTAGAAGGAGGAAAGCCACTTCCCCCATTTTTGCTGGTTATTCCCCCTCCCCACTTCCAATGTCATAAATAAGAGCTCTTTCCACAATGGGAACATGGGTGGTGGAAATAACTGGAAAACAGGGGGAAGTAGCTTTCCTCCTTCAACCATCCCCATAAAATGGACTATCCTTCTCTCTATTTCATCTCCTTGTGGCCTCCGCCTGGATAATGGAACATTACCAAGGAAACTTTCTACATTGATGAACACTATTCTACCATTTCAGAGACCTCCTTTAAAGTTCAGACTAGAACCTAGAGCACATTTTTCTGTCTGCTAATATGAGAACCACCACTAGCCCCTGGGGGTAAGAAAAAGTTTGACTTGCCAAAGGTTTTGGATTCATTTCCCTCAAGTCATGTCATTTTATCTTCTAGGAGTTGAAGCTGAAAAATCTGGAGTGCCAAACATTCCCTTTTTCTGTTTAGGGGATTTTCCTGAATTCCTGATGCAGAGTATGGATTTTCGGTGTTCAGTTCCCCTTCCTTCCTTCCTTCCTTCCTTCCTTCCTTCCTTCCTTCCTTCCTTCCTTCCTTCCTTCCTTCCTTCCTTCCTTCCTTCCTTGGCATCCAAAAGTGGTGAGGAAAGTATAAAATAAAATCATCATACTGTACTGCATCATTGTTCTTAATCAAACACAGATAAGTCTGTTTGAAAAGGGCAAACTCCTTCTGGACAAAATAAGTTTCCAAAAGTTTTAAACACAATGCACACACACAAACATCCCATAAACAAAACACCCACCACTTATATAACCCTCTTGTTTATCACTGGAGTTAGGTCATCATTCCAGTTAAGGGAAATAGCTTGTTTTTCTCTGTTATGTTCTGCTACAACTGTGCATGCATAGCATGCATAGCTTTTTCCACAGCTCAGGATCATCATGCTTTCGTAATGTTTGGTGAAGAAGCAGAATAAGATGTAATGAACCATATCTTCCTGGACCAAAGATGATGAATTCAGTCCATGTTAAGCCTTGATTTCTTCCAAGTGCATACGTTTGCACACATTCTTACTTGCCTATCATTCATGTAGTTTTAGAAATACGTGAACTAACTTTGTGTTCTCTGTGTTAAAAAAGGGTATTTGGCCCTTTCTCAGAGAAACACACCAAAAAAAAAATTATGTTGCTGAGTTTTGCCTCAAGAAAATACATTCATTTATCACTGCTTGGTTTCTCACACAGCTCATTTGAGAGAACAGCAAGTAGACTTCATTCAAGAACTAACTTTGTGTTCTCTGTGTTTAAAAAAGGGTATTTGGCCCTTTCTCAGAGAAACACACCAAAAACAATTTTATGTTGCTGAGTTTTGCCTCAAGAAAATACATTCATTTATCACTGCTTGTTTTCTCATACAGCTCATTTGAGAGAAAAGCAAGTAGACTTCATTCAAGATTCTGGAAAAACAACCTTTGCTACTTCAATAAAATCTAACTTGGAACGCAAACAAGTAAATAGGGGTTGGAAGAAGGAAACCCATACTGTACATAAACCCACACTGTACATAAACAACATCCAGAAAGAGGTACGGGTTAGATGTGTGCTCGGTACCCATTTCTCCCGTTTTATTCGTTCTTTGTTTTGGGCGGGAGCATAAAACGGGAACCACTCCCCTGGAACGAAAATAAGATGCTTTTCAGACCACGTGGTGCTCCTCATGTGGCCCCATGGAGAATTGTTATTGCCCTCTGAACCCTGCCTGTTGGGCCATTCGAAGGAGAGGAATGCCGTCTGCCTTGCCCACCTCGTCTCACCTGCTTCTGATCTGCAGACAGGGGGGAAAGCATCACATAAATAGTGATATCTTAAGCCATGACTTTAAATTCAGTTCTGTTCTGCAGACAGAGGGGAAAACATCGCAGAAATAGTGGTATCTTAAGTAACTTTGATGCTTGTAATCCAGGTAACAAAGGATATAAGGCCAAACCATGCCATTGCCAAAAATGATGGGAAAGGAGGGGAAGGAATCCCCCCATTGCCACCAGTTAAAGAAGAAGTGAAATACTGGGGATGGGTGTGTGGTGTGTGGAGCATCTCTGACATTTGGCAGGAAGGAATTGTGCTCTGCCCTGCCTCCCTCCTGCTGCTCCTCCTGGAGAAGTTAAAGGGTGGGGCCAGTGAGGGAAAAGAGGGAATGTTTTTAAGGAGATTTTATTTATAGAAAGAAAAAAATCCCTAAAAATTGGGGGATGACCCAGACTTTATAAAACTTGGTGGGCAATTTTCACCCCTCTAGCCCTAAAACTGAGGGGAAGGGGAACCTGGGGAAGCCCACTCATTGCCACCAATGGACTGACCATTTTCATATTTTTGGATGCAGAACAAAAACACCAATTCGGAAAGGTGCCCATTTTTTGGAGGCACTCAAAAACTAAAATGGGGGCCTTACGAATGAAACAATCTGAAACAGATACCAAAAGCACAAGTCTAGTACAGTGATAGCTTTAAAAATAAACTGAGAATGCTTAACCCTCCATCTGGCCAATCCTCCTTTTAGGTTGTCTGCATTAAGAGGAATAACTTCAGGGAAGCAGCATTTGCACTAAAGGATGGACAAAGCATGGGAAGAGTTAAAGCGTTTTATCCTGACCCTGTATGTTACCTCACTTCCTGCTCCTATTTTCTTGGAAAATACAGGTTGAGTATACAGAAAGTGGAACATAAATGTTTTGGATTTAGATCATCCCCTCCCCAATACTTATATTTACATATACAAGTTGAGTATCTCTTCTGTGGAATTCCAGAATATAGCAAAATCTGAAACTGTTCACATGGGTGGCTTGAGATAGTGTCACCTTTGATTTCTAATGGTTCATTATAAACAAACTTTGTTTCATGTTCAAAATAGTTTAAAATGTATAATTTACTTTCAGAATAAGAATTTTGTGTTTAGACTTGGATCCCATTGCCAATACATCTCATTATCTATGTATTTGCAAATACAAGTATCCCAAATTCTGAAATCCATAACACCTCTTGTGGGAGTTGAAATCCCAAATACCTGGAAAGCCAAAGTTTGTTCATGTCTACTTTATAACTTTATACCTGTGGGTAAATGTTGTGCAAGAAACAAAGTTTGTGTACATTAAATCAAGAAAGCAAAAGTGTATCTTGGCCTCTCATATGGACAATTTTGGAGTATTTTACGTTTTGGAATACCAGATAAGGGATGCTCAACTTGTATGAGGTTGGGATCCCTGATGTGTGCAGATGTAATGTATACTTTGAGATACAGCCCTAAACACTTTTGTACTCCTAACTAAAACAGACCCATTCCATTAATTCAATTTATATATGTGTGGACCCATTCAGCAATAGATTTTGTAGATCCAGGCTTGAAGGAATTTTGGGGAGTAGGAGTCATGTTTAACAACTCTGGCAGCAAGGAAGTGGTGGTCTACTACTGAGAGGTGGAGACAGGCTGTGTCTACATGGGTCAAATAATGTAGATTGCTATTTTAATTGTCCACATGTTATATGGCTGGATTTGTATCAGAAGCCCTGCATTCAGCCATTTTTCTGGCTAAAGACAAAACAGGGTTTAGTGTTTAGAAGTAGGCTTGTGCATTTTGGGTAAATCCCTTTTTGTTTCTGCTTGCTAGATACCAGAAGCCTCCCCATACCCATTTTCCAGCGCCTCCTGAAAATGGGCCTGCTGCTGAATGGGCGTTTTCATTTCTCATCCGAAAAAGTTGTTCCTTTCGGCCCATTGGCAGCCATGGGGAACGTATGAGGCTCCCCTTTCCCCTAGAAATTTTTCTTCCCTTCAAGGGGGCCTGGGCTTCAGCAACGGGGTTAAGGAATCATCCTATATCCAGCTCATTATGGGGGGGGGGACTTTCCACAGGTTCCCCTTCCATATCCTTCATTAAGACCTGGATTTAAAAAAGCATCAGTTACCATCTTAAGTTTCTGGATCTTTTCCCTTCTGTTTGTAGAGGAGGAGAGACCGGGTTTACTGCTTCTTAACGCTGTTCTACTCTAGAGGAGAAGCAGGCGTGCACGTTCTTCTCTCCCAAGGCCAGCACCACCAGCAGCACACCATGCACAGCTTTCCAAGGCATTTTAAGGAGGCCTAAGGGAAGAGCGATGACCTGGGAGCTCAATGGAGCTGTGTCCTTCCTGGACTACCTTTAAAATCCCCTGTCTTGCCTGCAGGACTGCAATCTCCTTTCTATTTGAGGTTTTGCTTCCTTTAGCTGTTTCTACATACTACTCTAAAGGATAGATAGGCTTCTCTTTTTGTTTGCTGGAATTGCTATTATTATTTTATTATTATTATCTTTTATAAGGATTTTCTGAAGGAGAGGAAGGGAAGGAGGAAAAGAAGCTAAAGTAAAAGGGTGACTCTCCAAGCCCCCAGATGAGCGCTCACACCCCACCCACTGACACTCAGGTCCCCAAATCCTAGTCAGTCTCACTAAATTTTTAAAAAATCAGGAAAATAAGAAATCAACTGTGATGTCGAATAGGGGAGGAGGAGCTGAGATTGGCTCCAGTTTGCTTTTGGGTCAGGCAGATTTTCATATCGGGAAGGCCGTTACCATTATGTTCTCCCGAAGTACTGAAAGTACCAAATGAAACAGAGGAAATGGAAGAAACAAATTCCATGCACAAGCCTATTTAGAAGGTGTCGACAGCTGGATCTTCCTTGATCCTTCCATGTTCAGGAGGCCCACTGTGTCATCAACTACAAGCAGTTCTATCAGAGAGTCTTTCTGGTGAGGCTGCAACAAAGTGCCCCGTTGTGACCTGGAAATGTGATATCACCAGCAAGCCTCTGCAAGAAGAGCAGTTTGTTGTTGCTTATTCGTTCAGTCACTTCCAACTCTTCGTGACCTCATGGACCAGCCCACGCCAGAACTCCCTGTTGCCCGCCGCAACCCCAGCTCCTTCAAGGTCAAGCCAGTCACTTCAAGGATACCATCCGTCCGTCTTGTCCTTGGTTGGCCCCTCTTACTTTTTCCTTCCATTTCCCCAGCATCATTCGCTTCTCCAAGCTTTCCTGTCTTCTCATTATGTGGCCAAAGTACTTCATCTTTGCCTCTAATATCCTCCAGTGAGCAGCCAGGCATTATTTCCTGGAATATGGACTGGCTTGATCTTCTTGCAGTTTACCCAGGAACAATTAAGAAAAATGTAAATCCAGCCCAGGACCGGCCCAAGGGAATCTTCAGGGGTACGCAAAAAATTTTTTGCACCCCCCCCACTGCGCTGCGGGAGGCGTAGTCAGATCTGGCCCCGCCTCCAACACCATGCGCAGGTGCCCTGACCCCGCCCCCACGGCGTGGGGCAGCATGGGAGGCGTGGCCAGACCTGGCCCCGCCTCCTACGCTGCGTGCGGGCGCCCTGACCCCGCCCCCCACAGCGTGGGCAGCTTGGCCAAGGTGCACGCGGCAGGAGGCAAGGCCAGAGCTAGCCACGCCTCCCACCCCGCACACCCTGTCCCAGGCAGGCTGCAGCGGGAATCCGGTCCTTCCAGGCCACGGTGAAGGTCCAGCCGTGGCCTGGACGGACTGGACTCCCGCCACAGTCTGGTTGGGACAGGGTGCCCGCCGCAGGAGGCGTGGCCAGCCCCGCTTCCTGCGGCGGGCACCCTGTCCCAGCCAAGCTGCAGCGGGCGTGCGCTGCGGGAGGTGTGGCCGGCCCTACGGCAGGCGCCGCAGGAGGCGGGGTCAGACTTGACCACGCCTCCCGCGTCGCGCGGCCATGCCTCCCACAGGGCCAGGGTGCCGGAGGCGGGGCCAAGTGTGGCCACGCCTCCCAGGGGGCTCGATAGCACCCCTGGGAACATGACGCCCAACGCGGGGGCGTGGCTAGCGTCCCGTGTTGGGCCGGGCCTGATCCAGCCTAATATGATATATGAACTTTACTTGCCTCTGTATTAAGGGATCATTAGGATGAGAGCAATGGCTCTTCCTTAGTTATGTCCTTGGAAACCAGTAATGGTGAAGTGCATACTTGTGTCCCATCAAAATAATATAACATTACTGGCTGAAATATGAATCCACAACCTTAGCTAAGAAATGAAAATTGTTTGGGAACTATACATGAAAAGATTTTCATTCTTCCCTTGTAAAAATGCTCCCCTTTTCCTCAGTGTTCAGCAACAAGCCTTGTTACTAACCACAGAATGTGTTTTATTATGAAACCAAGTTCATTCCCACCCCCCCCCCCCCTGAAAGTCAACTCCTAATGCAACCAGTCAAAAAGTATTGTGAAACTCCTTAAAGTTTTTCTTTCTTGGGAAACAAAATAACCCATGGAAGAACATAGGACCTCATTTGGACCTATTGTAAAATTAGGGTGCACTTTTATTCTATTCTTCATTTTTCAAAGTAAGGAAGTTTTGTACATACATCCTACTATCGGTGGAAATGAGAACAGATCATTGAATTGGTCCATGGGATTTATCCCCGTGTTGACTTGTGATTCAGTGATTGATTCAGTGGGGTCTATTCTAGTTGGGAATATTGTTATTGCATGCTGTAAAGATCTCAGGTAGAGGGGAATCTTTTTGAAATCCCACCGCTGCCACCAATTTGTAAAGAGGTTATTATTATATATTTTATATATATCCGCTGCCACCATTTATTAAAGATGTCTTGTTTAAACGCTGCCACCTGAGGTAAAAATGTTTATGATGCGGCCACCAGATGTTAAGGGGATTATCAACTCTTGCCACCACTATAGGAATACGTAGCCACTAGCTACCTAGAGAGGAGACTTTTGTTTTTCTTTCTTCTTGTTGTTTATTCTTAATGTGTGTATATATGACAGAGACTGAGATGTTTGAAGGAAAAGAACAATAACAAGTTTATTGAGGCACAAGCTTAATAAATTACAATTCTCACTTAGAGGCACTTTCCTTAACAGTTGCAATAACAGAATGAGGTGATTCAAACTTCCTAAAATTCAACTTCAATCACAGAATATCTGTTCCTAGTCAGGAGACAGACTACCTTAAAATAAGTCACCAAACTTATTTTAAACTGACTCAAGTCAGCACGTGAGCCTGCCTGATTCTCTCAACTGAGAATCAGACTTCCCTGTACCTTATCAGGGCACAGACTACCTAAAATAAGTCACCAAACTTATTTTATCCCTGATCCCCTAACTTAGGATCAGCCTTCCCTGAGCTTCAACAGAGCCCACACTTCCCTGTGGTTCGCTGACCACAGACTGACTGACTGAGTTTTCCCTCCAAATTCTGCTCTCTTCAGCTAACCCAGTTGGCTCCGCCCCCTTCTCCATGGCAACCAACTCTGAGTACTGAGTAACTGAAATATTAAACCTTTTAAAAACATAACCACACAATTAAACATGGCATCTGTAAACTAAAATTCATACTTCTTTACACATGCCTTCAAGTAATATATAACTTATAGTAGCCCTAAAGTGATTGGCCTTAATTGGTAAGGTTTGTCCACAATAAGTTTGATTTTTGCCTTCCTCTTAGGTTGAGAGAATGTGACTTGCCCAAGTTCTCCCGGTGGGTTTCCAAGGCTGAGAAGGGATTTGAGCTCTGGTCCCTAGAGTCGTAATCCAGGACTCAAACTAGTACACCACACTGGTTCCCAAAGTTGAGACAAATCAATTGGATCCTGACTTATGTTTGGATATGAGTAGCATATATTCTTAGAATGAGATCTTTAAAAAAAGATTCCTGTGGTCAAAGATTCGGGGATTTGCTATCCAACAATAACAAGGAACCCAGGTTTAGATTCTTAAGAGTCAAATGCATGATTTTGGGGGCTGTGTTCATTAAGTGTTTAAGTAAAGCATATCTGTTAAAGTAATTGCTCCATTCAGACCTATGTAGTAGCTTAAGTATGAAGAACTGTTGGAAGAGAGAACGAAAGCGAGGTGCAAAAATTCTCTGAATGGGTATATTGCTCTAAATTGGCGTGTAGCAAGAAAATACATGTTCAAGCTCTGGTATTTAAAAAAAGACAGATAAACAACCAGAGTGGCAACTTTCACACAATGCTCTCAGGTCACTGGTCCATTTGGGTGGAGGTGGGCTGCTCCCGAGGTTCTGCATAGCCTACCCACCCCAGTTTCGCATACCCCAGATCTTGGTAAACCACTCTGTTTTTCCCCAAACTGAAAGTGACATCACTTCACATTTTAAAAAGGAAAAAGGATGTTGAGGATCTAATACAAACAAACACATGCATAAATAGCGTTGAACTAGACAGTGATGTCATACCTCTTGCAGAATTTTAGGCATGAAATTGGCAGTTACTATGGTGAAGTTTTTTTATGCAGGCAGTTTCAGGATGGTCACACAAGAATCTAATCCTTTGGAGAGGTCTGGGGGCTGAAATGAAGGGAGTCTTGGCAGGCTAATGGATCTCCAAGTTCTCACCATAGGGAAAGGCATTTGTGTAATGGCAAATTCTAGTCATGGCAATAGCCATAGCCAAGTCCTCAAGTTGAAAAAGGACAGTCCCAGTATAGATTCATCTCAAGCAACCAAACACCATCCCCGTCATTAAGTCTAGTCGTGTCCAACTCTGGGGGTTGGTGCTCATCTCCATTTCAAAGCTGAAGTGTCGCCATTGTCCATAGACATCACCAAGGTCATGTGGCCAGCATGACTGCATGGAGCACTGTTACCTATTTATCTACTCACATTTGCATGTTTACGAACTGCTAGGTTGGCAGAAGCTGAGGCTAACAGTGGGCTCTCATTCCACTTCCCAGATATGAACCACCAACGTTTCGGTCAGCAAGTTCAGCAGCTCAGAGGTTTAACCTGCTGTGCCACTGGGGTATTCATAAAGTAGATACAGTACTCTTGATAAAACATTGTTACTGGGAAAGTACCTCCAACAGCTTTGATGATTTAATCCAAATTCAGAGGGGACAGGAAGGTTTGAGACTGGTGGCACGTGAATTCAGCTACTCTGCTCATTGGAAATCCTATTGACTTTACTATACCATGAATGAAAGAATACTTTTAAACATAGAATTGTGATCATATTAACACTCTTTGCCCCTGACTCTGTTTTCCATGAAACCTCACTGAACGTGATTTTCCCTGTGTTTACATGGGCCAAATAAAATGTAATTGGCTTGAACTTTCTGTTAGCAGTCCACATGGTGCACAGCCAGTTTCCTAGCAGGATTACTGCTTCCAGCCATTACTCCCGCACAAGAAGCACTGCAGATTCCTCTAGAGCAGAGCTGCACAAAATCTGGCTCTCCAGGTGTTTTGAACGTTTGCTCCCAGCATTCCTGGCCTTTGGACAAACTGGCTAGGGCTTTTGGAAGTTGGTGTTTTTGACATATGGATACCTGGATCAGGCTGGATCTGGGGCAATAACTTTCAGCCAGAAGCAGCTTCCTGGCAGACTCTTGCTGACAATGTCATTTTGCGCTGGGTTCCCAGTTGTGACCACACCAAAAGACACTACAAAAAGCATTTAGGGCATTTCCACATTTGACTCCCTATGCTGTTTCCAGGACAGTTCTAAAACAGAGTATCCTGATGTATTTTGTCTAGTATAGACTCAGTCTAGGTCAGTGGTTCCCAAACTTATTTGGCCTACCGCCCCCTTTCCAGAAAAAATATTACTCAGCCCCCCCTGGAAATTATTTTTAAATTTTTTTAATAGCAATTAAACAGAAAGATATATGTACAGTAGAGTCTCACTTATCCAACACTTGCTTATCCAACATTCTGGATTATCCAACGCATTTTTGTAGTCAATGTTTTCAACATATCGTGATATTTTGGTGCTAAATTCGTAAATACAGTAATTACTACGTAGCATTACTGTGTATTGAACTACTTTTTTGCCAGATTTGTTGTATAACATGATGTTTTGGTGCTTAATTTGTAAAATTATAACCTATTTTGATGTTTAATAGGCTTTTCCTTAATCTCTCCTTATTATCCAACATATTCGCTTATCCAACATTCTGCCGGTCCGTTTACGTTGGATAAGTGAGACTCTACTGTATTAATGTTTCTACTTTTTTTGTAAAATATAATATGAAAGGTGTAAATTAGAAACATTGAAGTTTGAAATTATGAAACTTATGAAATTTTTGAACTCAGAATAGAAAGGTAATATAGTTATTCATCGCCCCCAAATGCACCTGTGGCTATCACCGCCCCCCAGATCGCTGCAGCGCCCACCAGGGGGCAGTAGCGCCCACTTTGGGAATCACTGGTCTAGGTTATAAGATTATAAACCTATTTATTTATTTATTGTGTGTGTGTGTATGTGTGTGTTTGTGTGTGTATGTATGTGTGTGTTTATATTACATTACATTACATTACATTATATTTAACACCACCAGCTTTTTACATTCGGCTTTCCAGGGTCAAAATTAACTAAGAAACTGCATCTGCTCTTCAGCAAAGGGTACGGAAATGTGAATGTTCTGTACTTTTGAGTCTAAGGAGGGAAATTGGTGCCAAACAGGTGCACGTCTTCTCCCCTCTTGACATGGAACCATTCCATGGAAAGACAGATAGTTCTTAGTAAAAACTGTGGCGTTTACCACTGGGAAAGAACACTCTGGTTCACTAGAATACTTTTGTTCTTAACACTGAGAAGATCTTTTATTTGATACAAGTTAACACATTGCAGCTTGCAGAGGAATTATTACCAGACCTGCCTCCAAGAACACATGTAGTTGTTGTTGGTGTAATATGTTTCGCTGCCTCGCATACAGAGATTCATTGAAATGGTAGCTATGAATTACTTCAGCATGGACAAAAGGACATTCTTCTGCTACATGAGAATAGCAGACTAGTGTAGGGGTGCAGAACATGCTGGGTGGCATGCACATATGTGTGTATATGCATGCGTGCAAACACACAATTTTGATTTGTAACGGAAGGGAAGGCCAAGCGGCTGCTTCCTGCCCTTTTAAACCACCAATGACACTAATATAATCCCACTTTGGACTTTATTGCACAAAGGTGGCAAGCCAGCATTGATGCTGAACCATCACTATCCTTATCATACAACAATGCACTACTCATTGCTGGTTGTGCAGAGTCAACAAATTTATCCCCAGCTATGGATGGGAAAATTTACATTGTGCAATAAGCTAGAATCTGTTTTTATATCATAGAAGTGGTGCCAGGGGGCACTCTCCCACTGTTTCCCACTACCCCTTGCACTAATACTAATGTAATTTTTTTTTAGAAAAATGTTTTTAAAACTTTGCTGACATTATGAGGTCATTTTTTTAAAAACTAGCTTTAATTAATTCAAGAGCAGGGAACGGCTTCTGCTAACCAGAAGTGCAGCCACAGGATCACGGATCATTGAAGTATCACAGGTGTGTGACAGTCACCATCATGGTAATTTGCCACAACCCCTTATCATGTAAATGACACAGGACATTAGCATCTTTTCCTGCCATTGTTGCATCCTGTGAAAACTGAGTTTGATGTTTGATGAGAGACACTACTTGGAATTTTATTTTAAAATTAGTATTTTATTAACATTTTCACAATCTATTAAAAGTTTTTTAAAAAAAGGGTATCTGAGTATGTGAAGCTCCAGATCTCAGGTAGTTGTCAACCCATGATTTTAACAATTCATATAGTAATTTTTCCTTCTTCATTCACTCAGTCGTTTCCGACTCTTTGTAACCTCATGGACCAGTCCACACCAGAGCTCCCTGTTGGCCGTCACTGCCCCCGGTTCCTTCAAGGTCAAGCCAGTCACTTCAAGGATACCGTCCATCCATCTTGCCCTTGGTCGGCCTCTCTTCCTTTTCCCTTCCATTTTCCCCAGCATCATGATCTTTTCCAAGCTTTCATGTCTTCTCATGATGTGGCCAAAATACTTCATCTTTGCCCCTAATTTCCTTCCCTCCAGTGAGCAGCCGGGCATTATTTCCTGGAGGATGGATTGGTTGGATCTTCTTGCAGTCCAAGGCACTCTCAGGATTTTCCTCCAGCACCATAGTTCAAAAGAATCAGCAGCCCCAATTATTATTATGTACTCCAGAACTCAACTGACAGACCCAGTCTTTTGAACTTGAACATGTATTTTAGAATGTTTTTATAAATGTTGATGTAAGTTAATAATTTTTAATTTGATTTATAGTGTATTGTATAATTTTTATATGTGTGTTTATTGTAAGCTGCCCTGAGTCCCCTCTCGGGTGAGAAGGGCGGGATATAAATGTTGTAATAATAAAATAAATAAATAAATAAATAAATAAATAAATAAATAAATGCATCTATCTTTCTTTGCTCAGCCTTCCTAATTTTTCCTTAGTGTTCCTCTATGGCAAGGTTGAATTACACAGTGCAATAGGCTTGCATATTATATGAACTCATAGTAAATAGTTTCAGGTATGCATGATGATTTTTTTGTACGGGCCTAGGCAAGAGCAGTAAGGGACCATGTTGCCCACACTGAGCTCCCAAAAGCAGTTCACACCTCAGGTGCCAAATCTAACGGGAATTGGTTTGACTCATTATACAGACACAGAGATATACAAAAAACAATAACAAATAGTGGAGGTGCGTGTATTACAAAACCCATTACATACGTATTAAACTTTGAAAGAAATCGGGGCTGTTTTTATAAATACGTATGACAACATGACAATCACAGCTAAGACACAGCCATATGCCTCCCTCCTTTGCCAAGAGAAGCAGCAGAAACCAGGCTACACTTCTTTTGGCAGAGGAAGGAGGCTGACTCCTCTCTTTGTGGTGAGAGGTGTATGACACCATGTGACAGGGCTTTCCATCACATTTAGAATTGATGAAAGGGTCTGCTTTCAGTAGGACAGCATCAGCAGCCTGTGTCCCAACATGTGAGTCTTCTTTTTGACTACTTGCCCCTGGACTGGGCAGCAGGTGTGTGTGTCTGATGGAGATCATTTTAGTACACAGTATTTTCAATTTTCAGTGACCTGTCGGTCAGAGTGAAGACTGACTGATGAAATTTCTCCCCAGAAAAAAAGGGTTTCAGATTTTATGCAAAAAAATCATACTACCTGAAAGATGATGATGATGATGATGATGATGACGACTAACATTTTTTTTTGTTACCAGCATATCCTCACGGCTTAAGGTAGGGTATAACACAATCAAAATACATACAATAAAATAATACAGTAAAATACATGTATTAAAACATGACTATAAAATATATTAAAATACATGGTACAAAGATTAAAATATGCAGGCCTACTTTACTACTAAACAAATTATAGAAAAAAGCAGAAAAGTTGTGTTTAAGCAACAGTATTTAAACCCTTGAACTGATTTTATCAGTCAACAAGAAAAAGGATTGGAGTGTCCCCATAAAATTGGCATGTTTGTTTAGAAGCCAGTCACACTGAGGACACTGCTGGGATTTCTGACAAGAGGTCCATATAATTAATAGTAAAAGATGTTTTCTTCATTGATGGCCAAAGGGTGATACTTGGAAAGGCTGTTGGTTGATAATAATTGAATCATGCTATGCTTTGCCAAGCAGATTGGACATTGTAAACCCAAGTAGTAATTACATTCCTTCAGCACAATGTAAAGATGTGACATTCTTTCAAGAATGATGTACACATATTTAGTATCTGGGGAAGGCAGGGAGTGAATTCAGCCAACGGTCAATGTGTGAGGGCCATTATTGCACAAGCTGTGTGCACACAATGTGGGTGTGGAGTTTGAGTCCAAGAATGTACATTGCGTTGAAGTTACATCTTTTGTTTGAGCTGGGTCAGTGCGACAGGCAAAGAACTTTTGTGTGTACAGCTTGCTGAAAAAATGAAGCATTTGAAAAATTATCAATTATCAAAGCAGGATCTATCACTCAACCAAGGCAGGCAAAAGCATCACGTGGTATTAGTTTTCCTGAACTTTAGACTACAGGTCAGGGAGTCTATACTTCCTTATGTACCACGTACACAAAGCCCATCACCTATTAAGTAGAAAGGTAGCTTGTTAGGAAGATTGCAAAACTGCAGCCTTCTTCATGTTTGGCATATTGTAAACGTAAAATAAATGTTTATAATATATGCCGCCATAATAAAATAATTGCTGACATAGGAAATTAACACTAAAATTCATAATGGAAAGGAGAATTCCTGATAATTCAGACAAGATAATCACAGAGGCTGTTGTACTGTAAGATAAATACGTTATAACAATCCACTGCTACTGGCTTCATTTTGAATTTAATGTGAATTTAGCACCAGTGCCCAGGATTCTGTTTTGCCTACTCAGTCACGATTTGGAGAACTGTGGGGTCTCCTTCTATGGAGGTTTTAAGCAGAGGCTGGATAGGGATCTGTCAGGAATGCTTTGATTGTATTTTTCTGCATAGCAGGGGGTTGAACTGGATGGCTCTTGTGGTCTCTTCCAGTTCCTTGATTCATAAGAAGGATATTTCCAATTCTCTCCTATTAGTGAATGAGGTTGCAATAAGGGGTTGAAACAGAGGTTCTGTTGCAGCCTCACTCACTGGCAGGAGGTGGTTAGAAACATCCTTCTGCTGTACCCAGTTGCCAGGAAAACAGATCTTTATAGCTTTGTGCAGCTCTTGGCTGTCAAGGTGGGTTTGGGGTGTGACATTTATCACAGTACAGTAGAGTCTCACTTATCCAACATCCACTTATCCAACATTCTGGATTATCCAACGTACTTTGCCTCCCACCCTGATCCACAGCTGTTTCTCTAGGCAGCAAGGATTGAACTATTTATGGATTTAATTTTCGACAATGTTGCTACTGTAAGTTCATTTTACGCAATTCTATCTTTATTTGTAGTCAATTTGTTAGTAGCCAATGCTTTTGTAGTCAGTGTTTTCAATATATTGCGATATTTTGGTGCTAAACTCATAAATACAGTAATTAATTACTACATAATGTTACCATGTTTTGGACAGCCTTTTCTGTTGATTTGTTGTAAAACATGATGTTTTTGGTGCTTGATTTGTAAAATCATAACGTAATTTGATGTTTAATAGGCTTTTCCTTAATCCCTCCTTATTATCCAACAATTTCACTTATCCAACGTTCTGCCGGCCCGTTTATGTTGGATAAGTGATACTTTAATGTATTACTAAATACAGATGGATCTATAACTCTAAGTTACAAATTTGTAACTGCGATAGGACCCAGCCATTATGGTCACCTAAACTAATCCTTTCCATGGATGAGAGTGTAGATGTGTTACATACAGTAGAGTCTCACTTATCCAGCCTTCTCTTATCCAACATTCTGGATTATCCAATGTAGTTTGCCTCCCACCCGGATCCACAGCTGTTTGTCTAGGCAGCAAGGACTGAACTTTTTACGGATTTAACTTCCAACAATGCTGTTACTGTAAGTTCATTTTATGCAACTCTATCTTTATTTGTAGTCACTTTGTTAGTAGCCAATGTTTTTGTAGTCAATGTTTTCAATACATTGCAATGTTTTGGTGCTAAATTCGTAAATACAATAATTACTACATAGTGTAATTATGTATTGAACTGCTTTTTCTGTCACTTTGTTGTAAAACATGATGTTTTGGTGCTTAATTTGTAAAATCATAATGTAATTTGACGTTTAATAGGCTTTTCCTTATTTCTTCCTTATTATCCAACATTTTTGCTTATCCAACATTCTGCCGGCCCATTTATGTTGGATAAGTGAGACTCTATTGTACTTGTTTGTTTGGTTTTTGTAATGGCTAGTCAGGGCCGTAGCCAGAAAAAAAATTCGGGGGGGGGGGGGTTGAAAATTTCGGGGGGGGGGGGGTTTAACCCCTAGCACACACCCCTCCCCGCTACAAACCTGTCGATATCTGCTTGAGATAGTGCCTGGAGGGACTCTTAATATTTTGTGTCTCATAGACTTAGCATGGGGATTTGGTTAACCAGTTAAAATTCATGAGTAAACCAGGTTTTTTTATAACTTGAAAATTTTCGGGGGGGGGGGGTTGAACCCCTAAAACCGCCCCCTCGCTATAGGCCTGGCTACAGTTATAAGCAGATGTGGGGACGGTGGGACAATCTGGAGTTCCAAACCTGATTTATAAGAAATAAAAGGATTTTCTCACCCACAAAAAACCCATCCTGGGTCTAGAAGACTCACATTCTTGCAGCTGCTGGAAACACCAGCCCTCCCTATAGGGAAAGTATGGAGGTGTGCTTCCTTTGCCATTTCATCCCGTGAAAAGTTAAACTGCTGTCTACCTCTAACACAGGCTGCTCACATGAAATCATTGAAAGAACTGGTAATGAAGCTTGTTCAACATACCATTAATTGCTCTTCGTTCCGCTATTAGACAGTTTCAAATACATAAATTCTGGACCAGGACTGAGGTGCATGAGGACTCTTGAAGCACTTGGGTGGCAGTAGCCAACATTTTCCACAAATCCCAAAGTAGACTTGCTTGATAATTCCTGATAATAAAGGTCATGACTTTTTGGTTTTCCTGTAAGTTCAAAGATCTAAACACGTATGCCATATTCAAATCTACAACAGGAAAAAAATCACCATGTTCTCATTAATAAAGTTAATGATGTTAAGTCTAGTTGTGTCCAACTCTGGGGGTTGGTGCTCATCTCCATTTCTAAGCTGAAGAGCCAGCGTTGTCCGTAGACACCTCCAAGTTCATGAGGCTAGCATGACTGCATCGAGCGCCGTTACCTTCCTGCCAGAGCAGTACTTAATGATCTCATTAATATAAAGTACTTAAAAAGCCATGTTCTGTGTTAATATAAGGAGAATTATTCTCATAGAAGTGCTGCCATTTGAGCCTGGTTTTGACATAAAATAAAGGGAGGAGGTGTTTCAGGAGTATGTCTTTTTTGCACTCTGCCTCTGAATGAGTGGTACATGGTAATATGGTGCAGCTCTTGATGACTTTTGAAGGGAGACAATTTGGCCAGAGGCAACCTCAAGGTATCTTCTCTTGTACTAAAGGCTGGATGACTTTTCATGTACATGGTTTCCATGATTTGACATTTTGGCACTCTTGTCATTATCCATGTTGATGTTTTTATTGTTGGTTGATTTGTTTATTGTTTTTGCTTTGATTTTGTGCTGTTGCGTCTGGGCATAGCCCCATGTAAGCCGCCCCGAGTCCCTTCGGGGAGATGGGGCGGGGTATAAGAATAAAGTTATTATTGTTGTTGTTGTTGTTGTTGTTGTTGTTGTTGTTGTCATTAGCTATTGTTGGTGCCTGACCTAGCAAAGAAATTACTTTGAGCGAAGGAGTCTCAAGACTATAGTTACCTTTCAAAAACAAATTTTAAATGTAAAATTTCCAGACCAAATATTTGTAAGTACAGTAGGTCCTCGGTATCTGTCGGGGCTGGTTCCAGAAATTCCAAAATTTGTGTTGCTCATTCCCATCCTATACAATGGTGCAGTAAAATAGTGCACCTTATACAAAATAATAAAATCAAGATTTGCTTTTTTGGCATTATTTTAGGGGGGAGGGGATATTTTGAAGACATGGATGGTTGAGTCCATGAGAAGGGAATCATTGGAGGCCTTTGTCTAACTTATTCTGTGACCTCTAGTTGGTGAGGATGGGGTGAAGGAGAGGGACTAGCCATTTGGATTTCTTTCTGATCATGCCTTGTTTGAAAATTGGACTGGGTATTGTTACCTCTCATTGTTAAGGACAGGCTGAAGGGGTATTTGCCATTGTGACCTCTTCTTGATGAGACTTGGCTGAAGGAGAAGGACTGGCCGTTGTGACCTCTTGTTGGTATGGTGTGGCTGGTGTTTGTTTAACTTGTTCTGTCCCAATCATTGTGGGACTCTTTCTACGATGTTACTAGCCTTTAAGAACAGTATGAAACACTGACAGACAATCTTCTGCAATGTGCCCCCCACTTACTTGGGAGTAATCCCATTGTACCTAGTAAGATGTATTTGTAAACAAACATGTACTACTGGGATTGTCCAACAGTTGTTGAACACTAATTTTCATTGTGGCTATAGTACATTTGATTTTGATGTCTGGTTATGAAAACTGGACTATGAAGAAAAGTAACATATAGAAAATTTACTCACTTGAAATATTATGCTGAAGGAAACTTATAGAATCATAGAATCATAGAATAGTAGAGTTGGAAGAGACCACATGGGCCATCTAGTCCAACCCCCTGCTAAGAAGCAGGAAATCGCATTCAAAGCACCCCCGACAGATGGCCATCCAGCCTCTGCTTAAAAGCCTCCAAGGAAGGAGCCTCCACCACGGCCCCGGGGAGAGAGTTCCACTGTCGAACAGCTCTCACAGTGAGGAAGTTCTTCCTGATGTTCAGGTGGAATCTCCTTTCCTGTAGTTTGAAGCCATTGTTCCGTGTCCTAGTCTGCAGGGCAGCAGAAAACAAGCTTGCTCCCTCTTCCCTATGACTTCCCTTCACGTATTTGTACATGGCTATCATGTCTCCTCTCAGCCTTCTCTTCTGCAGGCTAAACATGCCCAGCTCTTTAAGCCGCTCCTCATAGGGCTTGTTCTCTAGACCCTTAATCATTTTAGTCGCCCTCCTCTGGACGCTTTCCAGCTTGTCAACATCTCCCTTCAACTGTGGTGCCCAAAATTGGACACAGTATTCCAGGTGTGGTCTGACCAAGGCAGAATAGAGGGGGAGCAGGACTTCCCTGGATCTAGACGCTATTCCCCTATTGATGCAGGCCAGAATCCCATTGGCTTTTTTAGCAGCCGCATCACATTGTTGGCTCATGTTTAACTTGTTGTCCACGACAACTCCAAGGTCTTTTTCACACAAACTGCTGTCAAGCCAGGCGTCCCCCATTCTGTATCTTTCATTTCCATTTTTTCTGCCGAAGTGAAGTATCTTGCATTTGTCCCTGTTGAACTTCATTTTGTTAGTTTTGGCCCATCTCTCTAGTCTGTCAAGATCGTTTTGAATTCTGCTCCTGTCTTCTGGAGTGTTAGCTATCCCTCCCAGTTTTGTGTCGTCTGCAAACTTGATGATCGTGCCTTCTAACCCTTCGTCTAAGTCGTTAATAAAGATGTTGAACAGAACCGGGCCCAGGACGGAGCCCTGCGGCACTCCACTTGTCACTTCTTTCCATGATGAAGACGACGCATTGGTGAGCACCCTTTGGGTTCGTTCGCTTAGCCAATTACAGATCCACCTAACCGTAGTTTTGTCTAGCCCACATTTTACTAGTTTGTTTGCCAGAAGGTCGTGGGGGACTTTGTCGAAGGCCTTACTGAAATCCAGGTACGCTACATCCACAGCATTCCCTGTATCGACCCAACTCGTAACTCTATCGAAAAAAGAGATCAGATTAGTCTGGCATGACTTGTTTTTGGTAAATCCGTGTTGACTATTAGCAATGACCGCATTTGTTTCTAAGTGTTCGCAGACCACTTCCTTAATGATCTTTTCCAGAATTTTGCCTGGTATTGATGTGAGGCTGACCAGACGGTAATTGTTTGGGTCGTTCTTTTTTCCCTTCTTGAAGATAGGGACCACATTCGCCCTCCTCCAATCTGCTGGGACTTCTCCCGTTCTCCAAGAACTCTCGAAGATAATTGCCAGTGGTTCTGAAATAACTTCCGCTAGTTCCTTCAGTACTCTTGGGTGTAGCTGATCTGGCCCTGGGGACTTGAATTCGTTTAGAGAGCCCAAGTGTTCCTGGACAACTTGTTTCCCTATTTGGGGTTGGATTTCCCCCAATCCTTCGTCCATTCCGTGTTGCTGAGGTTGAAGATGGCTTTCTTTTTCTGAGAAGACCGAGGCAAAGAAGGCATTAAGTAGTTCTGCCTTTTCCCTGTCCCCTGTCGCCATCACCCCATCTTCTCCTTGCAATGGCCCTATCGCCTCCTTTTTCTTCCTTTTTCTACCAACGTAAGCAAAAAAGCCTTTTTTTGTTGTTTTTTATGTCCCTGGCAAGCCTGAGCTCATTTTGTGCTTTAGCCTTGCGAACCTTTTCCCTACAGGTGTTGGGTATACGTTTGAATTCTTCTTTGGTGATTTCTCCCCTTTTCCACTTCTTGTGCATGTCACTTTTGAGCTTTAGCTCAGTTAGAAGTTCTTTGGACATCCATTCTGGCTTCTTTGCACTTGTCTTATTTTTCTTCTTTGTTGGCACTGTTTGCATTTGTGCCTTGAGTATTTCACTTTTGAAAAACTCCCATCCATCCTTAACTCCCTTGTTTTTTAATATCGGTGTCCATGGAATGCCACTCAGTAATTCCTTCATTTTTTGGAAGTCAGCTCTCTTAAAGTCCAGAATGCGTGTTTGACTTGTCTTAGTTTCAGCATTCCTTTGTATTGCAAACTGCAGGAGCACATGGTCACTTGCCCCTAAGGATCCAACCACTTCAACTGTATTGATCAGGTCTTCCACATTTGTTAAGATTAGATCAAGAGTTGCTGATCCCCTTGTTGCTTCTTCTACCTTCCGGACCATAAAATTATCTGCAAGGCAAGTGAGGAATTTGTTGGACTTTGTACTCTTGGCTGAGTTTGTTTTCCAGCAGATATCGGGATAATTGAAATCGCCCATGACTACTATATCTCTTCTTTGTGCCTGTTTGGTCAGCTGTTGACAGAAGGCTTCATCAAGTCCTTCATCCTGACTCGGAGGTCTGTAGTAGACACCCACGACAAGATCTTTTTGAGTCCCGGTTCCCTTGATTCTTATCCAGATGCTTTCAAGCTGGTTTCCCGGATTACAGTCTTGCATTTCTTCTGCAACGTAACTGTTTTTGACATATAAAGCTACTCCCCCTCCTCTCCCCTTTGTTCTATTTCTGTGAAAGAGGTTATAGCCCTCAATGGTTAAATTCCAGTGATGGGAGTCATCCCACCAGGTTTCAGTGATGCCTATGACATCGTATGTGTGGTGCTGTGCTAGGAGTTGGAGTTCGTCTTGCTTATTTCCCATGCTCTGAGCATTAGTGTAAAGACATGTAAGCCCCTGTGACCTCCCCTCGAACTGTTTATTTGGGATTATTGTGCTCTCTGTACTTGGTCCTTGCTGTGTTTGTGCAGCCCTCCGTTTAGCCTTTCGGCGGTTCCCCGTGGTCGTGGGTAATATAGTGTTTGCCAGGCTGTTGTTCCCCTCCCCCAGTGGCTCTAGTTTAAAGTGCGCCTGATGAGGTTTGTGAGTCTGTGTGCAAAAAGATGTTTTCCTACTTGTGTGAGATGCACCCCATCGCTTGCCAGTAGTCCATCCTCTTGGAAGAGTAGACCATGGTCAAGGAAGCCAAAATGCTCCTCTTGACACCATTTTCTGAGCCAGTTATTGACCTGTACTATTTTTCCGGCCCTTGTAGAGCCGTGTCCTACAACAGGGAGGCGGGATGAAAAGATCACATGTACATTATACAGTTTTAGCTTTGTTCCCAGAGCTCGAAAATCATTTGTGATCTTTTGAAAAGTATGCCTAGCGGTGTCATTGGTACCTACATGAATCAACATAAGGTGGGGAGGGTGATGGGGCTTTAGGAGCCTGCTGAGCCTCTGAGTGATATGGTGTATTTTTGCCCCCGGGAGGCAGCATGTTTCTCGAGCCATCCCATCCGGTCTGGAAATGATGGCTTCCGTTCCTCTAAGGAGGGAGTCACCTACTACCAAGACCTGTTTCCTTTGAGGATTGACAGGGTCCCTTTTGTGCAAGACAGTGTGTATGTCCCCTGAAGAGTGTTCCTGTTGAAGTGAATCATGTAGGTGTAAAGTGTTGTCCTCCTCCTCAACATCCCCAGTGCATTCATCAATGACAATCCATTGAGATACATCCGAGAGCCCATTACTCTCCCAAGGATGTTCCTGTTGCTCCTGGTCTATGATTGGGGATGGAGCATTTGCATGATTACATAAGTGTGACTGTGGTGATGCACTGTCCCCGTCAGGGCTATCCCCTGCGCATTGATCCAGGGTGGTCCACTGAGTGGTATCTAAGAAACTGTGGTCCTCCACAAGATGTGTTTCCTGATTGTATGTTAATGATGTAAGAATTTCAAATCTGTTGTGTAAATGCAGCTGAGCAGAGGAGTTCTGCGGAGGCTGCCTGGTCCTGCGTCTCCTTCTATGGGTGACTTCCTTCCAAGCCTGAGGGTTGTCTACCTTTGAGTTGATCTCCCCATAAGGTTCCTGATCATGTTCTTGGTGGTGTTGGTGTGATGCAGGCTGCTGATCTACAGCAGCGTGTTGTGCAGTGTCCAAGAAGAGCTCGAGTGCCTGAATGTCCTTAAGGGTGTTAATACGGTGCTCGAGCTGTTGGATCCTCTGCTCCATCAGAGTCATCTGTTTGCATTTGGAGCAGATGTAGTTGTCTAGTTTTTGTGTGAAAAAGCGGAACATGCCACAGCTGGTGCATGTGATGGGAATGTTCTGATTTTGTTGCATCTCTTTGGTGAGCGTGGTGGCCAAGTGGGATCTTTGTACACTTAAGTAATATGCACGCACTTTATGTGCAAACTGCAACAAACCATCTCTTTGTGTATTTGTTTATGTTGCTTTGTTTCCTGTATGTACTGCAAAGGATAGTTAGTAAAGGTGTCTTTTTCACGGCGCGCGCGACACTGGCAAATAAAGCTTTCCCAGAAACTCAATTAACAGGGGACAATGCCTGCTGTCAATGAACTTAAGTACCTGGCTCTCTTTCAACACAACAGTCACACAACAGTTAGACTTTGACCACAGGAGCCAAGCCCAAACTCAGTTTAAAATCTTAGCCAAATCTTAGCCAAATCCTACCTGAAGCCAGGGAGCAAAAATGTCCTCCTGCTGCCTCTGCTTCTGCGAGAACCAACTGCCCTTCTGGGGATACCATGACTTGCTAAAAAGACAAATGAATGGGCCCTACAGCAAATCAAGCTTGGATTCTTACTAAAATAATGACTAAACTGAGTCTGTCTTAAATGAGACAACATGACTCATTGTTAATATAAAAATGCTTGATAAAGGGGAAGGTGATAGGAAAGAGAGACTACAATACAAACAGATTGATTTAATCAAGGAAGCCGTATTACTAAATTTGCAAGACCTGGACAGGGCAGTTGATGACTTCAAGACTTGGCTCTTGTCTGTCTCTCATTCATAGGGTTGACTTACGCCGATGACTAACAACAACAAAACATCCATTGTACTTGACTTCTATACTGCCTGGGGCTGATGGGAGATGGAGTCCAAAGGATCTATCTATCATAAAGCGAATAAGAACACATTGATAATTACATTTTTCTTTTAAGAGCATGTTTAGTAAATCTGTTGATCAACGCTTCGCTGTTATTTTGCTGAGTGCTCATATGGATTTGCAATTACACCCATGTTAACACCCAAGCAAGCTGTTGATGAATCATTTTCTTACATTGCCTCATGTTACAAGAATTTGGGACTGGCCACTGAATTGTCAGTCATGTTTTTTCTTGTATTTCAGTCCTCTAACATACTCTTCAGCATGTAAACATTAGTGGAGTATTCAAAAGGTCAAGGAAACACAACTCCATTGGAATTATCTGCTGGAAACATTGCAGTACTCTGTGTGTGTGTGTGTGTGTATAGATTTGCTTAATAGCTGAAATTTTCCAGTGTGAGGCTAAGCATTATCACCTGCTACTGTCTGTAATCTAACTGCTGTTACGAGCTTTAGAGCAGGAGCTAGTGAATGAACATTGGCAATGGCTGATATGGGCTCATTCATAGTGGGTAGCATCCAGTAATAGCTATCCCATGTAATATGCACCTTGGCCCTAAATATGCTCAAAGGGAAAATGACATTCTTCATAATTCATATAATATTGATGCATAAGGGCTCCCTTTCTTTCCAGCTTGCAGCCTTTGGGTAAATAAGTTGAAATAGACCTCCATGCCAGTATTTTATCTTGTCTGTCAGTTTCCAACATTGGAACAGCCAAACATACTTCAGTCATTGAAGCAATGTGTTTAAGCCTTTTGATGGATGGGAGCTGGTTTTATTTGTACAACTCAACTCTTATTGACTTGCCTTTTGGTTACAGAAAACACCATTAATAAATATTGAAATAAATCAATACAGTATATACCCATTCATTATGGTGTTATGTACATTATGATGAGTAAGACCATTGGTCCCTTCAGTTCAGTCCTGTCTTCATCAATCCATCTATGTGGGGATTTAAACAAGAGTATTTTGTGGTCTGAATTGGAGACTGAAGCTGAGTGCCTGCTATTAATGCACGTTTTGCTACTGTATAAAGATCTACCCCATAATAAGTCTGGGGCCTGCCAAGATACTGGATGAAAACTTTCCAGGGGGAATTGATAAGACTACATACTAATGGTGTGAACCAGATAGCCGAGGTAGCCAAGGAATACTTGAAGGTACCTTTGCCAGATCCTTCTTCTGAAATAAGTCTACAGTGTCATATATTCCTTGGTGGTCTCTCATTCAGATACTAACCAGTGCTGACCATACTTAACTTCTAAGATCAGATGGGCCAGGTGCCTTTATGACAGACATATTCACAGGAATCTTGGCACATGATAGTTTCACTTTAATTTAGCTAGGCACAAGGACAATGGTGAAATTCTTGGTCAATTTAGTAGTTATTAGCCCTCCATTTGTGAGACATTTGGAAAGCAGAGCTTCCTCTCAAAATGAATTATCATTGGGATTCTTCATCAAATATAAAACCAAACAAGTGAAATTCTCAGCAAGCCCATGTACTGTGATGACAAATAGTTATTTACCAGCATTAGCACCCCATGCTCTTGTTCCTGATAGGACAACCATTGCAGAAGTTTCATCATATTGATGTCAGTTGATCAGTCTCTCCTACTTTTGATTCTGTTGTCTTTCCAAGCTGTCTCAATCTCATTTGTCTTTGATTGTTGACTCTAGAATTGGACCCATGAACATGGATGTGGGCATGTATATAATTGTAACTTGCTGACAGAATTTCCAGTGTCTCACCACATTGGGGATTCAGTATTACTGTGCAGGTAATACTTCTGATTTACCTAACAATTTTGAGGGTGTATGGACACAAATCTATTCCAATATCATACCAGCTGCACTATCATGATTTCAAAAAAGATATGCGGATGACGTGGTGGTCATTATAGAAGATCCTATAAGTATACCAAATATAATGAAAATAATCAATAACTATGGAAGTGTGGCAGGTTTTAAGATAAATAAAGAGACATTGACATTTTAAACTAAAAAACCTCCCGAAAAACAGTATTGATAAAGTGGAGAGTTTATCAACATGTAAGGTCACCAGGAAAGTTAAGTATCTAGGAATATGGATAACTAATAAAAACAATAATCTGTTTCAAGACAACTATGGGAAGACATGGAAGGAGGTCAAAAAAGATTTGGAAAGATGGCAAAGGATCCAATTATCTTGGTTAGGAAGAATAGCAGTGATAAAAATAATAATTTTACCAATGATACTGTTCTTATTTCAAAATTTACAAATAATCAAGTGAGTGAAGGTCTTTGATGAATGGAGAAATGACATGGTTAAATTTATATGGAAAGTTTAAAAAAAGGCTTGAATTGAGTACAGAAATCTAATAGACCCCAAAGATAGGGGAGGAGTAGCACATCCAGATCTCAGATATTATGATGAATTTGTAGATTTTAGGACTCGATAAAGCTAGGATATCGTGCTTTATTCAATCTAGAGGGGAATAATTAAAGATTTGGTTGGCATGCCTACTTATGGTATGGGAAAGATAAGGCAGACTTTACTAGGCATCCAATAAGTGCTAGCCTTCTAGCATTATGGAAAAGATATAAGGAAGCGATGGAGTCAAAGACCCCATTATGGCTGCAGCCTTTGGAAACAGTACTAAAACCAACATATAATGTGGAATGAAGACCTTATAGGTAATACCTAATGGAAGAAAAAGGACAATGGAAATTAAAAGGAAGAGAAGAGCTAAAGATATATGACTCATGTTAATATTACCAGCTACAGGATATGTTTAATAATAATAATAATAATAATAAAAACTTTATTTATACCCCGCCACCATCTCCCCAACGGGGACTCGGGGCGGCTTACATGGGGCCATGCCCAAGACAATACAATAAACCATAACATAATACAATTAAATAATACATTACATAAAATAAACAGTACAACATAAGATCAAAACAGCAATATAACACGAGCGGGCCGCATGAATACTACATTTAAAAACTAGATTAAAAATTAAAACTCTGGGTGAGAAAGGGATCAGAATAAAACCTCGAGGGACGGGACATCAGATAGTGAACCAGTCTAGAGGATAAAGAAAGATATTAAAACAGAGTTCTCCAAAAGGAAATTGGATTTGGAGAAAAATTTGAAGAAAGGAAATAAAAGACTGATTTCCAGGTTATACAAATATATTCTAGAGTATAATCTGGAAAATAACTGAATAAAAACAGGAATGATCGCTTGGGCTAGAGATTTAGGGAAAAATATAGACCTAGAAAACTGAGAATACTTTTGGAATAAAGGATTTAAATTTTTAATAGCGGGATCCATTACAGAAAGCATGTATAAAATGGGTTGTTGTGAGTTTTCAAAGCTGTGTGGCCATGTTCCAGAAGCATTTTCTCCTGATGTTTCACCCACATCTATGGCAGGCATCCTCAGAGGTTGTGGGGTATATTGGAAACTAAGCAAGGGAGATTTTTATATATGGAAGGTCCAGGGTGGGAGAAAGAACTCTTGTCTGTTGGAGGCAAGTGTGAGTGTCTATTTACAGACCCACTAAGAAAATCCAACAAATGCTCCATTCAGCAAAGGACAAGAGGGAGCCTCGCACCTGTGCAGGAGTCTACTGTATACCATGCAGCTGTGGACAAGTCTACATAGGGACCACCAAATGCAGCATTGTCCAGACACGAATCAAGGAACATGAAAGGTACTGCAGACCAACTCACTCAGACAGGCCCGTAGCCAGGATTTTGATTGGGGGGGGGGGGGGCTGGGATTTTGGTTTGGGGGGGGGGGGCTGAATCTGAGTGAGAGATGATCTATCCTAGCAAACCTTTTGTATCGTTATCTCAATACCCCCATGCATATGGGATATATTGAGCATGGTGATCAGATCATGATATGAATAAACATAACAGTTTAATTAATAAATGTAAGGCCTTCTCGCAGATCACCCTGAGAATTTGGGGGGGGGGGGGCTGAAGCCCCTCAACACCCCCCCCCCCCCCCAGTTACATGCCTGCACTCAGAGAAGTCAACCATAGCAGAGCACGTGACAAAACAACCTAGAAAAAGCCTATTATTTGAGAACACAGAAATGCTGGACCAACCACCGTCAGACTACAAAGAGAAGCCATTAAAATCCACAATCATAGGGATAATTTCACCAGAAAAGAGGAAACCATCAAAATGAACAAAGCCTAGCTACCAGTATTAAAAACCTCTAAAATCAGGACAATAAATAAAGAACAACACTCAGAAGAGGGGGAATTTCAGACATGAAACAATCAGGGCCAGCTAACACCTCCCAACAAAGGATTTCCCCAGGCAGGAATTAGCCAGGCCTTTAGCTGCAAGGCCATTAAATGCTAATCAAGATGATCAATTACAACATTCACGCTTGCCTCCAACAAACAAGAGATCTTTCTCCCACCCTGGACCTGGCATATATAAATACCTCACAACCTCTGAGGATGCCTGACATAGATGTGGGCGAAATGTCAGGAATCACAGAATAGTAGAGTTGGAAGAGACCTCATGGGCCATCCAGTCCAACCCCCTGCCAAGAAGCAGGAAATCGCATTCATAGCACCCCCGACAGATGGCCATCCAGCCTCTGTTTAAAAGCCTCCAAAGAAGGAGCCTCCACCACAGTCCGGGGCAGAGAGTTCCACTGCCGAACAGCTCTCACAGTGAGGAAGTTCTTCCTGATGTTCAGGTGGAATCTCCTTTCCTGTAGTTTGAAGCCATTGTTCCGTGTCCTAGTCTGCAGGGCAGCAGAAAACAAGCTTGCTCCCTCCTCCCTATGACTTCCCCTCACATATTTGTACATGGCTATCATGTCTCCTCTCGGCCTTCTCTTCTGCAGGCTAAACATGCCCAGTTCTTTAAGCCTCTCCTCATAGGGCTTGTTCTCCAGGCCTTTGATCATTTTAGTTGCCCTCCTCTGGAAGCTTTCCAGCTTGTCAACATCTCCCTTCAACTGTGGTGCCCAGAATTGGACGCAGTATTCCAGGTGTGGTCTGACCAAGGCAGAATAGAGGGGTAGCATGACTTCCCTGGATCTAGACGCTATTCCCCTATTGATGCAGGCCAGAATCCCGTTGGCTTTCTTAGCAGCCACATCACATTGCTGGGTCATGTTTAACTTGTTGTCCACAAGGACTCCAAGATCTTTTTCACATGTACTGCTGTCTAGCCAGGTGTCCCCCATTCTGTATCTTTGCATTCCATTTTTTCTGCTGAAGTGAAGTATCTTGCATTTATCCCTGTTGAACTTCATTTTGTTAGTTTCGGCCCATCTCTCTAGTCTGTCAAGATCGTTTTGAATTCTGCTCCTTTCTTCTGGAGTGTTGGCTATCCCTCCCAGTTTGGTGTCGTCTGCAAACTTGATGATCGTGTCTTCTAACCCTTCGTCTAAGTCATTAATAAAGATGTTGAACAGAACCGGGCCCAGGACAGAACCCTGCGGCACTCCACTCGTGACTTCTTTCCAAGATGAAGACGACGCATTGGTGAGCACCCTTTGGGTTCGTTCGCTTAGCCAATTACAGATCCAGCTAACTGTAGTTTTGTCTAGCCCACATTTTACTAGTTTGTTTGCCAGAAGGTTGTGAGGGACTTTGTCGAAGGCCTTACTGAAATCCAGGTACGCTACATCCACGGCATTCCCTGTATCGACCCAACTCGTAACTCTGTCGAAAAAAGAGATCAGATTAGTCTGGCATGACTTGTTTTTGGTAAATCCGTGTTGACTATTAGCAATGACTGCATCTTTCTAAGTGTTTGCAGACCACTTCCTTAATGATCTTTTCCAGAATCTTGCCTGGTATCGACGTGAGGCTGACCGGACGGTAATTGTTTGGGTCGTTCTTTTTTCCCTTCTTGAAGATAGGGACCACATTTGCCCTCCTCCAATCTGCTGGGACTTCTCCTGTTCTCCAAGAACTCTCAAATATGATTGCCAGTGGTTCTGAAATAACTTCCGCTAGTTCCTTCAGTACTCTTGGATGTAGCTGATCTGGCCCTGGGGACTTGAATTCGTTTAGAGTGGCCAGGTGTTCCTGGACAACTTGATTCCCTACTTGGGGTTGGATTTCCCCAAATCCTTCGTCCATTTCATGTTGCTGTGGTTGAAGATGGCTTTCTTTTTGTGAGAAGACCGAGGCAAAGAAGGCATTAAGCAGTTCTGCCTTTTCCCTGTCCCCTGTCGCCATCACCCCATCTTCTCCTCGCAGAGGCCCTATCGCCTCCTTTTTCTTCCTTTTTCTACCAACGTAAGCAAAAAAGCCTTTTTTGTTGTTTTTAATGTCCCTGGCAAGCCTGAGCTCATTTTGCGCTTTAGCCTTGTGAACCTTTTCCCTACAGGAGTTGGCTATACGTTTGAATTCTTCTTTGGTGAGTTCTCCCCTTTTCCACTTCTTGTGCATGTCACTTTTGAGTTTTAGCTCAGTTAGAAGTTCTTTGGACATCCATTCTGGCTTCTTCGCACGTGCCATATTTTTTTTCTTTGTTGGCACTGTTTGCATTTGCGCCTTGAGTATTTCACTTTTTAAAAACTCCCATCCATTGTTAACTCTCTTGTCTTTTAATATTGGCGTCCATGGAATGCTGCTCAGTGTTTCCTTCATTTTTTGGAAGTCAGCTCTCTTAAAGTCCAGAATGCGTGTTTGACTTGTCTTAGTTTCAGCCTTCCATTGTATCACAAACTGCAGGAGCACATGGTCACTTGCCCCTAAGGATCCGACGACTTCTACTGTATTGATCAGGTCTTCCACATTTGTTAAGATTAGATCAAGAGTTGCTGATCCCCTTGTTGCCTCCTCTACCTTCTGGACCATAAAATTGTCTGCAAGGCAAGTGAGGAATTTGGCCGAGTTTGTTTTCCAGCAGATATCAGGATAGTTGAAGTCGCCCATGACTACTACATCTCTTCTTTGTGCCTGTTTGGTCAGCTGTTGACAAAAGGCTTCATCAAGTTCTCTATCCTGGTTCGGAGGTCTGTAGTAGACACCCACGACGAGATCTTTTTGAGTCCTGGTTCCCTTGATTCTTATCCAGATGCTTTCAAGCTGGTTTCCCAGATTACAGTCTTGCATTTCTTCTGCAACGTAACTGTTTTTGGCATATAAAGCTACTCCCCCTCCTCTCCCCTTTGTTCTATTTCTGTGAAAGAGGTTATAGCCCTCAATGGCTACATTCCAGTGATGGGAGTCATCCCACCAGGTTTCAGTGATGCCTATGACGTCGTACGTGTGGTGCTGTGCTAAAAGTTGGAGTTCGTCTTGCTTATTTCCCATGCTCTGTGCATTAGTGTAAAGACATGTAAGCCCCTGTGACCTCCCCTTGAGCTGTTTATTTGGTGATTCCATCCACGAAAGCCTTCGACAACACATGTACAAAATGTTTTATAGAAGTTACATAACACGTGAATTAATTGCTAAAATTGACAAAACCCAAAGGGGAGAACGTTGGAGATGTAAAATGCAGAAAAGCACCTTTTTCCATGTCTGATGGATGTGTAAGGAGGTTAAAAATTTCTGGGGAAAAGTGATAAACGAAACCAATGAAATAATTTCTAAAGAGATCAAGAAAAACCCAGAAATAATTATAATAGCAAAGTTATGGAAGGGGAAAAAAGAACTACTCATTAAAAGTTGGAGAATAAAATTCAAATTCTCCAATGGTTTAAGGAAAAGGAACAATGATAAGTTTGGGTTGTGCATTTTCCGGGCTGTATGGTCATGTTCCAGAAGCAATGATAAGGTAAAGGTAAAGGTTTCCTCTGATGTTAAGTCCAGTCATGTATGATTCTGGGGGTTGGTGCTCATCTCCATTTCTAAGCCGAAGAGCCAGCATTGTCTGTAGACACCTCCAAGGTCATGTGGCTGGCATGACTTCATGGAGTGCCGTTACCTTCCCGCCGGAGCAGTACCTATTGATCTACTCACATTGGCATGTTTTCGAACTGCTGGGTTGGCAGAAGCTGGAGCAACGCGGGTGCTCACTCCGCTCCTGGAATTTGAACCTGGGACCTTTTGGTCTGCAAGTTCAGCAGCTCATCGCTTTAACACACTTCGCCACCGGGGTTCCTATTAGAAGCAATGATATGTTTGTTTAAAGATGAAGTCTTGCTTTTGGGCATTTAAAAAATAAGATAAAATAGATTTTGAAATATTCGTATGAGGACTTTATTAATATAATGATAAGGATAAAGTTTTGTTAGGTACTAGGGTGAGATGTTGGAAGTCATAAGTGGGGGGGGGGTTCATGGGTGGGAAGAGTGAGGTGGTGGGACTGGGAAAATAATGTGTACATCTTGATTGATGAAAATTTGAAAATAGTATTTTTTTGTTTTTTTTCCATGGAATGCAATAAAAAATTTATACAAAAAAAAAAAGATTTCAGGAAAGAATCCTGAGTATACAGTACAGCCCTTAGATGCGCGAGAGACATGTCCCTGGACTTACTGAGGAAACAGGAAATCATGGATGATGGCGAACCCTATTGAAATGATCCAGTGGAAGTTACATAGAGTCTGTAGACGAGGCATTCTCTCTAGGAATTTGCTAGGTCTTCCAGTGAGATATTTGACAGGAGCATACCATAGAATCACCTAGAAAATTTAGAAAGGTCCTAGAGAAGACATATTTTGTTGGATTTGGGTAGGTGAAACAGTGGGAATCAGTCCAGTGGATACAGGGGTCACACTGTATTATTTTTCCAGTAGCATTCTAGTGATGGTACTTTGCAAATACATAAGAACTGCAGTCCCTGAAGGAGAGCAGACAATAGTACAGAAACATCATAGGGCATTAGGTGTTGAGCCTCACTTTTACTTGGCATCAACATTATTTATTGTTCTCCATAATCTACTGTATCCTTTTACTGAAATTACATATGTAGAATTTATTGATGATTTTCTTTTAAACAGTCCTGTATTTCTCAGCCCTCCCAAGCTGGGTCATGCTGCAAGTAGGTGTGCAACAAATGGTACATGATCATTTGGTGCCACCTACTGACCAAAGCAGGGTTAGCAAAGGCCAGAATCTGATTACAGTATATTCAAAACTGAACCAAATATAATTTCTTTTAAAGCAGAGATAGGGAATCCCCCAGCCAGTATTAGAATCAAACTCCCAGGACCTGTTAGATACCATAGCCAACGGTGATGGCTGGTTGGAGCTGCAGTTTAATGACATCTGGAAGATTACAGAGATATGATTGTTCATCAAGCTATGTACTTTAATCAAAAACACAAATTCATGTCTTAGCATATAGCAGCCCCTGGTGGCACAGCGGATTAAACCCTTGTGCCGGCAGGACTGCTGACTTGAAGGTTGTGTTGCTGACCTGAAGGCTGCCAGTTCAAATCCAACCCGGGGAGTGTGGATGAGCTCCCTCTATCAGCTCCAGCTCCATGCAGAGACATGAGAGAAGCCTTCCACAAGAATGGTCAAAACATCAGGGTGTCTCCTGGGCAATGTCCTTGCAGACAGCCAATTCTCTCACACCAGAAGCGAACTGCAGTTTCTCAAGTCGCTCCTGACACACACACAAAATGTCTTATCATAGGTCTTCTATATCCCTTCGATTCTTCCTAGCTAACATTTCCAGCCCTTTGCTGTTAATAAAGACATACTCTAGAAGTACAATATGAGCAATGTACAACTGCTATAGGTGAGGCCAGAGCATTGGGTTATGTACATATTATAACTATTATATTTTGAAAGGTCTAATCTGGTTACTTATTACCTATCAAGCCATGCTCAAGGTTTTAACCTGTTGACCCAAATAAGTCTTGAGCACCTCTTAACCAGGAGGTCACCTTCCTTGAAAAGGCAAATTAGACCACATGGTTTTCACTGGAGATTGATACCCACTCTCTGAATATTTTTTCCCACATCATATGCTGAAATTATACTGAGTCTTGAACACTTCTTTATGAAGCATTTACAAAGGCCTTTCTGACGAGTAACAATGTATTCCCTAACCCCATATGTATACTGACTGTTAGATGTTTTCTTTTTAAAACTATTCTTAAACTATATTGTTGTTATATAGTGTGTTGTATAAGTTTATATAAACCATCAGAGACTTTCCATATTAAGAAGCACATGCATATAATGGCTGGAATCCCTATTGACAGGAGTGTGTTGTGTTATACACCTGCTATGATTTTATTTTGACAATTGGTAGGGCTTGTTTCTAGTTGACAGCAGGGTACGTAGATTTGTACATGATAAGTTGTTACATGTGGTAGCACAATAAATGATACAGCGTAGAGTGTACTCATCACACATTATGATTTCAAACCGGTTCAATGACTGCTTCCCATACATTATGTTGGTTATTAGTATAGGTGTTGTGTTGTAACTGCATTGGAGAATATTTACATTGTGTGGAAGCAACAAATAAATCTTTAAAGCTTTATTTAACTTTCATGTTTCAAGACTCACTGGTTTAGCTGCAGGAATAATTTCACTCAGGATATCATAGTCTTTGGCTAGCACCAGTATTGCCTCTTTTTGTATTAAGAAGAGTCATCTAGTGACGTGGGAAGAATAGTCCATGTTTTAAACCAGTGAGAAATCCATCATTAGAGCAATGGTTTCCAAACTTGATGCTACACTAGAATTCATATCATCCCCAACCAGCATGGATCATGATACAGAGATGATGGTCGTTGTAGTCCAACAACTGGAAACCCAGCATTGGGAACCACTATGTTGAGAACTCTCCTTCTTGATCCCTATGAGGTACAGCTTAAAAGCTGAGTATGTTTAACCTGCAGGAGGGCTGAGGGGACTTGATGGCCATGTATAAATACGTGAGGGGAAGTCATAAGGAGGAGGGAGCAAGCTTTTCTCCTGACCTGGAGACTAGGACACAGAACAACGGCTTAACATTGCAGGAGATTCCACCTGGACAATAGGAAGAACTTTCTGGTTGTGAGTTGTTCAGCACTGGAACTCTGCCCTGGAGTGTGGTGGAGGCTCCTTCTTTGGAGGCTTTTAAACAGAGGCTGGATGAACATCTGTCGGGGGTGCTTTGAATGCAATTTTCCTGCTTTTTGGCAGGGGGCTGGACTGGGTGGCCCACGAGGTCTCTTCCAAATCTATGATAATCTACTTGTGATAGCCCAAAGCAGCATGTCAAAGCTAAAGTGTTGACTTGAGCCAAGGAAGAAACAGATTGGTTATGAAACACCCAGGTGTCTCACTATAGTTAAGGAACAAGACAGAAAATGTATGCGTGACTACGAATCAACAGATAGTCAGTTGGCTTAGGAAGGTTGCATATCAGGTTTTATCATATGTGAGGTTTCAATTAGTGAGTGATACATTCTTAAAGAGGTAGTCAGTTCAATTGTCCGACCATCTAAAACAAATGCTTTAAACCAATAAACTTGTATCTTCCAAAACAGTAACATGGTACATGAAGTCATGGAGAATGCCCAGACATGAATTCATGTTTAAAATAGCCTGCCCCAACCGAATGCCTCCCCCCCCCCCTCCCATCAAGGCTTTGGACACAACTCTGATCTTTCCCAGTTAGCAATTGGGAGGAATTGGCTCCTAATATTAGCTTGTGATAAGCAGATGGCCAGGAAAAGCTTTATGGATACATTTCTTCATAAGCCTAAGCAATTTTTATTATTATATTTGTGAAAGAAACAGGCTGTTATTTCTTACAAAAGGCATTTAATCTTCTCAGATATACAAAAACGGAACATGTAACAAAAGTATTTGTTAGTTCAATCAAAGTATTGACAACTGAAAAATACTTAAAAGAATACAAGAACAATGGACTGAAGTAGCATCACATCTTGTTTTTGTTTTCTATGTATGAGGATGCAAAATGCAAAAATAGCACTTTAAAGCAACAACAGTGTATTCTTGTTAGAGAAATCAAACATACCAATATTTGGTTGTTCTGAGTTTTCTGGGCTGTATGGCTATGTTCCAGGAGCTTTCTCTCCTGACGTTTCGCCCACATTTATGGCAGGCATCCTGAGATTGTGAGGTATACCTCACAACCTCTGAGGATGCTTGCCATAGATGTGGGTGAAACATCAGGAGAGAATGCTCCTGGAACATAGCCATATAGCCTGCAAAACTCATAACAACCCAGTGATTCTGGCTATGAAAGCCTTCGACATGCCAATATTATTTGTTATGTTATATTCCAGATTTCTCCCACCAACCTCAAGGTAGTAGACATCCTTCCTTCTCAGCTAGCAAAGCTATGCAGCACCTGACACATTTCCAGATATAACAGTAAAAAAACTCCCTAAGAAATACAGTATTCTCTGCCTAAGGAAGCAGCAGTTCACTTCACACAGGATAGGACATTTAGCTCTCAAGAGAAGTTACTTTTCTGTTGCTAATGGAGTTGAAATGTTATTGTCTGTCTGTCCCTAATCTTTACAAGGCCAAGGAGGGAACTGGCCACTGCCTGCTTTGAAATTCGCCAATAACTAACATGATAGAAAGTAAGTCAATGAATCTTAACATAATCAGTTTCTTCTTGTATGGTTTTTAAACTCTTTGCCTGATGAAAAAGCCAGAGAAGCTTCAAAAGCTTACATGATATGTTTTATGCTTTGCCGTTTGTGAATTTTGTTATGTTTTGCTGCACAGCAACATCACTATCCCTGAATATTTCTCTCCTCCCTACTTTATTCATAATCACAGTAAACATCTAAGTTACATCAGTCAAAGGGAAGGATCCGTAAAATAACCATTAGTTTTGTGGCTCAGTGGGGACAAGAACCTGGTTTTTGTACATTCCAGCCCAACAGTCTATCCCATACACCACACTGGCTCAGAAAGTTTTCACATTTTAATGTTCTCTGTTCTAAATACTGCTTATATAATGCTAAAAATAGTTATGCTGTGGGTTTTTTTTTTTTTTTGCTTGCCAAAGTGCTGTGTATCCTTTAAGAGATACCTATCTAACACAGGCAGCTCCCCCATCTCCGCAAACACAGCCTGGGTATTGCTAGCTTATTTTAAAAAGAAAAAAAAAACCCCAAGGCTATTGCAGGTCACCAAGTTGTGTATCATCAGCAACCTTTACTAACACAGATAAACTCAGGTGGTTGAGCCATCCTCCCTTGTTCACAATTCCAGTAGTATAGGCTTAGTCCTACATACCTGAGGTAATGATTGCTACCAATTATTTGCTACACATGTCCTGAGACACATTACATACCACAGAAACTGGCTTAACCATTAATCATTCCTTCTGCCATAATGATAGTCCCGTGGAATGGGGTAGGGTTGGGGAATGGAAGCCAATTAAGTTCTCCAAGAGGCTATCGTCAGCCTTCTTCAAAATGATGCCCTGCATGGGTGCACTGCAATTCCCATCTATCTTCAGTTGTTGAGGAAACCTTTATGATTCAATATTTCTTCAGCTACAGTTCGCTTCAGCCAATTTCAGTTTCCCTGATCATATAAATAATTGTGAGCAGGAAGTAGGCAAAGTTGAGTCTGCTGCACATTGCTCCCTACACCACTGAAAAAAAACAAACTCAGAGCTGGAACGGCAAGGAATTACTTCTTTAAAGTAGAATCATTGTGTTTTTCAGGGGATCAAAAGTGAGGCTGCTTTTTTGTGAAACTGCAGGTAACTATAGCTAAACTAAGTAGGGAAAATCACACTACATGTTGCCCAACCCTGGACTAAAAAATGACGACGCTGAAGTGCCTGCACTGCTCCTTAAGTCTGTCAAAACCTTAGTTATTTCGTTTTAATTCTCAAAAGTAACTCAATATTAGTTCTTATGTAAGTTTTGATGTAATGTATTGTTTCCCTGCTTCAATCTACAGGGAGAGAAGAAATCAATTTTAGTATCACTACATATAGTTACTTATTTGGAGTGTAGATTAGCTTAAGAAACTACTGTATTTAATCTAATCTAAGGCACACTTTTTCCTGTTTAAGGGGCTTCAAAAATTGGGTGAATATAAGATTTGATGGTGCCTTACGTTCACCTTTTAAAAACTCTTGCCCTCAAGAGGGCCCCAGCAACAAACGGCCAACTCCCGCCGTTTTGTTCTCAGCCAATATGACTGTTTACAAATATCTCTCGTTAAGTGCCACTTCTGACTTCCATTGCCTCCCCAATGGGCCCATAGACTTAATAAAATAGACTCCTGCAGGCAAGATGACTTCTGGGTTTCTTAACTTTCCCTTCTCACCTCACAAGAAAGATTGGTACTGCAAAGCTGCACTGGAAAAATGGTATTGTGCATGCAGAGGAAATCTTAAAATATATTCTAATAAAATCTCTTTTTTTCTAGAACAGAAGCTTCAAAAACGGGGGTACCTTAGCTTTGGTGAAATACGGTATTGCACTGGGCATGTGCCAAAATTAGTTTTAAGAGTCCTTATGCATGCTAGATTTTAAAACTGCTTGGAGTCTTCTAGCTGCTTTGAGTCTCTTTGTGAAGAGAAAAAAGTGGGGGCATAAATAAACTTAATAATAATAATAATAATATAACTCAGAGCAGAGTTAGTTCCTCTTTCTTCTAGGGGGAAAAAGAATACTACTTTCCAATTGCTCTAATTACCAAATATTTACAATATAATAATGGCTTTGGGGTTGTAAAACAATCTCAACAGCAATCTCAATTGAAAGGCATGCTGTCAGTTAGACTTCAAACAGAAAGAAAACACTTCACTGAAGGAGGAGGAAGTACTTGTTCATCCAATTACCTTGACTGAATTGTGTTGACTCGAAATTCTCAAATCAACACAATTAATCATTTAGTGAGCTATGCTTGACATATCAGTCTATACAGGCTAGATATTTTTCAAGTACTAAGTATCAGTTAATACATTCATTTCAAATAGTGGAGGTTAAGTACCAAACAGGTTGCAGGATGCTCTTTGAGTCACTAAGGTGGGAAAACACCAGTTAATCTTCTTAGCACTCAGGGTTCATATTTCCATAAGATTCAGTCCGACTCATGGAACAATTTCTGAGGTTTCCTAGCAAGTCTTTGCTAACAGTCTTTGTTGTCCTTGCATTTTCCATTTTCAAGCATAATAGCGAATCTTCACATTTGCAACATTCATGAGAAAAGTACAATTGTTTCAGAACTAAAAAAATACCTAAAAATATTGCTGTTCTGTCTGATCATGGCTCAAGCCAAGATTGTTTTCCTATCAGTCCAGTCCAAACCCAGGAGAGAAATGTGCTCGTAATAATTCTTATCATTTCCCTTTTGTAGCACAGATGCTCCATAAATACTGGCAGATCTAAATTTCTGGCAGTTGGCCACAATCAGTAATGACTATCTTCTTTGAAGGCTTTCCACTCTTCGAGCCAAAGCTTTCGATTTTTTTCAGAACATCCATTCCTTCCTTCACATGACCAAATACAACATGCTTTCCATCCAGCCTGCAATAGACACAAAAGTAATGTATGAAGAAAAGCAATACAGAGCTCCTGTAACAACTGTAGTAAGAGAGTGAATTAACATGCCTGCACATGCATGATCTAACAAGGAATAATAAAATATTTAATTTGGAAGCCTATAAGGAGTATTGTAATTTGCACAAAACTAGTGTAAGGCTTCTACCTTTCCTTAAGAGGGGTGCAACAAATATTTAACATTTTTCAATTTGGCTCCAGACTATACAAAAGGTTGTATCTCCCGGAGGACCCTGATTCAGTTTCGAATTTTTTTTCTTGATCCTACAACTTTCACCAGCATGTTTTGTAAATATGGACCTCCTCTGTGGCAGCTCTCATAATGTGAAAATCCTTTCTATAGAAAATTATGTTAGTCCTATCTCTGTTGCTCTTTCACTAGCAAAGATTTTATATTGCTATTTAAATAGGCTCTTGGCCCACAAGTGGTTGCTGAAAAGGGCTTTTTAATGGGAACACAATCTTTCTCTCCCTCTGCTGGCACACTTTAACACTTTTCATTCAGCATGGTTTTTAAATGTGACAGTTTATATAATTACTCTAAACTGTTACTTAATATTGGATTCATTTTTAGCTATGTTCTGTTTTAGTTTGCACAGTAAGTCAACGTGGGTGTGGTATGTCAGACAGGTGTAGAAGTGAATAGGATCAACAAATAAACAAGTGTAGAAGTGAATAGGATCAGACAGAACACAGCTTTGAGAAGGAATTGCATAAAGTTACCCCCAAGACAGCAGGACTGTGAAGAAATCTTGCCAGAATTTGAGGGCTGGCCCAAGAGGATGCACACAATTCTAAAGTCCACATACATTTCTATGCAATGGTCTTTAGATCTCACATTAGAAGACAACCAAATACCAGAGCCATCACATACTAGAAGACAGCCCAACAGCATTGGCACATGCCAGCAATAAGCAATTAAAGACACTTTATTCTTGCACATATTATTAACAGGTGGATTTGTTCAGGTTACACTGACCCTCTAGCAGAATGCCTAATGTTTCAATTCCTCATTTATGACTATCAAGTTGCCGTCACTCATTAGATGTCCAACTAGCCAGAAATAAAACCTGCATGTTATTACATAGGTGTCATTCTCGTATATTATCTATGTAGGAAAGTTATAGGGAAAGAGTAGTATTGATTCTTGCTTCAGAAGAAAAACACAAATATTATAAATGCTGAAGTATCACTGATCCTTCCACCTTATCCATTATATTATAAGTATTGATTTCTATTTACATTACAGTTGCACCAAGATATTGATGGGCAGAGCTTTCAGCAGGCTATTGGAAAAAAATATTTCCCAACTTCAACCACACCTTTGTTTTTAACCTTTAGATTGGCAACTTGTCCGTGTTTGTTTCCTGGAAATACTTCCCCAAAATTCAGAACGCACTAACTTTTCTTTGTGTATTTTGGGCATCATATTAAAGTGATTCTAGTCAACTGGGCACCACACTGAATATATCAGTGCCATAAAGCACATTTAACCACTAAGCCAATAGCAAGTGAGAAGGCAAAATGCTTCCCTCACACTTAATGGGTAGCTATTCTAATTTTTCTTTCCAGCCACTGCCTGAAAAATCACTACAATGAGAGCATTTTAAGTGACAAAAGTCTTATGTTTCACATTATTACCATTACATGTTATTCACTGTAATATTAATTTTAACTCAGGGCTATAGAAGAAAGAGCGATTGTCTAGAAGTCATGGGAACAATGATATGTAGTGCAATATAGCTTTACTTAATATACAATGCACATAGTCATTCCTATCCCTCATATTCAACAAGAAACCTGGGCAGTTTCCCAAAATTCAAGAAAACATTGTTAAAGGAACTATACACATGCATCTTGAACACTTACCAATCAGTTTTGGCTGTGCAAATGAAGAACTGAGATCCATTGGTGTTGGGTCCAGCATTAGCCATTGAAAGAACACCTGCAGCAATGACAAGCCAGCAATTTAACTTCACTTTACAAAAACAAAGAATGAACAGTAATCTAGGGAGGTTATTTTATAAAGCTTTCTCATGTATTTAGAATGCTGAATGCTTCTCTGACAGCGGTCACAATACATCCAATAGTAAGCAAGATTTAAGGGATTATATTGTGCTGAAACAATTAGGACATCAGTTCATGTTGAAAATTTCTCAAATGGAATTAACTGGTGTTCCTAAGAATCCAAGACTTCCTCATATGTCTTTTCTTTAAAATACTTTCCAAATAATTGACTCACTGGTCCCAACCGCAGTGCGTATTTCTTCTCACTGAAGAGTACACACACACACACACACACACACACATATATGTATTTGTGTATCTATATTGCGCAATCATTCCAAAGATAAAAGCAGCATATGATTTTGGACAATCTCCTCCTCCAACTGATTATGATGTTTATTTTACCCTACTTTTTCTCTCCACAAGGAGACTCATCTTGCTCTGTGTCATCTCTTTCTCTTATAAATGGTCTAGAATAAATTCATTAAATCTAAGCTTTTAGGGAATCCGTATGGCTATTGCAAGACAAAACATATGTGGTAGTTCCAAACTTCTGGTATTCAAATACAGTAGCTTTTTAAATATGATTACTTAAGGCTTAGGCTACGGTTCTAATGCAAGAGCTAAAAGGCAAATGCAAGGTATCGCCACTAAAGGGTTATTAAAAACCCTTTCTGTGCAATGTCACTTCAAGCATGCAGGGACAGATTACAGCATAGACATAGTATAAATAGCCATTACTGTAGTTGACAGTAGTGACTATCCGCCTGGAAAGTTTTTTTTAAAAAAAAATAAGATCATGTCACAGCGCATACTTTGTATACCTGAAGTGGTGATTATCATTATACTCTGATAACTTCAGAACAATCAGGTGTTTCAAACCCAAAACTTGAGTATGGTTGGTATGTGGTTCTGGAATAGGGATACTATTTGCCCTTTTATTTTCCAGTGCTGGCTAATAACATTCCCCAAGCAGTGAATACTTTAAAAGAATACAAATCCATCCTGAATAGGGGGAAAAATAACAGTTCTCCAACCAATAAAATCTCTGTATTTAAACCAGAACTGAGTCTTGGTTTATTCTCAGTCTTCTCAGTTATGACTGATTCCAGGTACCAGTTCAAAAATTCATTTCAAATCCTAGACCAGGTGAGGAGACAAAAGAGTCATTTGGATATTGGTGTCTTTAAACTTCTGTCCTCCCAAGTAGGGTCATATTTAAAGTAACAGCAAGTATTTAATGGTTTAAGCAGGGATTCCCTACATCAGAGATCCAAAATCTGCTTCAGACCTCAATGCCAGGCCATGAAACCCACAGCTGTGAATGTAAACATTCTAAGAAGC
Source organism: Anolis carolinensis (assembly GCF_035594765.1). Classification (NCBI taxonomy): domain Eukaryota; kingdom Metazoa; phylum Chordata; class Lepidosauria; order Squamata; family Anolidae; genus Anolis; species Anolis carolinensis. The sequence continues at coordinate 179,451,735 of NC_085843.1, forward strand.
TGATCTTCTCGCTCATGAACTTAACATAAAATGAACCCAGGAGACATCTTCCCCACCGCCATTAGCAGAAAGTAGCAGATATCAAGAGCCAAATCAGTGAGAAGGGGACAGAATTTTGTTTACCTGGTCCAGTATGTTTAAGGATGAAGTTTTCATCAGGAAATCGGCTGCCATATATAGATTTGCCTCCAGTGCCATTATGATTAGTAAAGTCACCACCCTGGATAGAACAACAAAGATTGTCTCATTATAAATGCAGTCCATCACATGGTATGATCTCATAATGACATCATAATGATGTGGAGGCAGGAATAGTGACACACTGACGTTACATCACAAAAGGTTTTCATTACACAACAGAGGAACAAGGACCAACTGGACAGGGGAGACCATTTCTGGGAGACACAAGAATAATGTTTAGTATTGTCCTTTGATTTTATCTTGTCTTCCGTTGACTGTATTCAACTATCACATTATATACAGCAGGCATGGGCAAACTTCGGCCCTCCAGGTGTTTTGGACTTCAACTCCCACAATTCCTAACAGCTGGTAAACTGACTGGATGTTGAGGTCCAAAACACCTGAAGGGCAGAAGTTTGCCCATGTCTGATATACAGACTAGAGTTATATACCTGCAACATTTATAACTACATTTGAAAATTCCTACCATATCAGTGATAGGAATTACAATCAATTAAGCTATGAATTAAGTAAGAAATTTTAGAAATATAGGCATGTTGGAATTTCAGCACTAACATATTTCCACTTTACTTTGGTTAATGCAGTAATTAGCTTGCTTAGTAATTAATAAGGGAACCTAACAAATATATAAATTAAATGAGCCACAATGATATAGAGCCAGTAAGTTTAACACTATCCTCAACTTACACTCTCTTTTGCTAACTGCTTTTTGTTCATTGTTCAGTGCTGTGGAACTGCAAAGTTTAAACCTCAAGAGTAATTCCCATTGGATGAATTAGGTTACAGGATTTTTGCGATCCCTCACCACCAGCACAACAGTAAAAGAAAACATTTGCTCACAAAAAGGAAGATATATGTTCCCCTTCTCCCACACAAAATGACTCCCATTCCTCACAAAAATATGTTTTTCTCATACTTTAACATTCCCTAAAGCTAAGCTGGGTCAGATCTAGCTAGTAATTAGGTGGGAGGCCATTAATGAAATACGCTGTATTTCAGAAGGAATTGGCAAAACCATCTCTGAGTATTCCTTGCCTAAGTAAAGCCCATTATATGCACAGGGTTGCCAAAAATCAACAAAAAATGTATACATACACATAAAAAGAAGTAGGACTTGGTACAATCATGGCTACTGAAAATGCAGGGTGGAACATTCTTATGAAACTTCTACTATAAGGCCATCATTATTTATTTTATTTACATACAAAAATTTATTGTCCCTTCCAACACACTACCCTTCAATTTGACAAATAAGGAAGAAAAACATGGCACGTTAGTCTGTTAGTACACAAAGGGATCTCACAACACCTTTGAGACTAACTGGGAGAATGAAGTTGGTCAGTTTGCTACTTTGCACACAAGTAAAGGTAACAGATATTCAATACGATCTCAAAATTAGGTATTTATCTTTAGCCAGCAACCAATTAAATGTCGATAGTGTTGGTGGAAGAGGAAGATGACAAAGGAGCTGTAAACGAAACCATGACTCAAAAGAGAGGAAGAGAAAGATTTCAGACATGAGTAAGTCACAAACAAAGCCTAATTTCATTTCAAGGCACTCAGGTGCTGGTCTGAGAACAAGAGAAATTAAAGTGTAATTGTTTCTGTGAATGGGAAAAACAATTTTTCACATTATTTTTGAAAGGGCTTCCTTTGGAAATTAATTCAAAAACATGAAACTTTATGAAATGGGAATTGCACCATTCAGTCTACCAAAGGTAGCTGCACAGACTCCTCTCTTACATACTAATCTATCTTTACATTTGAATAACGACCTTCTTTATGGCTTATTTAAAATAATGTGGAGCATCCAAATTAGATGTTGCTGCCTCAACATGCTTTGGGTCAAACATTTTAGCCTTTTCAATTGAAAGACAATGTATTTATATAGGTTTTTTGAGGCTAAGTATGATAAAGATTTCTAAGATGTTTTTCCTTTAAAATATTCATTCTTTCAGCAGCAAAATAAAGCATCACATCTTGTTGACAAACAACAAGAAGAGCTGTACTGTGGGCATTTTTGCTAACAGGCAAGGCTCATTACAATTCCGCATGAATTCCCTTCTCTAACCAACAGCCCCTGTAAGGAAAGAGCTGTTTGTTTCAACAGAGGCAAAAGACTAATGCTACACAATAGTACCGATGGTTTTATATGTTTCCCAAAGCAAGCAGAGAGACACATTAGCTATTTATTCACAGTAAGCAATTATTTAGTTGCCAAACTACCATAAATAGATTGTGCTCCACCACCCACAGGTCCCTGAAGGAAAGACATAAGGCAAACAAAATAAACAAAGCATTCCTTGCTGCATGAAGATGTTATGCTCTTTGGCTCTCATGACACTTTCCATTCAACTGTGCCTGGTGATCAAAGGAAAAGACTGAGCAGAATAGTTTGTTTCAAATATTGCTTTAACCACCGCAGTCAGCCCCCTCACTTCTTTTAAATGTTAGGAATACTTTCGACTGATCTGATAGTTAGAAGAGACAGATAATCTGACTCTGAATCAAAATGTCTGTAAGTGATTTAGTATCAGGTCCATCATGAAAATATACTAGAAACTTTGGGCATGATATGACAGATGCCTGGCTTGCTCCACTCCAAGAAGGAAGACTCCAAGTGCAGACAGTTTTGTTTTTTTCTTCTGAGACATAGATTACCACATGGAGAAATGATATTTACTACTGAAAATAGGTACATAATACAGTCACTTTAATTGCTGAAAGAGTGATTTCACCACTCACAAAACCTTTTTCAAAATTACAGTGCTGCAGCCAGTAATGAAACATCTCTTCCACTGCTCTTTCGAACACATCAAGTTTGTTGTTTATTTGTTCAGCAACTTCCGACTCTTTGTGACCTCATGGACCAGCCGGAGCCAGAGCTCCCTGTCAGTTTCCCCAGCATCATTGTCTTCTCCAAGCTTTCCTGTCTTCTCATTATGTACCCTAAGTGCTTCATCTTCGCCTCTAGTATCCTTCCGTCCAGTGAACAATCAGGCATTATTTTCTTGAATATAGACTGGTTTAATCTTTTTGTGGTCCAAGGCACTCTCACAATTTTTCTCCAACACCATAGTTCAAAAGCATTTATCTTCTTTTGGTCAGCCTTCCTTATGGTCCAGCTCTCAATTCCATAGGTTACTACATTGAACATCAAGTAGTTCAACAAAAATGTGTTCTTACCTGACACATGAAAGAAGGTATTACTCTATGGAAGGTGGATCCTTTGTATCCAAAACCCTTTTCTCCAGTGCAGAGAGCTCTAAAATTTTCTGGAAGATGGAAGGAGAGAGAAAGCAGCTTGATTAGCAAAAGAAAAGCAAGGCAATTGTAGGAAAGCATTTTGAGTGTTTTGTTGTATTGCCCAGATACTTTAAAGGCATCATATCCTGTCTGATACTGGACCCTAAACAGGGTAAGATCTGGGTAGTATTTGGATGGTAGACTGCCAACAAGCACCAGGGCTATATTTCAGAGGAAGGAATGGGCAAAACCAACTCGGAATGATACAGCTTTAATCTTACTATATCTAGAAGGAAGTGACACTATAAGATGTACTTAGTTTTTGTACATGCAATAGAATGCTCAGCCACATCCACCACAGCAGCTACAGCTGCAGAATATTTATCCTACCAATTGTGCCTACATTGTGCTTTCCCTTAATAGATTTTTACTTTGTGTTAGAGAATTTGTGACAGTCAACCCTTATGTGAAGAATCAAAGGATAGAAATGGTGGTTATGATCTAGAGCTTTTCTTCCTGTTCTCCAAAAAGAAGATTACACTGGCCAACACACAATTTGGTGAGTCAAATATTAGGCCCATTTCTGGGTATATCTGACCTGCTGGATTCCAAAAATGGCACCTGTTTTACCTGATAGTTCTAGTTTTTGACGTATAGAACATATGCCATATACCAGTCACCATCTGCTCACCCATGAGACATCATGATAACCATATCTAAGAAATTAGACCTGATTTTTTTTCTCGTATCAGGAGCAACCTGAGTCGGTTCTGGTGTGGTCTATCCAATGCAATTTGCTGAATCAGTGCCCCCAAATGAACCTAGAAATAGGTCTAACAACCAAGGAAAAAAAGATTTTGGTTTTTTCCTTGGTTGTTAGACCTTTTTCTAGGTTCCTTAAGAAACAGAAGGATTACAAGAAGGTGGTTCGTGCCAGTAATATAAATGGTGTAACACAAAGAGGCTAGGTACTAGCAGAGTACGATCAATTGGATTATGCAAGTGAAAAGAGACAAATCTGTAAGCCATTATCTTTGCTTATGCAACAATTTTCACAATTTTAGAATTATGGAAAGCCGCAACATAGAAATGTCATAAAGCATAAACACACTGAGAACTTATTATGCTATAAATATGTGTAATAAAGTGAAAAGGTTCATTTTTTTACAAACGATATTCCTGCTGCCACAATACTTAATGGCAACTTTTAAGATATTTCAATTTTCCTTCATTTTTTGTGGCTAACATGATCTAACATGATCAAATTAAGCACTAATCAAAGTTCTACCTTACCTGCTGTTTTTGGCACAACATCAGCTTTCAGCTGTTAGGAAGAAGAAGAAAAATAGACTGAGAAATACATAACAGCTTAACATGAAAAACATGATCCATTCTTTAAAACTAACCCAACAAAGAGACATAATGTTTTACTAGAAAATCGGTATAGTAAAGCCTATACCAAATACAATCTGAGTACATAGAGGCCAACATTTCCTGAAGCTGCATTTTAACATTTCTCTGTCTTCATTCAGTTAAAATACCTCCCATGTGTTAAATCAGCTTCTTTGAACTAATCTGAATACCAAGCATTTTAAAGATGTAATACTGAACTGATAAAACATAACAAAATCCTCAAAGCAATGATAGCTTTATTGAGCCAGCTAAGTACAAAATAGCCAAGCAAAAATCAAACAGCAAGGGACATTGCAGTTGCTTGCTACTGGATTTAAAATTTTACTGCCTGTCTTTTACTGACCTTTGTCCCTACTGTCCACATGGCCAAGAAGAAGAGTGGCTTCTGCCTGCACTGAAATCCCACCAGACCACATTAACTGACAACAGAAGTAACATCAGGGACAAAATGCAATCCTGTGACTCTAATATTGTGCCTTTTCTTCTCCTATATATACATCTTTGGCTGATGTAGTAGCCCACACAGCTTCAAAATCTTCAGGATGTATTTTGTACATTTCAGTTAGTCTGCTAAACTATCACTCTTTTGAGGACTTTATATTTTTGTCATGTTTAACAGAAAAGGCTTTTTTTTTCAAGAGCAAATGCAAACCCTTCGAAGCATGCTTGATTAGGTACACAGAATGCATGCATTCAGCTGTATCAACCTGACAGGTAAAACTAATCAAATGTGGAATTAACTACAGTAAATGCCCATTTCTCACATCTGCAATTGAAGTGACTCTGCAATGAATGATCAAAACCACAAGCCATCTGAGCTCTGATGTATATGTTGACAAAACGCATGTTAATTCAAAAAAGTTTATTTTAGCTCTATAGCTATAAAGCCCCTGCCTTAATTCAATTGTTATTTCCAACAAGCCCACTGAGTTAATGGAAACCTGCTAATTCAACACTCAATCAACATGAGATCGTAGTTTTAGAATGATGAAAACTGAAATATTGTAATAACTGTAATGCCAACAGGTTATGATGTCAAGTTTCCTATACGATATTATATTTGTAGATTAATCTGAACGACAATCAGGTACTATATCCAGTTTGCTGAGAATATACTTGTGTTCCAAAAATCTTTCATAACATCTGTTCACATTACTTTCATTTTTAATCCATTAATCTCATCTGTTTTTGTTTTTATGGATTTAACTGAATTGTTTTAATACTAATGTTTAATACTGTTTTAATATGTGTATATTTACATATTTTAAATTGTATTGTAATGCTTTTAATGTTAGCTGCTTTCAGGCTTCATATGAAGAGAAAAAAAGAGATAGTAATAATAATAATAATGGCACTTGTTGCAGGGCATATGACTTTCGAGACATTAACTGAAAATGTTAAGTGAAAACGTCAGTTACATTTCAACTGATTTATATTTTAAATGTTTTATCCTGTTGCATTCAGATATGCCCTGAGTTAACCTGCAAGGATTTAATCAGTATAAAGATCCTGTGTACATATAGCTTTGGTTTACTTCATCCTCCAGTGTGGGAAGATTGTGTTCAACTATGCTCTCTCAAACCAGGAAGAAATTCAGAGCAGTATATATGACATAATTCCCTACAAGGAAATCAGCTAGTTAGAATACTGGGGCATATGGTAGTATGAAGCTAGGTCATATTGCAGAACCTCTTGATCACACATGCTCACCGATAATGAGAAAAAATAATGCAAATGGCAAACTTTTGTGAAACTTGCCCAACATTTGCAGAAATTACACGGTTTCTGTAATTAACTGGAAATCCTCTCACAGTGCCATACTCTGGTCTAGGTAGACTAAACTGTTATGCAAAAGGAAAAGTGAGTACCAGTCTATGAAATGCTCACAGATAACATAGGACTAAAATAAAACACTTGATTCTTCTTGGATTTCTCTTGCTATTAAAGTATTTATTATACTTTAATAAAATCATGCGCATATCACTCAAGCATGCTCTCAGAAACATTATTTTCACATCCAGATTTTTCCCACTTCACACTTAATACCAAAGTCCTAGTTGGATTCGGCCCAGGTTATGTAAGATGGCCTTCTCTCATATAAACTCATCAAAAATTGAAAACTTTAGCAAAAACCATGTTATGTGTTTCCCTACCCTACAAAGCTAGGCTTATGTAGCAGTGTGGTAGAGAATGTGTTGTCGAAGGCTTTCATGGCCGGGATCACAGGGTTGTTGTATGTCTTTCGGGCTGTGTGGCCATGTTCTTTTTCTGTAGCATTGCACTAACTTTGACAAATCAGGGGGTTCTATGCCATTTGAGTTTCTGGTGGGCAGCTAAGTTGGCATTGCCTTCAGTAGTCTTTGGGCTCTTTCAACTTACAGTTATAGCTGTATAAATCTCCTTTAACCACCATCGTTACGTCCCATGGAATTCTGGGTATGTAATTTGGAAAGGCATTGGAGTTTGTTTGATTATTTTTACGTAATTTGTTGTTGTGTCCCTTCAAGTCATTTCCAACTTATGGTGGTGAACCTAAGGAAAAGCTATTTCTGGGGGCTGAGAGTGTGGGACTTGCCCAAAGTCACCCAGTGGGTTTTCATGGCTACGTGGAGAATTGAACACTGGCCTCTGTCTAGAGTCATAGTTCTATGTTCAAGCCACTACACCATGTTGGCTTACTAGATCGTCAAATTCCAGATTTTCTGAATAATTCATCCTAATTAGAAGATGCCTGGATTCTATAGAATGTTGTCATGAAACTTACTCATGTTATAATTGTGTAGTGTGATAGGGCCCCTTTGAAATAGGGACTGCTGATTTATCTGCTTGTGACAAAGTATTTTTGAATTGTGTTTTAACTGAGTTTTCAATGCTTTTATTTGTGTATTTAATTAATCTTTTACTATTTTACCTAGTGTACATCACCTCAAGGGGTTGGTGTATTATAAGGTGATAGGCTAATGCTTTCAAGAAATAAAATAATCTCAATTAACAAAAAACAGACATTATGAGAAAATTAGACACACAACAGTTGGGGGAGCAGCTTTAGCATTTTCCCAAAGGCAAAGATATTTCACATTACAGAATTTTATTACCTTCCGGTGTATATAACACACTTAAGCATGTTTATGGCTTAGTTATATTGGCTGTATAGAGAAGCTGAGTGAGGTGTTAGAAGGTCTGTGTGCAGAAGGAGTATTTGTTTGCGGAAATCCAACACAAATCTACTCCCTTGGTTTTCTGAACATCCTTGCTTTTTACCTGTTCACTTAGCATTATGTGATATTGCCTATAGGAATGAACTACTCACACTCATTTGACAGTATCACTGGGATAATTTATGATGCAATACATATGACTCCTCAATGTGAACCTAGAACTATTTACCTATGGAAAGATTACATCATAATTGATTCCCTGTGTAACTTTCCCAGAAATTCCCATGGGCTTGATTCAGCAATCCTTTGAAATTTTCTCATAAAAGAACATGGAAAAACAAAAGTATAATCAGCTCTGACATAACACATTTTTTGTTTATGAATGGAAAGAGATCACTCACACAACCCCTAAACCAACCTTTACAATCGCCAGATCAGATTGCCTGGAAAAAAACACAACCTCACGTTCTCTATAGTTTTACATTTCTTATATTTGATTCACATCCCCCTTGTTTCTCAATGTGACAAACTGGTTAACAAAGTATGTACTACTTCAGGATAAAGAGAGAATTTAATATCTACTTTTTGAGCTCAATCTATATGTACAATGGCTATGTAAAGGAGGTTTTCTGTAGATGCCCAACATAATGAGTAATACCTGGTCTTACTTTAGCAACTTCAGCATCATATGTCAGGGTGGGGAAATCTGTCTTTTCATCAATGAAACCTTTCTAATAAAAGTAATGATTACAGCTCATCTGCTTGGAAATTAATAGAAAGCAATGGTAATCACTGGAAGGCATGTAATTTACAGGCAGTTCCCAGGTTACATCCAAGATAGCTTCTGTAGGTTTGTTCTTAAGTTGAATTTGTATGTAAGTGGGAACAGGTACTATTTAAAGTTTAACTCCAGCCGTGTGTGTTTGTATAGCAGGGTGGTGGTGGATAGCATAAGGATAACACTCCTATGATGGTTGTTTTGCTGTCTCTGCCCCTGTTTAAAAGATGCCACCTTATTTTCTGTCCTTGTGATAATTGGATTTTGAACATTTTAAGTTGTTGTGTAAACAAGGATTGATGACAAAGTTTCAGTGGAAACATCTTTCTCCTATGATAACGTTCCAGGAATGGATTTCCCTTCCTTGGGGTAGATTTCTCTCACTTCCTGTTGTTTCATCCCATTCTTCTCTGAGTTGTATGTAAGTTGGATGTTTGTAACTCAGGGACTACATGTACTCCTAATAAAAGTGGAGGAAACTAGGGCTAAGGTAGGGATAAGAAATGCCAGCTAGGACTAAGAGGGCCTTGAAGTGGAATAGCAGGAAGCTCAGACAAGAGGTAATCGGAGCAGACACTCATAAGAGCTGACACCTGATGGGCCAGAAAAGGAAACAAAGGAAGAGAAAGATGAGGCAAAGTTCAGATAACTTTGCACATGCTATAAAGACTAAACTGCACCTCAATTCAGAGTGGCACTTTCCATTAAACTTGTTGCAACGGCCTCCTGCCTTCAGAATTGGATTGGATCAAAAACTCTGAAGGTTTTTGGGCTAATTAATAATAGAGGGACATGGCAATGGAGCCTCAACAAAAACTTAATGGTCTCCTATGGTGTGATATTGCTGCAAAGGTGCCGAGAAGACAAAGATAAACAAGCCATCATGAAGAGAGCCTCTGACAGTAATAAAAGCCATTCCAGACCTTTGTACATACAAGTAAAAGCAAAACAAAACCACCAAAACAAACAAAACTCAGTGGGTCATCCTGGGAAAATCACACTCTCAGCCTCAGAGTGCACTGCGATGGCTTTGACTTAGGATCACCCTAAGTTGGAAATGACTTCAAGGCACACAACAGCAACAACCACAAGTACAAAGGATAAGTAGTACAGGGCAGTGCTAAGTTGATGAATACTGGCCTTGTGATGGCTCCTAAAAGGACATCCAGAAAGAAAAAAAGAAACAAAATGTACAAAATCATTTTTTTAAAGGAACTCAACAATCTCTAGCACATTTTCATCTTCACCAATAGAATGCATTTTGTTGAAGAGGGCAACTAAAATGATCAATTTGGAGACCATACCCTATGAGTAGCATCTTAAAGAACTGGGCATGTTTAACAAGTAGAAGAGAAGGTTGAAAGATATGATAGCCATGTATAAATATGTGAAAGGATGCCATAAGGAAGAGGGAGCAGGCTTGTTCTCTGCTGCACTTGAAACTAGGACTCAGAGTAAAGGGTTAAAATTACAGGAAAGGAGATTCCACCTGAACATTAGGAAGAACTTCCTGACTGTTAAGAGCTATTGAGCAGTGGAACTGTCTGCCTTGGAGTGTGGTAAAACCTCCTTCCTTGAAAGCTTTCAAACAGAGGTTGGATGGCCATCTGTCGGGGTACTTTGTTGCATGGCAGGGGTTGGACTTGAAGGCCCAGTGGTCTCTTCCAACTCGATTCTAAGGTGGAAAATCTAGCACCACAATGGGTTATATGGTAGTGTGGACTCAGATAACCCAGTTCAAAGCAGGTATTGTGGATTATCTGCCTTGATATTCTGGGTTATATGGCTGTGTGGAAGGGCCCCAAGAGGCAGAAATCCAATAAATCCTGCTTTTTTGCACTTGGAAGAGTTTTAGCCTGCTAAGTGCTTGATGTTCAAAACTGAGGATCCGGCTACATTTTAAAAAAGGAATAATAATTCCTGGGAAAATCTGACCTGGCCACCATGGTACATGCTTTGGTTCCATCCCACCTGGACTACTGTAACGCGCTCTATGTGGGGCTGCCTTTGAAAACAGTTTAGAAACTTCAATTTGTTCAAAGATCTGCAGCTAGGTTGTTAATGGGAGCAGATATAAGAGAACATACTATCCTGCTCCTGAAACAGCTGCATTGGCTCCCAATTAGGTTCTGGGCTCAATTCAAAGATGCAGGCGAAACGTCAGGAAATAATGCTTCTGTAACATGTTCATACAGCCTGGAAAACTCACAGCAACCCATTATTATTATCAATTTTTATATTGTATGTTTTTACTGATTAAGTTGTTTTGGGCCCCTGACTGGAAAGAGGCAGGGTAATCATAGTAATAATAAACTTTATTTATATCCCACCCTCTCTCCACAAGGACTCGGGGAGGCTGACAACAAACATACGTAAGCATACGTTTCATAAATAAAGACTGATAAATCCTTGACCCTGAATGCTGTCAAGGTTTCCAGTGGGGTGGCTTTGAAGGGCACCTTGAAGAGAGAGAACGCCCCGAGGAAACGCGCCTGGAGAGGAGAGGGCTTCTATATTGTGGAATGCATGCGGTTTTGACACCACTTGAGCTGCTATGGCTCTCCGTGGGATCCTGGGAGTTGTATTTCATTGAGGCGCCAGGCCTCTGGGACAGAGAAGGCTCGAGACCTTGCTATTATCCCCAGGATCACACAGCATGGTGCCAGGGCAGTGCAAGTGGTGCCAAACCGCATTCATTCCACAGTGTAGAAGAGGCATGGGCAAGCTTGGGCCCTCCAGGTGTTTTGGACTTCAGCTCCCACAATTCCTAACAGCCGAATTGTGGGAGTTGAAGTCTAAAACACCTGGGGGGGGGGGGGTCCAAGTTTGCCTGGTGTAGATGCACCTGAGGAGGAGCAGAGGAAAAGAAAGGCGCGCGCACCTTGAAGACGACGCGGCCCAGGGGCTGGTTGTCGGCGCCCACGTCCAGGAAGACCAGCGGGTTGTTGTCGTCGTCGTCATCGTCCTCACGGCGGCTGCTACTGTTGCTGCAATCCCGGGTGGCGGAGCGGGGCCCCTGCGCCAGGAGCAGCGGGAGGAGGAGGCGTCTGCGGGCGGAGCGCAGGGCCAGCATGGCGGCGGGCGGAGGAAAGGGGAAGCCCAGAAAGATGCGAACTCTCCTACGTTCCTCTCAGGCTCAGGCGCGCTTAGAAAGCCGGCCTCGCGCTTCGGGTCTCCTTTATAAGCCTTCCTCCCCCTCCCTCCCTCCCTCCCTCCCTCCGGCGGCGGCGCGTGGCCGTGACGTCACAGTGCGGGCGTTTCGAAGGCAACTGCCGCTAGAGCTGAAACGCCTCCTCCTGCAGGACTCTAGGGCTTGGAGATTAGGCCAGGGGCCTCTACAAAAACCTGGGTCATACTATGAGTTCTGCAGCCACCGGATTTCGTATGCCTTGCCTACTCTTTCAGCTTTAGTTGTGTTGCCTCTCAGGGCCCTTCCACACAGTCATGTATCAAGACAGAAAGCCCCACAGTTCTGGTTTGAAATGGGTTATCAGAGGTCCACACTGCCATATAGTCCAGTTTAAAGGAGAAAATGTGGGATTTTCTTCCTTGATATTCTGGGTTATATTGCTGTGTGGAAGGACCCCCTTGGTTCAGTACCTGCTGCTTAGGCCTCCTTTCCCTCAGGCCTCATACAATTGTAGAGTTAGAAGAGACCATGTGGTCCATCTTGTCCAAGCATGGGCAAACTATGGCCTGGGGTCACTTGCCTCAGGCCCTCCTCGTTTTCCCTTTCCTCTTGGCATAAGGACATGGTGGTTCGCCACATCCTTATGCCAAAAAGATGGGGGAGGAAGGCACATAGCAGCTGAGAGCCCCTGGAGTGCTCTCAGCCACTATGTGTCTCACCCTCCTCTTGGCATACTATTTATTTTATTTACAGTATTTATATTCCGCCCTTCTCACCCTAAAGGGGACTCAGGGTGGATCACAATGTACATATACATGGCAAACATTCAGTGCCATTAAACATACAACATGCAGAAAGAGACACGGAGGTTATTTAACATTTTCCAGCTTCCGGTTTCATGAGGGTATGCGCAGTTCTGGCCACAGGGGGAGCTGCTGCTTCATCCACTGTGAGACTTGAGTCCTTCATGGAGTACTTCCTCATTCTTCCACACACACGCTGTTGGACATTTTGATGGTGACGTAAATTAGTTAAATTAGCCTCTCCGCATAAGCGGTCCCTAAATTTTCCTACTTCACAGATGCAACTGTCTTTCGAGTTGCTTAGGAAAACAACAAGCTAGGTTATTTAATGGTCGGGCACTCAATCAGACCTGGGCTGGTTTTGAACTCATGACCTCTTGGTCAGTAGTGATTTACCGCAGCTGGCTACTAACCAGCTGCGCCATAGCCCGGCCCAGCATAAGGACGGTGAGGGCAATCTCATCCTTATGCCGGGAGGACGACTCAAGGAAGACATGTTGCAACTGCGAACCCTCCAAAGCACACTCAGTCACTCTCTTGTCTCACTCTCCTCCCAGCATTCTGCCAAGAGGATAGCCCGAGTATTGGGGGAGGAGGATGGGAAAGAGGATTGAGGCAGTCACCACAAGTTCCACCTTCCTCCCAGCATAAGGATGGCACTCGCTCCTGCAGCTGGACCTTATCTTCTCTCAAGATACCCACACCTTTAACTGCTGGATTTTGGGCACCCCATTTAGTTTATATTAAAAGGACATGTTTTACAGCCCTTAAAAATGGGGTATCTTTAGAGTAGGCATGTTCAAAGTCCAGTCCAGGGGCCAGTTTCAGCCCTTGTTCAAATTTCCACTGGCCCTCTCTCTTCAGTCCTCGCTCCCTTGTTTCTTTACTTCCTCCCTCCCTCGACTTCCTCTTTTCATCCCCTCTTTCTTGGGGCTCAGGGCCCTGGAAAAGACGGGCTCCTTGGGAGGAGAGAAAGAGAGATGGCGGCCTCTTGCCTCCCTTCACCCTGATTAAGCATCGCCTTCTCAGGTGGCTCCAGCTTTGGGCATTCTGTCCCAGTGACTCCTTGTCTCTCTCTGTCTCTCTTCTCCCATAACATTTTCTTTATTTCTTTACAAAGGAAGGCTCTCCAATTGCCCTGCTTGCCCCAGGTGCTTGCTGCTTCTGCTGGCGCCATTGCTGCTGTTGCTGCATGGCTGGGAAGGGCAGACCATGGGGGCAGAGCACCTGTCTGGATTCCCTCCGCCCCCCCCCCCCCCCCAACTTTGTCCCGCAAATTTCCAAAAAGGTTGCCCTTCGCTGTGACTCCTCCCTTGGAAGGAAAGGGGAGAACCAGGCAACAACTATAAGCCCCCCAGCCACAATCAAAGCCCTTCTGACAGATGGTCTGTTGAAAAGCCTCCAGAGAAGGAGACTCTACCAAACTTTGAGACGGTATATGCCTTGTCTGAAGGCACCACAATAACATCCTGATTAACGACTCATCAGCCAAAACCAGGCCCATTGAAATACTGGTACGTTTACGTTGATTCAAATTGTTCTTCGTTATATATATTGTATTCTTTCATGGTTTTATTTTGCACTACAAATAATTGCGATATGCAATGTGTATAGGAATGCATTCATGTTTTTTTTTCAAACTATAGTCTGTCCCTCCAACAGGCTGAGGGATCGTGAACTGGCCCTCATCTTAAAGAGTTTGGACACCCCTTCTTTAGAACACCCCTTCTTTTTATTTCTTGCCCATTCAAGGTGGGTTAGAACATTGCTAAATCATAAATTCATCTAAAAACATTCTTTAAAATACACATATTGAAACATATTTCCAAAAAATACATATTAAAATACACAAAGCAAAGATTAAATATAAGATGGCATTTTAAATTTTGTCATTAAAACTGTCTGCTATTCCTATGAGCCTGCCAGCCCTCAAAAAGGGGGCATCCTGTATAATGAAGATATCAGGCGACCTTTGATGAAATAGGCTCCACAGGAACTTCTGTTGTAATCACTTAGTTATTCTTTACCATGAGGGTTTTGTGTGTATTTGTTCTGATAAGAGATTACTTAATGCAGTGAGGACAATGCCTAGAGAACAATTTGCTAAAAGCAGACAGAATTTCAAACTGAGATGATTCCAATCCCATCTGCCACCAGGTAAAGAGTTAATCAGTATTGTATAATACTGCTAATTATGCAGCTCCTTATATTTGCATATGTTGTGCTAAAGCTGATAGGAGTTGCAATTCCACAAGATCTGGAGCAATTGCTTTGTTTTCTCTTGCCTTAGCATTTGACTACAACTAAAAGAAAATGCCATCACCACAAAATAGCCTTACTTGCCCTGTATTTCCCAGATCCACATGGATTTCATGCTTTTGAAGTGGTTTAAGGACTGATTGAGATTTGAATTGTCATGAGTATTGTGTGGCAGGAGAGTGACTATTGTGAGGTAATTTAACGAATTGGTTCATGTAGACAGAACCCTAATGACTGCAGAGTGATTATTAATCACCATAATATGA
The DNA here is from genome assembly GCF_035594765.1 of Anolis carolinensis. Taxonomy (NCBI): domain Eukaryota; kingdom Metazoa; phylum Chordata; class Lepidosauria; order Squamata; family Anolidae; genus Anolis; species Anolis carolinensis. Next base: position 179,466,989 of record NC_085843.1, read on the forward strand.
TGACATGCCTGCATTGCTTGGAATATGTCCAACTTGATCCTACAATGCAGTTTTCCAAACTTTTCTTGTTGGTGACACTCACTTTGGACATGCATCCTTTCACAACACAGTACAGTGTTCCCTTACTACTTTGCGGTTCACTTTTCGCAGATTCGCTGTTTTGCGGTTTTTCAATAAACTCTAAAAGACTATTATAAATCATAAAAAATTACAATTTACAGCCTAAGGAAGGGAGGAAGGAGAAGCCGAAGGGAGAAAAAAGGAGCCCAAGCAGCAACGGGAGGAGAAGGAGGCGATTTGTCAACACACGATTGGTTGATGAAGACTTAAAATAGTGTATAACTACTAAAATAATGTATAACTATTAAAATAAATATAGTGTCCCTACTTCGTGGATTTTCACTTATTGCGGGTGGTCCTGGAACCTAACACTGTAATTCAGTTTTACTAGCAAACTGAAGATTTAACCAACTCCTTATAAGAATTTCATACACTATATATATATATATATATATTATGTCATAAACAGTATATAAGTTTCATATACAGTAGAGTCCCACTTATCCAAGATTCACTTATCAAATATTCTGGATTATCCAATGCAGTTTGCCTCCTGCCCAGATCTACAGCTGTTTCTCTAAGCAGTAAGGATTGAACTTTTTATGGATTTAATTTCCAACAATGTTGTTACTGTAAGTTCATTTTATGCAATTCTATCTTTATTTGTAGTCAATTTGTTAGTAGCCATTTTTTTGTAGTCAATGTTTTCAATACATTGCGATGTTTTGGTGCCAAATTCATAAATACAGTAATTACTACATAATGTTACCATATATTGAACTACTTTTTCTTTCGATTTGTTGTAAAACTTGATGTTTTGGTGCTTAATTTGTAAAAATCATAACGTAATTTGATGTTTAATAGGCTTTCCCTTAATCCCTCTTTATTATCCAACGTTTTTGCTTATCCAATGTTTTGCCGGCCCATTTATGTTGGATAAATGAGACTCTACTGTAATCTTTACTGTAGAAACAAGGTTTGGACATTTTTCCTTTACAATTTGTATATACTACAGTTTATTCTTCTGTAGTTTCCTCTATAGCCACTCCAAGTGGTTCATCACTAACATTGTCAACATACTTTATTTTCTTAATTAGAAACTTCTCCATTTTAGTTGTAATTACTGCAACTCAATCAACAAATTGTGCAAATTATAAAAGTAATAACAGTACCAACACCAACACTAGCACTTTACTTCTATAGAGGCAGTCATGTATGTCTGTTTCAACATAAACGTTTGTCAGTCATTTTTTTTGTGAGGGAGGTTTCTGTATTTTGAGCAAAGCACATCATCCCCACTCCACCCAGCTATTCTTCCTGTGAGATCCAGGCCTCTGATAGGCAAGCACCCCATTTCATTGAAATGTCCAGCAAAATTTGGCTTCACCTCTGTAAAATAGTAGTGCGAAGAAAGGCACAGTCAAAGTCAACAACATGTTTCTAATCATCACATGATGTATAGATGTAGTCCTTTAAATATTTAACTGATGGAGCAGCTCATTATCCTCCTTGAAACAGTGTTTATAAATAGAAATGAGTCAACCAAACCTGTCTGTCTATGACACCGCTGTTTGTGATGTCATACATTTCCAGAACACTTCACATGGTATCCAATGTGCTAAAGCTTTTCATAATCCTTTGGGTGCTTCCTGTTTCTTACTCAGGTAATGAATTAGAAATGATTTATATTGTGGTGTATTGTTGCACTTTATTTGTATGAACCATCTTACAGAAAATTTCATTTCTAGTTAGTAAGGAATAACTAGTTTTTTATTTTCTAGGTTTAGATGACAGTATTGCTTGAGATTTGAGACTACATAACATGTAGTTGGATTTTTTTATTTTAATAACATAAGTAAAAGAAACATGCAGTCAATATGTCAGAAAGGTCAGATATGAGTATGAGATACTTATATTCCTGCAATAGTAATAGGAACTGCTATATTTAAATCTTGTCCTATATTTAACGAACATTTCAGCTAATAGGAGCAAGGAAATAATCCCTTCAAACATAGTCCATATGTTCAGACTGTCTGAAGCCACTTGAGGCAAGATTGCTACCAATCCTTCGGAAATTGTTTTTGTAATTTAACAGTCTTTTAAAAATATGGCTCAACTTTTAAATTCTCTTGTGAGCAGATTTTGATCACCGATAACATTCTTTAATTTAACTTCTATTGTCATTATTTTGGAATCTTGTCATATATAGAATCATTTAGTTAGAAGAGTTAGAGTGAGAAGAGACCACATGGGCCATCTAGTTCAACCTCCTGCCATGCAGGAAAAGCACAATTAAAGTACCGTTGACAGATCCAGCCTCTGTTTAAAAACATCCAAAGAAAGAGCTTTGAGATAGTGAGTTCCACTGCTGAACAGCTTTTACAGTCAGAAAGTTCTTCCTGATGTTCAGGTGGGATCTCCTTTCCTGTAATTTCAACCCATTGCTCTGAACCCATTGTCCCCGTTAGCATTTCATCACCTTCTCCACACAGAGGCTCTACCATTTCCTTGTTCTTCCTTCTACTGATATAACCAAAGAACCACCTTTTGTTGTTTTTAATCTCTCTGGCAAGCTTGAGTTCTTTTTGTGCTTTAGCCTTTTGGATTTTCCCCCTACCTGTGTTGATTATTTGTCTGAATTCCTCTTTGGTGGTTTCCCCCCTTTTCCATTTCTTGTACATGTCTTCTTTAAATCTTAGCTCAGCTGAAAGTTCCTTGGACATCAATACTGGTTTCTTTACACTTCTCTTCTTTTTTATTCCTGCTTGCATTTGCAATTGTGCCTTTAGTACCTCACTTTTAAGAAACTCCCATTCTTCATTAACTCTCTTCTCTTTTAGTATTCCTGTCCATGAAGTTGTGCTCAGTATTTCCTTAAATTTCATGAAGTCAGCTTTCTAAAGTCTAGAATGCATGACTGACCTCTTAGTTTCCCCTTTCATCTGTATCACAAAATCCAGAAGAACATGGTCACTCCCACCTAAGGATCCCACCACTTCTACTCCATTTACCAGGTCCTCATTGTTGGCTCCATTGTTGAATCCTGGATTTATCGCTGACATTTGATGCTCGGGTGTCAGCGGTGGCCGGGAGGGCCTTTGCACAACTAAAACTTGTGTGCCAACTGCGACCGTACCTCGTGAAATCTGACGTGGCCACGGTGGTCCATGCCTTAGTTATCTCCAAGATGGATTATTGCAATGCATTCTACGTGGGGCTGCCCTTGAAGACGGCCCGGAAACTACAACTTGTCCAGCGATCAGCAGCCAGACTGCTAACTGGAGCAACTTACAGGGAGCGATCAACTCCTCTGTTCAAGGAGCTCCATTGGCTTCCAGTCATTTTCTGGTCCCAATTCAAGGTGCAGGTAATTACCTATAAAGCCCTAAACGGTTTGGGACCTGTCTACCTTTTTTGATCGCCTTTCCCCCTATGAACCTGCACTTTCTCTTAGATCTTCAGGGGAGGCCCTCCTCTCGTTCCCATCACTATTGCAGGCTTGGCTTGCTGGAACGAGGGAGAGGGCCTCTCTGTAGTGGCCCCTCGGCTCTGGAACTCCCTTCCCAGGGAGATTAGACTGGCCCCAACCCTGTCTGCCGTTATCAAACAGCTGGAGACATGGCACTGCCAGCATGTGTTTAAATAATTTGACAGTCCCCTATAACTGATGCATATTTTCCAGCACTTTATTTTCCTTCCTATTATCCTACCCCGCATTATCCCAGCCGTCTCTCTGACACTTGTCTATGCACTTTATCAAAAGCCCTTGGAACTATGCATTCTTGAGTTCGACCCTTTTATCCATAGTGGTGATGTTGATATTATTGCCTTAACTTGCTTGGTCATTCTATGTTTTACTATATGGTATGTTTTTAACTGATGATTTTACTTGATTGTTGTACTATTGTTTTGTCATTGATACGTATTTTAATTTGTAATTCTTTGTTTCTGTGTTGGGCTCCGCCCCATGTTAGCCGCCCCGAGTCCCTCCAGGGAGATGGTGGCGGGATAGAAAAATAAAGTATTATTATTATTATTATTATTATTATTATTATTATTATTATTATTAGCTATAATCAGATCCAGAATAGCAGATCCCCTTGTTGCCTCTTCCACCTTCTGGACAGTAAAACTGTCAGCAATGCAAGTGAGGAATTTGTTGGACTCTGTATTTTGGCAGAATTTGTTTTCCAACAAGTAGAATAATTGAAATCTCCCATTATTACTATATCTCTTCTTTATTTATTTATTACATTTATATCCCGCTCTTCTCACTCCGGAGGGAGCTCGGAGCAGCTTACAAATCAAATGTACATACAATATATTATTAGGATAGCACAATATAAGCATTAAATTACTATATTGTACTATATCATTATATGGTAATATTATTAGTAATATTACATTTAATATATAATATATAATTAATAGTATTGTAATATATTATATTATTAGTATAATATTGTATTACATTATAATATTATTGTCAATATTGTAAGTATATACAATATATTATATATTTATAAATTATTGTATATATATTATATATATGTATGTATGTAAAATTAGCATAGCATGTTGCTATAGCACAGGAGACAAGATGGAACTATTTGCCTGGCTCTCAGGTTGGTATGATGTCTTCCTCCCCCCCCCCCCCCCGTTCTTCACTCTGGTCCCAGAGTGGCAGTTATTCCTTGGTGGGAGGGGCTGCCAACTGATGAAACAGGAGACAGAATGGTATGATGTCTTCCTGGCCCTCCCGTTCTTCACTCTGGTCCCAAAGTGGCAGTTATTCCTTGGTGGGAGGGGTTGCCAACTGATGGAACAGGAGACAGGATGGTATAATGTCTTTCTGTATGTTTGATCATCTGTTCAAGGAAGGCTTCATCCAGTGTGGCTTGGAGGTCTGTAGTAGACCCCCACAATTACATCTTTTTCAGTACTTGTTCCCTTAATTCTTATCCAGATGCATTCAACCTGGTTTCCAGGATAGAAATCCTGCATTTCTTCACAGATGTAAACATCCTTGACATATAATGCTACTTCACCCCATCTCCTGTTTGGTCTATTTCTCTGAAATAAGTTATACCCCTCCCCTATTACTACATTCCAATTATAGGACTTGTCCCACCAGGTTTCTGTTATGCCTAATACATTGTAACGGTTTTGTTTTGCTAAAAGTTCCAGTTCATCTTGTTTACTCTCTGGGCATTAGTGTAGAGACATCTAAACCCATGGGATATTCCCCATAGATGTTTATTTGAGATTATTGTCCTGTTGCTGCTTCGTACTTGTTTTGTTAGTACAACTCTCTCTTTATCCTTTGGGCTGTTCCCTCCCGGCTTTGAAAAACTACCAAGGATATTGTCACCCTCCCCCATACAACTTAATTTAAAGTCCAGCTGATCAGGTCTGTGATCTTTTGAAGACGGTGCCTTGTAGTATTGCTGGTTCCTACATGACTACTGATGGCAAAAAAGAAAGTTAAGCTAAAGAAGAACAATTAACCATCCATTGTGACATCCTACCTGTAGAATGTAAAGATAATGTTTAAAATGATTAGTACTATTAAGCTTAATTGACCAGGAACCAGAAGAACTCTGAACCAGGGACATTTTTAAGGAGAAATACAGAAATCACTGAAAAGAAAAAGGAAGAGAAGCTTTATTGCAGTGGTTCTCAGCCTGTGAGTCCCCAGGTGTTTTGGCCTACAACTCCCAGAAATCCCAGCCAGTTTACCAGCTGTTAGGATTTCTGGGAGTTGAACGCCAAAACATCTGGAGACCCATAGGGTTGAGAACCACTGCCTTATTGGATAGCAGATTAAACTTTTCAGGCAGTTAGGGACAGATGAAAAGCAAAAATAAACTGTGACAGAAGTAGCATCAGTAACTTGGATTCATCTGTTTAGAAACCTGCCCACAGGGACGAGAACTGCTATAACACACTACATTATGTAGAGAAATAGAATAAGGTAACAACAACAACAACACCCCAAGTGACCTCTTCCACAAGATCTGAGAAATCAAAGGAAAATGTAAACTAAACATTCAGGTGCTATATGACATGCAAGGGATCATATTATATTACATGTAGAAATAAAAAAGATGATGGAAACAATACACCAAAGAGCAACATAAAAGAGATGAAAGGGTGTCAGATTCATGCAAGGAAGAACCATTTGAAGATAAAACTCCATTTCTAAAAAATGAAGTATAGCCAGTCCTACACATTTGCTGGAGTAAGATGTGCAGGATACCCATGAAAGTGGAAAAACAGTAAACTAAAAACAGAACAAATATTTTAACTGCTGGAAGCTGACCCACAGAATTACACTGGAGTACCTATAAATGTTTGTAGAAATGTTCTCTCTAAGTCTTCCAGTACAACTTTATAGTAATCTTCAGACAGAAATTGACCACAGAGTCACACTCAAAAATCTAGAGATTTCTAGAGATAACATTTTAATCAAAGCTGCAATTTGTAAAAGTACAACCTAAAAATATGGGGGACTGATCATAAAGGATGCATCCAGAGCACATGGGAGAAAGAATAGGAATAAACGCAATGGCAGCCAAATAGCAATGGAGCTGCTTTAATCTACAGAGACAGGATATACTGTAATTGAAATCTATCTAACTAAAATGTGTCAACAAATATGGAAAAATGGCCAACAGAATAGAAATATTCAAAATATATTCCAATCCCCAAGAATGGGTACACTGGAGATTTCAATGTAAAACTCAATGTCCGTGGGCCGAATCTGGCCCTTGGTGTCATTTTTTATGGAACTCTAGATGCTGGACTACAAGTCCTGTATTCCTCATCTATATATATAAAAGAGTGATGGCATCACGGCGATGGACAAAACAACAAATCTACAGCCCCCCCAAACTCGAAAATTGGCAACGCAATCCATCATCCCCGCCTCCAGTAAGATACAACACAAACAAACAAAAAACACAATCACAACACCAAAAAAACACAACAGGCGATGTGCGCATGCGCACAAACACAATCCTCCCAACTCTTCCCCCGCGTGCGCGTGCACACACAAAACCGTCCCCCCTCCCTCCCCCTCTATCGCCGCCTCCACTGCCGAAGCCAGAGACTCGCCAGGAGAAGGCACATCTCCGCCTCACGAGGCTGAGCTCCCCATCCTCGAATTGGGAGTTCCACTCCAAAACACCCGGAGGGCCTATGCTGGCCCGCCCCTGGCCTCACATCTCGCCTGGGAAACAAAAAAGGCTACTTTCCCCCTCCCTCAGTACCTTCCCGGTGTTTCGCGCCAACAATGTTACCTCCGCTTGAGGCGCTTGGGAAAGCGAGTCCTGCCTCTCTCTGTGTGTGTGGAGGTTCCTTTCCCACCCCTTTTCCTTCCTCTCGGCCCTGCAGCGGCGGATGAGCGCCCCATCGCCCGCCTTCCCGGCCCCGTTCTCCCCCTCCTCCTCCTCGCCGCTGCTCAGGCCTCCTCCTATCCTCCTCCGCGGGAAGAACATGGAGGCCGGCACCGGGAAGCGCGAGGCGGGGAGGAAGCCGCTACGCCCCGGGCCTGCGCCTCCACCGGAGCCCGCTCTTCCCTGGCCTACCAGGCCTGCCAACCCACCACCACACCGGCGCCGCCTTCGGTAGGAGAGGGAGGGCCGGGATGGAGGGGCAAAGGAGAAGGGCAGACCTTACCCCACCACGCCTCCCGCCTGGCCCCTGAGCAGGTACAGAGCGCCTTCTTCTCCTCTTCTCTTATTTATTTACCCTTTTCCAGTGCCCGGGGATGACGCAAACGCCTTCCTTACAAAATTATAAATATACAGTAGAATCTCACTTATCCAACATAAACATCCCTGCACAACATTGCATAACTGAATCTCTTGGATAATAAGAACAGATTCAGGAAAACCCAATTAAACATCAAATTAGGTAATCGTTATACAAATTAGCCACCAAAACATCATGTTATACAACAAATTTGACAGAAAAAGTATCACAATTTAAAACACTGACTACAAAAAAATTGACTACTAAAACGCACACTACGTTGGATAATCCAGAACATTGCATTACCAAATGTTGGATAACTGAGATTCTATTGTAAGATGAAATAATTACTGTGGTACAATAATGCACAACAATATAATCTCTAAAATCAGAACACTCAATAAAGAACAACACTCTGAAAACAGGGAAATTCGACACAGGAAACAATCAGGGCCAGCTAACACCTCCCAACAAAGTATACCCATCACCAAAGTCTGCCAAATCCTCTGTTCTCTGACGCCCACAGACACTAGAAGCACATAAAATATCACAAACAACACCACTCTGAAAACAAGGGAATTCCAGACAGGAAACAATCAGGGCCAGCTAACACCTCCCAACAAAGTATTCCCATCATCAAAGTCTGGCAAATCCTCTTTTCTGACGCCCACAGACACTAGAAGCACATAAAATATCACAAACAACACCACTCTGAAAACAAGGGAATTCCAGACAAGAAACAATCAGGGCCAGCTAACACCTCCCAACAAAGTATTCCCATCATCAAAGTCTGGCAAATCCTCTTTTCTGACGCCCACAGACACTAGAAGCACATAAAATATCACAAACAACACCACTCTGAAAACAAGGGAATTCCAGACAAGAAACAATCAGGGCCAGCTAACACCTCCCAACAAAGTATTCCCATCATCAAAGTCTGGCAATTCCTCTGTTTTCTCAGGACCACAGACAGTAGAAGCACATAAAATATCGCAAACAACACCTCTCTGAAAACAAGGGAATTCCACACGGGAAACAATCAGGGCCAGCTAACACCTCCCAACAAAAAATTCACTCAGGGAGGAAACAGCCAGGCTTTAAAGCTACAAGGCCATTACATGCTAATCATTTTTCCTCATTCCAGCATTCATACTTGCCTCCAACAGACAAAAACAATCAAAAATTTTGTATATTCACAACCTTTAGGAAATAATATCCCCTGATGGTGCAGCGTGTTAAAGCGCTGAGCTGCTAAACTTCTGGACTGAAAGGCCACAGGTTTGAATTGGGGGAGCGGAGAGAGCCCCCACTGTTAGCTCCAGCTTCTGCCAACCCAGAAGTTCGAAAACATGCAAATGTGAGTGCATCAATAGGTACTGCTCTGGCGGGAAGGTAACACCGCTCCATGTAGTCATCCCACATGACCTTGGAGGAGTCTACGGACAACGCCGGCTCTTCGGCTTAGAAATGGAGATGAGCACCAACCTCCAGAGTCAGACATGACTGGACTTAATGTCAGGGGAAACCTTTACCCTTGCCCTTAACTACCACCAATTCCTCAATACTTTATTTCCCAGACCACCAGACTTCGCCACAGCAACGCGTGGCCGGGCACAGCTAGTCATTATATATAATAACTAGAGCTGATGGGATTGTGATACAGTAACATCGGGAAAGCTGCAATTTGTTCTGTTTAGTCAGGATAGTGGGTTTTGAATTTAGATACAAGGCTTGTGGATATGATGTTTGACTTTAAAGTGTCCTTTAACCTTTCTCCCCTGCATCACATTAATAACACTATTGCATGATGTGAGAATGTGGATAGGCCATAACCAGTCCTTCTGGTTTTCTTGGTTATGCAAATTAGCACTAGTAATTCTGGAACACTTACTAAATTAATGAGCAAGCTGCTATATCCTGTGCATCATTTCTCTTGCATCCACCCTCATACTAATTGCATTTTATACTGTGTTTTATTTTATGCTCTGTTTTTAGGCACTTTTGTGCTGTGTGTAAACCGCCCCAAGTCCCTTTAGGGAGATGGTGGTGGGATGCAAGACTAAAGTTGTTGTTGTTGTTGTTGTTGTTGTTGTTGTTGTTATGCCAAAACAGATTACACAAAAGTAATTACGGCCAGGCTTCTACATTAATGTGGGTTAGGAATGCAAGTGTATCAATCTAAGGGCTTCTCCAAACTATGTGAGGTTGGAGAGTATTATTAGTACTGTGTGGTAGCTACTCACAGGAAATTACTGTCTCTGTATCAAGAAAATCTGCCAAAGCCTAGTAGAACTGGAAGAAATGACCAGGATGATGGACACTATTGATTAAGTATTCTGTTTTACGGGGTGGAGTCAAAGTAGCTCCCTGGTTTACTAAGCAAATAGAGGCTAATGGAATGAACAAGACAGTTGGTGGAGCAAAAGACATGAACAATTATGAGAAAAATGTTCTAAACCCTATTTGCCAGGACCCATTTATTCTAGATTCTAGAGCAGTAGGAGACAAAAGAGATAATATTTACCTGTTTCTTTGTCATAGTCTCCCCCCCCCTAAAGAAAGTTATTAACTCCACTTGCTGTTATACCTACTTGTTTCACTTAGTTTCACTGAGCCCACATGCTGCTAAGTTACATGCCTGGCGGGGAAAGACTTGCCATTGGAGGAGGAAGCCTGGCCATTGTGACATCAAGCTGATGTGTCTTGCCTAAAGGAGAGAGAGTAGTCATTGTGACCTCGGGCTGAGATGGCTTGATTTCTTCCCTGAAGCAGGGAGGCTGGCCATTGTGCCCTTGATGAGATTGTGACTAGGATCTCGTGTTGTTGGAGCCTGTGAGAAGAGTGGTTGATGTCTCAAATGAAGGAGAAAGGCAAATCGGCCCTCATGTGCCTTTCACTTCAGCATCATGTACTGGAAGCGTATTTTCTTTTTCTGCCTCCACAGCATTCTCTTTATCTACCAACATTGTAACTATCAAAAAGAGAGAGATAAGGTTTCTGAATATCAAAAGCTAAGTGTTCAGAATTAATGATAATAATAATAATAATAATAATAATAATAATAATAATAATAACTTTATTTTTATACCCCGCCCCATCTCCCCGAAGGGACTCGGGGCGGCTTACATGGGGCCTTGCCCGATAAAACAATCAAATATCAAAACACAGCAATAAAACAGTTATCCAATAAAAACATCAATTACAGTAAAAACAATAGTTAAAATCAACATGAAACATGCAATATTAACACTGGAGACTAATTCATAGAACCCAGGCAACGTGCAACATGTGCCGAAATGGGCCGAAATGGGGAAGGTAATTTCACAGTTAAAATGGACAAAGTGCAATATAGCATTGGCAACACCTCAAGAATGGGGCTATTCTAAAATGGGCAGATCGATCAGTCCAACACCAGATTAAGTATCAAAGGCCTTTTGAAAGAGCCAGGTTTTTAAGCTCCTACGGAAGGAGAGGAGGGTGGGGGCCTGCCTGATCTCTCTAGGAAGCGAGTTCCAAAGCCGGGGTACTAATTATTGATTTTTCTAGTGAACACGCACAACTTTTGCAGTTAATACTGATACTTTTATAATACGCTTGCAGTGAATTTGAAACCTGAGAGGCAGGTGCCCCTCTACTGCAGCTTTATGAGAGGATATTTTTAGGAGTCTTTTCTGTCTGTCTGTCTGTCTCTATATATAGTATATATAATATATATAGTATATATAATCCGTTATGGATTATATTGTTAAATAATATACATAGTGTGGTGAGATGCAATTAACTCTTTTGCAATACTGTACTCAGTGCTAGTCTCTTGCAAAACTAAGTTTAACACTTTCCTTTTACTCCCCATTTTGTTTTCTATTGGCCTCCTCCCCACCTTGCTCCTCTTGTTCCTCCCATTCTGTTTTTTAACTACCCCACCCTTCTCTTCTTTGTGAACCACCCTTTTCAAATAACCCATTTAAGGTAAGATGAGTCCAGACAAAGTGAACATTAAAACTGCAGATCCCACAGATAGTATCTGACTCCTGCAAGGGAAAAAAAAATACAGTGTTACCTCACTTATCGCGGGGATTATGTTCCAGGACCACCCGCAATAAGTGAAAATCCGCAAAGTAGGGACACTATATTTATTTTAATATTTATACATTATTTTAGTAGTTAATATTTATTTTAATATTTATACATTATTTTAGTAGTTATACACTATTTTAAGTCTTTATCAACCAATTGTGTGTTGATAAATCGCCTCCTTTTCCTCCCATTGCCGCTTGGGCTCCTTCTCTCTCCCTTCAGCTTCTCCTTCCTCCCTTCCTTAGGCTGTAAATTGTAATTTTTATGATTTATAATATTCTTTTAGAGTTTATTGAAAAACCACGAAACAGTGAATCTGTGAAAAGCGAACTGCGAAGTAGTTAGGGAACACTGTACTATGAATCTGTGCATTGCAAACCTCTTTTTTAGGTGAAAGGATGCAGCAATTCACTTGCACAGAAAAAAATCCCCGAATGATCAGAGACTCTACAAAAATCATATTAAGAATTCTCAACTCTTCATTCACTGAAGGGGGATCTTTGTATGTAGTTATCAATTTGTTGCTATACTTGGCAGTAAATCAGTTCCCTTTTATGTGCAATACATATCTGTATTAACCATTAACAAACAAGGCACTTGAAGAGTGAGCGAAGTGTATGCATAATTGTAAGTTAAAAAAAAAAAGGTAACATGCAGATAAATGACAAACTGAACTGAAGGAGGTTTATGGTGAAATCATACCACTTGGAAATAGCCTTCTGACTTGAGAGTTCTCAGAGAAACTAGACTCTGACCATTTCCAGGTATTTTATTTATTTATTTATTTATTTATTTATTTATTTATTTATTTATTTTATATACCGCTCTTCTCCCCCAGGGGGACCCAGAGCAGTCTTACATAATGGCAAGATTAATGCCACATATAATACAAAATATAGTAAAATAAACGATCGTAAAAACACACTTAAAAACCAATATCATACCCCATTTAAAACAGTAAAACACTGTGTGGCCATTACAACAGGGCCAGTAGCATTCTTATGTGTTTTTAGCCTATGAAGGGGAAATTCCAGATGTAAGGAAGAATATAACTTTAAAAAGACAAAAGGTGACCCTTTTAAGTAGGCAGTAACACAATGTGGTCCCTTGACAATAAATTGTATTTTTTTTTCAGTTTCAGAAGCGAGCAAGTTGCTTCTGGTGTGAGAGAATTGGCCGTCTATAGAGATTTTGCATAGGGGAACGCCCGGATATGTTACCATCCTGTGGAAGACTTCTCATGTCCCTGCATGGGAAGCTGGGGCTGACAGATGTGCGCTCACGCCATCTCGTAGATTCGAAACGTCCATCTTCAGGTCAGCAGTTCAGTCGGCACAAGGGTTTAATCCATTGCATCACCGTATCCCATAGCTTGGCTCAACACCAATATTTTAATCATTAATTAACACTAACACCAGTCTCTGGGAAAATCAGCTGTGTTTGCTGGTCAATTTTGATTCTTTTGCTGTGACATTTTAAGGCTTGTGTGATAGTTATTTATTTATTTCTGGCCATGTGTTTTACCCAAGAGGATGACCTGAATAACAAGATAGAAGTGATTGGATCCTTAGGTGGAAGTAACTATGTTCTCCGGGAGTTATAACATAGAAGGTGGAAGCTGACTTTAATAAACTTAACCAAAAATTTAGTATGATCCTATGGTCAAGAAATACTAAGAGAGAAAGCAGTTCATGATGAATGGGACTTTCTGAAAAGTAGGATATTGGAGGCACAATTTCAAACAGTTCCATTGAGGAGGAAAAAATAGGTATCTTAAGAAACCTAGAATTGATGTTTAAGAAACTTTCAATTGAGCTAAAACGTAAAAGGGATGTATAAAAATGGAGAAAATGAGAAATCACGAAAGAAGAATTAAAACAAATAGTATGTGTAGAGATAGCTAGAAAAGCCAAAGTGCAGAACAAACTCAGGCTTGCTAGAGAGGTTAAAAACAATGCAGAGGGCTTTTTTTGGTTATGTCAGTAGCAAAAGGAAGAACAAGGAAATTGTAGGGCCACTGCGTACAGGTGGTGGCAAAATACTAACAAGGGACAGAGAAAAGGCAGAACTACTCAGCATCTTCATTGTCTCAGTTCTATCTGCAAAGGTAACAGTTCTCAACTTGGGGAGGATGGAGCAGATGAGACATTACGGGAAATGCAATACAGAATAAATAAAGAGGCAGTACAGGCTAATCTAAATGAATTTAAGTTTCCAGGGCTAGGTGAATTACATCCAAGAACTGGCAGAAGTAATTTCAAAACCACTTGCAATCATCTTTGAAAATTCCTGGAGAACAAGAGGAGGTCCAGCAGACCGGAAGAAGGCATATGTCCTCATCTTCAAAAAGTGGGACAATCTGTAACCACTTAGAAAGGAATGCCATACTCAAACAAGCAATGTTAGACAAACCAACCAACTTTCTTTCTTTCTTTCTTTCTTTCTTTCTTTCTTTCTTTCTTTCTTTCTTTCTTTCTTTCTTTCTTTCTTTCCTTCCTTCCTTCCTTCCTTCCTTCCTTCCTTCCTTCCTTCCTTCCTTCCTTCCTTCCTTCCTTCCTTCTTTCCTTCCTTCCTTCCTTCCTTCCTTCCTTCCTTGCTCGCTCCCTCCCTCCCTCCCTCCCTCCCTCCCTCCCTCCCTCCCTCCCTTCCTTCCTTCCTTCCTTCCTTCCTTCCTTCCTTCCTTCCTTCCTTCCTTTTGATAGAGCTACCAGCTTGGTGGATGAAGGCAATGCTGTGGGTGTAGCGTATCTCATTTTCAGTAAGACCTTTAACAAGGTCCCCCATTATAGTCCTACAAAGAAGCTAGTAAAATGTGGGGTAGATAATGCTTACCAATGTTTCCTCTTCATCCTGGAGAGAAGTGACCAGTATGGTGCCACAGGGTTCTATCCTGGGCCCAGTACTATTCCACATCTTTATCAGTGACTTGGATGATGGAATAGAAGGCATCAAATGTTTAGATGATAAATTGAGAGCAAATGCAACAGGAACAGAATCCTAAATGAACTGGGCCAAAACTAACAGGGAGAAAAGTAAGGTGCTTAGGTAGAAAAAATGAAATGCACAGATATAGATAGGTGACACCTGGCTTGAAATCAGTACACAACAAAGAGACATTGGAATAATAGTAGACCACAAGCTGAACATGAGTCTACAGTGTGATGTGGCAACTAAAAAAGCCAAGATTCTACATTATAAGCTATTGTCAGACACCTAACATTTTTTGAGAAGTGAAGGAAATGCGGTTATTTACTATGGTGGGGTGTTTACAAATAAGATAGCATAATGTTTAGTGTATAGATTTTATTAGGAATGCTCAGTTGAATTTCCTGATTCCCTGGTGACCTGTTTTTTTTAATTCAGGTACCAGTGAATCGAATGGTTAGTTGCCTACTACTGCAGCCTAGTTCTAAACAATAAAGTTTTCCTCAATTTACTGAACTCTGTGATTGAATCCTATCTCCCTCTGTAGGAGCAGGGGGGGTTCCAACTAACCAAAATGTGGTTGAAGTTGATGGCTAGTTTCTAGATCCCTGTTTCAAACTAATAATCAACTTTCACCTTACTGCCGGAACAGCCTAAAATAAATTCTCCATTTCATCTGAAAGTTTTTCTGAATGAAGAAATGGCATTTTATTGTATTTTTAATAGAAGTTGAACCCCCCCCCCCCCCCAAATACGGATACACAAAACGCTTATAAGTGCCCTACTTGGAGATAAGAAAAGAACCCATGAGAAGTGTACAGAAGATTGCAGGGGGAATGATTGATAGAACGATACATAGGGCCCTTCCACACAGCCATATAACCCAGAATATCAAGGCAGAATAAATTCACAATATCTGCTTTAAACTAGGTTATCTGAGTCCACACTGCCATATAACCCAGTTCAAAGCAGATAATGTAGGACTTTATTCAGCTGTGTGAAAGGGGTCAAAGAAGTGAGGAAGGGAGTTGATGTCAGGAGTAATTAATTGAGGCTGGATTGGTTTAGTACAATTTCATTTATGTATTAGGTGATTTTTTTTAATTCCAGGTGTTGTCAAATGCCTCAGCGTATATATTTTGACAGAAGAGTCTCTTCCTACCTAGTCCAAATATAAAGGTAAGTGTTCATCTCAATTTTGCAGTAATACTTATTTTTAGCCTGGTTGCAACAGCAGATTTGTTCTGAATCCCACCATCAAATTTGAAGAGAGATCTTGCTATGTTTAAGAAAACAACTTTTAGATAAAAGCAAGGCAAGCGAAGAATATGATGGACTTCCAAAGGACAATGGAAACCCTTAAAATAGCTTGTGGAATGACATCAGAAATACTTACATTTCTAATTTAATATGTAGATATAGAATCATAGAGTTGGAAGAGACCTCACAGACCATCCAGTCCAACCCCCTGCCAAGAAGCAGGAAAATCACAGTCAAAGCACCCCCAACAAATGGCCATCCAGCCTCTGCTAAAAAACCTCCTAAGAAGGAGCCTCCACCACAGTCCGGGGGAGAGAGTTCCACTGCTGAACAGCTCTCACAGTGAGGAAGTTCTTCCTAATGTTTAGGTGGAATCTCCTTTCCTGTAGTTTGAAGCCATTGTTCCACGTCCTAGTCTGCAGGGCAGCAGAAAACAAGCTTGCTCCCTCCTCCCTATGACTTCCTCTCACATGATACATAGCTATCATGTCTCCTCTCAGTTTTCTCTTCTGCAGGCTAAACATGATCATTTGAACACATGTTCACATTATTGTACAGGGCCAGGTTGGTATCCAAAATACTTCTTTTCTCAAGCACTTTCACTGCTACTACCCAAGCATTTTGGATAAGGGATGCTAAACGTGTATGGAATTCTAAGCTATAACATGATTTATGAAAAAATACCAGTAAAAATAAATCAGAATTACAAAACAGTTGCCCATTAGTCCATCCATAATTTTCCAAATTTATTTAGGAAAAAAATAACATGAGCAAAATGAAAGTACTTTCAGTGTTACAAGAAAGTATATAAATGTCTAGCGATAGTCAATCTGATTTATTTAAATACAAAATAACAACATGAACACCTAATATACAGGTTTCATTTGAATACATATTTATTAGATAAATATTAGGTTGTCACATCATCTAACTACATACAGTTTTGCAAGACTAAAAATCACAATTATTTTTTCTGACCAGTTTTAAAGTATGAAATGATTGCATTGTACTGTACATACAATGTACAAACAAAGACAATGGCCATTTTTGCATGTTAATTCAGATTGTACTTTTTTTATTCTCCTCTGATCACAATATCAAAAAATTGTACAAAGTATGAATTTGGTTACAATCTTTTTTTTATTATTTAATCCCCTTTATTCTTCATTGTTTTAGCACCCTAAAAATACACAGGTGATAAGACTAATACATTTAAGCTAATTATTACTTGAAGGTAAACCAAAACAAAACGAAAAAGCAACAAAAATTATTTTCACAAAGGATCCAGAGTATATTACAAGAAGTGAAACAAATGTGGAGACTTCACAAACGCTAACAAACGGGATTCATTTTCCACATAAGATGGATCTCCAAGATTTATCTTTTCCTGTGAAATAAAAACAATGCACATTCCAATTAAAATGAATGCATTTCTGTTAACATGTCTCTATTTTCCATTTACATATGTACACATGTCCCTGGTGTCTCCACTGCAGACATTAGTGTGTTTTCATTATCCTATAATAACAATAATAACAATGTCTTGGCAGTAGAACGATAAATCTTTGTAGGGTTTTTTTCCGGGTGGGTGTCTATAGGGAAACAGTTAAAAACAAAATCAACCCAAATGCCCCTGAAACAATAGTGAATAAAAATACTGTGGGAAGTAAATTTCCCCCTCTCCAGACACAAAATTAATTTACTAAGGCTACAGTCCCATACAGTTACCTGGGAGGAAGCCCATTACATTTAATAGGGTTCTCTTTTAGTAGATCCCTATCAAATGTAATGGGATTGTGCAGCACATTATTTTAAAGATTTTGGCAGTGTACAGATTAATTTTCCCCCCCTTTTTAAAGACAGTCCATGTAATTTTATATCCTGATGAGTAACCTTTATGTGTTTGGGCAGGGGGATTTCTGCCTGGCTTTACAAAAGATGCCCATATGCTAAATATGCCCTTGAAAAAAATGACATGCAAGTGCATGGCTGGATCTTGGCAGCCGCTTTCATCTGTTCACAAACCCAGCGCAGGTAGCCCTTGACTTTTGGTCAACCTATGACCTCTTTCTGCAGAAGTTATACAGGAAATCTACGGCTGTCAAACATTTACATTGATTTCTGTTGCTGCTAGAGAAAATAGCTTTTGGAACTGGAAAACCTTATTTTAAAAACTGCAGTCAGTACCCCAAGGATCTTTCTCCTTGTATGTCTATATGCTGCATTTAGACTGTTCCTAGGAAAAGTTAATCTTTAACCAGAATCAACTGAAACATTTGACTGGGTGTTTATATTCTGCATTTAGATTGTTATTAGGAAACTGATTCTGGTTCCAGTGAAATGTCTGAATAGGTTTTTATATGCTTCATTTGGTCAGTGGTTCTCAACTTTTGGTCCTCCAGGTCTTGGACTTCAGCTCCCAGAAATCCCAGCCAGTTTACCAGCTAGTAGGAATTGTGGGAGCTGAAGTCCAAAACACCTGGAGAGCCAGGTTGGGAACCAGTGATTTAGATTGTTCTTAGGAAATTGATTCTGGTTCCAGCAAAATTGTGTGTGTGTGTGTGGGGAGGGATTCCTGTTCAAATATTTAGAGGATAAATTTGAAAAATCAATAACACATTCTGAACAGACCAAAACGAACAACATGGCTCAACTGTGGCACACACAACATGTACCCATCAAGTCCACCAGCCTCGTCGGCAACTGAAAATTCAATCTTTTGGCAAATAGGAAAAAAAGTAATTTCACTGAGCCTCAGACAGGGCATTGTATATGGTATGTAACTAATATGCTATGTTTGGTTTAGTAGGCAAATGGTGTTACACCTAGATAAAAAAAACCCAAAATAAACAAGAGAAATGGGGCAGCACAAATTTGATTATTCCTAGCAGCCGATACAAATGATTTCAGTAGTTACATTACAGATGCAGAAAAGTGCAGGGGAAAGCTACTATCGTACAAACCCTACTCAATGCAGTCTGAGAAAGAACTTTAGTAAACAGAGCAAACTATAGGTGAAATTGCTCTTCCTAGGGCATGGTAGCTTATGACACTGGCAGATGTATTAAATTTGTTTGTATAATTATTTGGGGCTAGTTTTTCAAAACAAAATGCTCTGAGAAAGCTTTATGGGGGGAAACGGGAGGAGGAGGAGGGGACCCACTTCTGTTCCTGGACTATGCAATTTAAAACACATGTATAACCAGATCATGAAAATGCTGATTATAATAATCAAAGACAATTCTAAAATATTCACAAAAGGTATTTACAATAGTAATTCTGAAAGTAATTGATTTTGCATAATGAACAGCACTTCTTTTGAAAAAAATAAAAGGAAATGCAATAAAAGGGTTTGGGGGAGAAAGTAAATGTAGAAATATCTCTACATAAAATGTTTTACAAAGTCAACACTCCTACTGAAAATTAACAGGAACTAAAACTGCCATTTCCTGTAATATCTACAGCAAGGTGCTGTGGACTATATATATATAAAAACAAGATGCATATACAGCAGTGGTGGAAGATGCTAAGAACAAACGTTCAACGAATTTACAAGCATGACTTTGGTGAAGAGAGGAAATTCAGAATGGAATGCACATGTCACGCCATTCACGGAGGATACGGTGGGCAGGCTTCACACACTGAAACCAACAAGCAAGAGTTCATTTGGGACAAAGTTGAAGGCCTACTGCTGAAATCAAATATGGGCATATTTGATTTGTTTCTGGACAAGGGAGGAAGCAATCAAGGTTTCTCTATTCACAAAATTAGAAATATCTGTACACAGTAGGCAGAAAATGAAATGTTGGCCCCACAAGGGCAGAGTTGGCACACATGCACGTCTTAACACAGAGATACTATACATAATTTATAAACAGAGAACGACGGAGAGCACAGAAATGGGCCCAGAAGCAACTGGAAGCTCATGCAAGAGGGAAGCAACCACATGAGAAGCACAAATACGACGGAAGCATTGTGGCACAAGAATCTTGCAACACTACTGCACCAAACTGACTTATTCTTCTCGTGCCCTTTATCCTTGGAAATATCATCTTAAAAAGAAAGGGTGATGGTCCTGGCAGCTAGATGATACAACCAAATCTTTCTTTGAAAAAGAAAATGAAAAGGCTGAGCACATAACACAACCTGGAAAAACAACAAAGAAAGTGAGGAGATGTAAGATGTCCCTCCCACTACAAATGCCATTTTCAGGTCAACTACTGCAAACGAGAGGGCAGTTTTCATCTCCTCCTTTTCCTTCATTTTGAAGCGAGAGGTATTATCTCACATCTTTGCCACATTTTTCTGATGGAAATTGAGCAATGGTCTGCTCCTTACATATTAAAAAAACGGAAAACATTTGGTGACATTTTGTAGTGATTCTCTTTTCCCCATTTCATACGCAAATATGGCTCCCTCCCACCCTTTCTTTAAAAAAATGTCTGGCTATATTATTACAAAAAGTGTTATTTTGAAATCAACTTCCTTTAAGAAAAGACAAAGAAAATAAATGAGCAGGACAGAAGAAAACAAGTTGTCCAAGACTCTGTGTTAAAGGAAAAGAGTTATTCTGCCCACAAGATTAATAAAAGTAATAATAAAAAAGACTGCTACAATTTAGAAAAAAACCCACACTTGCCACAGCCTGGAGATTCACAGAACTCTTCTACCATGGAGAATACACAGTTAAAAACAACTGATGCCCCCCTTTTATGCATTTTGAATTTTTATCCAACTTACAACAACTGTATTAATTTTTTGTGCTTTTTGGTATGTGTTTGATGGTTCTGAGTTTATTTGGCTAGTCTGCACGTGCTGCCAAATTTTATCCTTATTCTATGTGTCAGAAATGTATAGAAAAAAGGCCTGCACAACCTGGGAAGGAATACATTGGAACAGACACTGCAGCAAAAGGGAGGGAAAACCCATGGAAGAACACGAGTTGGAAGGACATTCTGAAACTGGTCATTTAGAATAGTTCTGCTGCCTTTTCTTTCTTCCCTTGTCAGACGGATTTCTCTTGGGATGCGCCTCACACTATGCACACCAAAACCATGTTCTCTTTCTCTGCAAATTTGACAAGCGAGGCCTTCTACTGCTGCACAAATGGTTTGCAATGCGGAGTGTCAGTTTCTGAGGTCACCGCCTTATTGTCCTCTTGCCTTTTCCCCGCTACAATGAACAAAGCTTGACTCAAGCAGTTCTGAGATGAAGAAAGTAGGGAGTGTGCACCATTCGCTCAAGTTGTGAGTTTGTCTTTGTGGAAAAGGTTGGCTTGGGATTCCTCACTGTGAGGCTACAAATGTGTCAAACAGGTGAGAGAGGTGAGGGACAAAATACAGAAGGCTTCAGTTGTTCTCAAAGAGAGAGAGAAGGTCATCATTGCTATTGCTTGGTAAGTCAGGAGGATCCAAGTATGAAAGTAACTCATCTGGATTCGTGAGTTCTGGAAGCAGCTGGAAAATAAAGAAAGGAGAAATGTGAGTCAAACAGCTGTCAGTACAGGCTTAGTTGGAGATTTTGGAGGAGGACATAAGTCTTGAACGTACACCTGAAATTTCCTTTTACTTTATAGTCAGTTCCACTACAGGAAGCCTCTTTCAGTCCACTGGCACATGCTCGCTGGCATGGAAACTTTCCATATAGTTAAGATATTCCATGTGGTCTCTTGCATTTGAAAATACCATGCCAATATGTTTTTCTGAGCTCCTCCTCCCCATGTATAAGAACATTTCTTATACATACAAAAGTAGCATTTCATGGAAAAAGCTAACCAAGATCTTTCATCTGAATAAGCTAGATTTCCAAGTACAAATATACTTTTTGTATGACAGAGCATTCAAGCATCCAGTCCTGCTCCTTCAGGCTGAATGCTACAGCTTACTGACTAGAATCAATATACAGGGCTAATGCTTATTCTTTCTCTATTCTGTAACACACTAGCATTATTTGTATGTTATGCTATGCCGAAATATATTTGTTTGATGTGCCAAGTATGTGGAAGCAGATATAGTAGGATCATAATATTATGGACATTATTTTATTACAGTTATCATTTCATAGTAAACAGAATTACACAAATGTGTGTCACTTTCCATTTGAGTACTATTTGAATGGAAGGAGTTTGGGAAGTTTAGTATGGGTGGGATGCTCTATATGGATTTCCTTAAAAGTCTAATACAATGCTCTACTCATATTTTCATCAATTTCTTCAAATCTCTAAAAGTTTGTAAAAGAAAGTAATACATTAGAGATTGAAGAAAGATTTCCCATTATTCATTTCTTGTTCAACAATGATACTTGGAAAACCTGGTAAGGAATTATAAGACAGAGGTGGGAGTGTTGTAGGTTTGACCTGGTATTTGTACATCCTGAAATGTTTCTGTGCATGTTATGCATGTGTAAAAATGGTTGGCTTTTTGTGTGTGTGTGTGGGGAGATCCCATACTTCTCATGCAACCCCCCCCCCCAACACAAAAAAACCACTGTTTCCAAAAGCACCTTTTTGTAAAAATAAATGGTGCACTTCAGGATGTGGAAATATTGAATAAAATTGTGCAGTAATGTTTTTTTCTTCCCCATTGGGGAGAAAAATTGAAATTATTCATCACTACATGTGAAAACAAAATGGTCAAAGATCCTATTCCCCAAGTTCATAGTGCATGCGGTGAGAAGGAGCAACCAACTTGAAAGAGGATAGCAATATTTTAGCTTTCTTTTAAATTCAGGCAGGGTTTGTGACAAACCTATTGAGTTATTATTTTTGAAAAGACCCAATTTAAGAAGCATTGAACAACTCAACAATTTAAAAAGTGGAACAGCTGATATGATTGGATCCAGCATGTATATCAGGTTAGCATTGCTTTATAGGACCCTTAAAGCATTCCTGAGGTATGTGTAAACAGTGTGAAGTTATACATAGTACTTGCTGAATTAAAATATTATTTTGTCTTATGTTTCACTAATGTTTCAAAAGAACTTGAAATTATAATTCAGTGACAGCTATTTAGGCAGGACCACAGCCATTATAACTGGAAACTTGCAACCGACTACAATAGATTATCCTGTTTGCTCTCAAGGCATGGCCAAAATGATCAGTAAGCTTACCTGAACCAACAAGATATAAAGCTGTAATGACAGGCCCATAGAATATATTGGTTGCAGCAAAACATACTGAGTCAAAAATTTCCTCTTCATTTTGTAATAAATGCCTCTTGCAAGTCCTGTTTTATTTAGCATTTCCCCTGTGGTTTTTATTTTTTGTAAAACATGTCCATTCTTGATCAGAGATTATTTTGTCCTATGCTATCACAAATACTGAGGAACGAAATGCTTTCTTTTGAATTAGACTATCTCTTTATTCTATGACAGTGGTTCTCAACCTGTGGGTCCCCAGATGTTTTGGTCTTCAGCTCCCAGCTGGTAGGGAGTTGTAGGCTAAAACACCTGGGGACCCATAGGCTGAGAACCACTGATCTAGGACAAATGCATGCATTTTTGTCTCTGCTACACTGCAGTATAGTTCTTCAGCCAGCATTATACAAAGCATCAGCCAGCATGGAAGAAGGAACACTCACATGTTTCTATTCAAAAGGAAAACACATTAAAAAAGATTCCATTTCAGCTATTCATTTTCTATTGGCTCTGAATAATAATCTTTTGGCATTTAGACCTTCCAGTTAATTGCCCTAATAACAAGTATATTTCATTGTTCTATTTCTTGTGGAAATCAAGATACAAGACATCTATTCCAAAGAAATGTCATGTGGCTCAGATTTTACTTGTCATTTTTACTCCTCTCCAATATGTTTTTATTACATACTTTAAAAGCTGTGAGAGTTAGCTGGAACCTGTTAAAATCCTTTACTTTGGGCTTAAGATAAGTGAACTTGTGTTTTAGTTGACAAAAGGGAAGTTTTCAGTCCCATTCCTCATCTAGTGCAGGCATCTAACCTCCCCTTTCTCCAGAATGTCCCTACAGCAACATGAGATAGGCCTACACTTCCCATTGAAAAAATGGTACATTTATGTTGGTTAAATTTGTTCTTCATTTTAAATATTGTATTTTTCTTTCATGTTTTTTTTTGCACTACAAATAAGATATGTGCAGTGTGCAAAGGAATTCGTTTATGTTTTTTTCCAAACTATAGCCTGCCCCCTCCCAACAGTCTGTGGGACCGTGAACTGGCCCTCTGCTTAAAATATTTGAGGATCCCTGCTGTAAGGGGTCAGAACTCCTGTTGCTTCTGTAATTGACTCTGGACGTGATTGTCAGAGAAGGAATGATGAGCAACCAAGAGATGGATTTACACTCACATGCATGTAGAATGCAGCTGTCCATGGTTTACAAACCAACGATGTTCTTAAATGTTAATTAAAAATTAACATTCTACAAAAATAATCTTATACAACCCTGGAGTCATCCTGCTTTAACCTCCCAGCTTCAAAATTTTAAACTGTAAGCACTTTTTATTCAAAGTACATTTCTGAATAAAAGAAAGAGACAAACTGACACCGTTGCATAATTTTCAGTGAACAATAATCCAGTCAAAATGTTCCCATGGCCCACTTCTCAAGGGAAAAGGTAGCCTTGTTGAACTCCACTTCTCCTTATCCAGATTTCCACTAAGGACGAACTGCATGCCACGGGAGTCGTTTAAAATGGAAAGGTTTTCTCTCAACTGCCCTAGTGGTTCAAGGTGTAAAATGTGGGCATGAAATATGAAAGCAGTTCCATGTTCCCCTGCTTTTTTGGTCCCACAGAAAGCACAACTGGAGGCAAGCAGATGACAGAATGACACACAAACTTACATCCAGCGAAGGCTCCGGCATGTCAGATGCTCCCTGGCCACCAGCCTGACCTTCTAAGGCGGAGGAAGGGTTAAAGGCCAGGTCATTGTGTGGATGGTTGCTAGCCGCGGCCTGCTGTGGCTGCCGGGATGGCTGGGTAGGAGGACCGCTGTGATGCAATGGCTGCCCTGACTGGCTGCTGGGATGAGGTACGTGCAAACCTTGCTGCATGGAACTATGGGACTGATCAGTGCTGCCGGGATGAGGGATCTGCGGAGGAGGAGAGAAGCAGGAAAGGAAAAGTGAGGTGACAAGGTACAGAGCTTCAAGATGGGGAGAGGAGATATTAAATGTCTTCACTGAAAAGCACAGCATACGCCATCATACAATATGAAACCAGTATTGCAAAACTATAGACTTCAACAGCCATCTGTCACCAGAAAAAATAATGCATGGGAAGTTGATTTGGGTTTTTTGAATCCTCAAGAACACAATATTTTTCAGAAGGTTAAAAAAGGTCACATAGATTGTAGTTTC
Source organism: Anolis carolinensis (assembly GCF_035594765.1). Lineage (NCBI taxonomy): Eukaryota > Metazoa > Chordata > Lepidosauria > Squamata > Anolidae > Anolis > Anolis carolinensis. Next base: position 179,492,393 of record NC_085843.1, read on the forward strand.
GCTTTGTAGAAGATCCAGATTCTATTTACTCTGAACTTGTGCTGAAAGTGTTATGCTAGCTTGAAAAGTTACACGTTTAGTAACATTCATAACATGGATCTATCTGAGAAGGGCAGACAGCTTTTTGCACACTTCCTTTGTGCAGAGACACAGTTCAGTTCTGTTGTACGAGGGCTATCCAGAAAGTAGTAAATTCCCCACTTGTGTCGTCAACTCTTCCCCCTTCTCCCTTCCTTCAGCGTAGCCAAAACGCTGTGCTGCCAGCCACGCTCCCATTGTTGGAAACGGAGGAGAAAGGCGGCAAATTTACTGGTGCAGTACTTTTCAAACTCATTTATCTATAAGAAACATGGCTAAATTTAAATGGGGATTACATGAGATTGTAGTTTTGGGATGTGTCTTTCAGCTGCATATGGTAAATGATTTATCCTATACTTTGATCTTTTTAAAATCCAAAACGTAGCCTACTTTTTGGATAGCCCTTGTATCTCAGTGCATCTTTTGTGGGGGAAAAGCACCCTTAAAGTAAAGGTAAAGGTTTCCCCTCTAGTCGTCCACTCGGGGGGGGGGGGGGTGCTGCTTATCTCCATTTCTAATCTGAAGATCTGGCATCTATAGACGCCTCCAAGGTCATGTGGCCAGCATGACTGCATGGAGTGCTGTTACCTTCTTGCTGGAGTGATACCTATTGATCTACTTATATTTGCATGTTTTCGAACTGCTAGGTTGGCGGAAGATGAGGCTAACAATGGGAGCTCCCCCTGCTCCCCCGATTCGAACTTTCGGTTAGCAAGTTCAGCAGCTCAGCGGTTTGACCCACCGCACCACCGGGAGCTCCAAGGCACCCTTATCATAGAACAATTTTAAGTTTGTTACATACAGGCTTTAGAAAAATATTAACTCTGTGAATTCATGTCCTTATATTTCTCATTTTAAAAACTGTTCCAAATATTGCTCCTTGAGTAAAATATACACAGAAATTTGCAGACTTCCTGTTCCATTTTAGTAAAATACAACTTTTGTAAAAGGTTCTCTTCTATACCAGAACAGGCCTTGAACTAGGACTGGAACCATCTGGATTCAAATTCTTGCCAAAGCCATAAAATTTTATGGTAACCCTCAACCTCTTTCCCAGACTATCCTACTTCACAGGATTATTATATGGATAAAAATAGGAAGGAGGCCCATCCACCATGTATGTTGAATTGGATTCCTTGATGTGAACATGGAAAACAAATAACAAATCCAACTGATATAAAACAGCAAAATTCATGCTTGACAATAGCAGTGCCATGCAAATAAACAGAAAGCATGGAAAAGCCCCAGAGTGCAGCATATTTACTAATGTTTAAAAACATTTCCAATTGAACCTCCACATTCCAGCAGGTTAAAAAATGTTTTCACTGTTACCTAATGAGCTCTGAATGCATTACTTGACCAGGTACTAAATAGACCAGGTACTAAATGGTTCTCAACTTATGGGTCCCCAGATATTTTGGCTTCAACTCTCAGAAATCCTAACAGCTGCTAAACTAGCTGGGATTTCTGGGCATTGTAGGCCAAAACACCTGGGGTCCCACAGGTTGAGAACCACTGAACTAATCCAAATGGTTGTTTAAAGAGGGATGCACAACTGGCTGCATAGGAGCAACCAGTTGGATTGTACAACAAATCCTTGCCACCTGACATGTCTCCTCACCCATATGACTGATCAAATCCCATTCACTTACAGGCAAATAGTTGCACAAACAAACACAATGTCCTTGCTTAGCCACTGCAAACTTTAGTGGGATTTGAAAAGCCTGCTTCCAGCTGGGAGGAGAGGCAATGTTTGAAGAGTGGGGAGTAGCTGTTCTCTCCTTGGCAGCCTCTTCACATTGATATCCCCTTCATAGAGTTTTCTGTTTGAGAGTGCACAGGTGTCGGAGTGGTAGTTCTCAAAGACATAATCGTATTACCGTAGTATCTTGCAGCATAAAAGGGGGGAAGGACGGGGGAAAAGACAGGTGGCAGCATATTTAAAACTGATTTTTATTTTAGCATGAGCTGTCATGGCTGTAAGCCCACTTCTCTGGATGCAGTACCAAGTGGTATTAAGGCATATTTATATAGTTGTGGGAGTAGACTCATGCTAAAATAAAAACCAGTTAGTCTTTGTGTTTCTGCCATGTTTCTTTTTCTTCTTCTTCCCCTTTTAAGGGTCACCACACTTTTTTAGAGTGGTGACCCTTAAAAAGAAAAATATATGCTCCTCAGGTTCTTCTTTCATTCTACCCCATTCCTCCATGTGTTTTCTGTCCTTTCCACTGCTTCTTAGCATAATAGAAGAGAAAAAGCAAGTCTTCCTTTATGTAACCTCCAAACCTTGAGAAGTCAAAAGGTGAGGATGTTGGCAAAGAAGAGGTGCTCCCTGATGATCTCCATCTTTCTTCTGCTATTGTTATCATGGAGAAAGGAGGGGAAGTCATGTTTGGTGCTTTCTTTTTCCCTCCTCATGAATGTGCATTCTGCTAGTAGGACTAGCTCTGTAATGGGTTTGGTGAAATATCATTTGGCTGTATCAGTCATCTGCACGGCTGTAAGGTTTGCTTCTGCATTTTCTCCAACACAGATGCTAAGAATATAAAAGGGTGACTATACAAAAAGGACATGCTGTCATTGGAAGAAATCCCACAAGGGCCAAAGCAGCCTGCTAGTAAGTTCCTGTCTCACAATTACCCCATCTTCCCCAGACAGGACTGGAAACTGGATAATCCAGTATCCTCTTTTACTGGTATGTAACTGCTGATCCCACTTATTAAAATGTGTTGACTTGTTTATTTTAAATGCTACTTTTCTCCTAGTATTGAAATGAGAGTGGCTCATAACTGGAGCATCTCTGGCCCAATAAAATGCCTCTTTCTCAGTTGCCAGAAAATGTGTCTGAATAAAAAAACTACTTTCCTGCTAGTGAAAGGACAGCGGAGCTAGGCTGGCTTGCTTTGTAAGGGGTAATTTAGATGTTGCTAACCTAGGAAATCAAAAAATAAAGAACACGTTTTCAAAAGCAGAGGAATAACACAAATACTTTTGCTTCCAGAGAGATAAAGGAAAAGGGGGCTATTTATTTCTCTCTCCAGCTAATGAAAGGGGCAAACATAAGCAATGGGTCACTTTTTCTTTCCTTGGTTTCTTGTGGCCTACTTTGCCCCTCTGCCATGTGGCAGGGAGGGAAAGAACAGATTATAGTGTGCTCAAAACATCTGAAAATTCCTTTGAAGGAGGGAAGGAGCACCTTTTTCTCATGTCTGCCTGGATAGACTCCCCCTCCAACCTGCTACTAAATAAACCTTGGAGAGAGTGAGCTTACTTTTTAGAGAAGCTACTATAACACCTGATGTTGGCATATGTAATTGAACTGCTAAAGGAAAGTGAACCTCAAAATACATGTTTGTGAACAATTTCTAATGTTGAATGACATTGTTCTTCCTGATACCATAATGCATTTACTTTTAATTATTATAGCTTGTGTAAAGACTACTGCTGTATTGTGAATTTTAAAAAATATTGTTCTGAAGAAGAAATCTGTTTACACAATTTAACTGTATTGTACATGGATTAAAAACGGTCTGGAAACTACTGCAAATAGGCCTGGAAAACTACTCATTGGTAGTAGCCATTTCAAGGCTAGTGACCACTGGTTTGTAGTTTGTATCCAGGTCTAAATTTAATTTTGAAACCCATTAACTGTTGGAACCAGATTCCTTGAAAGACCATCCACTTTGTGCATTGCTATCTGGATCTTAAGATCCTTTTCAGTGGCTGCTAAAAAGGGTTTTGCCAGTGGTGGCTCTCTGCTGCAGAATTATTCCCAGAGAGAAATTCACCCTTTGTTCTCTTCTTCTTCTCAACATCTGTTGAAGAGTGTTTTATTCAATCAGATCTTTAAACATTCCACATTGGCTTAGAAGGCTGCTATTTTCTAATATTATTTTAAAAAATGTGCATTTCACCTGGCTTGCTGCAATTTTAAATACTGTACTGTACTGTGCCAGCAAATCTTTCAGTTGCCTAGAAAACATAGGTTGTTGACCAGATCTATAAATATGGTAAAGTAAATAAATAAATGACTTACAGGGTCTTGCATGGGGTGACTTAGGGGCTTGTCAAGGGCTGCCATGCCACTAGGCATGTCTGGAGGGTGTGAGAGCTGGGGTGCGTGCATGAAGTCATTCATAGATGTTCCACCAGGATTCCCATGGGGGAAATCGAAATTGCTGTGACCTTGATAATTGTTACCTAATAGTAAAGGAAAAACAAGAGTTACCCTAAAAGGTGCTTAAAATTCATATAGTCACCAAGCAAAAAACATCACATTGGATGAAATGTAAACTGAGCTTTTACTACTGCCATGACATTTGCTTGAAGCATATGTGTGCGTTTGCACTGCCTTTAGGGATTAACCCAGACTATCCATTAGTATGAATGGAAAAATGTCAGCAACATTTGGCAAAGGCCGCTGTACTTCATAACCACCTTGTAGTAAAGTTCATTTGGCTGTTTGGAAGACTAAACCTGAATGACTTACTTAGTGCATCTCCTTTAAGAACCAGACCACAAGATCTCTTCCTTAAACTCATTTTTACTAACAGTATATCCCAGTATCAGATATTTGGTCAGTGAACAAAAAAACAGCACAATGTGGAAAGGTTTAGAAAGTATTGAGAATCCAAATAAAATAAAACAAAATAAAATGAAGCACTAATGTTAGATGCATCCTGAGAACAATTCAACTTCATATATGCAAACCAATTTAATTATTAACACATAAAAATATTTTCCAAACAAACAAAATAATGACATTCTTAAACTCATGAGCACAGTGAGAATAAGATTGCTACCCAAGAATCAGTTACAATTTGAAGATCCCTTATCTGGAAATCTAAAATGGTTCAAAGTAGATATGCTTTCTGATTGTTCAGTGTATAAAAACTCATTTCATGAATAAAGGTATTGAATCTAGTGTGCATAAAACTGCCTCCAAGCTATGTATAAAAGAATCATAAATGAATTTCATGTTTAGACTTAGGTTCCGTTTCTAAGGTACCTCATTTTGTATATGAAGCATTCTAAACATGGCTCTAAGATGTAATTTCAGTGTTCAACTTTTCTGCAGGTAGAAAGCAGCTCAATGGAGTTTAGACCAGAGGTTTCCTAAGCTTTTCATTATACAAACATTTGCTCTCACGTACCAGATGAGATATGTGTCAAATGATATACGTTTACTTACATGATAACTATAGTCTGTCCCCTAAACATGTCTGATGTTTGTTTGTATGCTTTTGTCTCACTCCTCTGCACTAGAAGCATTGAATGAGTTTTTGATGGAAAGCATTTATCATATAAGTACAAATTGCTATAGTTCTATCTTTCTTGGTTCCTTCAGTATTGGCTATGCTGCTAAAAGTGTTCAATGGGTCAAAGCAAATTGATTTTTAGATTCTCCAAAAATACTCCACAGTAATGGTCTGTTTAAATGCTATTTTAGTATAAAGTACGGGTGTACAGGAAATGTTAGTTTAACATCAATATTTCATTCTAAATCATCATTTTAATATATTTAGTTTTTTTGTTGCTCAAGTTCACTTCCTGATACTTTATCATCTTGAAATGATGTCTGGTATCTCTTGAGAGCTTCACATTGATCAAAGATGTGACAGATAGTTGACAGGCAGCCACAGAAGAGAAAAGCTCTCCATGGCATGCTGCAGAACTTCTTTGCCTGGTGTCCTAATACTAGGAACTGAGTGTTGATTTCCTTATTGCCTGATGAAAGAATATTGCATCTGAAATGGATGGGAAGGGAAGAACCTTGCAATTGAAAGGATGGGAGATGAAGAAAAAGAAGTTTCTTATGACATGTAGAAGTGATAGTAAACACAGGCCAGTCTGCCCTTCTCCTTTATGTGAACTGTAGACGAACATAGAACATACCAGAAACCGATCTTCTCACAAGCTCCACCAGCATGAGAGATCCCATTAACACCAAAGGCACAATGGCCAGTCTCTCAGCTTCAGGCAAACCATATCAGGTATGTAATTTAACAGTAAGTGGGCACAGTGTTTTTCCTATTCTCCCTCAATGAAACAAGTAGCAAGTGGAGCCAATCACTTTCTTGTTGAGAAGGGCATACAAGGAAGTGGGTGGACATGATATCTTTTTCTCCTACTAAGGTAGGTACTGCAGGCCTAAGCACAGTGGACAATGCTATCTCACAAAAATGGCGAAGTGTAAGGTGAGAAGAGAATGTGATATTATATCCCAGTGCTTCCCAAAGTGGACAGTATTGCCAAATGGAGGGTGCTGGAACAGGGGGCAGGTAGCAGCCTCAGGTGCAATTAGAGGCATTGAATAAAAATAAAAGGGCATTGGAAACATAAAGAAAAGAATAAAATTTTGAAAAAAAGTTCACGTTTCATTTGGTCTTGTAATAGTTTTAGTAATTTATTTTATTTTAATATTAATCTTTGTTATCTTAATTTTCCATATGTAATGCAAATGTTACTATGGTTGATTTTAAGAAATACTTTCGTAATTTCAAGCTTCAAGGTGTCTTATTTACAACATCTTTCTTTATCATGCTGCATCCGAATGTAGGTAGAAATATAGATACATAAAAGAATGCAAATTTGTCAAAGCACCTTTCTGTTTGTTTACTTAAAGGAGGCAGGTTTCGGGGGGGGGGGGGCTAAAAAAGGGGTTGGTAAGCCAAATAAATTTGGGAACCTCTGATCTATCCTCTATATCAGGTTTTTTTTTGTTTTCAGCCTAGAAAAGGCCTTAAAAACAACCAGGAAATAATTTAGAATCTGAATAACTTCTTGAAAGGTCACCAATCAATGCTGCTTCAGGTTTCCATTTGCCTGCATTCTTATTTTCTAATTTTCTGACATATTGATGCATTTTTAGCAGAATTCTGGTCTTTTAGCAGGTCCAAAGTAGATTCCATCCAATTCAATAATTTTCAAGAGGCTTCACCCTGGTTTCTCCAAGTGCCTATTTTCGTTCACTATTTAATGCATGAATTCTTATCCATATAATGTCCAATGGATTTTCCCATAAATCTACAGGAGTATCAGAACAAACAGAGCTACGACTAGATTTTCCTATTAATCCTGCTGGTCTAGTCCTATAGTAAAGAGTTGCTATTCTGTCTTCCTTTATTTCCATTATCTCTTGAGTATCTCAGTTAAATCCCTTTAACTGCAATGCCAGACCTTGTGGTTTAAACGATGCGAACTAGGAACAGAACTAACACCACTAAGTTATTTCACATAAGCCACTGAACAGGATCATGTTGAGCTCTGAAATAATAGGGCAGCTTTGCAGCTTGCCTGGAGGGGATACAGTTTTGTCAGCGGAAGAGGAGAAGCTTTACAACATTCAAGCCAGAGAGTTTGATGGGACTTGAAGCATCTGCATCATTTGCTTTCCAGCACAAGCTTGTTTTGTGGAAAAGTTTAATCTCAGGGGAACAGAAATCATTAGCTGTGTAAGAGTATTTCTTGAGGAAGCCGAGGCTTTGATCTGTCATGTAAATACAGCAGAGCTTCACTAATTCTCACTTTGCTAATCTGCAAAACAGCCAAGTCTGCCTTTCTCTGCATACTTTCTTAGGCACACAGCCCTTGGAACACAATTTACTTCTGGGGAACAGACCCAAGAGCAAGCGGGATGCCTGGCAGAGCTTAGGTTACCCCTATCTACACCTTTAGAACAATCAATTCCGGTTTTAAAAGCAGGGAGCGATAGTTACATGTTTATGGATATGCCATGATAATTTGATAAATTGAATCCAACAGTGCTGACATTTGAAAGTTAATACAGTAGAGTCTCACTTATCCAACATTCTGGATTATCCAACGCATTTTTGTAGTCAATGTTTTCAATGCATTGTGATATTTTGGTGCTAAATTCATAAATACAGTAATTACTACATAGTATTAATGTGTAATGAACTACTTTTTCTGTCAAATTTGTTGTATAACATGATGTTTTGGTGCTTAATTTGCAAAATCATAACCTATTTTGATGTTTAATAGGCTTTTTCTTAATCTCTCCTTATTATCCAACATATTTGCTTATCCAATGTTCTGCTGGCCCGTTTATGTTGGATAAGTGAGACTCTACTGTACTTAAGTCACTGTGTGAAAATTGTTGCTTTCTTCTTTTTCAAAGTGACCACTGAACAGCTTTAAACAAAAAGCCAGGCCCAACTTGTCCAAAAGGCAGGCAAGCAATTTGATGAAAGCTGTGATCAGCATGCAAAGGGCACTATGCTAAACTGAGACAGGGTGCTGAAGAGCAATGTCACTGACTCTCATGGTTCATACGTAGATTCCCATGTGAATGCTGCCCTTTTTCCTCTGTTCAAACAAGTTTGCTGGTTTCATGGCTGGCTTGCCAGTTGAAACTTTTCTTGAACTCCCATTGAGAAGGGAGAAGAATGAGAAAAATATAGGTTTGATATAGGAGAGAAGAAAGTCATTTTTAAGAGAAAGAAAACTGAAGAAAGGAAAACAGGAAAGTTCTGAAGCTCTGGAAGAGTGATGAAGAGAATAATGCATCCTATTGGAGTAGAGGAAAAAGACTATTCTCTCTAGGGACTGTTTCCTTTGGTGAGGATGGCATGAAACCTCTAGTTGCAAGTTGAGTTAATTGTGACTTCCTCAAACTCCCTGTCAGGAAAAAGGTGGAGGAGTAACCCCCTCCAGAGGATGTTCTTCTTTCTCTTCTGGGAAACTCCTAGATCCCAGAGGTTGCAGCTGGGACAGTTCAAGTGGAGGTTATGTACAAAGAACAATCATGAAGGTTATGTACAAAGAACATGCATTTGTTAAATAGTATTAGGCAAAACCATTAAAAACTGAAAGGGTGTGTGTCCTCGGCCATCACTGTCAACTTGTTTCCATTCAAGAAATGTTTCTGGGGATATGCTACTTAGCAGTTGGCACATGCACATACACAGAAATAAGATTAGAGCCCACCTTGGTTGCTGTATTCATTGGAATTGGTGCCGCCAGGTGGAGGTGGGATTGATGGATATGGTGATGGGCCTGGACCCAAAGCTGCAATCATCTCCATCACGTTCGGCATGATCATCTGGCTAGGACTCATGGTTTTAAACCTCTTTGAAGGAATGCCGTCTGGATCGTCTTTGATGTGAATGTCTGACTTGATTGGGACAGGCCTCCAGCTGCAAGTTGGGTCAATTGTGACTTCCTCAAACTCAGAGCTGCAAAAAACAAGATGTTATGTGGAAATGCTTATCACTGATACAGCATAGTGTTATGAGAAGCTACTAGTCTTAAACTAGGTTTGCATATACATTATCTTTAAAAACACACTTGTCCTCTTGTTGGCGTGTTGACAGGGCTTTTCTAATGACTTCACAATGAAGTGCACTTTCTAACAGCAGGAAAAAGACAAGACTTACTTTACTGAATCATCAGATATTCCACAACTTATTCTAGATCTGCTGTGCATATGAAGTCTCTTTCTCAGCAATTTGCTATCAACATACATTAAAAGTCTTGCAGCTTAAGGCACCCCCAACACTAATACTCAGTGTCCAGGAAAAACCCACAAAGCAGAATGTCAGGGATGTCAGAAGCTAGGGAAGTGTGCTTATTTTAAAACTGTAAAGGTGCACTTACTTTTGTATAGCATTCAGAATGCCCCACATATACTGGTCAACCTCCAGGCCTTCCAATAAAGCAGTTTTACTGGAACAGAAAGGAGAACATTTATATAATTTGCTGAAACGTATGTGCATGGTGCTTTACAAAATTACATTTGTTTTTCAGTAAAAAATGAATAATATTAAAGATATTAATATAGTAGCAAATCATATAAGACAAATTTGGAGAAACACTGGCCTAAGCTAAATGCTCCAGGGCAAATGAGTCAATCTGAGGTATAAAAAAGAAGAGAGTTAGAATTAAATGTTTTGGAATTTAGTTTCAGGTATATACGGCCATTAAACAAAGGCCCCTTCCACACAACTGGATAAAATCCCACATTGTCTGCTTTGAACTGGGTTATATGGCAGTGTGAACTCAGATTACCCAGTTCAAAGCAGATATTGTGGATTATTAGCCTTGATATTCGGGGTTATATGGCTGTATGGGAGGCCCCAGAGCAAGAGACCTCTTGGTGGTTCAAGGTGTTACTTATGGAGCAAGAAATGTTGTAAAAAATAAGTAAGGGCAGTACTGTATACAATTTTTGTCTAACTTATAATAACAATCAAGGAATGAGCTGAACTACTGTTTCTCCCTGTAGAAAATGGATGACAATGTGTTATGAACAATTTCATAACTATTGTACAAGTGTGCATTTCTGGGAGAAGCATTAATGGAGGGTAACTGTTCACCATGATAGATTGTCCCAAGGAAACGGCAAATATTCAACTCCAGCTTGAAAAATACCGCAAAGTGAAACATAATGTTATATCTTGATGTGTCACCATTGCCTGTCTGCTCATTACTGCAAAGGCAGATTTTAGATATGATGACACTGTTTTCATCAACATCATTTTGCAGGGAACTGAACTAGTCAGAAAAGCCTCTTTTCTATTTCGGAGCTTTTGCTCTATCTATTATGGATTGTTTCTTACAGCACCGGTGAAAACTGAACTTCTAAAACATTTTCTCTTATATCATTTGCTACACATTCATGCATCTTATCTGAGAACCTCTTACTGTTAATTTTTGGAAAAATTTTAAAAAACAAACAAACATTTCATTGTATCCTATATTGAATGTTCACTCACTTGCATACAGGACATCTCCACGTCCCACGTTCACAGTTCAGCTGCAAGTAGGATTCCAGATCAAAACACTGTAGAAGATAAAACAAGCCATATCAGTTAAACCATTATCTGACCAAAATAAAGTAAAATAAAAGAAGCGGACAGTCCTGGAGTAACCTTAATAAAACGCAGAAAAATGCCTCTGAACAGTAACATGGGAAATGGAGAAACTGGGAAGAAAATATAATTGAGCAAACAAGGGGAACAGAGCGGAGCTACATACTGGTAGGGAGGATCTATCTGGCAGTGGCTTGGTTGTAAACTACTCTCCTAAGAAAGTCTCATTTAGAGCCCAACCTACTATCCTGTTGGCTCTATTCTTCCAGGCTATGTGAGCATCAGGTTAACATGATTGCCTAAATCTAATTGCAAGTTGCAATTAGACTGCAATTAGAATAGAGCAATTAAATCAATTCCTGAATGACAAGTCAGCAGTTCCCTAAATCCCATTGTTCTAGTAAGTCTATTGTAATTGAGATTAAGAATTTCATTTAGAATAATATTATTATCAGTCTCTCTTGGAAATAATTATTAGTTGGTTTTCACCTTAAGTGAGTTGGGCTAGCTCTTCTATGTAATTCATTGACTTTCTCTGATGTTGCTATCCATTTTATCCTGCTATGCTGAATTTGAATTTATACTAATTGTTTGTACTGACAAGCAAACAACATCAATGACAATTATAGGGGATGGTCTGAACGATCTCATTGCCTGGATTCCTTGTTCTCACTAGGAAGCTGACTTTAATATCTCCAGGGACAGTATTGAGAGCTGTTCTGTGAAATCAATGGAGAAATTCAAGCTTGTAATGTAGCTGGGCACCTGTCCACAAGAGTGGCCTTCCCACCCAAACAAAACTACAACAAGGCTAGGATGCTAAACGCAAGCACTTCAAATGTGTGCTTTCAGAGTCCCATGTTCTTTCAGAGTCCCCCTTGTCTTTGGCTAGTTTCTACCCAAGCACCAAGATGGGTTCCATGTACATATAGATCTTTCCAATTTGCCAGGAACAAAAATCACAAGAACTCAAAAAAAATCAAAACCCATAGTAAAAAAAAGAAAAAAAAGATAAGTAACAGCCCACAAGCATTTCCTATCATTAGATCATCAGATGCTGTGACACAAGAGGGCAGAGCTGTCAAATGCTGACTTTGGTTTGCTTAAATAAATCCATCCTCCCTTCAGTTGTTAGGAAGATATTTGTCTGTGTGAATGCAAAGAGCACAGACATGCTGACTTTCATTCTGCATTCTCTGATTACATTTTAAAAACACATTCAGAAAAGCATCTGGTGGAGGCTTCTTCTTTGGAGGCTTTTAAACAGAGGCTGGATGGCCATCTGCCGGGGTGCTTTGAGTGCGATTTTCCTGCTTCTTGGCAGAATGGAGTTGGACTGGATGGTCCACATAAGGTCTCTTCCAGCTCTTCTATGATTCTATGATCTCTCTGTACAAGCACATGTATTTTATGAGAGGGGTGGAGGGAGGTGAAAATGTGAAGGAAGCTATACATGAAATAAACCAGATGGAGTATAACAACCTCCAAGTTTCCAAGATCTTTCACTAGTAAGATCACAATGTTTATACATCACAATCTAATGACACAGATATTCTACTTTAGAATCTTGTTTAAGAGAGAATAGGCAGAGCAACAGCCATCTCAAGAACAAAGATGCTTGTAGTAGGGTGACCAAAAACTGATGGTACTAACAGAATGACAGATGCGAGTGCTACATTTTCAACAGAACTCCAAAAATTAAGGACACCAAAACCTTGACTTACAAGTGAACCAACCTATTTTTTGAGATAAAGCTGTTGCGTAGTCAGTTTTTTTGCTTTGATATGCAAGCCAAGATTTGAGTTACAAACTAGTGCAAGAGTACGCCACCCGCCATCTTAAGCGGGGCTTTAAGGGAGCAGCCAGGAAAGCCCCTTGCTCTTGTTCTTGCTGTTATTTCTGTAATCTCAGAGCTTTGGGAGATTGTAGGTAAGTTGAGGGACCACAAGTATATCATCAGCAAATTTCTATCCTGATCAAAATAGGCAAGTTGCACACATATCTGTCATTCTAATTGATCATTGCAGAAGAATTTTACTAATTTCCCACTCATAGCAGGAAAAGGAAAATTCTGTTATTGGTTTATAACCTCCTTAAACAGGTTTTTATTGAGTAGCCCTGCAAGTGAAAGTGCGGAAAGTGGCAAAAAAGGCAAATGTTAGTGAAGGAGAAGAAGATGACTAAGTGAAGCCTTACTCTACACTAAATAAATGAAATTTAATTTCTTTACATTCTCCTTTATTATGTACTAGCTGTGCCCGGCCACGCATTGTTGTGGCGTTGTCTGGTGGTGTTGGGGAGAAATTGTTGAGGTAGTGGTGGTATTGAATATCTGTTGTATGGTTGTCTTTATGTTTAGTATGCATTTGGTTGTTTGTGTACTGTGAAAGTGGTGTGGATAGAGGGGGTCTATGTGCCTGTGTAGTATTGTATAGTGTTTTAAATTCATTGTGATATTTTGGTGCTAAATTTGTAAATACAATAATTACAACATAGCATTACGGAGTATTGAACTACTTTTTCTGTCAAATTTGTTGTATAACATGATGTTTGGTGCTTAATTTGTATAATCATTACGTAATTTGATGTTTAATAGGTTTTTTCTGAATCCCTTCTTATTATCCAACATATTCACTTATCCAACATTCTGCCAGACTGTTTATGTTGGATAAGTGAGACTCTACTGTATATTTATAATCTTATATTATCTGTTTAGAACTGGATTATATGAGGCCCCTTCTACACAGCTGTATAAAATGCACACTGAAGTGAATTATCTGGCAGTATGGACTCAAGATAATCCAGTTCAAAGGAGATAATATAAGATTATAAATAATATAAGATTATAAATGGGTAATATAGCTGTGTGGAAGGGCCTTGAGTCTACACTGCCATATAATCCAGTTAAAATCAGATAATCGGTGGAAAAAGCCTAAGTGAGGCCTAACTGTGCCTGTCCCCTGGGCTGAGTAGGTTGCTAGGAGACCAAGTGGGCGGAGCTTAGCCCTCTAACTGGCAGCAATTGGATAAAAACAATTATTCCTGTCCCTCTAATTAGGACTTTATTTTTCTTTTGTTTTTGTTGTATCCACCTAGAGCCGTGGTTGTGTTGTCAAATTTCGAGGTTGGGGGGCCTGTAGTTTTGTTGTTTTGTCCGGTGCCCTGATTCCATCACTCTTTTATATATATATAGATTATTTTTATACATGATTTGTTATTTATAAAGTCCATTAATTGGCGTGGATTTCGGGGGGCTGGGGCTGGAGCAGATTAATAGCATTTCATTTCAATGGGAAAATTTGATTTGACATAAAAGAGCTTGGTCAGAGAACAAATTAAACTCATAAGTCAAAGTATCTGCCTTATTCTCCTACCTCATTTTTTCAGGGGGTTTCTTGGGAACTTATAACAAACTGTGCATAGACCTCATATACTTACTAAGCTGACAATGTTAAACTGAGAACTATCCACATATAGGTAACATTCATAAATGTTAGTTCATCAAGTTTTGCGTTTGCCTGGGACTGCAAAAACTAGAAGACTAGAAGTGGGGAAGTTTTCATGAATTTGGCAGGGGGTGCTGTACAGCTAATGGGCTGCCTTCTGGCTGGTAGTAGGTACTAAGTCTCAAGTTCTCCCTCAATGGACTATCGACCCACCTGTACATGTTTGCAGTCATGGCCTCTTGCTGGAAGCTGGATCCGGCGGAATGTGATTGGACACTTCAGAGACACTTTGATAGCTGTTTGCTCCACTCCATCCTCACCATTGAGAGTTGCGTTGCCAGAGGAGGCTGCCACACTACTAAAATTCCTTTTGACTGGTCAAACAAGAGTGTGGCAATAAGATAAAATCAGAGCAAGAACTCAACATTGCAGTGTATTTTGTTCTTGGTATAGAATTCTCAGAACAGTGGTGTTTATTTAGACCTCAGCTTCCCAAGCTCTGTGTGTCAGCTTCAATGTGTAGGTGTGTTGCATGAACGTAATGAGAAGCCTCTGAGTCTATGTGAAATAAGCGATAAATCATATATATTTAAAAATATTATGATAGATTTTCATGAGATATGCTGGGTCTCCATATATTGTGTTATTACAATTTATGTATGCATCCATATCTCTTATAAGAAGCTGGTTTATCTTTGTGTTTACCAGTAAAATCTAATTACTCTATCATGAAATGATGCATGTATCAAAATGGTATGTCACCAGGCCTGTAGCGAGGGGGCGGTTTTAGGGGTTCACCCCCCCCCCCCGAAATTTTTCAGGTTATAAAAAAAAACCTGGTTTACTCATGAATTTTAACTGGTTAACCAAATCCCCATGCTAAGTCTATGAGACACAAAACATTAAGAGTCCCTCCAGGCATTATCTCAAGCAGATATTGACAGGTTTGTAGCGGGGAGGGGTGTGTGCTAGGGGTTAAACCCCCCCGAAATTTTCAACCCCCCCCCCCCGAATTTTTTTTCTGGCTACGGCCCTGTATGTCACCAACATGAAATGTTTAGAAATCTCTGATTAAGACAGTTACACGAGTCTGCAAACAGAAGATTTTGGTCTACTCACTTTTAGTGATACAGTGTTCAGCTGGAAGGAGGCGTTTCTTTAGTAAGCCCTGAAGTACTGAACGCACGGATGGCCGGTGTACTAACTGTAGCACAAACAAATGTGACTGGGGAAAAAAAACAAAATAAAAATTCAAAGTGTATCCATATGTTCAGTCATTAGACCACATCCAGCTATATTTGACCTGTCTGGATATCAAGTTGGATCCTCAGCCTCTTGGGCAGGCATGGATAAACCTCGGCCCTCCAGGTGTTTTGGACTTCAACTCCCACAATTCCAGATAGCCAGTAGCTAAAGATGACAGAATGCATTAAAAGCATGCACTCATCACAGGTATATTAGTCAAAAGCTGTGGTGAAACTAGAGTAGTTCCTCTAAAACTGGTTTTTCAAGCAGTTAATTAGTAGATGACTTTCATACTATATCCTTAAGGAAGTGCTGGTCAAAAAGGAGCAGTGTTCAGGATTCATGCTTCAACTGCATGCTGCATCCTTGTTATTTGTAAATCATTTCTCTTAGTCAACCTCTTCCTGGAAGTTTACGTATGCAATTTTAATGTGTAATTGAAAATGTGATTGATGCTTTACAAGCCAGGACATTGAGCAGAGGGGCAAAAAAACCCTTTTTTGCATTCTTGTGCAATGCTATTCTTGGAATAAAACTGATCAAGTTTATTTGAACCATCAGGAATGGTATTATGCTTATCAGCATGTGCATCCTTCCCTATGGAGAATGTAGCAACTGTGAACTGCCCAGCATGATGAACTCTGAAAAAAACACAGTCTCCTTTCAAATACATGTTCCTATTCAAAAGTTTGTGGAAAACACATAGGAGTTGTATGGCCATTTCTTATCAATTTAAAATTATTCAAAATACCTAAGTAGCTCCTGATATTGTACTCTTTGCAAATGCAAACGTGGTATCATTGCAATCATGATTTTTTGTTTATAAGTATTTAGAGGGGTATTTTTCCTAGATTTTCTGATGCTGAGTTCATTTCTGGATTGCAGCAAAGGATCAAGACCTCTTTATGTATTGCATGCACAATTGAAAATGTAAAAAGTGAATGTATCAAAAATAGTTTGAAAACATGTGTTTTATGTTGGTGTACGTACTATCAGGAACCAGGATGGCAGTCAACACTCTACTAAATACAGCCATGGCAAACTCAGGTCTGTTGCTACGTTATGTGTGAAATGGCTCTCAGCTAGTCCTGAAACCTTTTTCCCAAATGTGGTACTAGAAACAGAGTTCGAATTAAAGATTATGTATTCTGATTTGACTATGGTGGGCTAACAGATGATCAAATCAGCAAATGATATAATGTCATATGAAATATTTAATTTTATACAACCACAAACCACCCTTGCAGATTGAGTTTGATGTAGAGAACAGAGTAATTGAGTTACTTATACCGCACAGGTAATCCTGAAATAGAAATGTTGGTGTATAATAAAACTGATCCAGGATCTTTCCAAACCCTTCCTCAGATGCATAATGGTATGCTCCATAATGATATAGCCTCCTTGTTGAACAATACTGTTGGAAAGAACACATGGTATTTGGACTCCTAAGGTAGAAAATCAAAGCAATGTAAACAACGTATATCTATAGTAAGCTAAATAATAATATATTCACTTTTGCTGGTAATTCAAAATGTATCTGTTCTGGTAGCCTGCCTGACAACCTATCAATCAGAGTTTGACCCTGATTGATTCTGCTACTGGAGTGTTCTGTATGATTTTATAATTACAGTGTAGTCCTACTTATGTCTACCCAGTTCCTTCCTTTCTACTCCCAGGTAAGATTGTATAAGATTGAAGTATGTGTCTCCTGGACTCAGTTCTTTACACTTTAGAGCAGTGGTTCCCAACTGTTGGTCCTCCAGCTGTTTTGGACTTAACCACCCACTATTCCTAACAATTGGGATTTCCGGGAGTTCAAGTCCAAAACACCTGGAGGACCAAAGGTTGAAAACCACTGCTCTGAAGTGTAAAGTGAATATAAAAAATTGAATCCCTAGACATTGAACTCTGAATCGATTTGGTCCCTTTAAATGTGGCACTCTTGAAAAAGGTAGAGCCTGCAGAACAACCACCAACACAGGTAAATTTGTAGTGAAACAGGGACCTGGAGAGTTATATCTGGAGATATATTTTCCAAATTTAAAAAAAACCGAAAATTTTCTTCCTCTAGAAGCAAACTATAGCGCCAGCAGCCACAGTAGATTCCATATACTTACACAACAGCATGCTGTGACGGTAATTTGAATCGTGTTTCTTCCCGGCTGACAGACGTGTTTTAGGTGCAAGGGTTTATGCGATGTCTTGTTGTCGCCACGTTCAATGGTAAGTGGAGTTGCGTTGACGCTGACCTGGACTGATGCTGGCCAGTTGGTGTTCATCTGTCTGTCTTCATGGTGGTAGCACTTGAATTGAAGTTCCAAGTCTGACCTGTCATGTAAGGCAGATACTTGGGTTGGCACAGGCAGCTGCTTGTTTATTTGTTTTTCACAACTACATATATATGCTATTTCCTCCAATGTTCTGTATACCAAGTATTCACATTTTCTTGGTCCCTTAAACTTTGCTTTGTGCAACATCTCTCAGCTTTTTCAGTGACATCAATCTTGCTTGCATTTATGTAAAGGAGCTTGTAATATATCTATTAATAGTTCCATGTACCTGAAAATCTGAGTGTGCTAACAATGTCAATATATTACAGTTCCACGTGACTTTTTATATGGGCAACCTTAAAGCAGTTTACACAATAATAGGTTTCAATGTAACTAGAATAAGTCAAGAGTGAAGGGGAAAAGTGTAGTCAGGAAATTCTCAAAAGTTAGAGGTTAAAATAAGAACATAAAATATGTTAACCTAAACAAATTGAGAGTTCTAGAAATCCTCTGCCCACTTGAGTTTGCTTATCAGACATTAGAGCAATGAGAACAGATCCATAGTGAACACTGCAGCAAGAGAAGTTCTAGGCACATAAAGGTCTTGGGGCCCAGGCCCATAAGACATGAAGATGAAAAAGGTGCACAAGAACTGTCTGAAAATTGGCATTTCTTTATTGAAGTGGAGTTTGACTAAATTCATTAAAATTGATAGCTTTTGCACCACAACTTTAAACGAGCAAAATCCAAATCAACACAATTTTCAAAATTCTGGATCCTGTTCCAAATTTACTGCAGCCATGATCAATTAAGTTCTCCATTCATCAGTCATCATTACATCAATACATTACACTTACAATAATATAAAGTGGTGCACAATTGTATTGGTCATGAGGGTCCAGATACTGGATTGATGGTGAGCGGAGTGGTAGAAGAGCCCAATGGAGCGTAAGGGGGAGGTTAAGAAAGAGTAGAGGTGGATCCAGAAGCAGAGATATATAGGCAAGTCCAGGTTTTGATTGGGATCAGAGACAGAGAGACAGGAAGATACATCAACATCAAGAGGAACCACACCTCGCATATAAGAATGAGTCTGGAAAAGTACCTCCTGTCTAGACTGTATAACATTTGAGGAATATTTCTCCCTGTCCATTCCTCCACCTCTCTTTTTCCCTCCCTGAAGCGAATTTGCTCACTCTGGCAATCAGGGAAGGCAAAAAGTGATGAAGGAGAAGTGGAGGAAAGGTGACCTCAGATAAGAAAAAGAAATGGAGCACACCTTCTATTTTAATTTAGAGTCAAGTGTGTCTGAAGTATCTAAAGGTAAAGGTAAAGGTTTCCCCTGACGTTAAGTCCAGTCATGTCTGACTCTGGGGGTTGGTGCTCATCTCCATTTCTGAGCCGAAGAGCCAGCATTGTCCGTAGACAAGGTCATGTGGCCGGCATGACTGCATGGAGCGCTGTTACCTTCCCGCCGGAGCGATACCTATTGATCTACTCACATTTACATGTTTTCGAACTGCTAGGTTGGCAGAAGCTGGAGCTAACAGTGGGTGCTCACTCCGCTCCCGGGATTTGAACCTGGGACCTTTCGGTCTGCAAGTTCAACAGCTCAGCGCTTTAGCACACTTCGCCACCGGGGCTCCCTGAAGTATCTAAACTTTGAGAAATAATAGTGGGCAAAAAGAGGGCAAAATCACGCTCAAAAGAGGCTGCCTGTTGCATTTTTACATGAATACAACTTCCAGAGCCCAGGTTGTAAATACCATGCAATGTACACCTAGGACCATAGGGAAGGCAACCAGATATTCTCCAGATGTTTTGGCAACTCCCATAATCCCTTCAAATAACTGCCAAAAATGCATATACAGTCTTATTAATGGAAAAACCAGTATGACTCTCATATCCATGGGACTGATATCTATGGTTTCAGACATCCATTTCCAACAAAGTATGGCCTCCCTAGGCATTTTCTTAGTTGTTCAGCACAACACTATAGTATTCCTGGGCTGGAAGTCTTTCACTTCAAAGGGTTTGCTATTGTCCGTGGTTTCACATATCCTTGCAAAGTTTGGGAATGAATGTATCCCC
The DNA here is from genome assembly GCF_035594765.1 of Anolis carolinensis. Classification (NCBI taxonomy): domain Eukaryota; kingdom Metazoa; phylum Chordata; class Lepidosauria; order Squamata; family Anolidae; genus Anolis; species Anolis carolinensis. The sequence goes on from NC_085843.1 coordinate 179,512,355, forward strand.
AATAGAAATGGGGGTTGTACTGTATTTCCTCAGGCACATGGAAACACGTCTAATTTAAACAAGCAATAAATAAATGACATCACATCTGCTCTTATTTAAGGATTCAAAGGAGGGAGACGTTTAATTCCCACCTTTGTCATTATTGATCAATTTACAATGAAGTTGAAAACAAATATCACAATAAGGTATCACTCCCTGGATTATCACATTGACTTTATTTTTTATGTTTTAAATCTGTAAAATGTTTGGAGTTTGCTTTATTTAGTATACTCGAAAGGTGAAAGGTATGTCAGATGCAGCAAATATGAGAGCTGTTTATAAGACAAGATTTCTTTGACCACAAAACTTTCTGAAAGATTTTTAAAGATCCAAGAATAGAACTTGTTAGAAAAAGTCATGTGCAAAGAGCACTTTGCAGTTCATTTCTCAACACAGCTTAGGTCGTTTGCAGACTAATTAGGAAAGTACTCTGAAAAGTGCCAATTAACTTATAAACAACCTAAGTTGTGATGCATATGATTTTATCTTGCTTGAACAAAACATCTTATAGCTGGCAGATCAAAGTTCAAAGAAGAAATGAAGAATATATATGTGCAGGGCTCTTTTTTTTTTTACCTATTGTTCCCACTGACACCATTTCTCAAATATGATCATTAAATCCTGCTAATTTATTTCTAATGACTGGCCCTGATTTCTTTCTGCTGTATTATACACTGCATGTTTCCCCTTCCTTTAACATATGGAAAGTATATATTTAAAACACTTTTGTGCAACAGGGTTGTTGTATGTATTCCGGGCTGTATGGCCATGTTCTAGAAGTATTCTCTCCTGATGTTTCGCCCATATCTATGGCAGGCATCCTCAGAGGTTGTGAGGCATGTCTGGGCGCTACTTTTGGTGGTCCCTATGTAGACTTGTCCACAGCTGCATGGACTCCTGCAGAGGAGAGAGGATCCCTCTTGTCTTTTGCTGACCGTAGCATTTGTTGTGCTTGTTCTGCAAGCCTATTTATGATAGCAACGAGGTCAGTTTGTGAAATTTGAGAATATTAGAAATGCACATGGAACAATTTTGTTTTTCAGAGTTATTGCTTCAATCTGCCTTGCTCTGTCCCCACTCTTAAAAATACAAAAGAAGTAAAAAAAATTGAAATGCCTACTGCTGATGTGGAATCAAAGCAGTCAAGAACCACTAGTATTTGCTAGCTGTTTTCACAAGTAGAGCATTAACAATCATATTTGAGAAATGATGAATTGGTTCATTTTATATAAGCAAATCTCTTAGCTTAATCAGCATGTCTGGATGTCATAGGCCATGCTGCTCCCCTTCCTGATCATCAATTTATTGGCACATCTGTAAAGTGACTGGATGTTTTTGCATACAATTTCACTTAACCACAATTTATCATGTCAGTCAAATCCTAAATTGTGTTTAACGGTTTGCTTTAAAAACACACAGATTTAAGCTGGTTTGCTTCAAATAAACACTAGTTATCATTAATCTAAATCTGCTGGGCTTGATCTGGGGACAAGCTATGGTCTACTAAAACTGAACAACTTCTGATCTCTAAGCGATTGCTTCTTAAACTGTGAGCCCCGACCTCAAATGGGGTCCCCTTAACTCAATGTTGGGCCATGAAAAGAAATCCCCAAAGTAAAAGGTTTCAAGATGCCACTCATTTACACAAATTTGTCAGCAACAACATATAATACAGTGGGGGAGGGGCACAGTGGGGCAGCGGGTTAAACTGCTAAGCCACAGAATTTGCTGACCAGAAAGTAAGCAGTTTGAATCTGCAGGACAGGGTGAGCAGGAAGGTAACAGCGCTCTATGCAGTCATGATGGCATGACTTGGAAGCATCTACAGATAACGCTGGCTTTTGGCACCCCCCCCCCCCCCCCCAAGAGTCGGACTCTACTAGATTTAGTGTCAAAGGGAAACCTTTACTTTACTATAGTACAGTGAACTCCACAGAAATTGCTTAAACTACTTCATTTAAAAAAGAAAATCAGCCTGTTTAGCAAGCCTTGCAAATGCTGATTTATTATCAGTAAATGTTTGATTTGTATTTTATATACCTATATTTCTGGGGTCATTTAAAAATTTCTCAGACAGAAAGTGGTTGTGAGTAGAAATGGTTTAAGAAGTCCTGCTCTAGGCTTCATTGAGTGAGGAAGAAACAGAGTGTATGAATTTGCAGGGAGACGGGACCTGTTCTGTCATCTTGAGCTATGAATTAATGTGATATCTGAACAAAGCCACTGCCTCCGATATTAGATATTGTTTCAATATAGACATTAAATGATCAAAATGCTTATATTTAGATGGCTTTATATTCACACTACTCCTAAACAAATAAGCATAAACGTACATGAAAGTCTACTTCAACCAGTGGTTTTGTATTTTTGTTGCAACTAATCCTTAACCAAGATTAATGCATTGATATGTAATGTTTAAAGAAAACAAAACATGATTTATGTATTATGTCTATATAAATACATTATGTCTGCATCTTCTATTTCTAGTAAAGCCTAAAAGCGACAAAAATCAATCTCTGATAAAGGGGGAAAATCATGCTGTTTTCATAGAAGTATTCTCATAAATACCATATGTTTAAAACAAATTCTTGAAGGTGTGTTATGTTGAAGTATTTAAAATTAATTTAAACACAAGTCTACAGCTTTAATGTTCTCAGAATAGTCAAGCTGTTTTCTTTCACATGACAAGCATTAAAAAACAGCCCCATGCTTCAGTGCAGCTGTATAAATCTACAGAATGATTCTGCACAATCCCAACAGTGCTTACTTATTGACATAAGTCAGCAAATAACTACACCACCTCCCTGTACTGGGGTTACTCCAAGATCATGAAAGGCAACTAGCTAAAGGATCTCAAATATAGAGCATTAACCTTTGGACGTGACCTACTGAAAATTATTTATTTCAAATTAAAGGAGACAGGGATTAATTAATCAATTGATGTCCAAAGTGTGGTGGCTAAATCTTACAACCATGTTCCATTTCGTATGGAGAAATAAAATAATCTACCTTTTAATTATGATTAAGGTAGAGCATAGAATACAGTTTTTTTTAAAAAAAATATTGCATTTACATGTTAAAGCCATTCATAACTGAACAGTGGTAGAATGATGCTCTGAATTCCAGAATATCATCTTGTCATTACTCTGCTATGCATGACTGAAAGGGTAATGGAACATCATCTCACATCATCTTTTGTTCAGGTAGAACAAAAACTTATTTTCAGTTGATGCCAAGCAAAGCATGAAGCCTACACAGAGCAGAGTTCTCTCTGAACCGGTTTTGACTCAGTCATGGAGTGAAAGCGGGAAGCACTTGAAAATATGGCTTTTGCTCCTTGCTACAAATTCAACTTGCGTTCTGGAGAAAAATAAAAATATCTGTCCAACAGCTTCTACCAGTTCCACAAACAGGCCTGACTCTGTGATGAAAGCAGATTCTACCCACATCTAAACTGACAATTTAGTACCAAGGGCTAGTGTATCAGCTCCTTGTGAGCTAAGTGACGCATGCTGGGCTTATGGTGGCCAAAGCTGCTTAACCCAGCCTTGGACTATTATGTTAACCAAATTCCCAGGATGCTCCAAATTCTCTTCCAGAATCTGGAGCAAACCATGACTTGCGGCATATGCTTGTGCAAAAATTTCGGAAGTTTTGTAAGTCGCATTAAAATTAGTAAAATCTGTACTTCTGCAGTGATATCTGACACATGGGCATGGCCTGCACCTAAAACTTATGAATCAAAACTTACCCAATCCTTTTTCATTTTCATTTTATAATGCTCCTAAAAACAGTTTCATATTCATGGCAAGCAGCCAAAAGGGCTCCTATTCGTCTTTAAATTAAGAGGAAGGAAAGGCAGGGAGAAAGCAGAGTTTGCTGGGAAAGAAAGCACAGAACTCTGGGAAATGTAGTTTGGGAAGGCGAGGAGAATGCAAAAGGCCCTGTCCTAAACTACATTTCCCAGAATTCAGCTCTCACCAGAAAGCCCCAATCTGGAGAGGAAAGAGGTTTGTCTCTCCGTAGCAGCAGCCAGCCAGAGTTCCCTAAAATCAGTAGACATATGAATATTTCTGAAAGTTGGGCGGAATGATCCCTTGTTATCTTGTATCTTTTATAGAAAATATAAGGAGATAGTTCTTGTAGTTTTTTAAATAAAATGTTGTTTATAAAAACTTTGAAAATTCCCCAAAAATCCTTGGATAAGTGAAATGTTCTGAAACTTGAAGTCTCCCCAATTATAGTAATTACTAGCTGTGCCCAGCCACGCGTTGCTGTGGCGAAGTCTGGTGGTATGGGAAATAAAGTATTGAGGAATTGGTGGTAGTTAAGGTAAAGGGTAAACGTTTTTCCCTGACATTAAGTTCAGTCATGTCTGACTCAGGGGGTTGGTGCTCATCTCCATTTCTAAGCCGAAGAGCCGCCGTTGTCCGTAGACTCCTCCAAGGTCATGTGGGATGACTGCATGGAGCGCCGTTACCTTCCCGCCGGAGCAGTACTTATTGATGCACTCACATTTGCATGTTTTTGAACTTCTGGGTTGGCAGAAGCTGAGGCTAACAGTGGGGGCTCATTCTGGTCCCCCAATTCAAACCTGCGGCCTTTTGGTCCAGAAGTTGTCTACTACAGACCTCCGAGTCAGGATGAAGGACTTGATGAAGCCTTCTGTCAACAGCTGACCAAACAGGCACAAAGAAGAGATATAGTAGTCATGGGCGATTTCCATTATCCCGATATCTGCTGGAAAACAAACTCAGCCAAGAGTACAAAGTCCAACAAATTCCTCACTTGCCTTGCAGATAATTTTATGGTCCAGAAGGTAGAAGAGGCAACAAGGGGATCAGCAACTCTTGATCTAATCTTAACAAATGTGGAAGACCTGATCAATACAGTTGAAGTGGTTGGATCCTTAGGGGCAAGTGACCATGTGCTCCTGCAGTTTGCAATACAAAGGAATGCTGAAACTAAGACAAGTCAAACACGCATTCTGGACTTTAAGAGAGCTGACTTCCAAAAAATGAAGGAATTACTGAGCGGCATTCCATGGACGCCGATATTAAAAAACAAGGGAGTTAAGGATGGATGGGAGTTTTTCAAAAGTGAAATACTCAAGGCGCAAATGCAAACAGTGCCAACAAAGAAGAAAAATAAGACAAGTGCAAAGAAGCCAGAATGGATGTCCAAAGAACTTCTAACTGAGCTAAAGCTCAAAAATGACATGCACAAGAAGTGGAAAAGGGGAGAAATCACCAAAGAAGAATTCAAACGTATAGCCAACTCCTGTAGGGAAAAGGTTCGCAAGGCTAAAGCGCAAAATGACCTCAGGCTTGCCAGGGACATAAAAAACAACAAAAAAGGCTTTTTTGCTTACGTTGGTAGAAAAAGGAAGAAAAAGGAGGCGATAGGGCCATTGCAAGGAGAAGATGGGGTGATGGCGACAGGGGACAGGGAAAAGGCAGAACTACTTAATGCCTTCTTTGCCTCGGTCTTCTCAGAAAAAGAAAGCCATCTTCAACCTCAGCAACACGGAATGGACGAAGGATTGGGGGAAATCCAACCCCAAATAGGGAAACAAGTTGTCCAGGAACACTTGGGCTCTCTAAACGAATTCAAGTCCCCAGGGCCAGATCAGCTACACCCAAGAGTACTGAAGGAACTAGCGGAAGTTATTTCAGAACCACTGGCAATTATCTTCGAGAGTTCTTGGAGAACGGGAGAAGTCCCAGCAGATTGGAGGAGGGCGAATGTGGTCCCTATCTTCAAGAAGGGAAAAAAGAACGACCCAAACAATTACCGTCCGGTCAGCCTCACATCAATACCAGGCAAAATTCTGGAAAAGATCATTAAGGAAGTGGTCTGCGAACACTTAGAAACAAATGCGGTCATTGCTAATAGTCAACACGGATTTACCAAAAACAAGTCATGCCAGACTAATCTGATCTCTTTTTTCGATAGAGTTACGAGTTGGGTCGATACAGGGAATGCTGTGGATGTAGCGTACCTGGATTTCAGTAAGGCCTTCGACAAAGTCCCCCACGACCTTCTGGCAAACAAACTAGTAAAATGTGGGCTAGACAAAACTACGGTTAGGTGGATCTGTAATTGGCTAAGCGAACGAACCCAAAGGGTGCTCACCAATGCGTCGTCTTCATCATGGAAAGAAGTGACAAGTGGAGTGCCGCAGGGCTCCGTCCTGGGCCCGGTTCTGTTCAACATCTTTATTAACGACTTAGACGAAGGGTTAGAAGGCACGATCATCAAGTTTGCAGACGACACAAAACTGGGAGGGATAGCTAACACTCCAGAAGACAGGAGCAGAATTCAAAACGATCTTGACAGACTAGAGAGATGGGCCAAAACTAACAAAATGAAGTTCAACAGGGACAAATGCAAGATACTTCACTTCGGCAGAAAAAATGGAAATCAAAGATACAGAATGGGGGACGCCTGGCTTGACAGCAGTGTGTGCGAAAAAGACCTTGGAGTCCTCGTGGACAACAAGTTAAACATGAGCCAACAATGTGATGCGGCTGCTAAAAAAGCCAATGGGATTCTGGCCTGCATCAATAGGGGAATAGCGTCTAGATCCAGGGAAGTTATGCTCCCCCTCTATTCTGCCTTGGTCAGACCACACCTGGAATACTGTGTCCAATTTTGGGCACCACAGTTGAAGGGAGATGTTGACAAGCTGGAAAGTGTCCAGAGGAGGGCGACTAAAATGATTAAGGGTCTGGAGAACAAGCCCTATGAGGAGCGGCTTAAAGAGCTGGGCATGTTTAGCCTGCAGAAGAGAAGGCTGAGAGGAGACATGATAGCCATGTACAAATATGTGAAGGGAAGTCATAGGGAAGAGGGAGCAAGCTTGTTTTCTGCTGCCCTGCAGACTAGGACACGGAACAATGGCCTCAAACTACAGGAAAGGAGATTCCACCTGAACATCAGGAAGAACTTCCTCACTGTGAGAGCTGTTCGACAGTGGAACTCTCTCCCCCAGACTGTGGTGGAGGCTCCTTCTTTGGAGGCTTTTAAGCAGAGGCTGGATGGCCATCTGTCGGGGGTGCTTTGAATGCGATTTCCTGCTTCTTAGCGGGGGGTTGGACTAGATGGCCCATGAGGTCTCTTCCAACTCTACTATTCTATGATTCTATGATTCTAAGTTCAGCAGCTCAGTGCTTTAACACGCTGCGCCATCAGGGGATATTATTTCCTAAAGGTTGTGAATATACAATATTTCTGATTGTTTTGGTTTTTTGTCTGTTGGAGGCAGGTATGAATGCTGCAATTAGGGAAAATGATTAGGATGTAATGGCCTTGTAGCTTTAAAGCCTGGCTGTTTACTCCGAGTGAATTTTTTGTTGGGAGGTGTTAGCTGGCCCTGATTGTTTTCTGTCTGGAATTCCCTTGTTTTCAGAGTGGTGTTCTTTGCGATATTTTATGTGCTTCTACTGTCTGTGGCCCTGAGAAAACAGAGGATTTGCCAGACTTTGATGATGGGAATACTTTGTTGGGAGGTGTTAGCTGGCCCTGATTGTTTCCTGTGTGGAATTCCCCTGTTTTCAGAGTGTTGTTCTTTATTTAGTGTTCTGATTTTAGAGATTGTATTGTTCTGTTTTATTATACCACATTAATTTTTATATATTCTGATTTTAGTGTTTTTGAATACTTGGAGCCAGATTGTATTCATTTTCACGGTTGACCGCAACACAATAATAATAATAATAATAATAATAATAATAATAATAATGATAGTAATAATAATGACTTTGGTAATACACAGTGCTTCACTCCCTTCTCAGCTTCCTTTCTGGAAGAATCCTTTCTTGGGAGGTGTTAGCTGGCCCTGATTGTCTCCTTTGTGGAATTTCCAATTTCCCTGCTTTCAGACTGTTGGTCTTTATTTACTGTCCTGGTTTTAGAGATTATATTGTTCTGCATTATTCTATCCCAGTAATTATTTCATATTAAAGTAGAATCTCACTTATCCAACATTCACTTATACAATGTTCTGGATTATCCAATGCAGCCTGCCTTTTCATAATCAATGTTTTTGTAGTCAGTGTTTTAAATTCATTGTGATATTTTAGTGGTAAATTTGTAAATACAGTACAGTAGAGTCTCACTTATCCAACATAAACGGGACGGCAGAATGTTGGGTAATAAGGAGGCATTAAGGAAAAGCCTCTTAAACATCTAATTAGGTTATGATTTTACAAATGAAGCACCAAAACATGTTAGACAACAAATTTGGCAGAAAAAGTAGTTCAATATGCAGTAATGCAATGTAGTAATTACTGTATTTATGAATTTAGCACCAAAATATCACGATATATTGAAAACATTGATTACATACATGCGTTGGATAATCCAGAACGTTGGATAAGTGAGACTCTACTGTAATTACTACATAGCATTACTGCACATGGAACTACTTTTTCTGTCAAATTTGTTGTATAATATGGTGTTTTGGTGCTTAATTTGTATATCAGTTACCTAATTTGATGTTTAATCGGCTTTTCCTGAATCCCTTCTTATTATCCAACATATTCACTTATCCTGCCAGCCTGTTTATGTTGGATAAGTGAGAGTCTACTGTATATTGATAATCTTATATTATCTGCTTAGAACTGGATTATATGAGGCCCCTTCTTCACAGCTAAAATGCACACTGAAGTGGATTATATGGTAGTATGGAGTCAAGATAATCCAGTGCAAAGCAGATAATATAAGATTATAAATGGGTTATATAGCTGTGTGGAAGGGCCTTGAGCCTACACTGCCATATAATCCAGTGCAAATTAGATAATCTGTGGAAGAAGCCTAAGTGAGGCCTAAATCTGCCTGTCCCCTAGCTGAACCCTGGCTGTCCCTTGGTTGAATTGGTTGCTAGGAGACAAAGTGGGCAGAGATTGGCCCTCTAAACTGGCAGCAATTGGATAAAAACAATTATTGCTCTCTCTCTAATTAGGACTTTATTTTTCTTTTCTTTTTGTTGTATCAACCTAGAGGCGTGGATGATAGGTTGTGTTGTCAAATTTCAAGGCTGGGGGGCCTGTAGTTTTGTTGTTTTGTGGGTCGCTGTGATGCCATCACTCATTTATATATATATATAGATTGTCGGGAAATGATTATATCTTTATACAAGTGCCTATGAGTACCTCCGGTAGCGAAGTGTGTTAAAGCGCTGAGCTACTGAAGTTGTGAACCAAAAGGTCACAGGTTCAAATCTGGGGAGCGGAGTGAGCTCCCGCTGTTAGCCCCAGCTTCTGCCAAACCAGCAGTTCGAAAACATGCAAATGTAAGTAGATCAATAGGTACCGCTCCGGCGGGAAGGTAACGGCGCTCCATGCAGTCATGCCAGCCACATGACCTTGGAGGTGTCTACGGACAACGCCGGCTCTTCGGCTCAGAAATGGAGATGAGCACCAACCCCCAGAGTCGAATATGACTGGACTTAATGTCAGGGGAAACCTTTACCTTTACCTATGAGTGCCAAATGGATTTCTTCAGAAGATGCCTACGGGATGGTGTACAGATCTATAATTGTCATCCATGCTTTTTTGTTTACTAGATATCACACAGTGTGGTATGTGTAGACACAGCAAACCTGCCTGCCACATAAAGGTCAGAGCTTCTCCGAGACATTCACAGTCCTATTACTTAGATTATTGAGCTCTGAATCTAAATTACTGTCCAATATAGGACTGTTTAAGTATTTGTTTATTTCACAGTTCATGTGCACTAACTCCATGTGAGGAGTTAAAGAGAGATCACTAGCAATCTTCTGTTGTCTGTTTTCTCACGCAAAGAGTGGTAGCCAAATGAGAGGGACATTATTTGACTAATTGGTCTAGATTTTGAACCTCTGGCCATACGTCCCAAGCCAAAATTCAATATGGTCAATCCCTACAGCCAACCAAAAAAAAGGGCATCCTGTCCACCATTTTGTTCACAACCCTGCAGGTTCTTTCACAAGCCTACCTCCACATTAGCGTCTGATGGACGGTGGGCCGTAGGTGAAAGACGTGGTTGCTGACTGCCAAGTTGTGCTCCAGCCGGAAGGGCTCTAATACAACTCCATCTCTCACAGGGAACGTCAGGCGCAGTTCATCATTATGGTTGGCTGGGATCGAAGAGGGAGAGAAAGCGTGAACTTTCCCTTTAGCATCTGCAGTACGATAACAACACATATATTTATCCAAGCCACATGGCTCAATGGCCTTTTGATGGCTTGATTTTGTGGACTAATCTGGCTTTACTCTTTCCACCTTCTCCAGTCCATGGGATGAAATCAGGTTGCTCATGACTCCTTCTGCCACATTTATGATTTAATGCCCAGCTTATGAGGAACTAGCGTAGGCAGATTTGGCCTGGCTAAGTTTATACAATATGCCCAGCAACAAACATGAACAACCAACATCCCAAGGTTATTTGAATATGAGAGTTCCCAAGGCTGGGGGATGTCCTGCACTGAAATAGCCTATAGGAGCTCCTGAAGTGTTCTCCTACACCCCACAATAAAGAGCGTTGCGTGATTAAACATGGATCACACCTCATAGTTTCCTAAAAACAAAACATAGTAACCAAATTCTCTCTATTCCAAATAATGGCAACACTTAGAAGTGGAAAACATCTATCCTCCCTTTCTAAATATCATATGCTGAGGATATGTCTTCCTTGTGAGGCTGCTTCTAGCTGCTTTTATTAAGAAATGTCTTAGTGCAAATCTGCAACTTTTCTGTTGATCAATCTTTGCCTCTGTTTAAGGACCTCCCATTTTGTTCTAGCATTTTGCCCAATAAAGAATTCTCAAAAATTTGAAACCTTTCATGGCATTTTCTAACTTTTCTATCCTAATATAGGTTAGGATGAGAGTGATTCTTTATTTTCTTCCAATTTACATACATTTCATAAAGATATCGGTAATTTTATATATTTATTGGCCTTTAAAGTAAGTCATGAAAAGGTACTAATTAGGATGATATTCACAAAGGATTATTTCCATAACACACAACCATCAGTCAGGAGAAAGCTGTATTACAAAAGATAGATGCTTCAATTGCTACTTACTTGGAGGTGGTGGTAAAGCATTGATATTTGGTTTAATGTCAGGAGGGAATGGAGGTTTGACATCCTGATTTGGGGACAGGTATGGAGGAATATTGCTCCCTGGTGTCATTGGTGGCGTGGGATTTCCTGGAACAGGCGAATGAGGGTAATTTGCCACAGGAACAGGCCTTGATGGCTGTGAAAGAGTGATTGCAACCCAACAAAGGAAAGAGAGAGACAGAAAGAAAAAGTAATTATTGCAGTGTCCTACCTGAAGACTCCAGGTGATGTGAGCAGAACTGAGAAAAATTATATACCCAACAATAACACAAGCCTATATAACTTGTGAGCCCGACCCAGTGTTATCAGTCATTCCTTCTTATATACCTGGTTTTGCTGTCTACTTAGGAATGCTTTAGGCTAGACATTGAGAAAAGATTTAAATCAGTGCTGGGAAACTACATCAGAAGTAGCCTACCACTCGCAAATGATCATCCAAAAGTAATCCGCCTTTCTACTTACAAGCAATCCCTCCCCTTTAGATATGGTATTGTTTTCGCGGAGTGGATTCTGATTTTTGTCAAATTATAAAAGGACAATGAATCAGTAAAACTAGATTTTACACTGTTTGCCACATCCATTCAAATTGCAATGCGATAGAGCTAAGGATTGAGCAATGGCTTTCATCTGTATAATACATGCATTTTGACACATGGTGACTACTGGATCTTAGTATTTGGCAAATATTGCAGAGTATGATAGTCCATACAATTGCAATTTATGACAGTAACTGTTTTTCTGTATTACAATGAAAGCTGGGAGATATACAGATAGTTCAGCTACAGTTATTGAAAAGTCAACCAAATTTTAAAAATACTGAGAAGAGTGTTCTAGTTTAGTAGCTTCAGCTTGATTTGAATGAATATATCCTAACTTTAAGGGTTTGGGGATGGAGGAGACAAACTCTGATAATAAATAAGAGATAGAGATAAATGAAGGGTTGTTCTCACTTTGTAATATTGTCCCATGTTGACTGTTGGAGGTGGATATTGTCCCGTGTTTTGCTGGTTTGGCATTCTTTGTCCAGGGTAGTTGGGAGATGTAAGGGGTCGTGGAGGATTGGGAGCTGGATACTGACCAGGCTGGGATGGAAACTGGCTATTTGGTCCATACTGCTGGTTTCCATAATTTGGCTATTTTGTAAAAGACACACACAAAAATTTAAACTGTTATTTGAATACAATGTTCTAAAATAAACTTCAAATACAGTTCTAAGATTTTTAAATATCAACAGTTTCAAATATTGTGCAGTAATACAATGCTCAAAAGTCATTAAATTCTCTGACAACAATGATTAGTAAGTTCATTCCATGGATCTGGCCCAAGAAGTCAAGGTGGATGGCACAGAAAGTGTGGCATAAATGAAATTTACAAAATGTGACATAATACAGCCAAAGTCCCAATTGTCCCTAAGGGAAAAATATCTTTAATTTTTTCTTACTGAGGTTTATGGCACTTAAAAGTGGTTACATTTGGAATGACACATCCCATAATAAACTACTCCTCACAGGTTTTAGGCATTCAGCTCTTAACCATTACAGCAAGAAAATGAAAAACTAGAGCTCCATCTAAATTGAAACATCTTTGGTGCCAAGCATTTCAAGAGGTTTTTTTAACGCATACATTGCACACCAAGACTAGTTTATATCTTGATGTCTTTTAAACATTCAATGCTGTTGAAAATAGCATTATAATATCCTGCTCTTCAGGCACTACAAGGCTACCAGAAGAGTTGTATGCAGCTCTTGTATTAACACATCTTTCAAGAATTAGAAGGTGCATAGATCATGAGTGGGATTTCTGAAGGCTGCTCACTATCTCCATTACAAAACACACAACATGTACAGCCTGCAACAAAACAGGAGAGCCTTTCACACTACTCACCTCCCCTGGATATGGTCTTTTCATACTTTGCATGGGCAGAGACTGGGGGCGTGGGCCAGGGTAGGCCTGCTGCGGCATCCTTTGGCCATGGTTGAAAGGACTCATTCCAGGCGGTCTGGTCTGGTTCATGCCCATAGGTGGCCCACTCATGTTGGACGGCGTCATGCCTGCTCCCATAGTTGCAGGGTTCATGCTGCCCGGCATGGAGGCAGGGCCACGAGGGCCAGGCTGGTTCATGAACTGGTTGTTGTAAGCTTGAGTCGGACCCATCTGGAAAGAGGAACAAACCTTCAACAGAAGAAAAAAAAAAGAATAAAATGCGACATGCATTTAAAATGGGAAGGGGAGCCAATTTGATGGGAGTCAGAGATATGTCGCATTTTCAAATAAGAAATGTGTTCATTTCCTCCAATTCTCCTTTTAGTATTGTTTGTGATAAAATTTAACTGGCATTCTAAGAGCAACTGAAAAAAACAGGCAATGGTTGAAAATATTCTGAAAGCGATGACACTTCTAGAATCAACTCATAGTTTTCCTGTAACTCCAAGAGGAAACATAGCAGTCTCTATTGTTTATATTAGAAATAAGCTCATTTTGAAATACCACAGAAATAGAGAAAAACTGTGAAAAATAACTGGTATCAATGGATTTCTCAAAAAGTAAATAAAATAAAATACGGAAATGTAAGTTTTTAAAGCTGTGGTCAGTGCAAAGGAATCATGATAACATCTAGAGTTTATATGCAGCAAAGTAAATACTGAACTCTAGTGATCACAAGAACAAAATCCAGAGTACTTCTATGCAAAGGTAGGAGCTAGGGGTGTGTGAATTCATTCTGTTTTTGTTGTGTTTTTATTTCTAATTTCGGGTCTTCCCTTTATACTGTTTTTGGGAAGTTTATGGGAGATTACTGGGGGGGGGGGGGATTTGGATTCATAATTTAGAACCCTGAGTTCTGTTTCTGGAAGAATATTCCCGAAAACAGAAGGGGTGGCACTGAAATTCAAAACGAAATAGAATGAAAACAGAATGGATACTGTGTCATTTCGCACACCCCTAGTAGGAGCTTAGCCCAGGCAGCTATCATTAATGGTTGAGGGGCTGCTATCAGAACACCCCATCCTCCATTAGCCTTTCTGTCATTTCCTTTATCTTCTATCCAAGAATACACCTCCCATTTTGCCATAAAATCCATTTTCAGAAACATCACCAGACCTGAGGAAGTACTAGAGAACAATGAAGACAGACTAATAAACTTGTTAGTAAAGATGAAGCCATCAAGCAATTAAAGAAATCAATGGAAAAAAACACAAAGTCCTGGACCCTGATCAGTCAACCACTATAAAACCATGACTGCCTTTTTAAAGTGTACCCTGCCAAAACAATGAATGAGATTTTGCAAACACAAACAGTTTTTCAAATGGGAAATGCTGCAAAAATAATAGTGATCATCAGTATATAACCTATATCAATTTCACTACCAAATATTACATTTTTATCCACTGCAATAAGGCTTAAACAACTTTACATGTATGCTACATTCATTCAAGCTGAGAATGCCGGCATCCCATTCTGTTTCTCTGTTGCTGCTATAGATGAATGTTTCTTCAGTTACACATTCTAATAAATGGGGGTAAAAGGGTTGATAAATGCATATAAGATTCTTTTAACACTCATGAAAAGCTTCACCTTCACAACTGACCAGGAGACAGTTATGTTTTGCTGCTAACTGTAGTCACAACATACATACCCTTGCCCTTCACATAGCAAACCTGCCCTTTAACTCATTTCATTTGCTTATGTTTGGGGAGTGTTTCTTGAGTATCTGGAAAGGTTTTCAGCAAGTGTAGAGAGCTACACAGGAGAGGGGAAAAGATGAGACTCCTTCATTTGTAAGCTGTTTAATACTACTTTACCTCAAGAGCCAATGCTCAGTATCAAAGGCATCTAAAGTTACAGGGACTATTCCTATGAAGAATTACATATCATCATGTTCTTGGCTTCATTGGTGGGGACTGCATCACCCCCTAGTGGTACCTTGCTGGTGCTTATCAATTAAAAGGCCAGACAACACTTTTATTTATGCATGTATCTGGATCTATAAAAAAAATAAATGCCACTGTTTATCTTATAGCTGACTTGATCCTACTCTAGAATAAAAAACTCAAATGCAAAGATGTGGGACAAGCTGATAGGATGAGATAAATCTTTGAGCCTGTGAAAGCAGAGTTCTAAAGAGCAGAAACTTGGAGCTGCCCATACTTTTTTCCTCATCCTTACTTTATGCACAACATTTATTTCAAAAGCTCATTTTCCAGGACTCTAAAAGATTCTAACATTTGAGACATACCATAGGATGATTGCAATTGACAAGAAAAAAGAGCTTTATACAATGTCCGCCTGTTATCACATTACTGGTGGGGTAAAAGGCAGTGCTGGAATCTATTGCTGAGGTTTTGTTGCATAATCTCAGCCAGAATATATTCATTACATCAACTGCTGAATAATAAGGTAAATGTAGGTAAACCACACTTATTTGGTGGGTTTGCTCTAGCTAGGACTAAAAATAGAATATAGCCCATTTCCCTGCTGAAGAAGGCACATGGTATACTAGGGATGAAGAGAATTATTAGAAAATTTTCAACAACTGTGTTTCTTGAATGTTGGGAAACCCCAATGAGAAGTAAACAGTCACATGATAATCTTTACAGTTAGAGACGCTATTGTGTGCCAATTTTTTGAGCAGAAAAAAAATCCTATGCAGAAAAACAATTTCTGCACAGAAATATTTTATATACAAAAAAGGCTGTCTTATGTACAAAAATTAAAAGTGAAAATTTGTCATAGTATAAGTCCCAAGGTACAACATTTTTTTGTGCTTCAGACAGGCTCTTCTGAGCAGAAAATATTCTGTCCTCTGTGGCAAACCCAAATGCAAGTTACCATGTCATGAACTGCGAATAATCTTTAGGAATTGTGGATTTAAAAAAATTCTCACAGCAGGAAAAAAGTTGCTAATATTATTTGCTGCTTGTTCACGAATAAAATTATCAAAAAATAATGTGGGCATGCTGTCCTTGTCCACTCTGACAAGAAAAGAATAGACTACAAATTTGTACAAAGCAGTAAGCAGAAGCTAAAGAATTCATATTATAAGTTGAGTGAATGCTAGAGACTTCAAATTGTCCACAGTGATTGTGGTGATTTCAAAAATCTGATTTATGATGATCTCATATTCTTCTATTCCTTTTCATTATTTCAGCGCCTACAAATGTTACATCTGTCTGCTTATTTAAAAATGTTACAAAGCAGCAGTGTAGTAACAGGAGACCTTCAAGATGTTGGTTTTGAAACAAGACATCTCTAACTTTGTAAAACAGCAAGATTTCTGCATACATTTTCTCAATTTAAAATTGTAATAAGAAGTGGGTTTCAATTAGCATCTATTTACTTCTTGTTTAAACAGTGTCTTCCAAAATTGAGCTTCGCTTTTGCAACTGTAGACATCACTTCTTCTTTTTTTAAAATAACAAGTTGGAAAAAAGTAGATGCGATGGTATTCTCTTACCGGTCCATACTGATTCATATCCTTGTTCTGTGTTTCTTGGAGGGCTGCAACGGTTGCTGTGGCTGTAGCTGTGGCTGTGGCAGCAGCTGCTGCAACTGCTGCAGCAGCAGCGGCAGCAGCTGGTTGAGTGAAATCGGCAGGCGGCCTGGTATGAGGTGGGATACCCATCCCGGCAGGGTTATTGGGGCCTCCAGGGTAGCTAAGGGAGCAAAATGAAATTAAAGGCGATCAGAGAAGGAAACTCCACCAGAACCTGGGGTAGTATATGCCACTATCTTAAATGATATGAATGCACACAACAACAACAATCCTAATTAACTCTCATCAGCTAAAAGCAGGCCCATACTTCCCACTGAAAGACTGGTACATGTATGTTGGTTAATACTGTTCTTATATATTGTATTGTTCTTTCATTTTTTCCCACTACAAATAAGACATATGCAGTGTGCATAGGAATGCGTTTCATGTTTTTTCAAACTACAGTCTGGTCCCCCAACAGTCTGAGGGACCATGGATTGACCCTCAGATTAAAAAGTTTGGTCCTCCAACACTGCTTTGAAGTCAAATTCCACCCTGGAGGATTTAGATATTCTTAGAGAACACTTCTCTACGTATTTGGAGGAAATAATTGTCCAGTACTTCAAATGCACAACTTCTCCAAATGGTACAGTAGAAAACCATAATATTCCTTTTCTCTGTTTCTACTGTTCTTTTTGCTGTGAACACTCTGAAAGCCAATGTCACAATTGCACAATTGCTCTCTTATCCCACAGGGATTATGACAGGAGACAGATCTAATCAATTTGAAGAGCAAAAGCATTACAAGATTTCTACAATGGGAGAGACAAGGTATGAAATAAACAGGATCCAGACAGAAACTCTGTGTGTGTGTGTGTATATATACACACACACACACACACACACTCAGAGGTTTTCCTTGACCTCACAAGATAGAAACGGCTACGGAGTGGGTATATATCTTAAGTTCAAAAAGATCTAATATTGAAATAGACCAGATTGATCTATTTCTCCTTCTTATGCTGAGAGATTGAGAGTATGAAAAACATTTCAAGGCATTGCGCAAACCCAGTTTCATCCCAGGGTTAATGCTTTACCTGAGCTGGCCAACCAGCAGCATACATACTTTAACATATACTCGGGTATGGAATCCATTATATAAGACACAGTGAAGGATGATAGAATTTAACAAAAAGAGTGAAGGACAAAGTGTTCATGAATCCCCCCCCCCCCCCAAAACACACACACATTATTTAATAGCACAAAAAATCTGGTGCCAAAATGAATTTTTACTGAAAGTGGTTTCCCTTCACCGAACAATAACAAAATTGGAGAACTGCCATCACAAATGTTTGGAAAAAACATCTTCAAAATGCAGCAAATGCTCCTCCTCTTCCAACAAACTCTTCACAAACTCAATTAACTTATGATGTAACACTTTGGATGAACTGTGCTTTCAATGTTTGTTCTATTAATATTATATAATTGCATTATAAAATGATTAGAAAAACCAAGAATGGATCAGACAGATTCATGGAGAAGCGCTACTTCACTGGCTATTAGCTGTGACAGTCAAATGAAGCCTCCAGTTACAGAAGCAGTAGCTGCATTGGCTGAAAACTGCTGCTGTTGCACTGCAAATTAAGATGAATTCATACCGTTAGGCTCTGGATCACATGTGTCAGAACCAAGGCCCACAGGGTGAATCCAGCCTTTCATGTCATTTTATGTGGCCCTCCAGATGCTGAGCTGGGAGAATTCAAAATGGCTATTTGTTTACTGATGGGTCTATGGACCATAATGAATATTACTGCAGTTGTTGATCTGCAACTCCTGTATTCCTCATCATGATTAGAGCTGATGGGAGTTGTGACAGTCATATCTGGAAGGCTGGAGTTTTTTCTGTTTAGTCAGGAGAGTGGGGTTTGAATGTAGATAGAATAATAGAATCATAGAGTTGGAAGCGACCTCATGGGCCATCAAGTCCAACCCCCTGCCAAGAAGCAGGAAGTTGCATTCAAAGATACAAGGCTTGTAGACATAATGTTTGGCTTGAAAATGTTCTTTGACCTTTTCCCAACCTCAAAGCCACAAGTGCTGTTGAGTTCCAATTCCCCGCCCGCATGGGGGATCATCAAAAGTGATGGGAGCTGTCGTTCACTAACACCTGGAGACCAAAACTGGGTAAAAACTAAAGAGCACTAATCACCATGTAAATAAATTACAGTTGGCCCTCTGGAACCATGGATTATTTGTCCATGAATTCAGTGGCCCTTTCAAGGCAACCATAAGGCTGATCTGGACCTTGAGGAAAATTAGTTTGCCATCTCTGGATGCTAATGGCAAATCATAAGAGAACATCCATATCATTATATTTTCATTATTTCCTTCCCAAAAGGGTCTGGCTGACCACTATTGGAAAAAGAATTCTAGGCAGAGTCTTGATGTGGATCCATCAGGGCAGTTGTTGCTTACATGTACTGCCAGTAAGAGGCAGTGTGCCATACACATCTCAGAATGGTGTGTGGTTCAAATATAATCTTAGACAACACCTTGCCTTTTAAATCACTATTGTTTAAAATATGTTGACTAAATGCATCCAACTAAATGCATCAACAAGATGAGAAGGGCAATTATTGTTCCACATGTACCAGACTCACCTTCCCCCGAAGCCTCCACTCCCTGGATAGTTGGGCCGTCCATACATGCCTTGCTGCATATATGGCTGATTGGAGCCAGCTTTGGCTGAGAACTGCTGCTGTTGCCCAGCAAACTGAGGTGAATTCATGCCAGGATTACTGGTTGTCATCCCAGAAGCCATGGGATTTCCTGCTGGATTCATAGGATTGTTAGCATTAGCCATGGGATTTCCTAGAACCTGGGGAGCAGAGAAGGAGAAAAATAGTAAATGTTGATACAACCATGGCTTCAAGAAATTGTTCACTTTATTATTGAGAGTGAAGAGAGAACAGAGGAAAAAATAATGGGGGATACTTGACAACTTAAGAAAGGTGTGGAAGGTGGGGAGAAATTTTTGAATAGTGTTGCTACCTTACTACCTTGCCGTATATCTGGAACAATGGTAGACAGTAACCACGTATTTCTACCAGCAGTTGCTACAGGTGAGGTCATAATAGAAGCAAATGGAATCGTGAAGCACAGAAAAGAATTCTGAACTGTCTAAGGAAGTTGACAGTTTAACATCAATTCCATTACAGGATCCAAAAAATTGTGGAAGGTCATATGCTTTGTCTGCAGAGGCCAAAAAGCTCAATTCACTGGAAAATCCAAGTCAAGCATCTTAAGGGGGTACGTGTGTGCATGATATGTGTACACATGTACACACTGCTGTTAGAGTGGATAATACTAGACAGGATAGACCAGTATCTATACCTGTACAAGGCAGATCTGTATGTTCATAATCTTTGTAGTTTGCTCTAATATCTCAAGGATGTGCCTACTCAATAGTCTGAGAACAGGGGTGGACAGCCACAGCCAATCTGGAAAGCCAATTTTCTGGCTCTGGTAGCCTCCAGAGACTGCATGAACTGCCAAAAATTCAAACAAAAAGAAAACAATGGGAAATGGCTGGAGTTTCTGGTCTTTTAAAATGTTTTTATTGGAGTGAGGAAGGGGGGCTACAATAGATTTAAAAAGTGAATAGTCAGTCCTGGAGACTGGATAGGAAAGTCACCTTTTTTATCCCAAAAAAGGATAGTCCAGGGAATCTGGAGAGGTTGAAGTTTACAAAACAGCCTGGAGTGACCTGCACGCAGTCCCAGAGCTATACTCTCCCAAACCCATCTTAGATTGTAAGCTACTTGTATGTTTTCCATAGTAGTTCATAGAATACAGGTATGTTAAATTCAGTTTTTGGTGGTCCATCAATATATTTTACAGGGTTGTTGTATGTCTTTCGGGCTGTGTGGCCATGTTCCAGAAGCATTCTCTCCTGACGTTTCGCCCACATCTATGGCAGGCATCCTCAGAGGTTGTGAGGTATGGATAAACTAAGTCAGGAAAGGAAAGAATATATATCTGTGTAGAGTCCAAGGTGTGGCAAGAGTTCTTTGTCACTGGGAGCCAGCATTAATGTTTCAGTTAATCACCCTAATTGGCACTGGAAATGTTTTGTCCCTTGCCTGGGGGCATCCTTTGTTCAGTCAAGTCCTCATTGTGTTGGTTCCCATCTACTGTTTTGATTTTGGAGTTTTGTAATACTGGTAGCCAGATTTTGTTCATTTTCATGGTTTCTTCCTTTCTGTTGAAGTTGTCCACATGCTTGTGGATTTCAATGGCTTCTCTGTGTAGTCTGACATGATAGTTGTTAGAATGGTCCAGCATTTTTGTGTTCTCAAATAGTATTCTGTGTCCAGGCTGGTTCATCAAATGCTCTGCTATGGCTGATTTCTCTGGTTGAATTAGTCTGCAGTGCCTTTCATGTTCTTTGACTCTTGTTTGGGCGCTGCGTTTGGTGGTCCCTATGTAGACTTGTCCACAGCTGCATGGTATCCGGTAGACTCCTGCAGAAGAGAGAGGATCCCTCTTGTCCTTCGCTGACCGTAGCATTTGTTGGATTTTCTTCGTGGGTCTGTAGATAGTTTGTAGGTTGTGCTTCTTCATCAGCTTCCCTATGCGGTCAGTAGTTCCCTTGATGTATGGTAAGAACACCTTTCCTCTGGGTGGATCTTTGTCTTGACTCTCATGGCTTGTTCTTGGCCTTGCAGCTCTTCTGATGTCTGTGGTGGAGTATCCATTGGCCTGTAGAGCCCAGTTTAGGTGGTTGAGTTCACCTTGGAGGAGGTGAGGTTCGCAGATTCTTTGTGCACGGTCTGTCAGGGCTTTGATTGTGCTCCTTTTTTTGACTTGGGTGATGGTTGGAGTTTTTATGAAGGTATCTATCTGTATGTGTAGGTTTTCTGTAAACTGTGTGGCCCAATTGTTGATTGGGTTTGCGGATGACCAGAACATCTAGAAATGGCAGTTTTCCTTCATAAAAACTCCAACCATCACCCAAGTCAAAAAAGGAGCACAATCAAAGCCCTGACAGACCGTGCACAAAGAATCTGCGAACCTCACCTCCTCCAAGGTGAACTCAACCACCTAAACTGGGCTCTACAGGCCAATGGATACTCCACCACAGACATCAGAAGAGCTGCAAGGCCAAGAACAAGCCATGAGAGTCAAGACAAAGATCCACCCAGAGGAAAGGTGTTCTTACCATACATCAAGGGAACTACTGACCGCATAGGGAAGCTGATGAAGAAGCACAACCTACAAACTATCTACAGACCCACGAAGAAAATCCAACAAATGCTACGGTCAGCGAAGGACAAGAGGGATCCTCTCTCTTCTGCAGGAGTCTACCGGATACCATGCAGCTGTGGACAAGTCTACATAGGGACCACCAAACGCAGCGCCCAAACAAGAGTCAAAGAACATGAAAGGCACTGCAGACTAATTCAACCAGAGAAATCAGCCATAGCAGAGCATTTGATGAACCAGCCTGGACACAGAATACTATTTGAGAACACAAAAATGCTGGACCATTCTAACAACTATCATGTCAGACTACACAGAGAAGCCATTGAAATCCACAAGCATGTGGACAACTTCAACAGAAAGGAAGAAACCATGAAAATGAACAAAATCTGGCTACCAGTATTACAAAACTCCAAAATCAAAACAGTAGATGGGAACCAACACAATGAGGACTTGACTGAACAAAGGATGCCCCCAGGCAAGGGACAAAACATTTCCAGTGCCAATTAGGGTGATTAACTGAAACATTAATGCTGGCTCCCAGTGACAAAGAACTCTTGCCACACCTTGGACTCTACACAGATATATATTCTTTCCTTTCCTGACTTAGTTTATCCATACCTCACAACCTCTGAGGATGCCTGCCATAGATGTGGGCGAAACGTCAGGAGAGAATGCTTCTGGAACATGGCCACACAGCCCGAAAGACATACAACAACCCTGTGATTCTGGCCATGAAAGCCTTCAACAACACAATATATTTTACGTTTACAAAGAAAACTGCATGCTCAGGATTTCTTAAGAGTTACGGAGAATGGACTCTTGATTCAGAGTGTAAGAACAATCTTTTGGAATTTGATGAAGAACATCTAAGCTTGAGAAGGTTCTAGATCAGGCCTGCCCAACCTGCGGAACTCCAGTCATTTTGGCTTCCAAATCCCAGAATTCCTAGCCATTGAACAAGCTGACCACAGCCTCTGGGATTTGGAGGCCAAAACAGCTGGAGGGCCACAGGTTGTGTAGGCCTGTCCAAATGGTCCACTTGAAACTTGCCAGTTGTAGCACACTGACAGTCTATCTGCTGTGTAATCCTTCACTCTACTGCCATATATCTACTGTTCCTACCCTTTGGGACCCCAGTCTTTTTTTATTTGTAGCAGGAGATGTAGTAGTTCTTTCAAATATAACTTGGAAATGAAACATGTTATCAAGGAAAGGACCCAAAAATTAAGCTTACCTGGCTCTGGGAAGTATTAGTCACACCCCATACTGTAGTGACCACTGATAAGGAGCCTGGGGGCTGATTGGTGTTTTGCTGCCAAGGAACAGAATCATAAGAGAAAGACCCATCACTGCAACAAAAAATAGGGCAGGGGAAGAGACACACACATGAAGATCAAGTCATACTTTAATATTCAAATGAATGGTGGGACTGGATAAGAAGAGCAATCTTTTAATTTTTAAGTGAGTTCATTCCCCCCAACCAACACACTAGCTTGGTGAACTGCCTGACAGTGATAACATTTACAAAGTTAATCATTTCTGTTTAGTTGCAAGGAGAACAATTGCTTTTGCATCAGTGAAAGTAAGAAATACATTTGGCAGTGACGCTAAGCACAAATGCATATGACAATGATTATGGAAGTGAATGGCAGTGAAATTAGTTGAAGCGTGAAGAGTTTCACTTTTGCAACCTCCAGAAGTGGCAAAAGGCAATACATTCTTGGAAGTGGATTTCTAGCAACTAATGCAACTCAGGGAGCAAAGTTGATGCTTGGATACGTTTGCTCTGCCAATGTCATTTATTTTTAAGCTCTTGAGCTATCATAGCTTCAACTCTCTTGTCTCAATTCAAGGAGGTTTAGACTCCAGACCTTTCTACTTCTGACTCACAGCAATCCTTTAAGGGAACAGCAATTACTGAGTGAATCAAAATTAGAATTCAGAGGGCATTCTATTGCACATTGCATAAGCAGCACACCATTAACACTGTTAAACAATCAGTTTTCTAGAAGAATCAGTTCTCTCTATATAGTGTTTTGTATGACAGGGTAATGGTAATAGCAGCTATGGACCATGAAGTCCTGGTTGGAATCAGATTACTAGGTGACCTTCGGCAAGCTTCTCAACCTCAAACACTACCCAAGCCCATCAGCAACCCAGAGATAACAACACCGACTTACAGGGATTGTTATGAGTATACTGTAAAACAATTTCTGAAAAGCACTTTAAACATTCCAAAATACCATTTAAGCTCTGTTGTTGTTGTTGTTGTTGTTGTTGTTACTACCATAATATATTAAAATAACACGTTTATGAGATATGTTAGTCAGAATCACCTGCTCCCATAAGTTATATTGAATATAGAAGATCTAGTGATTCCTCCCAATTTTTGTAGCTTTCTTTCGTACAGTCATTTACACTGAGACGGGGCTAAAGAAATACATATCCAAAAAAAATCTGTGGTGGGCTAAAATGTGATCGAAATTTCCACAATTAATTGTTACAATCAGCTCATATTATATCTATGGAAATATCCAACAGGACTCAAGGAAATCCTCCTCCACGCACCCTCAGCCTAGATCTATGATGGACCTGAATACAATCAATCTGAAGGGATATGAAAGAGAAACAGAGATCTGTGTATGTCTCTTGCATTAAACAAAAAGAGGACCAGATGTCTCCCACTATCTTAATGCCCTATCACACAGCCAGGCCCATATAGGGAACAGGGAAGAAAGATAACTCTGCTTAGTTGTGTTTGAATTCTCCATGTACATGTGCTGCACTTGCAGTGTGAATAGATCATGCCCACTACCACTGTGCATTATATCAATTTGTAAATAATTCCATCTTGAGACCGAATCAGCTACAGACTATTCATTTTCTCATGTGTATCTACTCTGCATTAGTTGACAATCACATATACAAAATATTTTAAAATTACACAAAGATGTGTAACTCACTAATACAGGAATGTAAAAATTGCTTTTTTTAGAATGCTAGTGTTATGGCTCCAATCTGACTACAGATACAAATGCAATGAATACATACAAATTGGAAAGTTTGGTGTTAGAGCAATGTCAATATATTTTTCCTTGAAGCATCTGGGTTTGGTGTTATTCTTTCTAATGCTGGATCATTTCATAGACTAATGCTGGGCACATAATGGAAATGTGTTTTAAACATAGAGCTTAAAGTTTGGGGGTGGAGTAGCCGAGGCACTTAAACGTTTGTCGTGACATCCCCATTGTTTGTAGCTATCATGACAACAGTTTGCCATTGAAACTGATGTTATGATATTTACCAGTTGAAAATGAATGATGGAAAAGAACATGATCAACAGTGGAAATGGCAAAAATAAATTGACTTTATAAAAAAATCTTAACTTTGAGACATTATTTAAAAATTCGATGGTAAGGCCATCCCTTATAATTGAATATTTTGCATTACTGAAGGGAGGTGGGTTACAGCAGGAACAGAAACCAACTTCTGCAAAGCTATTCATCATAGGGCCCTTCTACACAGGCCCTATATCCGGATCTGATCCCAGGTTTATATGTCTCCACTGCCAGATGATCTGGGATAAACAGAAAACATGGGATCTGATCCTGGGATATAGGGCCTGTCTGGAAGGGCCCTTAAAAAGGTTTAATTAATATTCAGGAATAAGAGGATGCAAAGGGACATGTGTAGGATGCTTCCATGTATGATCCACTAACCAACACAATCATAAATGCATTGGTTTTCATCTGGCGGATTAATATTCACAATATTGTGAATTGGCTTCCATCAATTGATACAACAGTATTTTCTTTGTTCTTGCTTAGGAGTTTTTCAAAAAGGAACATTCAGAGGTGAGATGAAGGAGAAAACATAATAGAGGGTCCCAAATGAGGCTCATGGTGATCTCAAAAGGCTGAAAACAACCATTTTGAATACATTTCTGAACATAAAAGCAGATCTAGTTATAATGTAGCTGCTGTTAATACAAAGTATGAAAATAATACTTTTATCTATGTATTCTTACTCCCAGACAGAGCTATGTCTCGGGAAGGCTATGTTCTTGGGCTTTACATCCTCAGCATACAATATGTAAATAGATTCTATTGTCAATGCTGAGACTTGCTACTTAAATAAATGGGCTGAGAACCAGTATGCCAATTTTAAAGAACATTGTGATGCCATGAAAACACGGAAGAACATTTCTTCCATCAACAGAACAGAAAACATGAAGAAATCAAAACAATGAAACTAGAAGATCAAGAACAAAACATTTGCTTGGATGCAGCTGAGACATTACTTTCCCTCTTTCATGGGAATCACAGTCAATAGTCTAATTCTATACTGATAGGGAAGAAGCACCAAGAAGCAGGAAGACTGTTTAACCCTTCCCCTTCCAAATGCTGTCCCTCTTGTAACTTCCTTGAGCTAGATTTCAGGATTTCTAGAATATGGGGAGGTGGTGGAGAAAGGGAGGTTGCTGGATAGAAGAGAGAAGAAGAAAAAAGCATTCCTACTTCCATATACATTTCTCCTACAAATAGTCTTACAGCACTAGTGATCAGAAAAGTGTGTAGTTCCTATCTAAGCCACTTGGTGGCTTTGTAACTTGGATTTTCCTGATACAGTAGAGTCTCACTTATCCAACACACGCTTATCCAACGTTCTGGATTATCCAATGCATTTTTGTAGTCAATGTTTTCAATATATCGTGATATTTTGGTGCTAAATTCATAAATACAGTAATTACTACATAGCATTACTGCGTATTGAACTACTTTTTCTGAAAAATTTGTTGTCTAACATGATGTTTTGGTCTTCATTTGTAAAATCATAACCTAATTTGATGTTTAATAGGCTTTTCCTTAATGCCTCCTTATTATCCAACATATTCGCTTATCCAACATTCTGCCGGCCCGTTTATGTTGGATAAGTGAGACTCTACTGTATATTGACAGCACATTCTAATGCCCATGGGGACAAACACAATGTGATGCATTTGCAAATTCTGCAGTACCTCTTTAAAATAACCACATTAACTCTGTTTCCCTTCCTTAAATTCCTTATCTTGTTCTAACCTAATAGATAATAATCTTCTTAAGGGCATCTCACACTAGCAAGATAAAATGTGGGTAGATGAATCATTTATCCAAAACATGATTTAAAACCCTCCAAAAGCACTGGCTAGGGTTTCAGGACATAGGACACTTGAATTCAAATTCCCACCAACCCTTGTGACTTGTGGTGTGAGCAGGGTGAAATGCCCCCATTGCTATTTTGGGCCGTGTTGCCCCCCCCCCCCCCGCTTTAACCACTTGCCACAACTGATTATCTCTGGATTCACTGGGTAATCTGGGAAAGTTTCTCCCTACCTCAGGGTCAATGTTCTATCTGTAAACAATAAGTAATGATGAGACACCCCATCATAATTATCATGTGAGAATTCATGAGATAAAATAAATTCCTTCCCATTCTGAGCAACAGGGCAGGCAAGAAGGTTAATTCATTTATGATCTGACTATACCACCTATGTAACATGACCCTAAGGCATTCCTATCTACCCTTGTCTACAAATGGCTATCCATAGTAGCTTTGACATGTTTCTTCTTTGCACTTTCTTCTGCATCCCTTATTAGTAATGAAGACAAAGAAGTGAAGGCAACTTTTTATTTTCCTCAGCAATCTGGCCAGCCCAATCATCGGGCAGAATGAGCCAGGCAATTCTCTTTCAGATAGCCTTAGGGACTGCAAACCATTATTATATTTCCCCGCTTATTCCAAAAGAGAGGGGCTTAATGGGATTCTCTGCTACAGATGTCAAAATAACTTGGCAGCCTTGGATACTAAGTACTTTGACCTGGAGATGGAAAGGACTTTACTATTGGGCCTCAGGCAGCAACTTGCCTTGGACTATCATTGCAACAATTAAACACTAAGAAGTTATTATCTGAAGGACAGAAATGAGGTTTATAGTTGATTAGAGAAGAGAGCACTGCAGAATATTTCTGATGTTCAAAAAGTAGTGAAAAAACTAGCAGGTATAGGTATATCTCATCTATCTGTCAATAACAACTATCCCTTTCTCTGGCTGATCCACAGAGTACAAGGGAGTCTTTTACAGCCTATTTCAGAGCCTGGCTCTTTAGCGCAAGCTGTAGAGACTCACGCTTTCAGTTCTGGAGGTCCCCGTTTCAATCTCTGGGGTCTGTCAAGATGGCAGCCGTCACATATGCACCTATGAATCAGAAGGGAAAGTGTAGGTCCAGAATAAAAATTGAAAGCCCTAACAATGCACATGTTTTGCATTTAGTTATCTGGTCCTCACAGCGATGCCATCTAGATCCTGAGACTACATTTCACATACACCTCTTCCAGGCTATGGACATACAGACATGCATACACATACAAATCTTGATTGTCCTTACTTAACAATAGTCTGCTTCACCTGACATGTTACAAATAATATTTGTTTGTACTACACTTTAATGGAAAACTGTTATTACACCACATAATAAATTAAGTAATCGCATCACCTTATCGCAAAGCTAAGTAAATACTAAACATTCTATCTTGTTATAACTGACAAACTAGAGACTGGTATGGTGGAAGATGCACACAATATGGGAGATATGGGGATGATACTGAGAACACAATGTTAAGGTTGAATTTTCAACTGAAACACAAAGGATCTATCAGCCCATGTCATGATATCATGACATGTATCCTTTCATCCTTACCAAAAGCGATCACATCTCACTTGAGCAATGGTTCCCAATCTTTGGTTTTCTAGGTGTTTTCAACATCAGCTATGGAGCCCCCGGTGGCATAGTGAGTTAAAGCCTTGTGACTTGAAGGTTGGGTTGCTGACCTGAAGGCTGCCAGGTTCGAATCCAACCAAGGGAGAGCGCGGATGAGCTCCCTCTATCAGCTCCAGCTCCATGCGGGGACATGAGAGAAGCCTCCCACAAGGATGGTAAAAATATCCAAACATCCAGGCATCCCCTGGGCAACGTCCTTGCAGACAGCCAATTCTCTCACACCAGAAACGACTTGCAGTTTCTCAAGTCGCTCCTGACATGAAAAAACAAAAAACAAAAAACTTCAGCTCCCATAATACCTAACAGCTGATAAGGTGGCTAGGATTTCTGGGAGTTAAAGTCCAAAACACCTGGAGGACCAAAGTTTGGGAACCAATACACTTGAGGAATCTTGAAAAATGACCGAGAATGGCCTAGAGCAAACACACAGAAGTATTCTTGGGAATACACACACACACACACATCCTACAAGAGTTGGGTTCATTACTCCAGAGTTGGAAGTCAGACAGCCCCTCGGACTAAGAGATTGCCACCAGTGAAGGACACAGGCTAGTTCAGGGGTTGTGTAAAAGAATGACCACTTACAGAGAGGGACATTACAAATTCCACTCATGAGAAGGGCTTTTTCCAGAGTGGAATTTTTGTTTGAGTGTCTGCAATGACCTACAACAGAGAGCTCAGGTTTGATTTGAGCTAGAACTTATTTATTTGCCTTTTTAAAAAGCAGTCCACAGTATTCATAAAACTCATTTCCAGCATCACACTTCAAATGCGTTTATTTTCTTCCTATCAGAGTTCTCCATTGCCCAACTTTTACAATTAGACACAGAAATTGGAAATATGTTACCCTGGACAATCCTATTATCTTGACACTCCAGAATCTTGTCTAGTTCCTTCATAAGAGCCCTTTCAAGTCCTAGTCTTCTTAAATTCTGAATTAATGACTGAGCCGTTAGAGAAAATCTTGACCTATTTCAATGTCTTCAGCTGTGTACTTTAAAGTTATATACATCATCTGTGGGCATTATTGTTTTCTTTTTTTTAAATCATTTTTTATTGTTTTAAAAGTGATATATACAAAGAAAGCGAGGAAAACACTCAATAGGGGCTAGTGAGAGAAAAGAAGAGAGAGGTGGTGGAGAAGAGAGAGGTGGTGGAGAGGAGAATATATATATATATATATGGGAAAAAAGATTTAAAAATTATTGTTTTCTTAAGATTCAAGAAAGCCTGCCTTTTCACTTTCTTCCTTGACTTTCTTTAGTCTTTGCTTCAGTCACTATGCTTTGCTAGTAATATGGTGTTATCTGCATATCTTAAATAGTTGATGTTCTTTCTTCTGATTTTCCCACTTCTTTCCACTAGATCTAATCTTGTTTTATATATGATATGTTCAGTGCACATGTTAAACAGGGTGATAAAATGTAGCCTTGCCTGACTCCCATGTCAAGTGGAAACTATTCCATTTCTTCAGATTCTGTCCTAAGTAGCATCTTCTCCTGAGTGAAGGTTACTCATCAGGACAATCAAATGCTGTAGCACACCCAATTCTATAAAAGTGATTCATAATATTCACAATAAAAGGCTTTGATACACTTTATAAACACAAGCTGATTTTCTTTTGAAATACTTTGGAATGCTCCATTATCCAATGTATATTTGAAATATCATTTCCATTGCCCTGTCCTTCCCTGAAACAAGTTTGGACATCTGGCATTTCTTGCTCCATTTAGTAAAGGTCTTTGTTCTAGAACTTTGAGCATCACTTTGCTTGCATGCGAAATTAATGCAATGGTTCTGTGGTTACTGAAATCCTTGGTGTCTCCTTGTATGCAAACTGGAATGTATATTGAACATTTTCAATCTATGGGTCATGTTTTGTTTTCCATATTTCTGACAGATTTTCGTTAGAACTAGAATAGATTCCGTCTCTGTAGCTTGAAGTGGTTTATTGGTATGCCACTTGGTTCCTGCTTCCATTTCATTTTCTAAAATCATAAGTTTATCTTCAAATAGTTCTTCCTTGATTGAATCCATAATCTTTTCATCTCTTTTAATATAGTGGTTTTGTGCATTATTTCTATTGTCTTTTTCTCTCTACTTGTGCATGTAATCTGCTCCCTTACTGGATATAAAGTGTATCCAATATTGCTTTAAATCTCCCTTTGATTTCTTGGATTTTGTAGAAGAGGACTCTTGTTTCTCTTTGTTATTGTTACCATCTTCTAATTTTTTGCATTGACTAGTATAATACGAGTGATCTTGTTCCTGCACACAAGTTGTTGAGCAATGGTATTCAGGCTATGAATTTCTGTTACTTTTATTTTTTGCTTCTCATCTGTCCTTAACTGCTTGATAAGTTTTATCTGTAATCCATTTGATCTGTCATCTTTTCATTTTGACTTCAGGTAGTGTTGTTTTGAATGTCCCTGACTTCAGCCTGGAATTCTTTTGATTCTCTGTTAATTAGGCCAAATAGTGCAAATCTATTTTTCATATTAAATTCAGTGAGTATGTTCTTGAGATTTTATTTTGTCTTACTGATTGGTATAATGTTGCTACATCCTCCCTCACCATGTTAGTTCCTTTATGCTACAAGGAATTAACATGGTTAGGTTACTACTCTGAAAACTTCCATTATCTGGTGATGCCAAAAAAACTGTTACAATTACACTGCAAAAGAAGTAAAAATCGTCATTCAAGTTAAAATCTTAATGCAACTTAGTTATTGAGGAAAATAAAAAGTTTAAAAATAACTAATTGTTTGTGATTAATCTTTCAAGTGTTGACCAAAACTATCAAATTCTTACTATTAGACAAAATCTATATAAACAAGCACATTTGACTAGATTAGCTGTACTAATCTAATGCCATTTTAAGGGCTGCCACATTTAATCTGGAATACTGTTTTATCAGACATTTGCAGAAATGGACTCAAGTCTCCAAAAACTATGCAGCAATAAAAGTGTAAGTGAAAGAGCTAAAAACTATGAAGAAACATGGGTAAGCCCATTATTTCAGTCTGGAGATGGTAAGAGAACGCTGGCTAAAAGAATGCTTAGTTTCTCCAAAATTTAAAGAAATGCTGCCCATAATATTGTGCCTATTGAATTGTGTGAGGATAATTAAAGCTCTTCATTACGTCCTTGGGGAGCAGCAAGGCTCTTTGGACTTAGCTAAAGATCGGGTGAGACAACAACGCCAACATTTATAATAACAGGACTGAAGCTACACTGGGGCTAAACAGCAAGACAAAACCAAACCATGGAACAAAAGGAGCAGAATTATGGTTACAGGCTAAATGACCCTGTGATTCCATACTTATTCTCAACTACAACAACAAGAAAAAAAACCTCTCTCACCAGCTAGTCTATATGGCTGTCATCAATGGACAAGGGAGAAATAGGTTTTTAAGAAAGCTGGCACTTGTAGCTTGTACAAATCATGCTAGTATTGCTTTACAACACAACACCCTTCCTATAACTATGAGCAGACTTTGCATTTGCCATGAATGATTACTTAACATGTGCTGCTGAGTGACTTACAAGTGGCATTTACACAGCGCACAGAAAATCATTCTACATGATCATAACACGGCTTGTGGCTGTAATCTGTATCTTTTGCAAACTTGAATGTTGTAAATGCAAACTATAATTTTTGAACATAAAATCAAATAAAATCAGTAGTTAATCTTCCTCAGTAGTTCTAAAATTGTGGGCCCCCAGATGTACCAGTAAGATATGAACCAGTAAGATCACTAAGATCATCTGGAGAGGCCCTGCTCTCGGTCCCACCTGTCTCACAGGCGCGGCTGGTGGGAACGAGGGACAGGGCCTTCTCGGTGGTGGCTCCCCGGCTGTGGAACGCCCTCCCTGGAGATATCCGACAGGCTCCTACCCTGCTGGGATTCAGAAGGGCTGTGAAAACATGGTTATGTGCCCAAGCTTTTGATGAGTAAATGACAAAGTTGACATGGACTGATTTAGGGATGAAGAATGAGGATCTCGGACGAATGGAATTAATTATATATACGTTTTTAAGGTTTTATAATGTGTTTTAACGATGTTATTAATATATCTGTTACTGTTTTGTTTTTATGATTGTATTCAGGGCATTAAATTTTGCCAATTTTTGTAAGCCGCCCTGAGTCCCTTCGGGTGAGAAGGGCGGGATATAAATGTTGTAAATAAATAAATGTATTGGCCTTCAACTCCCAAAAATCCTAACAGCTGGTAAACTGGCTGGGATTTTTGGGAGTTGTAGGCCAAAACACTTGGGGACCAGGCATGTAGGGGGGGGGGGCTTGAGGGGCTTCAGCCCCCCCCCCCCCAAATTCTTAGGGTGGTCCGCGAGAAGGCCTTACTGGTATTATTTAAACTGTTATGTTTATTCATATCATGATCTGATCACCATGCTCAATATATCCCATATGCATGGGGGTATTGGGAAAACGATACAAAAGGTTTGCTAGGGTAGATTCTCTCTCACTCAGACTCAGCCCCCCCCCCCCCCCAATCAAAATCCTGGCTACAGGCCTGCTGGGGACCCACAGGTTAAGAACCACTGATCTACCTCCTACTGCTAATTCATCTCTTGCTGCCCTTTGCTCTGCCACCTCCAGTTCAAATATGTGTCTCTTCTCTTCCCTTTAAGCATTCTACCCTGCCAACTTTTCCTTTTCACTGCTTTCCCCTGCATTTAAATCCACCTCTGCCAAAATCAGAGTAGGAAACTTTATTTTGCTTCTCTGAAAAGAATGTTGCAGGTGATAATACATTTTGGAGCAGATAGAGAATTGGGCCTGACAAATTATGAAGTAGTGTTTTTTTTTTAAAAAATTAAAAAATGTGTTACATAGGGGCTTTTAAAACCTTTTCCATGCACAACCACTTTCCACCAAGAAATGTGTATCTGATCTCAGGTATATAGGCATAGAAAGTAGGTATAAAATCAAACATTTACTGAAAATCAGTCAGCATTTGCAAGGATTGCTAAACAGGCTGGTTTCCTTTTTGTTGTATACAACTGAAGCATTTTCTGCAGAGTCCACTGTAAACACTGAATGTTGTTGCCAACAGATTTGTATATAAGGTGGCCTTCAGAAACCTTTTACTGTTACCAATTTTTTGTGACTCTAATACTGAACTAAGGGCAGTATTGAGCATTTGAGATAGAGACTCACAGTTTAAGAAGCACTGTGTTAGGACACTGTGTCTATAGTAATCTGGTGTGGTGCACTTTATTTCAGTGAGCTAGGGCCCAGTGCCATATTTCTGGCCAGAAAGGCCATCAAGGACTGAGCGCCAATAGTTTGGAGCAGAGCCAGTTCTTGGATCATGACTTCAAGTAGTATGGTATGAGACCACTCATGCATTTAATATAATGTGGCAATACAAAACTCACACAAAACTATACCTCTATTTTCATGGGTAGGAAATTACTAACTTGCATGTTCTTATAGCTCCCATATTATGCAGCTTATGTGACATGATTTTGTGTGAGCAGTTTTCCCCTTCATGTTGTCCACCAGAAATATTATCTGGATAAATACTATGAACCCAGTGATGTTACTGGATTTTTCTCTTGGTGAACAGGTGGCAAAAAGTGGTCTTATGAAAATAACAGTGCATGTTTGCCAGCCATCTCGGTAAAAAAAGTTTGTGGTGAGTTCAGCATGTGGAGTTAAAATGCTACCATGAACCACACATGAAACAATCACATTAACATTATTTAACAAGCTTCTTCTCTAGTTGGGGCCCCTGGTGGTGGCGCAGTGTGTTAAAGCGCTGAGCTGCTGAACTTGCAGACCGAAAGGTCCCAAGTTCAAATCCCGGGAGCGGAATGAGCGCCCGCTGCTAGCCCCAGCTCCTGCCAACCTAGCAGTTCGAAAACATGCAAATGTGAGTAGATAAATAGGTACCGCTCTGGGGTAACGGCGCTCCATGCAGTCATGCCGGCCACATGACCTTGGAGGTGTCTACGGACAACGCCGGCTCTTCGGCTTAGAAATGGAGATGAGCACCAACCCCCAGAGTCGGTCACGACTGGACTTAACGTCAGGGGAAAACCTTTACCTTTTACCTTCTCTAGTTATCCTTTTTCACACATATACATTTTTCTGTCATCCTACATATGAAAGTAAAACACAACTACAAAGTTAAGTTCATTGGCTATATACTTGTGGTTTATTTTATCCTGTGTAAAGCAAATGAACTGTGAAGCGCAAATCAGGTGCTTTTTCACCTTGTCCCTTTAAAGTCTCTTGATGAAATAAAGTTCTTTTTAAATTTATGGGGATTAAATTACATTTGTCTTCTGCTCTCTACCTTAATTTCCCTGGCTGTGTTTCCTAGCATACTTCATCTAAAAAGTTGAGGGAAACTTTCCACTGACCCACTTCTACATCTATCTGTCTTTCCCCCAACCACCCAGTTTCATATTGATTATTGCTGTGGTTAAGAAAAGTGCATCACTGAGCATTCACACCCAAACATGGTCCATGGAGTCTGAACAACTCTTAGATCCAGTTGCTACCATAAGAACAGAGAAGCTTAGGGTAAGGCAGTGAAAAGCCTGAACACACTACATTTTGTATGAGAAATTGTTAATCACAATGAGAAAAGGCCCAGTGAATCACCAGAATGTACATGAAATTTTAATTGCATTGACTCTATGTAGGTGAGTGGAATCTGCTTTTCTTGCCCCTAGTGCACATGAAAATGGATGCTCTGTGACACTTGCAGCTTGATGGTTTAAGGCAGGGGTCCCCAAACTAAGGCCCGGGGGCCGGATGCGGCCCTCCGAGGTCATTTACCTGGCCCCCGCCCTCAGTTTTATAATATAATATATTGTATATACATATAATATTGATAATAATATTATAATGTAATACAATATAACACTAATAATAATACCATATAATAATATTAAGTATATATTCTATATGACATATAATATTACTAATAATATTACAGTATAGTTCAATAAAGTAATATATAATGCTAATATTGTGCTATGCTAATAATATAATATATTGTATGTACATATAATTTGTAAGCCACTCTGAGTCCCCTTTGGGGTGAGAAGGGTGTGATACAAATGTAGTAAATAAATAAATACAATTTAGACTTAGGCTCGCCCAAAGTCTGAAATGACTTGAAGGCACACAACAACAACAGCAACAACAACAACAACCCTAATTAACTTGACTATCTCATTGGCCAGAAGCAGAAGCACACTTCCCATTGAAATCCTGATAAATGTATGTTGGTTAAAAATATTTGTATTTTAAAATATTGGAATGTTCTTTCATTGTTCTTGTTGTTGTTTTTGCACTACAAATAAGACATGTGCAGTGTGCAGAATTTGTTTGTATTTTTTTCAAATGATAATCCAGCCCCTCAACAGTCTGAAGCAGGGGTCCCCAAACTACGGCCCGGGGGCCACATGCGGCCCATCGAAGCCATTTATCCGGCCCCCACAGCACAAAGGCTGAAGGGGGTTGGGCTAAATGGCCCAAGGGGTCTCTTCCAACCCTCTTTTGTTGTTGTTGTTGTTGTTGTTGTTGTTATTATTATTATTATTATTATTATTATTTTTAACATTGAGGCTGGGAGGCCATCTGTCAGGGGTGCTTTGCTTGTGCACAAAGACAGAAAGGGGTTGGACTGCTTATTATTATTATTATTATTATTATTATTATTATTATTATTATTATTATTGCTTGGTGGCCACCTGGCCAACTATAGTCCGGCCCTCCAACAGTCTGAGGGATCATGAACTGGCCCCCAGTTTTAAAAGTTTGGGGACCCCTGGTTTAAGGACTGTTTCACATATGCAGCTGGAATCACCACAGATCATGAGGATTCCAGCAGTGCCCGTCTAGGGGCATGGGGAACCCGGCGCCCCACACCCCGCATCGTCTGACTCACTGACATCCCCATCCCATGAGGGGAAGCATGTTGCTGATTTCACCCTCGTCTGATGAAGTCACAATAATCCAAGGTTTCTTGTGTGTATAGTTAAGGTGAAATTAAGTGAAGTTCAAACTCCACAAACCATCGGGTAGAGAGTATCCTACACAACGAGGTTTGGCTTCTGTGCAGCCATAATAATAATAATAATAATAAAACTTTATTTATACCCCGCCACCATCTCCCCAACGGGGACTCGGGGCGGCTCACATGGGGCCATGCCCAAGACAATACAATAGACAAAATATAAAAACAACATATCAGAATGCAATTAAACAATGCAACAATAACACTACACAATACAGAACAAAAAAGCAGAACGTAGCATAACATAACAAGGGCGGGCCGCATGGACACAAGGTTAAAAACTCGGGGTAAGAAGAGATAAGAATAAAACCATGGGGAACAGGGTCTACAGAATACATGTTGGGGAGAGAAACACAGGAGGTATATACAATTACTCTCCGAAAGCACACCGGAAGAGCCATGTTTTTAAAACTTTCCTAAAGGCTAAAAGAGTGGGGGCTAGCCTGATCTCAATGGGCAGTGAGTTCCACAAACGGGGGGCCACAGCAGAAAAGGCCCTCTCCCTTGTTCCCACAAGGCGGGCCTGTGATAAAGGCAGTGGAGACAGGAGGGCCTCCCCAGATGAACGAAGGGCTCGGGCAGGTTTATAGTAGGAGATGCGGTCACGAAGGTAGGCGGGTCCCAAACCGTTTAGGGCTTTATAAATGATGGTCTGCACCTTGAATTGGGACCGGAAAATGAACGGCAGCCAGTGGAGCTCCTTAAACAAGGGAGTAGATCTCTCCCTGAAACTCGCTCCCGTTATTAATCTGGCCGCCGAGCGTTGGACTAGTTGTAATTTCCGGGTCGTCTTCAAGGGAAGCCCCACGTAGAGTGCATTACAGTAGTCCAGTCTAGAGGTAACTAAGGCGTGCACCACCGTGGTCAAGTCAGACTTCACGAGGTATGGTCGCAGTTGGCGCACAAGTTTGAGTTGTGCAAAAGCCCTCCCGGCCACCGCCGACACCTGAGCCTCAAGCGTCAATGCTGAATCCAGGAGGACCCCCAAACTGCGGACCTGTGATTTCAGGGGGAGTGCAACCCCGTCCAGCACAGGTTGCCACCCAATACCCCGATCCGACGAGCGACTGACCAGGAGGGCCTCTGTCTTGTCGGGATTGATCCTCAGCTTGTTCCTCCTCATCCAGTCCGCCACAGCGGCCAGGCACTGGTTCAGCATCCGAGGGGCTTCCTTGGAGTCAGATGGGAACGAGTAGTGGATTTGCGTGTCATCTGCGTAGAGATGGCAACGCCCTCCAAAACTCCGGATGACCTCTCCCAGCGGTTTCATGTAGATGTTGAAAAGCATGGGGGAAAGAATAGACCCTTGCGGGACCCCACAGGTCAAAGGCCAGGGGTCCGAGCAGGTGTCCCCCAGCTTCACCATCTGGGAACGGCCCTCCAGGAAGGACCGGAGCCACTGCAAAACAGTGCCACCAAGCCCCATCCCAGACAGCCGTCCCAGAAGGATACCATGGTCGATGGTATCGAAAGCCGCTGAGATGTCCAGGAGAACCAGCAGGGTCACACTCCCCCCATCCAGTTCCCTGCGGAGGTCATCCACCAAGGCGACCAAAGCCGTCTCGGTACTGTGCCCAGGCCTGAAGCCAGACTGCGAGCGGTCCAGAAAATCAGTGTCATCGAGGAACCCCTGGAGCTGCGTGGCAACCACCCGCTCCAGAACCTTGTCCAAAAATGGGAGGTTGGAAATTGGTCTGTAGTTGTTACATACGGATGGGTCTAACGAGGACTTTTTAAGTAGCGGTTTTACTACCGCCTGCTTAAAGCAGGATGGAACTGACCCCTGGCACAAAGAGGCATTAATTATAGCCACAAACCAATCCAACAGCCCCTCTTTGGCCAGCTTAACCAGCCAAGAGGGACAAGGATCCAGAGCGCAAGTGGTCGCCCTCACAGACCCAAGAATCCCCTCCACGTCATCAGGAAGAACAAGCCGGAAAGAATCCCACAAGATCGAACAGACAGGTACCTCGGTTACCTCCGCTGGAACTACAATTAAACTGGAGTCCAAGTCACGGCATATCTGAGCAACTTTGCCTGCAAAATGGTGCGCGAAATCGCTGCACCTGGCTGCCAAGTCATCGGGGAGCCCCTGGGCCTCAGGAGGCCGCAGAAACTCTCCCACGACTCGGAACAGCTCAGTTGGCCTATTGGCCGCAGACGCTATGCGAGCAGTCGTGAAAGCTTTCCTGGCTGCTCGCAAAGCCACGGAGTAAGCCTTAATAGCGGCTTTAGCCCGTGCTTGGTCTGACACGTCCTGAGATTTCCTCCAGATGCACTCTAGTCCCCTCCTCGTACGCTTCATCACAGCCAGCTCCTCAGTGAACCAAGGGGTCGACGTGGCTCTGCGCAACGAGAGGGGACGTTCGGGAGCGATCATGTCCAATGCCCTTGCCAGCTCACTATTATAGCGATCAGCCAGGACATCGACAGGATCGCCAGTCTCCAGAACAGGAAGATCCCCAAGAGACCTCAGGAGTCCATCCGGATCCATCAGCCTCCTGGGTCGGACCATCTTTGTGGGTCCACCACCCCTGCGGAGGTTAGAAGACACGGCGAAACTTACACAGATCAGATGATGGTCAGACCATGACAATGGAAGAATATTTTGCTCTTCCACTCTGACTGTTCCACCGTCCACAATAAAAACAAGGTCCAACATGTGTCCCGCCTGATGTGTGGGCCCAGATATAACTTGAGACAGCCCCATGGTCGTCATGGCAACCATGAAATCCTGAGCTGCACCTGTCAATGTGGTCTCGGCATGAATGTTAAAGTCTCCCAAAACTATAAGTTGTTGGGAGGCCAGGGCCACATTAGAGACCACATCTGCTAGCTCGGACAGGGAGACTGCTGGGTCGCGGGGTGGACGGTACACCAGCAAAATCCCCACACTGTCTCGGGCTCCCACCCTCAGGAAGACACACTCAAACCTCGAAGTTTGCGGAACGGCACATCTGATCAGGGCGATGGACTGCCGAAAGATCACCGCGACTCCTCCTCCCCGCCCCCCAACCCTGGCCTGCTGATGCACCCCAAAACCCGGTGGACACAACTGAGTGAGATTCACCCCACCCAGCTCGTCCAACCACGTCTCGGTGATGCATGCCAGATCCGCCCCCTCATCCAGGATTAAATCCTGAATAACAGCTGTCTTACCATTGACAGATCTGGCATTCAGAAGCAGAACCTTAAGGCCGGGGGGTCTGTCCTGAAGACTACCACACCTATTCCTCCCCAGGGTCGCAAAAACTCTGTTGCGCTTCTCCCTGGGTCGCAAGTGACCGCTCTTCCTCCTCCTCCTCCCCCACACTACCTCAATGGTGCCCCACCCGTGGGAACCCTCTACCTCCTGGGGGGTTAATTGATTAGGGTTGCCTTTTAAGGGGGTTAGTCAGCTGTTCTGAAATGTGGGGCCCACAGAGGTATTTGTTTGATTAAGGAAGGGACCCATCTCCATTAGAGGTAAAGAGAAGGAGTCATCTGACTTAACGTCATCTGACATTGACAGGGGGCTGAACAAGGGTAATGTCTGTGGGCAGGGTTGAGAGGTGGGACCGGCATAGTTTAAAATTGGGGAGGGAGGGCCATGGCTTTATAAATACAGTACAGTTAAGCAAAATGAGGCTTACTCTAATTGAGACTAGGAATTGGCTTTATAAACTGTTTTAGAAGATTATGCGGAGTGCTTTTGGTTGCACTGCTTGTCTACTTTTAGAAACTCCCAGAGAAAAATAATTACTCATAAAATACTCCTATTTTAAAAGCTGTATCATATTTAGTACAGTACTTTAATTATTCATGTATTGAATATTGTTTCTTTTGTTTGCCAGTGTAGTTTGCATTTTAAACTAATTGTAATCTGCTTTATGTCACTCTTTACCTTCAAAAGTGTTCTACAACACTAATTATAAGCAAAATAATAAATTATCTTGCTAAATTCCTTTTGTTACTACTCAGAGACTGCTACACTGGATAGGCAGAGATTACTCTTCCTAAGGGCTGGTGGTGACTATGAAAGTTAGATGTGACTTGAAGGCACATAACAATGTACTTTTCTGCAACATCAGCTCACTTTGCCTCCTAGTAGAAGGACTAGGAGCCCCCAGATGGCGTAGTGGACTAAGTGACTTGAAGGCTGGGTTGCTGACCTGAAAGCTGCCAGGTTCGAATCCCACCTGGGGAGAGTGTGGATGAGCTCCCTCTATCAGCTCCAGCTCCATGCGGGGCATGAGAGAAGCCTCCCACAAGGATGGTAAAAACATCAAAACATCCGGGCGTCCCCTGGGCAACGTCCTTGCAGACGGCCAATTCTCTCACTCCAGAAGCAACTCCGGTTGCTCCTGACACGAAAAAAAAAGTAGAAGGACTAGATAACTGTAGGTTCCGCCCAAGGTGAAAATGACCAGAGGCATAATCGTGTTGTCAAAGGCTTTCATGGCCGGGATCACAGGGTTGTTGTATGTCTTTCGGGCTGTGTGGCCATGTTCCAGAAGTATTCTCTCCTGACGTTTTGCCCACATCTATGGCAGGCATCCTTAGAGGCATAATCCATTATGAACTTCTACTGTACAAGCATTATTGAAACATATAGGAAACATCAGAATAATTCTGTTTTCTAGTCTTCCTGTCTGTAATTCTGCTGCCATTAACAGTGCCCAAGATTGACACATGAAAGCATATGCCTCTTGGGCACCATATAACAGATTAATCAAAATATCTTAAACAGGTCCAAGGGAAGCTGAAGAGAGAGTAGAAATTGGAAGGAAACTCAGTCAGTCAGTCAGAGTGTCTGTGGTCAGCGAACCACAGGGAAGTCTGATTCTCTGTTGGAGGATCAGGGTGGCTCAAATGAGGAAATTTGAGTCAATTCTAAAATAAGTTTGGTGGCTTATTTTAGGTAGTCTGGGCTCTGTTGAAGCTCAGGGAAGGCTGATCCTAAGTTAGGGGATCAGGGATAAAATAAGTTTGGTGACTTATTTTAACATAGTCTGTCTCCTGACTAGGAACAGATATTATGTGATTAAAGTGGAATTTTAGGAAGCTTGAATCACCTCATTCTGTTATTGCAACTGTTAAGGAAAGTGCCTCTGAGAAATTGTAACTATCAAGCTTGTGCCTAAATAAATGTTATTGTTCCTTCAAACATCTTAGTCTCTGTCATATATACACACATCAAGAATAAACAAGAAGAAAGAAGAAAAATAAAAGTCTCCTCTCTAAGTAGCCAGTGGCTAAATCTTCCAATAGTGGTGGCAAGAGTTGATGATCCCCTTTACCCTCTGGTGGCAGCGGATATAGTTCTATATATAATTAATTAATAAAAACACCACCTCCGCATCTCCACAAATTGGTGGCAGCGGTGGGAGATAAAAAGATTCCCCCCTGCCTGAGTTCTCCACAAATTGGTGGCAGCGGTGGGATTTCAAAAAGGAATCCCCCCTGCATGATTTCTCTACCACACCTTTTAAAAAGGCTTTTTCTTGCCCCATCCATTTGTGGTTCTCTGTTTCTTTATGCTACTCTTTTAAATGGATCATCACAGTTGCTTCAATTTTTTGCTCTTTGAATTAATTTAACTGTAAAAGCTCCCCATTTCAAGATTTGGAGGAATCAGGTTTAAGAGCAAGGTGGTAGAAGGCATAAAAACAAACAAAATCCAGGCAATATGGCAATTCTGAAACTAAACTGAGAAGAGGAAACTATGTTTTCAGAGCAAGCTAGTGAATTATGGGGGTGTATGAATAACCTTGTGCAAGCTGAAAACTCGGAGGAACTCATTCATATTTTTCTCACAAGTCGTTTGTTTAATCTTCAAACACAAGGTTTATGGTTCTAATCTCAACAAATTATTTCCACCGCATTTTATACTTTCTAAAGCTCTGTATTATTCTTATCCTCTTCATCTTGATGACACCACTCTGAGGGGAGGTTAAGATGTGAGTGAATGCGAAGGCAAAAGCATATACACATACAGAGTATTACAGTGGATCTAGGCTAAGGAGATCAGGGTGCAAATTTCCACTCAGCCATGAAACTCCCTAATGATTTTAGACTAGTTGCTCTTAAATCAGTCACAGGGCTCAAGGGTAGCATGGAGGATTCATGCATACCACTATGAGGTCCTTGCAGAAAGAGCAGGATAAAATGTAATACATAAAAGAATACTTCATGGCCAAGTGTTTGATTCTTGATTCATCACATTTAATATTTTATCCACCACAAAAATGATGATTAAATCTTCACATTGTTTGCCTTCACATGTGTTCTTTTCAAGCAAGACATATTAAATCCAAGCCTATTATTAGGTATAAGGCCATTTCGCTTTTATATTAGAATGGGTTTCCAATTTTTCTAGGACAGTGGGTACTGTTGAAATTGTGAGAACAATGTTGGTATTTTTAAACAATGGCTGTTACTGGAAGTTGGTGTGTGTGTGTGTGTGTGTGTATTGTGTCTTCCCATGCCAAAATGAGAATCCCGAGAAGTATGGCCCATGACAAGACAAGAGTTTCCCGAAGGCAAATTGGTAAGACTAACATAAAAGTAGCCTGCCCATAATCCTAAAGAGATGGTAAGTGGGGAGGAGTAACATAAAATCAAAACATAAAACCACTCTTTCTAAAGGCTTACTAAGATGTATAAAGGCAATTGTACTCAATGTTGGAAATGTGAGAAAAATGTGGGAACATTCTACCATTTGTGGTGGCCTTGTGAAAAGACTCAGAAATACTGGACTCATATGATGTTAAGAAATGGCTAAAGTCAAAATTATGACAAAGCCAAAGTTCTATTTGTTAGGGATACTGAATGATCAATTAGAGAGATAATATAGAAGACTAATACTATGTATGATTACAGCAGTAAGAACTATCTATGTCCGAAGATGAAAAAAACCCAGCTATCCTGGCAACAAAAGACTGGCTTATGAAGAAGTGTGAATTAGCAGAGATGGACATACTGATGATGTTGATCAAGGAGAAAAAGTAATAGTCCAAAGCCCTTTCCAAAATGTTCAAAGCCAAGTAATCTCACCAACACTGAAGCTGCAAGCCAAATCCACACACCAAAGTCAAGGTCCAGCCAGTAGCTCAAGAGATTCAGACTATAGTACCACTGACATTGCTTCCAGCACCAAGTTGATTTCCATCTCCTTAAGCCACTTTCTCAAGTGATCCCACCTGTTGGCCCTCCTTTCAGCCAACTGACTGGCTCTCCTCAGTTGAATGGCATCAGATCTTAGGCCCATCCAGACAGGCCAAAACGCAGTACCAGGTTT
Organism: Anolis carolinensis; assembly: GCF_035594765.1. NCBI lineage: Eukaryota > Metazoa > Chordata > Lepidosauria > Squamata > Anolidae > Anolis > Anolis carolinensis. Next base: position 179,556,392 of record NC_085843.1, read on the forward strand.
TCTTGAGGCATCCAAAACCCAAATAAATCCAGAGAAAACTGGGATTTCCTGGTTTACTCTGGATTAATAAAATACCTGGAAAGATCCAGACCTTAATGTAAGGTCCAGATTTTTCCAGGTATAAACTCTGTGGGGTTGACTCCTGGGACTGCTTTCCCAATCCTGGGGGTCAATCCCCACAGCAATCTCAGTTCTTTAGGCTTCTGGAGCCCAAAGGAGCAGGATGGCGGTCCCATCGTGAATAAAAATTAAGGGAAAAATATATAAAATCATTGTTCTCAATCTACAGGCTTCTACTCTAACATACATTAACCCAAATCAAATGGATGAGGTTTGAAGACCAGAACTCTGTATATAGCAAAGGGATGTGTGTCTGCATCCCATTCAGTAAATCACATATAGTGTTCCCTCACTTATCACGGGGGTTAGGTTCCAGGACCACCCGCAATAAGTGAAAATCCGCAAAGTAGGGACTATATATATTTATACATTATTTTAGTAGTTATACACTTTTTAAAGTCTTTATCAACCAATTGTGTGTTGATAAATCGCCTCCTTCTCCTCCCATTGCCACTTGGGCGCCTTTTCTCTCCCTTTGGCTTCTCCTTTCTCCCTTCCTTAGGCTGAAAAATTGTAATTTTTTATGATTTATAATATTCTTTATTTAAAAACCGCAAAACAGCGAATCCACAAAAAGCGAACTGTGAAGTAGTGAGGAAACACTGTATATCTGATATGGCAAAGAAGTGATGATCACAGAAAACAAACTTGTATAATATGGGAACCTGGTTGTTCCCATATTTCCTTTTAGTTTTCCTTTTCATGAACCCACTCCACTACCTCAAAAGCTTTTTCTTTTTTTCTGAGTGACATGGTCAATTTCACAACAAAGATGTGAGATACCACCATTTTTATTTTCCACTGCCATGGTTTGTGGAGTTTGAACTTCACTGCCATGTGAGACCCATACCTGCTGTCAGAAATAAAGAAATCAAAAGATCCAGTGGTTTACCTGCATGCTATTCCTTTAAAAATAAAAATAAAATATGAAGGACAGAGGAGCTGATGGGTACCAGCAAAAATGTATGCAGGGCCTATGTTGGGACTCCAAAGTTAAGGTGTGATACATTTGCAAACTCCCCATTTTACAGTGTGCCTTCTTTATTTCAATAGCTATGAATGGATATCACAGTGAACTGTGAGCACAGCGAGGAGGAACTGTTCAGAAGCCTTTGCTTCTGCTTTAGATTAGCTACAACTAGTTTTGGTTTGTGTATGTGTGCATATGTGTGCCTTCAAGTTGTCTACTAACTTAGGGCAGATTTGCCTTCATTGAAAGTAATAAGCATAGTCAAGATCACACACAATTTATCAGATAGAGATGGCAAGCTATGGTTAATGAAGAACACTAGAGGAGCTTCTATACAGCTTTACTGAACACTGACTGCAGAAGTACATGTCCCCAATTTATTTGATTTTTTCCCAAACAAAATCCCATGACACTTGTTAACTTGAAAGGGAGAATATTGCCACAGTTTGAGGGTCATTTGAATTATTTTAAGTGGTCACTTCCAGTTTAGAAAAAAGTCCTCCTTGGCCTAAAAGAGGCCACCACCATCTCATGAACATTGTCCCACTGTCTCTCAGGGCCTTTCCACACAGCCATATAACCCGAATATCAAGGCAGAAAATCTCACAATATCTTCTTTGAACTGGGATATCTGGGTCCACACTGCCATATATTCCAGTTCAAAGCAGATAATGTGGGATTTTATTCAGCTGTGTGGAAGGGGGCTCAGAGAGCTTTTCCAGTAACATTTAAAATTTTACAGGTGGAGAGAGAATGAATGTATGAGCCCCGTGAGCTGTATTTTATCTATCACTGCACTAAACTATTATTTAATATGTCATTTAAATGTAGTTCGTATGGCTAGTCATGTGGTAAAATAATATAGACTATCAGAATTTGATCCTCTTCCAGTTTATATCATAGAACTGACCAAATATTTCTTTAGAATTATAGCCAGATCGGAAAGGACAATTTCTTCTGGCCACCCAAGGGCTTGAGTGCTTTTAACAGCAATTGTTCATGCCACTAGTTTAAAATGACGGGAACCTGCAAAACAGATTGCAATATGGCACAGATGGGAAACTCCTATTCAAAATGGTATATTCTAGGGGTGTATGAAATGGCAGAAATCTGTTCTGTTTTCATTTTGAATTTCGTCGTCTCTCCACCCTCATTTTGTTTTCAGGAAGATTCCAGGAGATGGAGGGTGTCTGTTCAGATTCATAATTTGGGATCCGGAATACTGTTTCCATTTCAGGAAGAATCTTCCCAAAAACAGAACCGGGGGGGGGGGGGGGGGGATACCCAAAATTTGAAACAAAGATCAGATTTCTGTCATTTCTCACACCTCTAGTATATTACCACCCCTTCAGTGTTTACAAAGTAACTCTGAGCTCTGCAAGGAAAAAGCATAGCTCAACTTCTTATACTCTTTGTGCTTATGCATGCACAAGCAGACACAGAATGCTAGGCAAAAGATAACAAAGCTATGTTGTAAAGAAGATGACCAGTTACTGAGAATGTGTTCTAATTCCTAAAGGGATCGGATATATCATTATTCTTCAACCTGTGTTATGAAATCATCCATTTTTTATCAACCTCTCCCTCATCCCTTTAATGCCACACAGGCAGACTACTTTTCACATAAATACACTGTTACAACCCAACATGACAGTCACAAAATCCACCTGCTATAAACATCTTACCTGTTACCTAAGTCTCAAGGATGCTAAAAATGTCTTGCAAATTTGCTGCGTGATATATGCAGTTTCATCTTTATTGCATTTTGTAACACACCAGCCAGACCTAGTTTCATCTACGATTTATTTTAACCCGCGTGCCAACATTTGAGATAAATTTCTCACATTTTCCCCCAGTTAAGTAGCATGGTATAAATTTTAGTTTTACTCATCAATATAACAAAGATTCCATATCTAACCAATCCTTCCAAAATTATAAGGATAAGAATGATTTTAAAAAAACAAGACACCCACCCAGTTTTTGATCATTGCCTGTTGCCTTGGTAATTCAGACGCCCGCCCGGGAAATCGCTGATTATCAGTGAATGGGAATTGCATTGTTCACACCACAGTGCCTCTGCTATGTTAATGTGAGATAATGGCAGCCAGAAGAATCCTTTTGTTCCCAGCTTTGCTGTTTATTCAAAGTGCCTGGAGGTCAGCAATTGCTACAACAGCCAGGGAAGGAGCTCCGGAAACAGACTTCACTTCTGGCTTCTCCCCCACCTCCCCTTTTTTGCCTTCAAGGAAAAAAAGGAGGAAAAGAAAAGGGAGCTGAAAGAGGATCTAAAGGGAGACTGAATCAGAGAAGATATAGCAAGCAGCAGGAACGAGGGGTTAGATGGAGGATATTAAACTCATTTTCACAGGGGTGTCAAACTCATCAGCCTTATAGTTATCTTCAAAGGGTCATTTGTAATTGTAAGACTGCATAAATGTAACTATGTTGCACTGGCATTGAAAACTTCGCAGGCCACGTAAAATGGCATGGTGGGCCAGATTCGGACCACTGGCTTTGCCTCTCGTACTTGTGGGTTATATGAATTCTCAGTTCTTGAGATTCCAGAGCCAGGAAATGTGCGTGCTCAAAGAGGTTCAAAAAAGCTTCCTTTAAAAAGGACAGGCAGACAACCACAGTAAATTGACTTACACAAATATTCTCTAACACACACCCTTGTTTTGTGGTTGAATTTACTTTCGATTTCGATAGCTTACAAATTATAGTTCAGATACGTAAACACATTCTAATAACACCTGATTGAACAGACATGATTTTAAAAATTGGAACCAACCCTTTCCCCAAATTTATTTTTGATCATAGTTCTATCACATTCATATTATGCTTTTTCATGAGGCCAAGATGTTATACATATGGAATATCTTGTCCTTATCCATGAAGTCGGGTTGTCCCAGAGTCACTCAGTAGCCTTCCTGGATAAGCATGGATTTGATGTCCAGTTTAGAAATCCAGTGCATTACAACATGCTCTCATTAAGTTTTAGGTCTTCAAATGGAAGAAAAGCAGCTGCACTTCATATCTCATTTTAATCCTAAAATTCTGGGCCTGGATAATGCGTTGTCTGCTTGTAAAATGGTTTCCCAATTCATTATTTCGGTAGGAAGCTATAAGGTTTAGTTTTCAGTCAATTAAGAATATGGATTGCTGTTGTGGGCGACTACTATCCATAGACAAAAACAGTCATATTGAGTCACACTAACAAACCAATTATTCTGAGTAGGCTGACAGCTAACCACATTTTTCTACACTTATTTAAATTGCTTTGCTACCATCAAAATGTAATTAACTAGGTGCAATTAAAAAAAGTTGCATGTAATAAATTTAACATTGCCAGTATGGTTAGCAGGGTAATCCACTGTGGCTTGTTCACACTGAAGTCAACAAAATTGAAATAGTCCTTGTTCTTTAAAAGTACCTCCGCCATGATTCCATTAGTGAGACCTTAGCCAATGAATGCAAAGGCATTAAAGCTACCCCATCTATATTAGTTCCAAGCTGTGCCTCTCGCCTATTTAGTGGTTTCTCCACTAGGCTCCATACCCTGCTGTCATGAGCCCAATCCTTTAATTTTGTGGAGTCAGAGCTTGTGGAGATCCTGGTCACCTTCTCAAAATTGGATACCCCTACCTAGGTATCATAATTTGTAATGTAGCATAGGACAAAGTAACTAAAAGAGGTCAGGGTGGTGCTATCACCTTGACAAGTCTTAGAGGCTTCTCCACGCTGTCCCTCACATCCCACTTTGACTAAACCAAAACTAGCCCTCTGGAAAATGCTACGGGCCATTTTATCTTGTTTGGAAGCATGACCCTCTTCACGTTTTTAGGAATGCAGAGGCCTATACCAACCTATCTTTCTCCAAAACAGGATGTTAGCAGAGCAGAATGTCTAGTTACTTTCTGGCTTGAAGAAAAATACAAGGAAGGCTTTCAGAGGATTGACAAACGTCACCCCTCTCTCCAAACGCCATTTTGGCTAGTTGCACTTCTGAAAAGTTTTAGAAAATGTATTTCAGCCTGTCCAACAGCACCAAGAATATCTGAGAAAGTATGGCTCCTTCATTTGCTATTAACAGACAAAGCCATTCAAAGCAATATACAGGGTTTTTAATGTGTTTTAACTTAAAACTAGGGAGTTCTTTTTCAAAAACCCTGTACTTTGAGTTTTCCTTTTGAAAAAGAAAACCCTTGAAAACTCAAAACTAATTTTCTAATTTAAAGAAGTTGTTTAGTCTCATTTGAACACTGGTTCCCACCCTCTACTTTCTGACTTTTAAAAAATGTATCTGGAAAACACCAGCATATTTTCTCACATTTTCTCTAATAAGCTGATGAAATGCTATGCATGAAGTTATTTCAGCTTTTCTTCCTATAAAGAAAGTCTCTTCTCCACTGCTGTCATCATTGCTCTCTTTACACTCATTTCCAACCTTTTCTGAACAGCTATGTCCAGTTCAAACTCCAGGAGCGGCAGGAGCGGCCGCTGTTAGCTCCAGCTTCTGCCAACCTAGCAGTTCGAAAACATGCCAATGTGAGTAGATCAATAGATACCGCTCTTGCAGGAAGGTAACAGCGCTCCATGCAGTCATGCTGGCCACATGACCTTGGAGGTTTCTACGGACAATGCCGGCTCTTTGGCTTAGAAATGGAGATGAGCACCAACCCCCAGAGTCGAATACGACTGGACTTAACGTCAGGGGAAACCTTTACCTTTTTATGTCCAGCTTTAGCTTTGGATACAAACACAGCTGAAACACTGTATTAGGTTTAGTGCATTTCAGATTACATTGAAGATCTACATCAGTTTGTTATCTCCTAACCACTTATTCTTATCTGACTCCTTTCTTCTTTAGGAGGTCCTGACAGTACTAAGTAGGATAATCTTCAATTTAATGTTAGAAACCACAGCTTTTCCTTCAAGCACATAATGCCTTTTGTATAAGAACATGCCTTTCCAACAACAATTCAGGAGGGTAAAAAAACTACTCACAGTTGAATGAATTTCAAATTGTATAACATCTTACTGTTAGTACTTATCCAAACCAAAAGTGGTGATTTCAGGGAGGAATTTCCTCACATCCTTAATTTTTTTGCTTTATTGATCTTTCATGTTGCTATCTGTTATCCTAACACAGCTTTGGTGGGATTTTCTTTATTCCCATCCAAGTGATGTTAACTAAACTGGAATCATAAACTAGGCATGATGATAACATCAAAACATGTAGCTAATCTGATTTTACTAGGTGCTGATGTTTCTAAAGCCTAAGAGAGTAAAGGCAAAGCTCAGATCAGATGGACAATCCTAGATGATGGCAGATGAGTTCATTAATTCTCATGATCATTACTGCTTAACATGTTGCTCCCAAATAAAGTGATCATGACATATGTGTAGTAGTTTGGATTATATTTATACTGAATCATAGCTAAGGTGATGTAATATGGACATTATGAAGAAACTGCAATTACAGTGTATCTGATATTTGGATGAAGTGTAACGGTATACGTCATCATTATTGTAAGATTGTGGCTTGCAACACTAAAACGGAGGTTGTGGGTGGGATTTTGTGGGTATAGTAGGCCCTGAATATAATTTAAATTGTATTTCTTGTATTTTAAAATGTGTATCCATCCACAAATGTGTGTGTGTTTTTTTTAAAAAAAATCTGTCATATTTTAAATTTTTATTAGGTGTGTTATATTTGTTATCTGCCGTGAGTTCCTACAGGGAGAAAGGTGGGATACAAATAAAGATGATAGCAGCGGCAGCAACAATTGTTCTGGTGGCTGCTACCAAAAAAAGACCTCATTCTCCTCTCGTGGTTATAAGAAAAGACTATGATTTTTTATAATTGTTTATTACATTCCAGCCACGGTCCAAAATATATAATCTTAGGGTTTCCTCCTTTGACAAAGGAGAAAGAGGAGGGAGAAACAGCAAAACCCCATCGTTCTTGGGGTTTTTTTTGTAACTCTCTTTGATAGGAATTGCAGTGTGTCAAATAGTGCTAATAATTCTAATTAACAATAAGGCTCCATTCACCCAACTGAATTATTAGTTAATTGTTCTTCTGTTCAATTTGATCAAACCTCCAGAATCAAATAATCTGTATTTTTCAAAGCACCGTCTGTTTATTTTAATCGATTCTAATACAACCACTGGCAGTTGCAAACTTGCCATTTAGTTAATATTGGGGGCAATAGAAAACAAGGAGTCAAAAATGACTTGTGATAACAGAAAATGCTAAAAAAAAAAAAAGCAGCTGTGTGTTTACAGACATTCTTATTGACACTGCAAAGCATTACCATGTGCCATACAAGCTGCAGCAAGCATTTTAACAAGTGTACAAAGTATGGAGTGACTACAAAGGGAGCCGTTTTTGTTTATACTAGGATGAATCCTGCCATGTGCATGAAAATGTCATTCACCTTGTTTAAATGACAAACACAGATTTCACGAGGAAACGATGCTGCAATTATTTGCTATCAATTAATTCCACATTTGTTTCTCCAGCATTTAACAGTGTTTTGTCTACAAATAAATGTTACTTCATTTACCTCTCCCCGCATTGCTCCCAAGATACACAGAAAGAGCAAGAGATGACTGTTGTAGGGTAGCACATAGAAATGTGATCTATAAGGCAGCGAACGGTCCTTCATTCAAATTCCTGCCTATGCCACAAATTTTATGGAAAGCCTCGGGCAAGTCACCATATGCCCAGCCTCATTTCTATTAAACTGACCGACTGAAGCAATTATTTAAATAATATATGGGACATGCTTTAAGCACATCAAATGTGAAATATAAATGCAAAGCAAAACTCAAAAGCTTCCTTTTTCACTCTGTAATATGTTAACAATATCAGGCTAACATAAATCCCACCTTCTGTCATTACTTTGTAAATCCAGTAAATTACCCCAAAAGTTTCTTCTTCTAAACACTTGCTTCCAGAACTTAATCTATACTGAATCGCAGGACCACAAAACACTATTCCCAAACACTGTTTCAATTGAGTATTTAATTAGTTTTCAGTAGTAAGTATTGGCATACTTAATCTGAACCTCTGCAGTTCTAAATATATGTTACTTCCTTGCAGAAATATTCTAGTTTTATTTAAGGTGCCTAATATTTAAGTCCCGTTTATTCATTTCTCCTCTATATATATAGCCAGTACATGGAAGACATTTTCAGAATCCTATTTGTTCTCCCCAACTAGAGTAAATCTGCTGAATCAACTGATGAAGGGTAAGTAAACACATAATTAAATTCCACTGATTCAATTGATTTATTTTAGTTAAACTAACAATAAGATTTTGATTTACCTGTCCTACTCACAACATTCCCCCTTCCAGTTGTATGCATGGACATACAACTGTACAAGCACAGTGCACACAACTGTAGCGCATATAACTGTACAAACATAGGTTCAGTGCGTAGCGATTTGTGCGATAGGTTTTGTGCATGGCGATTTGGAGACAGGAGTAGTGGACATATATAACTCAACTATATATGAAAATGTGTAGGAACTATGAACAGGGATATATAGTTATATAACTCATAAAGCGATATAAAATCAGTTCAAAATTCCAAAATACAAAATATTACAAATTCAAAACTGTTTATAATGATGTCTGGGATAGTGACACTTTTGGTTTCTGATAATTTAATGTATATACAAACTTTGCTTCGTGCACAAAATTACTAAAACAACTGTGTACAAAAATACCCTAAGGCTATGTGTATAACAAGGTGTCTATGACACATAAATGAATATTGTGTTTAAACTTGGGTCCCATCTCTAAAATAACATTAGGTATACACAAATATCCCAAAATCACCAAATCCCAAACACATCTGGTACTAAGCATTTCGGATAAGGGACACTCAATCTGTACTTAAGCAATCTGTAAAGTTTATGTTTAAATACAACTTTAATCTTACCTAGTGAAAAGCATGCTGAAGTAAATGGGAATTAACTGTTCCCAACATGACCCATTCATGTCAGATGATTTACTATAGGTAGGTATAATATTGGATTTATTCCAAAGAGCACAATCTTATTAGCTACACAGATAGAGAAAAGTGCACATTACAATATGCTAGCACAATTTCTCTGCTGCTAGATCATTCCTAAACTGAATTGCCATCCCTACTACACAGCCAACTATGTATGAATGTCCAGGACTTCTACTTGTCCCCTAGGAGCACAATCACCTGAATCTCTAACATGTAGGAAAAAAAGAAGGAATTGGGTGACTCTCGGACACTGCTGAACTTTAGCTTTCAACCTAGTTCTCCATTGGCTATGCTGGCTAAGGCTTTTGGAAATGAAATTCAACATCTGGAAGACCCATGATGTGATGCCAAATAATGATGATGATCTGTTCCTGATCTTCAAACATCCACAAAATTTTCTTTAGGTAGTCCATATTATCTCACAAACTTTACATTGGGAAATGGCAGCAATGCACGGATGCTTTCACAGTACTAAGAATGCATTTTTCCAAATGGAAGAAAGATCTTCCTTATAGCAAGCTATCCTTTAAAATGAGGTTAATAAAACATTGGGCATCATTCCTTCCTCCTCTAACACATGTTATAATGCCACACACACACATGCCTTTTAACACCTTGGAGCTTATTGGTCATTATGCTTGATCATGTAATCTCTGCTTCTGGTCACCTCTGTGTTCTTTGAGAAGAACAGTGGATGTCAGATGGATCTGAGGCCAAATCCTATAGCAGCATGTGGCTTACATGACAATCCATTTGTTAAGGGGTTTTTTTGCATGGAGATAGTGATTCTGGTGAAGACAGGAGAATGATTCTGCTCTGAATTGCTCATGGAAGCCAGGCACTTGGGAAATAGGTCCTCTGAGCTGGCCTTCTCCTGCCAGTGCTGTTGTGCCTGCCTTTTTCCTAATCTCCTTGCCATCATTTCTGCCTTGCTGACAGTATAACTATGTTATGAGAGGTATAGGATGTCATGTTGGCTCAAACCACTTCTTTTATGAGCCCATCTCTCTCCTTGGAAGGAGGTTTTCTTGATTTCTGCAGTTGTAATGTTTAGAGAATGTACAGGGGAGCTGGCTTTGGAGAAAATCATACTATACAATACTCAGTTTTAAAGTGTAAACAAACATGTGACAAAAATACTCTGCACAATTAAGGAAAGTAAAATCCTTTCTGAGATTAAGACAGTCATTCTTCTCCAGTTTTGATTTCAATCCAAACTGATGAATTTGGGGGCTTGGAAAATATTTTCCAAGCCTGGTTTGGATGATGTTTGCCAACATCTTCAGTGGCAAAATACCAATCTTTGGAGCTATTTGCCTCCCAATCCCTTTTTAACAAATATTACTGATGAAATCTTATGACTTGGTGTCCAGTAGTTTCATATGTGCGGTGTAGTGTGTTGAGCCTTGGACTATGACTCTGGAGACCAGGATTCAACTCTTCGCTTGGCCATGGAAACTCACTGGATAACCTTGACCAAGTCATATCCTCTCAGTCTTAGTGCAAGGCAACAACTCTCAGAACAAATGTTGTCAAGAAAACCATGTGACAGGGTCACCTTAGAGGTCCCATAAGTCAGAAATGACGAAACTTCATATGTAGCTGAACTATAAGAAAAAAATACGAGATAAGAAAAAATAAGGAACATGGTATTTAGAACTCATATCTCTCCATGTTCTGATGGAACTAGGAAAACCATTTCTGAGTATTCCTTGCCTAAGAAATCCTATGGAATTCATGAAGTCACTATAAGTTGGCAGATGATTTGGGTGCACATACACACACACAATGCCTGGCATAAACATAACCAAAATTACGGTCAAGCTTCCAAATACATCAGGATGTCTACAGTTCTCTTTCATGAAGGAAAAACACTTATGAGTAGTTAGCATGCCAGTTCCTCCTGGGGATCAATTTTGTGGCTGCTGTTACAGGGAAAATGCGTGGAAGGGACTCACCTGTGTGAAAGGGAGGGTTTCATTGAGCTCATCGAGTTCATGGGTGGTTGCATGGGGAGCTTGCCTGGAGGGTCGTTTTGGCGGCTTTTCTGGTGGCGCAGAAGCAGCAACCTTCCCAACTCCTCACACCACGATGAGAGCAGCGCTGGAAAACAGAAGGAAGGTCTTTGGATGAGAAATACATATAGGGTAAAAAATGAGAAAATATCAAGAAAGGAACAACAAGGCAAACTGTGTCCCACATGCCGCAGCAATGTAATTGCTTGTGTTGTATGACTTCCATGTTTTTATTTTCTTAAAAGACATGTTGGTTGTCTATTAACCTTAATTCTATATTAAGAATACTTATGACCATAAAATAGAAAGAGTCACTGGAGGCTATAGAGCCAAAGTGTGAAAACTACCAGCTGGCCTAATCTGAAAACTAGATGAAGAAGGCAGTGTTTGTGACAACCACAGCCCAAACTAGCGCCGTCAGACTACATTTCCTTATTTTCTTATCAAACAGGTCTCCTGAAAAAATAATTGCTGCTTAGCAGGTTCATAGGCAAACTTAAATATACATGATTTATTCAATTAACCCCCCCCCCCCAAAAAAAAGTCTATACTATTTAGAGCAAGAATAGTAAAGAAGGTGGAAGGAAGGAAGAAAATAAAGCTCACAGTCACTGTGCTGAAGCTGACTTGAGGGATAGGGAAGAGAAATTATGACAAGCAGTTCCAAATAATACACTACAGTACAGTGCTGTCATTGATAGATAGTTCAATATGTTCAACAATGCCAATGTGCTTCAGTACCTAGAAAATTATTTTAAATTAAAATGCATTCGATTTTGCGTTTGTTCACAGTGAAGCACAAGGAGACATGAAATATACAACCTCTGCCTAGAAGATGAGCTCTTAGTGGTAGGCTTTGGAAATATTATTTTGGACTGCAGCAATTGAAAAACAAGATTCAGATCCAATACCTTCCAACATTTAACAGGTGAAAATTGAGACACGTGTGGACAATGCACATCAGACTGTGGTCAAGATGACAAATGTTATTAATGTGGAAGAACACACAAGGTAGAAGAGGTTTGGTTTCGACTGAGTCAACTAGGAAAGAAAAGATTCTGCCCCTTTCTCTTCCCTCCCTCCCAGTTAATTAAGTGTACATTGAACTTGGTTTGCAGCAATTGAAATAATCCGAGGATAAGGGGGAAAGTGGGCAGAAGGGCAAGATATTGGGACATTTTAAAAGCAGCTGAAAAAAGTGAGACAGCAGAGGGTTAAACAGGATTCTCATTGCCAAACTCGGATAAGTGAAGGGTATGGCATCCCCAAGAATACTCGAGTACTGTATATACTCGAATATAAGCTGACCCTAATATAAGCTGAGGCACCTAATTTTACCACAAAAACTGGGGAAACTTATTGACTCAAGTATAAGCTGAGGGTGGGAAATGCAGCAGCTAGTAGTAAATATCAAAATGAAAATGGATCCCAATGAAATTATATTGAGGCATCAGTAGGTTAAAGTTTTTTGAATATTTACCGTATTTCAAAGAAAAACAGTAAACTAGCTCTGTAAGTGGAAAAGTAGGATAAAAATATATATGGTATTAACAATAACAATAACAACAACAACAACAATAATAATAACAACTTCATTTCTATCCTGCCCTATCTCCCCATGGGGACTCAGGCCAGCTTCCAACATAGTAACAGGCAAACATTCAATGCCTACATAAACAATGCACAGCTAGATATAGATCTGTCATTATATATACTAATTTCACATATGCATTTCCCCCTGAAACATTTGCAAATCCCCCTTTCTATATATATGTGTGTGTGTGTGTGTGTGCAGTTCCCTCCTGCAATATTTGCAAGCCCTACATATTTATGTTTATATCTATCTTGAAATCTGTGTGTGTGTGTGTGTGTGCGCGCGCGCGCGTTTCCCCTACAATATTTGCAAGTCCTTTATATCTATATTCTAGGTATTTCTCTATATAGAGATAATTATATCTGTATACAATTTGCAATTTGTGTGAGGGGAAAATTCATATATAAAATTAATGTAGATAATTCATATATAAAATTAATGTAGATAGATAAGATACAAATATTTAGGCACATAGGGATTGCAAAGGCTTGCAGGGGGAAATGGCCATCGATTAAGAAATATTTCAGGGGGAAATGCTTTTATAAGATTAATGGGTATATATTAGGGTTGGGCAAAAAATTCGAATCCTTCTGATGTCGTATCCAATTCGTATGTTTTGTCACTTTTGAACTGTGTTTAGAAAAAGGTTATCCTGTCGTATGTATCCCACGATATCGAACCCTTGATTGCCAATTTTTCGAATGGTGTCGAATGTTTCGGAGGGGGCAAGCATTTGCAAAGGGCTCCTGTACTACTTGACTGCTTATGGGGTGCTTTAATCCGCTTTGCAGAACGTGCGGGGAGAGGTCTGGGTGTGGAGTGCTTGGCTGCTTGCAATGGGCCGCTTTAATCCGCTTTGGAGAACGAGCGGGGAGAGGTCTGGGTGTGCTGGAGTGCTTGGCTGCTGCTTGCAATGGGCCGCTTTAATCCGCTTTGCAGAACGAGCGGGGAGAGGTCTGGGTGTGCTGGAGTGCTTGGCTGCTGCTTGCAATGGGCCGCTTTAATCCGCTTTGGAGAACGAGCGGGGAGAGGTCTGGGTGTGCTGGAGTGCTTGGCTGTTGCTTGCAATGGGCCGCTTTAATCCGCTTGGAGAACGAGCGGGGAGAGGTCTGGGTGTGCTGGAGTGCTTGGCTGCTGCTTGCAATGGGCTGCTTTAATCCGCTTTGGAGAACGAGCGGGGAGAGGTCTGGGTGTGCTGGAGTGCTTGGCTGTTGCTTGCAATGGGCCGCTTTAATCCGCTTTGGAGAACGAGCGGGGAGAGGTCTGGGTGTGCTCGAGTGCTTGGCTGCTGCTTGCAATGGGCCGCTTTAATCCGCTTTGCAGAACGAGCGGGGAGAGGTCTGGGTGTGCTGGAGTGCTTGGCTGCTTGCTATTGGGGCGCTTTAAACCTATATCCCAGGATCTAGTTTCAGATTATCTGATTTAAACTGGATTATATGAGTTCTCTCTGCAGATAATCTGGGATAAGAAGAAAAGTGATGGATCTGGACCAAGCTTGGCACACACCAGCTGTGAATCCTAGGGGGGTTTTGGATGGTTGACCCAAGACTTTTGGGAATTGTAGTTCACCCATACATTTTCTCATGGGAGCATTCATAAAAAGAGAGAGAGAGAGAGAGAGAGAGAGAGAGAGACACCATGGTGTAATGTAGTGCAGGGGTTCATAGTCCCTCAGACTGTTGAGGGGCCAGACTGTGGTGAAATAGTCCAAAATTAGGATTGTTGTTGTTGTGTGCCTTCAAGTCATTTCAGACTTAAGTCAACCCTAAGTGTAAAGTTTAGGACAGGGGCCAGGTCAATGGCATTGGAGGGCCGCATCTGGCCAACGGCCCTTAGTTTGGGGACTCCTGGTGTAGTGCATTATGGTTTCCTGAGTCCACCAATTTAACAAAGTTTCAGCCACAAAAACAAAGTTTCTGAAGTAGAACAATGACTTTCAAAGTAAAGACAACCCAATGAAACAGGAAATAAGACTTCCAAACCAGGAACAGATTTCTGCAATTATTATAAAATGGTTTATTATAAAAGCTATAAAAATTCGCCAAAAATCAGAGGATAAGGGAAATGTTCTGAATTTTCATGAGCTATCAGTGTTAAATGTGTTCTACCACTGTACCAAGTTTGAAGAAGATAGCTCAAAAAATGAGGGCGAGAGAGACCTGCAAAGTCCCCCCCCGCTGTTTTTTTCTTGGCCACTGCGCATGCGCGTCCGCCATTAACGAATTACTTTTGAAATTAACGAATTTTAGTTAAATTTCGAAATTTTGGAGGGGCAAAATTCGGAAATGACATCAGAAACGAAACGCTAGCGCCCCCTACTTTTGAAGCGAGTTTAGAATCAATTTTTTCATGGATCGCTCAAGCCTAGTATATATATATTCTTCCTGGCTTGCAAGGGCTTCTTTCCCTTTTCACAACATTCCCTTGGTTAAGAGCAAGGGAGGCTTTGGAAAAGTAAACACTGATAGGGGAGGGTAAGATGAGAGAGAAATATATCATATATTGCAAGCAACGGCCTCCAGGCTCACTAGGGCGGAAAAACTCGGCTTATCTTCGAGTATATACGGTACTTATAATGTGTGTAACAAGGTGGACAGAAAGTGAAGAGCTATTTCCAAATCAGTTGGGTTTTTTATTGTAAAAAATACATGTCTTCCAAAGAGAATGGTAAAGTTAGAAAGGGAACAATTTATTCTTCTGAAAAGAAAAAGGAAGGGGTCATGATATGCCATGTCAGTAGGCCAGAGTTTGCTTTTTTCTACCATAGAGACAAACACTATGTTTCAGCCACCAAGGGGAAAACAGTAGCAGGATTAAAGTTTAATGAGGAAGGTTTCTTTCTACTAAGCTTGACAAAAGGTCCATCAAGTGTATAGGGAGAAAAGGGAAGGTTAAGGTTATAACTGCTATCTGTCTCACTTTTGCACAGCTCCTGTGTGATCCTACCAACAGCTTGATTGCCAATGAGCTCAGGGTGAGTAACGCAAGTACAGGTGGATGCCTCAACTGAAGCAGCACCAGGCAACACTACTCATGGAGGGAAAGGGATTTGGTTTTGAGGTTTCCACCTGCCGATCCCTGGTTAAGAACTGGGTAGATCTTAGCTATACCATGTTTGCGAATGGCAGGGTATGTGCAGATGCCTGATTTGAAACGTTTTAGAGACAAAATTTAAACTAAGCCACAAACAGGGTCACTTTAAATCTGCAGAAGATGTGTCCTTTAAAGGCAGCATTCCCATTGTTCTCTGAAGCACCTCCATGTAAGCACAAAATACTCCCGTGAGCTGTCTTCCTATTAGCCAAGGAATCTGTCAACAGGCATTTGATCAAACTGCATTCATCTTTTATCCCTGGCATATCATTAGTATTGTACCAGCAACAAAGGGTGCTCATCTTCCCGCCTTCCTCTCCCTTTTATGTTGCCTGGAGATAACAATCACTACCTAACATTACACTGTGGCCACTTGAGTTCTGAGGTGGAAAGCGGCGGCGGGCAGGAAGGGATGAACAAAGTGTTCTGGCAAACTGAAAATGCAGCCAGGGTTGGAATAATAGCAGATGCAGAGCACCTCCACACAAGCTGAATGCAATTACAGTGATGTTGAATGGAAACCATCCATCTTAAGTGCAGCTTTGATGCAAGGTGAGTTGCTCTTCATACGTGAGCACAGAACACTCTTGACAAATAAAGATAAAAGGAGGAAGCAGTCTAATGATTTTACAACCTGAATCTGCAAATGAATGCTTCTGCGAATAGAATAAAGTGCTGGTAACTTCTGAGTATTCTTGAATGAGAAAACCTAAGGAAATTCACAAGATGGGTAAAGTATGAGAGTGGATAGCAAAAGCAGAACAAATCTGTGGTTGTAGAAGGAATGATCCCCCCCCCCCAATTAATAAGGTGAGATCACATTTGTTGACAGGGCTGTTAATATATCTACGAAAATAAATATTCTATCTGTAGATTTTGTAATTGTCATATTGAAAATACCAAAATATGGTTCTGCTTTGGGGCTATATTTTACAATCATATTTGTGAAATATGAATGGCGTCTTTCTCCCAGCACATGGCCAATTGTTGCACCTCATTAACAATTTAAAGAAATTTGTGTATGCAGCACTGGCCTGAAATAATTTTAAATACAAGGGCAACCCGGATGTAAAATGTCAAACTCAAACAAGTGCATGAGGCTAAAGTAGAGTATGCCTAGATATAGCAAAATTAGGTCTTGCTTTTTGAATCCCCCCCTTATATTTTAAAGCTGTGTTTGTTTAAATTTGTGGGTGTTAAACCTGTGGCTATGGAGGGCCAACTGTACTTTTTTCTTTGTACCACAAAGAAAACCAATAGTGGGACAAAAAATTGTATGGATATATTTGCCTTCTTCTCATAAACCAGTGGTTCTCAACCTGTGGGTCCTCAGATGTTTTGGCCTTCAACTCCCAGAAATCCTGACAGCTAGTAAACTGGCTGGGACTTCTGGGAGTTGTAGGCCAAAACATCTGGGGACCCACAGGTTAAGAACCACTGCCATAAACAAACAAACAAACAAACAAAAACAGGAAAACAAACCTATTGTTGTATGGCATGCCCTGTCCTGTGAATGACCATGGGGTATATTCAAATCAGAAATCAAAAAAGCAAAATCCAAATTCTGCCACCTCCTGTTGTTTCTGAAGAAAAGTAGAGGCAGAACGGAGCATTGTGATCCTGAACTGCAGTGGCATCTTATCTTAACTGTAACCCACTGGCACATGACCCCAAGAAACTTAACATAGGCCAACCATAGGGCCATGTGATGCAGCTGGATTTTGAAATATGTGACTGTTCTCTTTTCATTCAAGTTAAAATGAAACAAACCAAAAATTAATTTACAGATTACACTATTCATCTTTTGCATGCTTAGCTACAGCATTTTTAGACCCTGGCTGCATTTAGGCACATCTCATCTCATTGAAACGCAAAGCACGAAAAACTCAGTATCACACTATAATGAACAGATAAAGCAGCAAGCACAAAGGACAGCCGCAGATGGTGCCAACAGTCAGTCTCTCCTTCTCACAAGCAGAGCAGCCAAGCAGCTGTGTTTCCTCCCTCCCTTCTCCCATATAAAACAGGAGCACAGATTTTACAGATGGGCCCTCTCAGCCTTACTCTTTTGCGGTAGTTTGCTGACTGGATTTCAGCCCATTGCTATGCTGTATTGCCTTTGTCATGGCAGAACTGGCATTAAGAACACCACCATCACCATCCAAGCTTCCTCCTCTCAAAAGAAGGTAGCTGTCCATTTTTATCTGCAAATACTAGAAGACACCTTGGTTCCCCCCAACCCCCTCCTAGCTCTCATTTGAGCCTCAGACGTCTCCTTGTACATCACAATAGCTAAATGGAAGGATTAACAGTTTCAGGGCAGAAGAAATAACCTACAAGGTTAATTGACCGAAGACATGATAATCTTTTCATCACTTGGCATAAAAATTGAGACATGTTGAAAGTTAGGATGTTAAAATGGATCCTGGTATGTGCTCATTTTCTTTTCATCAGTTCTACCTTTTACTACAGGAAGCAAACAGGGCTAATTTGTGAAACCATCCACACAGTGACAAGAAAAGAGGCAGCATGCGCCCCACTGACCATGTTTCCACCTCAAGACCTTAAGGTATATACCTTAAGGCAGGGGTCCCCAAACTTTTTAAGCTGAGGGCCGGTCCACAATCCTTCAGACTGTGGAGGGGCCGAATTATTATTTGAAAAAAAATACAAACGAATTCCTATGCACACTGCACATGTCTTATTTGTAGTGCAACAACAACAACAACGAAAAAATACAATATTTAAAAATGAAAACAATTTTAACCAACATAAACCTATTAGGATTTCAATGGAAAGTGTGGGCCTGCTACTGGCCAATGAGATAGTCAAGTTAATTAGGATTGTTGTTGTTGTTGTTGTTGTTGTTGTGTGCCTTCAAGTCATGTCAGACTTTGGCCGAGCCTAAGTCTAAAATTATTTATTTATTTACTGCATTTATTTACTACATTTATATCCCACCCTTCTCACCCCAAAGGGAACTCAGAGCAGCTGTATGTACATACAATATATTATATTATTAGCATAGCACAATATTAGCATTATATATTACTATATTGAACTATACCACTATACTGTAATATTATATGTAATATATAACATATAATTAATATGGTATTATTATTAGTATTATATTGTATAAAATGATAATATTATTATCAATATCATTTGTATATACAATATACTATATTATTAAAACTGATATAAAAATATTATATTATAAATGAGGGCGAGGGCCAGGTAAATGACCCCCGGGCCTTAGTTTGGGGACCCCTGCCTTAAGGTATACAAGACACACACTTGGAGGAGAAAATAGCCCCCCATAGTATCACCTGCTATCACCAAAGAATCTAGACTGCTATGGAGTAGAGTTGTGTGTGGAACTGTTTTCCTTAGTTTCTTTCATTATTTTCGTTACCTTCGGGAGCACTACAAAAATCAGCTTGACACCAAAGAAAGCTCCATGCCTCCTTGCCTTGGAATAAGAGTACATGTGTGTGTGGCATGCAGGCTCAGAGAGTGTGTGCACCTGCCTTCAGCCAATTGCCTCCTATCGAGTAAGAATGAGAACATGCCTCCTTGCCTTAGACAGTGTGTGTGTGTGTGGCATGTAGGCCCAGCAAGTGAGCCTGCCTGCCTGCAGTCAAGCGTCTCCTCTAGAGTAGGAATGAGAACTTGCCTCCTTGCCTTGGAAGGAGAGTGTGTGCATGTGTGGCATGCAGGCCAAGAAAGAGCACATACCTGCCTGCAGCTGAGCGCCTCTCTTCTAGAATAAAACAGCTTCAATGTCTAAAATGATGGGAAGGGGAGCCTGGGAAGCCCCCCCCCAATTAATGAGCCAATAGAAAACAAATATTTAGACACCCCAGAGCAAAAATAGACATCTGCCCTCCCAATTTTGGGAGGCTCCCAAAAAAAACAGATCAAGGACCCCACCGAAAGCCGAGACACGAAACGGGTCATGGTTTACCACAAAAGCACAACCCTACTGCATCCTCCTGTCAATGGGGTTACTTTCAATACTTTCATGTCTAAAGGGCTATTCAACCATGATATTTTGTTTACATCTAGTACTTGTGAACAAAATATTTGTATCTGCTTTCCTCAGATGAACAGGCAAATTTAGGACAAATGATTTTAAAGATTGTTCCAGGAGGTTAAATGTTTTCTTTCCATGGCTAATATATTATAACTACAACAATTTGTTTCCCCCCCCCCCCCTTAGAGCCATTAAGTTATTAAAGAAAGTTCAATCTATTAATAATATATCTTTCAACTATTTAACAGGGGTTTTTTCCACTTATACTCACATACATTTGTATGTTATTTTGGAGCACACATTAAAAGACGTGAAAAATAATGTAAAAAACCATATTGTATTGTTAAAAGCAATGACTTCTTTAATATTTTCTTTTTCATTTTGAGTTGCAGCAATACGTGAAACAAAAGATCCTGAAACAATAAAGTGTGCCCATAAATTGCAACTGTGCCAGAGAACTCTTTTTCTCACTGTCTAAATCAGCCCCCAGCAATTAATCAACTAAAGTTAGACTAGATCAATAAATCAGCAATAATGAAAGCGAACATTAGTTTTTAGCAGGCTTCAGACAAGGGTGTGGTTTCCCCAGTGAGCACCTCTATCTGTCCAAATTAATACCAAGAGCTTACAACAGCTTTGGTGCTATTTCCCACCTGCAGGATATTCAACAATGATACATTTAATACCTTCTAATCAGGAGAATTAATATTAGATTGAGACCATAAGCACCTTTTGAGGTTGGGGGCAGCACCTGGGATGGAAGGCAAAGAGGCTTTGTGATCATCGTTAACTGCTAAATCCGCTAATGTGCACCAAGGCAGCCAGACGTATGTGCCTATCGATTCTGGAACCCTGAGACACAGTCCATCGTATTGCAAAATGCTGTTCTAAGCATCTAGGAGTCACTAAATGAATGAACGGACTCCCTGGAAAGTGAAATACAGGGGCACCTGGTGCTAATCTATTTACCTATTATGATACCCTCGTATTAGTTACAGTTTATCACCTCAGTAAATCACCTCCTCTTGTTAAGAAATGTGCTGCAAGGTACAGCAAACTGTTATTTATAGGTAGACACTATATTTACAGCTACAAAGGCAAGTGAGGAAGGGGCAGGACAGCCTCTCAGTCATTTCAGTGCTGTCTGCTTCCCAGGAGACTGCAGGAAAAGCACAATAGGATTATGGCTTCTTGCTGCAGCGAGAGTTCAATAGGCAACGCAGCACTAGCTCCTTTACTACTTCTTTGGGATTTTTTTTTTTGTGCAAAAGGCAAGGCTTGGTGGTGATGAATTCATCTCCTCATTGATTGCTTTTAATTCACAGTGTCATCATGTATCCACTAATGGATGCTTTGCTACAGGGAAAATATACCAATAACGGCTCCTCCCTGTGCCCGCCTCCCCCTTTTCAGATGACATCCTTTACAGATTGTGCAGAACTGCAAAGGGCTATTATTGTGGAAAATGTTCACAGTGTGGACTGTTGCATCATTATAGAATTTCAAATCCTGTTTATAAACAGAGAAAACCATAGGTTTTGTGTAGGAGTACTGTCTTGATCACAAAATAGCTGTAAATTCATATTTAGCGTGATATTGGAGGAGAAACAACCATCAGGATGCATCATGAGGAAAGCACATACAGTAGAGTCTCACTTATCCAAGCTAAACGGGCTGGCAGAAGCTTGGATAAGTGAATATCTTCGATAATAAGGAGGGATTAAGGAAAAGCCTATTAAACATCAAATTCGGTTATGATTTTACAAATTAAGCACCAAAACATCATGTTATACATCAAATTTGACAGAAAAAGTAGTTCAATATGCAGTAATGTTATGTTGTAATTACTGTATTTATGAATTTAGCATCAAAATATCACGATATATTGAAAACATTGACTACAAAAATGGCTTGGATTATCCAGAAGCTTGAATAAGTGAGGCTTGGATAAGTGAGACTCTACTGTACTTCAAAAAGCTACCCAACAAAACCTGAATTCATTTATCTTTCATAGAAATACCTAGCCTTTCCTCCTAGAATCACAAAGTATCATAAATATTTTGCCTTCACAACAGCCTATAACACACATGGAGATCAAAGGGAGGGAGTTTCCCAAGACCACTCGGAGTCCCATAGCTGAGTCTAAATAAATTAACCTATTAATTAATTAATTAATTGAATGTGTTTTTTTGACTAAAGTCTTCCAAGTGGCTTATAATAAAGGCTGAGTATTTTTTGTCCAAATTACTTGGGATCAGGGGGTTTTGATCTGGATTTTTTTTTTTTTGGCATAGCTGCATCTGTGTGTAAGCAGATGGGAGATGGGATCTAAGATAAAACATTACATTCAGTTAGGTTTCATATATGTCTTATACTCATAGCCAAGAGGTAATTTTAGATACAATATGTTTTGGGCATGAAACAAAGTCGGTGTATATTGAAACATCAGAAACCAAAGGAATCATTATCTCCGCTACCCATGTGGACAATTCCAGATTTTGGAGCAATCTGGAATTTTGTTAAGGAATGCTCAAACTGGATTAATAAAGCACACATGAATTAAAAAATCAACCAATTAAAAAAATTCAAACAAATAGAAACAAAATGAAGCCAGCTGGTTGTAGGAACAGGCAACTAATGTTTTCTTTGACAGCCTCTTCCTCCACCTCCCTCTCCCTGGAATCCTTCCCACCAAACAGATGGTGGTAGAGGCTGTAGAGTTCTGGTGGAGGAGGGGAGTTCAGCAGGAGCACCAGGCTCTTGTGCTTATTGCCTGTCCTTCTCTCATTCTCTCTCTCTCTCTCTTGGATTCATCCGCAGTCTCCCTCCAGCTGTATTGGACTACAAGTACTAGAGATCTCCATCTCAGAGAAAGTTGCCATAAAACATTGATTTAGATGCCCCCTGATGGGGAAACAGAGATAACCCAAGTTTCCCTGTTCTATTCATTATAATCTATCTAAAATCTGTGGATGTTCAAGTCCTATTACATACAGTGATGTAGTAAAACTGTGTCCCCAATGATAAAAATCAAGGTTAGCTTTTGGGATTTCTTTTTCAAAAATATTTTCAAAATGGTTGAATTTGTAAAGGCACAATCCACGAATACAGAGGGCTTTTAAGTACATTTCCACTTCATTCCCACCATCTTGCAATGCTTTCTAAAAACCCTATGAAATGTATGAAGTTATTGTAAGATCACAAGTGCATGAAGGTATATATATACTTTTGCAAAATTACTCTTCCTTTTAAATTTTATTTATTTATTTATTTATTTATTTACAGCATTTACATTCCACCCTTCTCACCCCGAAGGGGACTCAGGGCAGATCACATTACACATATAGGCAAACATTCAATGCCTTTTTAACATAGAACAAAGACAAACAAACATAGGCTCCGAGCGGGCCTCGAGCTCATGACCTCCTGGTCAGAGTGATTCATTGCAGTTAATTGCAGCTGGCTTGCTCTCCCGCCTGCGCCACAGCCTGGGCCCACATTTACATTTCAAGCAGGCATTGCTAAAATAATGTGCAAGGGAAACAACTGCATGTTTTGACGGGTCCTATCCTAACCATGAACAATCACCCATGGAGCAAGCAAAGGATGGCCCTCAGTCAGGGAGATAGCAGACATGATGAATACAAAATCTTGGATAATCCCAAGCAAACAACAAATCATTTTACACATCTCTGGGCCTAGCCTCTCCAAGCGCTACCCCTTCCTGAGCAATACAAAGATCTAAAGCAGAAATGGACCAAAAGTGCCCGACCCATGTTCTCCAGGGCCCCTGATCTTGCTCTCCACTGCCAGGGATACCAGCAACGCCCTGCTGTCAAAAATGGCAGCCTGTTCTAAGCCTGTTCTTTTACTTCTGACAGGTAGAAAGGGGTCAAAAATGATATAAATATGTCAGACAGTGTTTTCCCAGAGTCTTCTGGGAATGCCGTTTATCATTTAAAAATCAGTTTTGGAGAGTTCGGGGAAGTTAGTCTGCTTTAGTCTAGGAGTGATAATAACCCCTAGTTAATTAAGTTTAATCAGACCAACCTTAAAGGGATAGATGGAGTGATTGGGTTGCTTTTGTTCCAGATCCTAGAATTGCTTGGCCTCTTTGTTATTCTTGCCTGGTGTGTTGCCTATGGCAGCAGCCAAGCAACAGAGATGCAAAGAACATGGAATGGGGAGTCCCGCCAATGAGAGTCTGGTTTCTCTGACTCAAGGTTCTCCTTGCTGACAAGCTCCAGGTGCTTTCAGATGGCATCTCCAAGGGCTCTCAACTGAAAGACAGTATGCGACTATCTAGTATTTTCCTACTTAACAGACTGTGGGAAAGAATAAAAAGGCAGGAGGAGTAATGGAAAGATGTGGTATAGTTATAAGAAAAAGAGGTCACTGGATCCTTCTACAGCAGTGGTTCTCAACCTGTGGGTCCCCAGATGTTTTGGCCTTCAACTCCCAGCAATCCTAACAGTTGGTAAATTGGCTGGGATTTCTGGGAGTTGTAGGCCAAAACATCTGGGGACCCACAGGTTGAGAACCACTGTTATACAGTTTTCTGATTGTGGGGGGTGGGATGAAGCAATTGGGTTGCAGTCTCATATATAAAGCTTGGGAGTAAGTTCCACTGAATGCACTGGGACTTACTTGTAAATAGACATCATAGGCCTATGTTGTGTGTATCAGTACCCATGTGAGCTCTTCTACAGCTGGTGTTGCTTACCTTTCCTTTCCTTTCCTTTCCTTTCCTTTCCTGTGCTTGAGTGCCCCATGGTCTTCTCTGTTCAGGCTAGTGTAGCAGGTATCCTAACAAAAGTACCAGAGAAGCTACAATTGGCAGGTGCCAGAGGATCTACAATTGACCCTAGGCCACTATTACATACAAATAACTCAAAACTCCTCCAAATAGTTATATACCCTAAAAGGGACAGTATGAAGCACTGTGTATTTTACCTATTGAGACAAATAACACCTCCAGGGAGGGGGATTTCAATGGCATATAGGAAAAGGAAGGCTTACATTTTCCCTCCCCAAGTATGGTATCCTCACAGCTGTTTAAAATGTGGTTTGTTCTTATTGTTCTATGCCTTTAGATTCACTTTAAGGGCCCTTCCACACAGCCATATAATCCAGAATACCAAGGCAGATAATGCACATTATCTGCTTTGAACTGGATTATCTGAATCCACACTGCCATATAATCCAGGATTTTATACAGATGTGTGGAAGGAGCATAATTTAGAGACCCAATAATGGGATTTTCTTGGTAAGGTTTATTCAAAGGAAGTTTGCCATTGCCTCCCTCTATGACTGAACAAGTCTGATTTGGCTAAGGTTTTCCAGGAAGTTTCCATGGCTCAGTGGAGATTGAAACCCTGATCTCCTGGAATTTTAGTCCAATATTCAAATCACAACATCCAACTGGCTCTTAAAAATTTGTGATGATGATATGAGTGTTGGAAAGAGAAATACTATCACACATATGTAACATCTCATCAATTTCAGATTTTCACCAGAAGAATCTTTACCTGGAGACCTCTTTCTACTTTAGTCACTTCTTCAGCTTCCTTATGTCTATATGACATACGTATTACTAAGAAGCCAGGGCAAAGGGCACTCTTCGGGGTCCCAGCTCCTCCCCTATATCCAGGTAATACTACCAGCGCTAATGTTGGCTTACAGCCAGGTAGCTACTCACTGGCTGCCCCAGACAAAAATTTAGAGTCTAAAGTTAGATTCTAAAATCTATATTTAAACCCTTAAGTAAAGCACTGTTGGATTTATTTTCAAAAGACACCAAAAAGCCAGAACTCCCACTGTGCTTGAAGTGAGTGAAATGGCAGGTGTGCAGCACCTTTAAACCACAGGACAATTTTCTGTAAGCGCCAGTATGGATTTAAGAGCTTAACAGCAGACACTTGCATTTGAAAATTTGTTCTCTGTCTTCAGTGGATTACTTATATTTATTACAGCAGTAAAAACAGTCTGGATGGCATAAAGTGGGAAAAGGGGAGAAAGCTCTTCGTGATATGCATTTTGATACATCTTATCCAGGGAAACAGCATATTGTGATCATTTTTTGTGCACCCTTTACTTTCCAACTATGAAACTTTGTTCGGGAGACAAATAGTTCCCAAAGAAAGAAGGGGGGACTTCCACACAGCCATATAACCCAGAGTAGCAAGGCAGGAAATCACACAATATCTGCTTTGAACTGGGACATATGGCAGTGTGGACTCAGATAACCCAGTTGAAAACAGATATTGTGGGATTTTCTGCCTTGAAATTCTGGGTTATATGGCTGTGTGGAAGGGTCTGAAGAGAAGAGAAATCTCATTGACCAAAATTTATTTTCTGAAGCATCCAAATATCCACTTTTGACTGACACATCTACAAATACATGCATAGTTGTCATGTCTTGAACTACTAAGCTTTCTGATTGATGCTACTTGGACCAGTGTCATCACTCCAGATTCAACATCTCAATAGGGCTCTCCTTGTCTGCTTTGCCTGCAACCTCTTTTGAAGGATAATCCTCCCACTCAATGCCTGGTGGGCTACAGAGAGCTATCTGCCTTCCCATTTTGTTTGCTCAGAAACTGCTGACTACAATATTCAATGAGCAATGTGTAAAATCTCATTGTGCATACGAATGGAAGAGAAAGGAAAGGATTGATTTCTTGGACAGCTTTGTAAATTTCTCCTCCTTTCTGATTGACATGGAATCTAGGAGTCCTTCCACAAAGCCATATAACCCAGAATATCAAGGCAGAAAATCCCACAATATCTGTTTTGAACTGGGATATCTGCGTCCACACTGCCATATATTCCAGTCCAAAGCAGATAATCTGGGATTTTATCCAACTGTGTGGAAGGGGGTAAATCACTAAAAATTGTACTTCTGTGAGATATAGATGCATAGAAAAAGGAAAGAATAAGATGCTACTTGATGGAGACAAGTTGACACTCAAAGGAGACATAGTTTGCAGTGACCTGAACATTTAGGGAGAACACTTGTAGAGAAAAGATAGTCACCCAAAAACCTGAATTCTCAGAGCACTAAAAATATAGAAGCACAGAAACTGAGAAGTTAGAAAGAACAGATAACTGGAGGGATAATATGAAAAAAAAAACCTTAGTACATTGTGAAGTCTTTCTCCTCTCTAACCTCAAGATAAGACCTTGAGTGAACATAGTGCTCTTTTGATCCAATAAGTGGGAAGGAGGAAACCTTGGGGGTTGAACTGAAGAATGGTACTCTTACCGAAGGCTCTAAACTAGCCATTATAGTTTCCCAAATAATTGGAAATAAAGTCATAAAATGAGCAGGAAATTTATGTTTTGCTGCCGAAAACAGATGTGTGGGTTGATTTCTTTTTGGAGGGACAAAGAACTAAAGATTGCAAAAAGAGAGAAAGAGAAAGGAGAGAAAGAAGGAGAGGGAGAGGGAAGAAGGGGAGTGTGTGTGTGTGTGTGTCAAGCTATTTTAGATAGCTGGGAATTGCAGAAACATTTGTCCCCACTGTAGAGTTTATACTCTTTGAGAATGGCTGAGAATGCAAATATCTACATCAGTGGTTCTCAACCTGTGAGTTCCCAGATGTTTTGGTCTTCAACTCTCAGAAATCCTAATAGCTGAAAAACTGGCTGGGATCTCTGGGAGTTGTAGGCCAAACAAAACACCTAGAGACCCACAGGTTGTGAACCATTGAGCTACATGAAGTTTCTTTTACGTTTGCATATTTTCTGAGGCGCAATGGATGGGATCATATGGCATCTCAGGTTTTGGTATTACTGCTGGTTTTCAGATTTCTCCTCTTTCTACATATTCTGGGGGGGGGGGCAGTTTAGGGACACTATGCACTTTGCATCTGGCACCTAACTCACCTGCTGAGTCCAAATGTTGCTTTACACTAATTGAGCTTCAACCCTAGCATTGGTCCTCATAGCTGAGTACTGTAGAAACATATTGCAGAGATGATGAAAGGCATCTTGTCTTCTTATACCAGCTTCCCTGCTGAGAACACCTCCATATGGGCTATTGCTTTTTTCCTAGACACAATCCACATCTCCTGAACTTTGTAAAACTATTTTTGGAATTCAATTTTGGACTACTGAGGCTACATTAGTCTGGGGAGTCTGTGAGTTATATAGTCCAAAAGAAATTTTTCCAATAAGGTCTATAGCTTACTTTGTGGCCATATCTTAATGATTCATAAATTCTTTCTTGTCCTCACACAACTGGTTTATAACATGGATATTTCTGCTACTGGATTAGGGAGTTGGACACATGACTTGCATGAAATGAACTGTCAGTTTAATTTAAATAGCTTCTAAGCCACTTCAGGACAGACACACATAAAATAAATAAATATGAAAACATGGATCTATCAGACCATTCATCTACCGAATCTGATTCTGTCTTGACTCTGCCAAGATTTTCTTCATTATTTTCTTTAAGCACCACCCTGTTTTAATCTGAAGAAGTCAAGAACTGAAACCTTAGCACAGTACTATCTAAATTGACTGGCAACAGCTACCTGGAGATCTCAGCTAGAGATCTTGAACTTTAACCTCAAATGTGCTCTACCCATGTTCTATTTTCCTTCCCACAAAGTCAAAATGTACCCCAAATGGTAACTGCCAAGCAACAGAATATGTACATTAGTCACTTTAAGAAAGAAGAGCTGCTGGTAATTGTTGCTATTCTTGTAGGCAGTGTTGCATGGTAGCTGGCACTATTAAGTTGGCACACAAGAATAGTTAACATGGTATATACAGTGTCCAAATTAGGCAGGCTGAATAACTAGAAACAGGTTCTTGGCAGTGAATGCAGGATGCATACCCAAGTTTCAAAGCATACCTAATTGGGAGGCAGAGTAGATAACAAGAGACAACTCAGCCAAATAAAGGATCTTGGATAATTATTATACCTAACAAAGGAGGCAATAAATGAAAGCAACAGAATATGTGTACATGTGTGTGTTTCTATCCAAATGCCATGAAAAGATACAGAGATTCAGTCCTGCAAAACATTACCAGCAAGAACAATGAGGAAATGTCATCTTTGTGCTGGAAGAGGAGATTTGAATTCTGTTTGGACAAGTTCTCCCCTTTCAACAGGACAGGAAACAGAATGAATAAACTATTAGGTTAGGTATCATATGAAAGGACTCTGATAATGTTTTGTTATCCCTTGATAATATTCTTTTAATTGGGAATCCAAAATCTGATGTGATCACTTCAGTCTAGGAATGACTTTCTAGGATACCTCATTGCAGAGAAGCAAGGGAAAGTAAGAAGAACCCAGAGCAGTTTGACAATTCACACATATATGGGATCTTTTGGAGTGCTTCCTACATTTCCAAAGGTGAATACCAAAGCCAACAACGGGAGAAAATAGTAGGCATTGTCTAAATAGATTCAGAGAAGGTGGAAGAAAGAATACTGGTGCCATGAGGTACTGGCCGCATTTCTACTTCCCAGTGCTCCTGATCTGTTCCTGAATGTGCTATATAGATATATAGAACTATATGCAAATTTTATGCAAATTTGCATCTTCTTGTTCTAGCCATTGATACATATAAGGCAGCCCCTATAAGGCTGTATCCTAGAGCTGTAGGAAACAAGGCTCTTGTGGACTTGAAAGAGTGATGAGGGGGATAAAAAGTCTTCACAAGCAATGAAATGGCCAGTAGCACTACTCAGGGACTTTGAAGGCAGAGGTATCAAATCTGAGGGCATAGCCTCAGTTCTCTGATCTGCAATGCAGGAAGCAGTCTTACAGCAAAAACATTGCCCTAATAGGTATGTGTGTTTGTAATCCTTCCTTGATAGACTTGTTTATTTTTTTGTGTTGTGGTTCATACCTTCACCAGGGTCTGATGCTGGTAACATCAACGGAGCCAACTTCATTGTCACATCACAAGAAGTCATATAAGTCTCAGGTTTTGTTCCTGAAAGCTCAGGGCTTGGGTCATTCTGACCTGCCAACCTTATTTGGAAGCCATAGTTAGCCAGTTTTGAAGGCCATTTCCTTTTCAAAAAATGTATGGAGAATGATAGCAGAAGCAGAACTCCATAATCCTGTGGCGGACAACCCCTAGCAGATGTAGATGCTTCTACCCATGCAGTTCTTCTTGCAGAGCATTTAAGCGTGCCACACACCGTACTGACATCTGTCATGGAAGGTGGAGGTAAATATGACTGCAGTGCCAGCATCTAAACCAGTTAGGATTTGTACACCAAGAAGAACTAGAGATTCATACTGTCTTCCTATTTCCAGGCAGCAATTTTCGCTTTGGAAATCCTATCACCTTGCTGTTTTCCGCAGGCTGAAAAAGAAAACCATACTGCATAATTTCCTCCCCCTAGAATAAGAATGTAATTTGAAAATGGCTTGAGAGAACATATTGGCTTCAGGCACTTGCTGAAGGAAGATGATTGTTTGCTAGCATTTATCAGAGTTTTGTAGGAGTTGTTCATTACAAGCACTGACTCCACATTCTGTTTGACAGGATGCCATTGATTAGCATGTGTGAAACACAGTAAAACAATATAACAATTAGGAAAACAACTCAAGATATCTTAGAAGAATGAAAGTATTGCATCTCTCAGGAACCTGTCAGAGCAGAAAGAGAAGATTGATGATTTTGATGAGTGTGCTTTCTGTTACGGAAGATCATTGATTTGACCTAGGCAAACATTTAACATTGTGTAAACCTCTTAGGAGAATTGCCCCCCCCCCCCCAAAAATCTGACAACCTTCAAATAATTTTATTTTATTTTTATATTTAATGCACTTTTCCCCTCAAATAGGGACTCAAGGAGGCTGACAGCAAACATGACACAAAGCAATTAAAACAGAGTAAATGCATTAAATAAGAATACATTTTTAAAAAACCAGTTAAATCTGTCATGTCATGAATATTAAGATACACTTAAAACTTATTTTAAAAATTACACAGCCCCCAAGATTCCACTGGCTGATGGCTCAGATACGTTTTTTTTTTTTTTGGGAGGGAGTTCCAAAGTCTGGGAGCAGCCACTGAAAAGGCTGAAAACAACTAACTCAAGCTTTGTTATTAAAATTCAGTAAAAATATCGTATTTTGTAAACTAGCTGCTTTGCCACATCTTTTGGTAAACCTTTCATCTATGACAGGTTGTTTAGCTTGCTAGGCTGTTCTGTAGGATTAAGGAGGGTTGAATGGCCTCCTCTTGCCCCATATCCAAAGACACAACTTTCCTTTTCAGCCATACAATTCAGACCCTGAAGGAAGGGGACAAATTTTATAGTTTTGTCCATGATAGCTATTGAAACTAACGACCTCATCAGACGGGATGAAATCAGTGTCTACTGATTTCACTCCATTTGGGGGACAGAGGATAATGCCAGACAGCACATGACGTTGTGAGACTCCCAGTCTCATCCAGCAAAAGTGTTGCTGGATGCTTTCACCCCAACATGGGAGGCTTCCTGTGTTGTGCTAGTTCCAATGGAGCCAGCACAGGTCCTCTCCACAGGTATGACACTGTCCCCGCTTGATGGGGAAAGCATTGCGAGAAGGAGCTGCACATGGGGTGACAGATTCGTCCTGCTGCTCATTCTTTCCTTGCCTGGACTTTCTGGGAAGATTGTTAGAACATACCTAGACTAACAACATGTGCCGATTTGTGTTTCCACTTTATTTTGTTGCTTTGCTCATGGGCCAATGAAAGCCCTTTCCTGAATGCTAGTCCATCTCCCATGGCTGCTACATATCCTTCCCCCATCAATCATTTACTTTTCTCAGAGTCACAGTGAATGCCCTCTTGCCCCTCTTCCATTTGATTTTGCCTTCTATCTTTCCCCAAGGCAGGGTTTTTCTGTTTGCTTTATCTGTTTCTCTGTAAAATCGTTGGCATCAGATTCATGTTGGTCCCTACCCCACCCCCAGGCATATTACAAAACACAATTTGCGACATGAGTCAGAGCATCTGGCAAAGCATTTCTCTGCCAACAGACACAAGTGATTCAGAATATATCATGGCTCTGGTCCCCAGTGTGGCAGTGATGGATTCAGGAGCAAAGCGAAAGAAACACACAGGGTGGATGTGGCCAAGGTAAGGTCTAACCTGGCTCAGCCACATGCTCTGCACTGCAACTTTAAAATAGATACAGTGTTCCCTCACTTATCGCAGGGGTTATGTTCCAGGACCACCTGCAAAAAGTGAAAATCCGCGAAGTAGGAACATTATATTTGTGTTGTTTACAATCTCACTGATGCTGTCTGTGTTGTTTACAATCTCATGAAGCTGCTTTAGCCTCCTTTTCTCTCCCTTCAGCTTCTCCTTCCTTCCTTCCTTCCTTCCTTCCTTCCTTCCTTCCTTCCTTCCTTCCTTCCTTCCTTCCTTCCTTCCTTCCTTCCTTCCTTCCTTAGGCTTCTCTTTAGGAAGGAAGGAGAAAGAGAGATGAAGGAAGGAAAAATTGTATTTTTTTATGGTTTATTATATTCTTTTGGTGTTTATTGAAAAACCATGAAACAGAAAATCCGTGAAAAATGAACTGTGAAGTAGTGAGGGAACACTGTACAGGACTCCAGAGTTAGAATTTCATTTTGGATGATGAGTATTTCAGTTTTGTTTTCAATGTTATTTCTTCACCAACACCAGAAGCTAGCATGATAAAGCCCAAATAAATAACCAGACAGTGAATGACTGTTTCAGTTCCCAAATCATCATCATCATCATCATCATCATCATCATCATCCTTATCCCCAAAGAACAATCTGAATGGCACATGACTATTGTTTCAGTTCTAGATTATAAGCAACCAGAAATAGTGCAAGTTGAACATGCCTTAACTGTAATGTCAAAATACTCAAAAATTATTCACATGAGTGGCCAAGGTAGTGACACCTTTGATTTTAATGATTCAATGTATACAAACTTTCATGTGGGAAATTATTAAAGATATTGTATAAGATTACTGTCAGGCTATGTGTATAAGGCAGTGGTTCTCAACCTGGGGTCCCCAGATGTTTTGGCCTTCAACTCCCAGAAATCTTAACAGCTGGTAAACTGGCTGGGATTTCTGGGAGTTGTAGGCCAAAAACATCTGGGGACCCCAGGTTGAGAACTACTGGGAAAAGGTGGATATGAAACCTTGATGGATTTCATGTTTTGAATTGTATCCCACCTTAAAGATATTGCATTAGGCACACATATGCAAATACAGATATTCCAAAAATCCCAGATGCCAAACACTTCTGGTCCCAAGCAATTTGGAAAAGAGATAATCAACTTGTACCTAAAATGACCTAGAAAACCTGATCAGCATGTAAGCTAGGGTAGACACACAGACACCCTCTCCTGCCCCAAAAGAAACAATGACATATTGCATCTGTGTTATTTAGAGTATCTAGTTTGTGTTAGGTTAATCTGACCTCCTTTCTCTAAGAAATATAGATGGGATTTATAGGAAAGTATGTCTAGTATGGTGTGCCGGTGGGGAAATAATTAGAGGCCTTCAAAGAGGAGAGAACAAAAAGAATGGGTCTATTTAATTCAGGGACTGGAAGAATGAGACCATAATGAGGCATAAAATCATTTTATAAAAAGGTAAATTAGTCTTTCATGTTCATGCTGTCACACAAAAGAATGAACTGGCCATTGCTCTGAAAAGTTAAAGGATCTAGCAAAACCAAAAAGAGAAAGCTAGCACTTTGCTATGGAAAATGCTCATATTATAGGAGTGAACAAATGTGAATTTCTGCAGAACTGTCATGCCTGTTTAAATATCTACACACCTACCACATATAAAAGTATACAGAGGTACAAAGCTATCAATTTTATAAATTTGTATAATTTTTAAAAGGAAGGTAGAGAATCCTTTTGGGAATATTGTACGAATTGTGGAAAATATACATTTGGTCCTGCAGGTTCTTTTCTACGAATTTGTTTCAGTCTTTTTTTGCCTTCAGGCTTGCTGTTACAACAGTTTAAATGGACATTCTATTAGAATATTCTAAAGTTCCAACACATAAGCATCAAATAGTTTCTATTTAGTATAGGCTGCACATCTCTTATGCAGAATTCCAAAATCCAAAATCCTCAAAAATCTGAAATTGTCCATGTGGATTGCTGAGACAGTGGTACCTTTGCTTTCTGATAGTTGAATGTACACAAACTTTGTTTCATGCACAAAATTATTTTAAAAATATGGTTAAAAACTATTTTCATACTATGTGTATATGGTGGCCATAAAACACAAATAAATGTCATGCTCACACTTGGGTCCCATCTCTAAGATATGACACTGTGTACCTATATGCAAATACATGTATTCCAAAATCGGGGGGAAAATCCAATATCCAAAACAATTCTGGTCTCAAGCATTTCAGCCCTCATATAAATCTAGTTTCTGAACCAAGATTATTTGCTTTGATCTGGATTCTATGACAGCGTAGACTCATATAATTCAGTTCAAAAGCGATCATCTTGATTCAGAAACTGGATTATATGGCAGTGTAGATTCAGCCTCAGATAACAGATTTTTAAAAATCGTGTCAGAAGCGAATTGAGGCTTCTGGTGTGAAAAAATGGCTGTCTTCAAAAATGTTGCCCTGGGGATGCCTGGATGTGTTACCATCCTGCAGGGGGCTTCTCTCATGTCCCCGCATGAGCTAGGGCTGACAGACAGGAGCTCACCCAATCTGGCAGATTCGAACTGCCAACCTTCAAGCCAGTAGTTCAGCTAGCACAAGGGTTGATCCCACTGTGCCACCACAATAACAGACGTTCAACCTGATTTTAGTTCTTTTAAAATGTGACTATTTGAGTGAACTACTTGGGCGACATATAGAGCAATGAATGACTAGCGTGCATGCTCCTTGAAATGTACAGTTGTGATTGTTCCCTGAACCTGATGGATATTTATGATCCTATGTTAACCCAACACTTTAGAGCTCACCATTATGAAAATAGCTCAAACCTCTGTTTCTTCCCTAGTGACCTTCAATATCATTTTAAAAATGGATTGGTATTAAAATGTATAAATTTCACACTTTTTCTCTCAACAGTGTGATCTCTAGATTCACTTTTACAAAAACATGTATCTCTTTGTGAGTGGGCCCAAGAAAGGGCACTGGGAACTATAGCTATGTCCTGTACACTTGCTTCAGGTAAGTTTGAGGGGTCCTTGAATATTACTTTTGCATGAAGCTCCCTGAAAGTACCTCAAAAGCACCTACATCTCCCTAAATTGTTAACCCCCCACCCAATTTGGGGGCAATTTATTTGTTTAGTCATTATGCATTTGCTTTAAAATCCAAGAAAATTACAACCACAGCAGTGTGACTTCCTCATCCCCACAGAACCCTCCCAAGCCCCCTTTTGAGACCAAAGCTGTCTGAAAACAGTAATGAAAAGTGACATTGTATGAAGTTACTCATCCCTGGCCAAAGAGGTATGACAAAAGTTCAATCTTTTTTTCTTCTCTCATTTTCTTAATCATCTACTTGAAACGATCTGTTTGAAGGATTTCAGCTTGGCTTTCTCCACAACTACCAGTTTTCTATGTGTGTCTATGTGTATGTTTTGGAAAGGCATGACCCTTTTAGAGATCATAACCCTTTGGAAAACCAGAATCTCCATAACCTTTTGGAGAAACAATGGAATTCACAAGCATTTGAAAATAATAACCTTTTGTAAAAGTATGATCTTCCAGAGAAGATCCAGAAAAACTAGTTTGAGTAAAATCTTCTCTTCAGTGGTATATATCCACATGTACTTATGCAAGGCAATTTGGCTTTCAGTTGTTAGACTGATGACCTGGTTGTCTCTGGTCTGTTAGGAACAGAGATTATGCCAATACACAAAAACAGCAGTTTTTCAGAAGTGTTTCTTTTAAGTGTCCAAATACATCTCTCTCATAAAATATTTTGTTTCTATATCATGCTCTCAAAAGACAAAAATAAAGTAGACTTCGTTAAAATTAACATATCTGGTTTACTCACAACCTTCATGTATTCAGCATACAGGTACATAACTTGTCAATCCAGTTACAGATAGGATTTGAAGTAGTTTCAATCATATACAAACAAAGTATTAGTGGAGGCTTGAAGAAGGTTGCTATTTCCAACATGTCAAAGTAGTATTCAATCACACAAAACTCACAAGGGCCTTTTTAAACTACAGAGACAGAGACATCCAGGACAGAATAGTCACTTAAGCCCACTTTCTTAGATGTCACTGTGAATTACTCTATTTGTACTGTACAGTATTGCTTTATTTACTCCCCACCTTATCCTCAAAACTGGGACTCAGAGGTTATAGGATTGAATTAAAACGCCAAAAATCCAGGTTCTTGCAATATGTCAACTATGAAGTTCACTACGTGACTTTGGGCCTGTCATTTTCTCTCTGATGCAGTGAGGATAAAATGGAGAGAAATATCATGTAAGCTGCCACAGGCTCCTTGGTGGAAAAGAAAGGATGGATATAAATATAACAACAACAAAAAGCCTGAGTATCGTTGCTTCTGTTCCCACTGCCCATGGCGGTAACCATCCTGCTCATGCTGTCATGACAAAAGGTCACTGCTGTCAGAACAGTTAGTTTTGTGATATTTTTCCCATTGGGTTACAGAGGTCAATTTAGTGGGATTCTGAAAGAAATGAGTTGGCAACAAGGCAGCAATGCCAATGTTAAGGCAGTCCCTCTCCATCTGTGAGCCACCTCCCATGTCACATACTGGACAACTGCCCTCTTCTTAAAAAGACTCTGAATCCCTCCTGCAGCACTACATACAGACTCACAATGTATTATCTTGAAGTTCATTTTTTCCACAACCTCTTGTGCACATTGCATGTTAGTCTACCATACAGCCCGGAAACCACACAAAACCCTGTTGTTGTTGTTGTTGTTGTTGTTGTTGTTGTTGTTGTCTATATCCTGTTTTTTCTCAACCAAAGGAGACTCAAAGCAGCTAATATTAAAATTATAACAATGTGTGAATTAAAACCTTACATGTGTAAATATTAAAATTGAATTAAACATGGACAAATTTAAAAGACATTGTTTAAACCAATAAAACAATTTAAAGTCTATTAAACTACATAAAATAAAGCACCCCCTGGTCTGGTCTTAAAAACCTTTATCTTTGAAAGGATTCCGAATAAGTTGTTCATTCCAGGCAATGGGTAGGCCAAGAATATTGTCACATGCCCCCAAACCTTATCTTTAATTGTGGGGCTGTGCATAATTTCATTTTTAATTAGTATGTTGTATCTAATTCATAAGTTTTGTATGTATGAATAGATATTACAAAATACGGGGGGGGGGATGCTCATGCAAAAACGTAAGAATCAAAACCCACCCAATACTTTGTTTGAATTCTGTAATGCTCAGAAGCCTATCAAAGTCAGTTTCTTTTTCATTGCAAGCGAGGTAAAGTAAAAAAGGCTGCAATTCTTCTTTAAATTAAAAGCATCTCATCATGAGCACAGGAAAGCAACAGGACGGGACAAGCTAAGTGAAACAGACAGAGAGAGCACACAATTCTGGAAAACGTAGTTTGGGAAGGCGAGGAGACCTATGTCAGGGAATTCAAAGGCCTTGCCCTAAACTACATTTCCCAGAATACTGCTCAGCATCAGAAAGCCCCAATTAGGATAGTGGAGAGATTTGTCCCTCCTAGCAGCAGCCAGAGTTCCAATAAATTGTTGAATCTGAAAAGAAGAGGACTAACTGATACTTCAATACTAATAAGGAAATTTGTGCTGGACTGGGAAGAAATCCCAAAATTGAAGTTCTATTGGTTAAAGACGTTCAATGAGATAGCTGTTGTGTGTTTTTTTTTAAAAAAATAAAACATTTTTGTCAAAACTTTTTAAAAAAATCCCCCAAAATCAGTAGATGTATGAATATTGAAACTTGAGGGGAATGATCCCTTGTTATCTATGGCGTAGTGGACTAAGTGACTTGAAGGTTGGGTTGCTGACCTGAAAGCTGCCAGGTTCGAATCCCACCTGGGGAGAGTGTGGATGAGCTCCCTCTATCAGCTCCAGCTCCATGCGGGGACATGAGAGAAGCCTCCCACAAGGATGGTAAAAACATCAAAACATCTGGGCGTCCCCTGGGCAACGTCCTTGCAGACGGCCAATTCTCTCACTCCAGAAGCAACCCCGGTTGCTCCTGACACGGAAAAAAAAATCAAAAGAAATCTAGGGTAGTAGATAGCTCTTGTAGTTTTTTAAAAGTTGTTTGTAAAATTTTGAAAATTCCCCAAAAATCTGTGGATGAGTGAATTGTTCCAAAACTTGATGGTCTAAGAATGGTGAACGTGTTCTATAAACATAGCAAGTTTCAGGCAAATAGCTCTAAAAATGAAGGAGAAAGGCGCCTCTGAAATTTCCCCATTTGCACAATTAATTACTTAATGACAAGTAATGAAAAGGTAGTTAACTCATTATAGTTATGATCCAGACCCCGTTCGATTTTGGAAACGTTTTAGAAAATATTTTTCCCCACCACCTAATTTTGTAGTGAGTATTGAAACTTTTTTAATAGATCGCACACGTCTATTTAATTGAGTTAATTTTTTTTATAAAGCAATGCAGGCACAAAATTAATAAGAACATCAGCCCTGGCCTTGTCTTACTCAACTGCTGAGAATGTCTGCCCCGTCTGGCATAAATCTGCTCACGCGAAGCAGGTGAATATAGCACTGAATGTCTTGAACCTACACCCGTTGATAAACTCTATAAGCTAGCTGGCATTGCCCCCCTGATGTGCAATGGAAAGTTGCTGCCAATTGCGAGAGAAATAAGGTTGAACACCACGAAAACCACTCACTGTATGGCTACCAGCCTCCTCCCAGTAGACTTAATCAAGGAAATGTTTTATGAGAACCACCACTTCTTTAAATGTTTCTCCAGCAACAGCAGGAATATCTCTGTGGGCATCAAAACCAGGTAATTACAACTGGATGGCCCCCCACGAGGGTCTTCCTTCAGGGGCAAACCAAGAATGGGCAACTTGGAAGTCCCTGAACAGACTCAGAAGCGGAGTTGGCAGATCAAAAGATAACCTGGCAAAATGGCACTACCTAGAAAAATCTTCCATCTTGTGTGACTGTGGAGCAGAACAAACAACTCAGCATCTGTATGCTTGCCCACAATACCCTGCCTCATGTACAGAGGAAGAACTGTTTAAAGCTTGCTTCGACTTTTACTTCCTCTAGATAGTCAAGTTCGACCGTTTTCTCGGCGTTCCGCCAGGGCCGTGGCCGACCCTGGCGGGGCCGATCCGAGGACCTCACTGTTGTCCCTTTTTTGGTCTAAATGTATTTAGCTGCTTTATTTTATCTGTTTATCAGTTTAAACATATCTATTTATTCAATGGGTTTGACACGAAATAAATAAATTTAATTGAGTTTTCATAAGCCCCTTTTAGATGTAGTTTTAAATTCATCTGTTTTGCCAAGATTTTAAATTTTGACACATGTCAGATTAATTTGGTGGTAATTTCATTGCATGTGAAGGAAAAACACCTCTTTGAATCAGGATTTGTAGTCACCTTTCCCAACACTAATATTTTAAATGTTGACATATCTCAGAAGAATAAAGTATGCAATTCTATAGTAAATTGTAAGAAATGTACAATGCAATTCATTGCTGTATTTTTCTTGTCTATATGATTATAGCTTTGGTTGACACAACCAGGCTGTAATTGTATTGTAA
The DNA here is from genome assembly GCF_035594765.1 of Anolis carolinensis. NCBI lineage: Eukaryota > Metazoa > Chordata > Lepidosauria > Squamata > Anolidae > Anolis > Anolis carolinensis. The sequence goes on from NC_085843.1 coordinate 179,595,977, forward strand.
TTTCCTGTGTTTATGACTACCACTTGTAGTATCTTTGTCTTCTAAGTCACTGTAGTTTAACAAACAAGAAAGCATCTCATTGTTCAAAAATAAAACATCATGCGCAGGTGAATGAAAAATTAAGGTACTGTATAAAGTTTGAAAACGTGTGTGAATTCTAAGAATGAAGGCATGGTTTATTTTTCTTTAGTGGACAAAATTGTTACTTCAGATCTGAATTGCACAACACAGCACAATGAACAAGGTACTACATCTCAATTCCACAAATTGTTAAAACACAATTATTTTGTTTACAAAATGATAACTGCATGGAGCCACAGTATATAATAATAATAATAATAATAATAATAATAATAATAATAATAATAATAATAATAATAATAATAATAAAGAGAATGAACATGTCAAGCTACTCTGGGACTTCCGAATTCAGACAGACAGGGATTTGGAGCACAATACTCCTGACCTCACGATTGTGTTAAAATACAAAGTATGGATTGTCAATGTCGCAATCCCAGGTGACCAGGTAGGATTGAGGAAAAACACCTGGAAAAGCTGACACGATATGAGAATTTAAAGATCGAACTGCAAAGACTCTGGCACAAGCCAGTCGAGGTGGTCCCAGTGGTGATCGGCACACTGGGTGCAGTGCTTAAAGGCCTTGGCCTGCACGTAAACACAATCGGCGCTGACAAAATTACCAGCTGCCAGCTGCAGAAGACCATCCTACTGGGATCTGCTCGCATTATTCGCTGATACATCACACAGTCTTAGACACTTGGGAAGTGTCCCGATGTGTGATCCAATTCAACAGCCAGCAGAGTGTCTGCTGTGGACTCATCTTATTGCGTTTCAAATAATAATAATAATAATAATAATAATAATAATAATAATAATAATAATAATAATTTACTAGCATGCAATATCATTAAAACAAAAGATAAAACAGTATTAAAAGATATTTTGCCAGGCTTTTCAGCTCCCTCCTCCCCATTCTGTTTTTGGACTAGAGACTAGAAATACTACAAACCATTTTCATTCAAACTGATTCGGGCTCAAGCTTAGCACAGGCAGCAAAACAAACACTCCAGTAATGCTTCCCTATGCTATCCAAAGGATATATGTGTGTGTAAGGTGGAACAGGCACATTTTTAGAGTGTAATTTATAGGAGCCCCCGGTGGCACAGCAGGTTAAACCGCTGAGCTGCTGAACTTGCTGACCGAAAGGTCGGTGGTTCGTACCTGGGGAGCGGGGTGAGCTCTCGCTGTGAGCCCCAGCTTCTGCCAACCTAGCAGTTCAAAAACATGCAAGTGTGAGTAGATCAATAGGTACCACTCCGGCGGGAAGGTAATGGCGCTCCATGAAGTCATGATGGCCACATGACCTAGGAGGTGTCTACGGGCAACGCTGGCTTTTCAACTTAGAAATGGAGATGAACACCAACCCCCAGAGCCAGACAAGACTAGACTTAATGTCAGGGGAAAACCTTTACCTTTATCTATATATATATGGCTGGAGTTATGTGTTTCAGCTTGAATACTAATACAATTTAAGAACCTTCCTGTTTGTCCTTCCCTTGTAGCTGATACACAGAGCATATGTTTTTTTTTGGTATTAGAGAAAACATATATCTCCATATGTTTGATTAATAACTGCCAAAATCTGTATTTGCCCATAAATCGGCCAATTTCCTTTAAAAATCTGCTATCTGGTAGTCATCCCTACACCTTGTGGCAGTGAATTCCATGGTTTAACTGCATCCAGTGAGAACAAGCCCTATCTTTTTCTGCTTTAAATCTTTCACCATTCAACTTCAGTAGCATCTGGTATTATCGTCTCTCTCCACACCATTTTATACAACTCTGTCATACAGATAAAAAGTCTGCCTGTCAATAAGAAATCTGGATGAATATTCTGAATTCAATTCTTATCTCCAAACTTCCTTTTTTAGTGTTTTGTGTTACTTCGTTATCTGATTAGACAAGAAGTGCAATACAAGAACAGTTTATACTTTGGAGCTTAGTGGAGGTTTTCCTCCAGAGGAAAAAATGACTAAGATTTAAATTATGCAAGATGTAACAAACAGATAAAACAAAAAACATCTACTCTTTTTCAGCAGGTTGGTCAGTCGCTAAATCAACACTGTATAGCTTAGATTAGTTTAATATATCACCAACAGGAAAATGCAGATAGGATTAACAAGGTATTAAAACAGACTAAACATGAAGTTACAGGAAGAGATTATAAAACTCTAGAAGCAGTGAGTGATCAGGTTTAACTGATCCTCCAAAAAAGAAAAAAACTGTAAAGCTTGATGGATTTTCCATTAGATTGAAATCAGATATATACTAATCATTAGAAGTGAGAAAAAGAGAACCTGCCAAGGTGATTACATAAGTCAAGCAAAAGAAGAAAAGGTCTCTAAAGAGATAGTCCAAATGTTTTTCAATGCAGTTAAACAAAAAGCTGGAGTAAAATACCGGGCCCTTGGAATCTGTTGGAATTTATTTCCATGGATATCCAAATCCGTGGATGCTCAAGTCCCATTATATACAGAAGTACAGTAAAATGATATGCCTTATAGAAAATTAGCAAATTATTTTGGGGGAATGTGTGAAAGCCATGGGCGATTGCATTCATGCATGCAAAGGACTGACTGTATTGTAACTGATGACTGGTTTAAACATGAGGAACACAGCCCCAATAAACTTTTACACACTTGTCAGTCTTGCCACAATTGCTTCCAGGGTAGGTCTGCACAATTTGAGCTTTGCCAAAGACAGCTCATGAGTTGCATTTTATGGCCCACCATCTGCTTGACCACTTTTCTACACTTTGCAGTTTAAGGCTAGTGGCAAACCGAAGCTTACCAGGTTCTGACAGATCGGCCATATATGGCTGATAGGTAGCAATATTCTTGGTGGACTACAGAAGATAACAACCTATAGCCAAGATGTGTTTATTCCTGCAGTATATTTTAAAAGGCCAACTTCAGTTCAAAATTATGGAAAGTGTCATTTCAGATTATGAAAAAAAAGAATTCATAACTCATGAGCATGTATAGAAAGCTATGATATGTGTGGCCACAGTATGTGGGTAGGTTCTCATATTGACAAATTCATGCTGATTCTCACCTCCACCTTTGTCCTTCTTGTTGTTGTATCACTTTGCCTGCATGGGAATTTCATGTAATGGTCCTGTTGTTAAATCAAATCCCTGAAAACCACTTTTCATGAGATTTGGAATGTATATTAAACATTTCCAAACTATTGACCATTGTTTTGTTTTCCGTGTTTGTTGACAGAATTTAGTTAGAACCACAGTACATTATTTCCCTGTAGCTTAAAGGTTCTCTATTGTATGCCATCTGTTCGTGGTGATTTATTTCTCCCATGTGTTTTGAGTGCAGCTTCAACTTCAATTTCTAAAACTGGAGGTTCATCTTCCTATGGTTCTTCCTTGAATGAATCTGCCACAATTTCATCTCTTTTATATAGTTTTTCCATGTTTTGTTTCCATCATCTTTTTATTTATAGTTGATCATGCAATGTGTTCCCCTACTGGTTCGAGCTGGTCATTGACCGTAATAAAAGTTTACTTACTTACTACTGGTTGCAGAGCACCCCTACTCTTGATTTGAATTTCCCTTTAATTTCCTGAATCTTGTGGAAGATATATTTGGTCCTTTCGTTTTTGTTGTCCTTTATAGTGTCAACACTATTGACCCTATGGTAAAGATAAAGGTTTTCCCCTGACATTAAATCTAGTCGTGTCCAACTCTGGGGGTTGGTGCTCATCTCCATTTCTAAGCCGAAGAGCCAGCATTGTCCATAGACACCTCCATGGTCATGTGGCTGGCATGACTGCATGGAACGCCATTACCTTCCCGCCAGAGTGGTACCTATTGATCTACTCACATTTGCATGTTTTTGTACTGATAGGTTGGCAGAAGCTGGGGCTAACAGCGAGTGCTCACTCTGCTCCCCGGATTTGAACCTGAGACCTTTCAGTCCACATGTTCAGCAGCTCAGCGCTTTAATACACTGTGCCACCGGGGGGCCCATTGACCCTATAATGCTTAAATATTGTACAAAAATTTTTTAATTGGAAAAAAAATTCACAGAAAAACCTGTAACATTACATCTGTTTTGTAAAACCAGCCATGCTAGTTTTGAATATGCACTAACTAAATGCATTCAGATGCAAATATATCATGTAATATATGACATTTAACAATTAGGGTTGCTTGATTCTCTAAGTGGGAATAAAGTGCATTCGCTTATATTTATAATAAGTCACTATGATGTTGAGACTGAATAACAGAAAGTGGGCGAGTAACAAAAGAGACTCTGGCATTTTTACTCTGCTTGTAATATCGTTCTTTGTTGAAAGGTTCTACCGTGTTCCCTATTAAAAAACCAAGAACACTGATTGAGTTCTGTAAATGGATAAATAATAGAACCAGCCCTACATCATACGAAGGCTTTAATAATTGCATCAAAAGAAAAATTCCTGCTGTTCATAATGCCTCTGAAGGTTCTCAGTAGTCCCCAGCAAGGCCACTTTTAAAGTGAATTTTTGCTCAGAGGCATCTGGGTGGATTTTTATATCCAGTGATCAAGCCCATCCAATTTGCAGCAACTCAAGAGTGTGTGTGGCTTTGCTTGGAAGGCATCTCAGAAATAAGCTGCAAAAAAAAAGGAGTGTGATGCCCTCTAAAGTTTTCCAAAGGTCATGAAGCTCTAGTGTTGTGAAATGATTACATGAAAAGGAGCTGTAGATTCTTATGTCCTCGCAACATTGAGGGCTGTTCAAAGCCTACTGGCACACCAGTGTGGCTTATGATATGACTAAAGAGATACTTCGAAATGACAGCAGAAATAATGCCACAAGGCAGGTAGCTATACACAGCTAGAATGGGGACTTTAAGTGAGAGCACGAGGAGATGAGCTGCAGTTTGTCTTACAGGAAAGACAGAACATGAATCAATCTTGTACTGGACAGTTCTCCTAGGAAAAGCAACTTTCCAAACCTGCAAAAAAAAAACAAAACCCTGCAATCCAAGGGCTTCTGTGTACTTGAAAGGCTTCCTCCTTTCAGTAGATGATGCTTCTTTGGCTGTCCAGAAGCCAACAGAGCATACTGTGGAATCTGATGCTTGGATAGTGGCTTGATATATGAGAGCAGGCAAGCGTTTCTTCAACTGAGTGGAGGGATTTCTGGAACTACTCTGGAGATGCTGGAATCACATTCTTGTTTTGATTACAAGCCAAGAGGGTGAACTCTGGTCTCTCCTGTAAAGCTCTAACTCTACAGCAATTTTACTTGCAATTTCATAAGCAGGACATTTGGTCCCAATGCTACTATCGTCCCAGCAAAGAGCAGTTCAGATGTTAAGGTGTGCAAAAAAGGGAGGATACACAAGTGTCTTGCGTTTCTACAGAAGAGACACATAGAACAATTCAACACAAGGCAAAGATGGGCCCCTTCTCACAGTACATAATTATGGCACTCCAATGCAGTCATGCTGGCCACATGACCTTGGAGGTGTCTATGGACAACGCCGGCTCTTCGGCTTAGAAATGGAGATCAGCACCACCCCCCAGAGTCAGACATGACTGGACTTAACATCAGGGGAAAACCTTTACCTTTACCTTTAATGAATCCTGGGGTGGGCGGTTTGGATAAAATTGCCAGAGACGCAATTCAGGCTGAGAATGCTAAATGACCCTCCCACAATCGCATATCCCAAGATTCTTAAGGAATCAGAGTGCTGTAATTATGTAGTGTGAAAGTCCCCAAAAGATGCAGGAATAAGACCCTATTCCCATTACATCACTGCAATAGTCGAAGGTCCTCTAAATATCATCACTGGTGTTTTTCGTTGATTCATTATCTGCACTTTCTTCCACATGACCACAACTGAGACATGTGCTTTAGACCATTTAGATCAGTGGCTCTCAATCTGTGGGTCCCCAGGTGTTTTGGCCTACAACTCCCAGAAATCCCAACCAGTTTACCAACTGTTAGGATTTCTGGGAGTTGAAGGCCAAAACATCTGGGGACCCACAGGTTAAGAACCACTGATTTAGATGGTATTATGACAAGTCCTATTTCTCCAGTTGCCTCCTTCACAGCCACTGTACCAGCAACCTTTCTCCTCTTGCCATCATTATCTACATCAGTGGAATCACAATTTCACTAGTAACTTTTTGAAGAATTACTATTTTAGTATACGTGATGCAGAAATCACTAAGAAGACCTGTTATTATTTAAGGGAAAGTACACCGAGGAAGAGGCAAAATAACATATTTCTTCTCTTATTGACATTTTTTTTTTACTTTCCAGACTCCAAATGGTTATACACACTCCATGGTATATATACACACTCACATGTGTCTTGAGAATATATTGCATACTGTTTGGCTAGCAGAACATCCACACTCTTCATTTAAGCCATTCTCAAAATGACCATTCATTTAATCAGTTTAAAGTTAGCCACCATTTTCAGCTCATATATTATCTTTTAAACATCACTTGTCCTTAAAATTTACTGACACTAACACGTACCTAAATGCAATTACTAGCCCTAAATAGAGTGGTCTCATTGAATGAATGGGATCTTGGGAAGTCAACAAATGATTCCATGGCTTGGATTATTAACTAAATTTAGGCTACAATATAACCATTTTGCAGAATTTTTCCCCTGTGTTTTCTTGAACCTGGCTTAGCAATTAGAAAGAAAGAAAGAAAGAAAGAAATAAAGAAAGAAAGAAAGAAAGAAAGAAAAGAAAGAAAGAAAGAAGAAAGAGAATAGAAGAGGAAGGAGAAGAAGGAGACATGTCCATGTTTAAATATAAATATAGAATTGATTCTAGGAGTCCTTTTAAAAATCCCACTTTCCCCCACTGTGGAAACAAAGATGCAAAGCCAGGATTTTGATTTGGGGGGGGGGGGGCTGAGTCTGAGTGAGAGAGGATCTACCCTAGCAAACCTTTTGTATCATCCCAATACCCTCATGCATTTGGGATATATTGAGCATCATGATCAGATCATGATATGAATAAACATAACAGTAAGGCCTTCTCGATGACCACCCAGAGAATTTCGGGGGCAGGGGGGCTCAGCCCCTCAACCCCCCCCCCCCCCCCCCCCGGCTACATGCCTGCAAAGGGCCTTAACCAGCAAATACATTTTAGTGTTGTTGTTTCGTTTTTTAGAAACTCACTCTTTAGTCAAATTATCTACAATAGTTAAATTACCTGGGGCATTTCCATAATGAAATCAATGAGGGTTTAACTTAGTTTGAATTCAATTTTGGTTGTGTATTTGGGTCATAACTGCAGAAGGATCCAAAAGGAATACATATATCATTCTAAGAGAATGGTGTTGGATATTAAATAGAACTAGCCGATATCAAGGCAACACTGGGCATGACCACAGGATATTCTCTAGTGTCATATTCTCTTGTTAAGACATTTCTGGTTTAACACATTGTTATTAGGGTCCTATCCTTGAGTAATAGTAGTTGATGAAGAAAGTAGGGATGAATTCCAAATAGCTTATTGACTTCTGCCAGTCAGTTAAGTAGGGTATGGGTTCTTCATTTTTTGCCTAAGGACAATTTCAGAAAGAATTGCCAAATACATCAAATCCTATCTTCACAAGTGTATAGAAACATAACCTTTTTTTAAAAAGTAGTAGTAGCAGCAGCAAGGAATTATAACTGCCAGCTTCTTCTAAATTCTAACCCCCTTTCCCCTCCTATATATCTGCCGAATTACAAAAAAGTGTTTACTGTACACATACATATGTAGTTGAGATGGATGCATGAAATTCCTTCTTACAAAATATTTTCACATATACACAGATGCGGGAGCAATAACTGCAAAACATAAGGCCATAAAACAAGGAAAAAAGAAGTGAATGTTTTCCATCTGTTCCACAGAAATTAAGCAGGCTCTGGCAAGATTTCACCAAGAGGTTTAGAATAACTAGGTAAGAAATATATTTGCTTAAAGTTATTAAACCACTTAATGGTCTTATATAAGGATTATAACTTCCTTTGACAGACCTGATTACTCTAAAACCATGATTCCATTACTGGATCTGGCAGGCTGAAAGGCTATGTTTCACTAACTACAGGTCAGGAGGGCATGATGGATGTTGGCAAAAAAAAAAAAATTAAAGGTTAAATGCATGCAATGCTGTAAAGCATTTCAAGCTGTGTGATGTCAAGAGCAAGCATTAAACTAGAGAATGTAGGGCTCTTCAAGGCAGGAGAAAGCAACTAACTCTATTTATCCTCCTGCACTCTTTGTTTTGTTGTCATCTAATACTGACATTTCAAGAGGATTTGCAGCATGCCTTGGCATGTGAAGATAACCCCAGGGATTTGTTTGCAACAGGACTGTAAGTTCTAAATATTGTAATACAAATACTTTGGCAACAGAAGAGGAATGGGGGGGGGGGGGGTAGACCATGAAAAACTGAAACAAAAATGGTAGATGATCTTAGACATGGAATCTTGTTTAAATGTCTTTCTGAATCAAGCCAAAGTGTATTTAGGATGACGAATGCTCTTTTCAAGAATCACAGCAAGCATTAGTTCCTAGGTGGTCGTATAGAAACTTTGTGATGGCTCAATGCTAGGCTGTTTACTATGAAATGTAGAACTAATGCAGTTTGATACCCCTTAAACTGCCATGAAATCCTGGGCAATGTAGTTTGTGCAATCTGAATTCTCTTTGCACAAAAGTCTCACTGGAAGTCTCCCTAGGCAGCATTGTATATTTTTGTGGAGGGTTTCCCAAACTTCAGGAGTGGCCCTTTTTGGGAGTAGAGGAGAAGAATACCTTCTTGGAAGGTTCCAGGAGATGTAGCAGGAATTTCAGACCAACTGCTTCATAATTCAGACTGGAATATGTTGTGTCAAACACATGGCCTATTTGGGTTACTGTCTTCTCAGCACTCATCAGGCAAATCTGCTATTAGGGTGAGTTATTACAGGGAAAACATAGGATCCTTTTACACATTAACCATGCTGGGTAGGTCTGGTTTTCAAGCGTTTCTTTGGGCTACATCTAAAATGCTTTTCAACTACAGACTGGCGCAATCTAGCTATATAGCTCTAGGTCAACACTACTGAGGATAAATATGATCTGAGAGCCATATTCATAAAATATAATCTCCCCCAACACTGAACCACATCTGTGTAATTTTATTCTATTTTTTCCCACTGATTCATAGTAATATAATATTAATTCAGCTCATTTGACACAAATTAGAATAAAAGACACACCAAATGAACATATTTAATGGTGGTGGTGCTTTAGTCTGCTCAAACATACAAGGAGTTTGTTAATTTTTCATTCAGTCAAAACAAATAGAACAGGCATGCTTTAGACTGTGCTAAATGCTTGAAGAACAAAATGGAAATACCGTAAGTCATTTTGTTAGTTTTGTCTAACTTTAAATTTCAAATCATTTATCAAAATGGGGTGGGCCAAAGCACAATTTGTCTAAGAACAGCTGAGCGGGTGAATCCAACAGTGGGTTACAAAAGCAACACATCTTTCAAATGCCTGGGTTCTGGCCATATGTTCTCTGCATTCAGTGCACTTCCTTGTGTGCCTCCCTTCCAGCTGCTTCAGGCCATAAAATAAAATTTGGGAGTTGACAGGAATGACTGGCAAGGTAGTACAGGTTGAGTATTTCTTTTCTTTGGATTTTAGAATACAGTAGAGTCTCACTTATCCAACATAAACGGGCCGGCAGAACGTTGGATAAGCGAATATGTTGGATAATAAGGAGGGATTAAGGAAAAGCCTATTACACATCAAATTAGGTTATGATTTTACAAATTAAGCACCAAAACATCATGTTTTATAACAAATTTGACAGAAAAAGTAGTTCAATATGCAGTAATGCTATGTAGTAATTACTGTATTTACGAATTTAGCACCAAAATATCATGATGTATTGAAAACATTGACTACAAAAATGTGTTGGATAATCCAGAACGTTGGATAAGCGAGACTCTACTGTACCTGTATTTGCACATATATATATATAACTTTGAGACGGGACCCAAGTCTGAGGATAATTTTATGCAATATTTTTAATGATTATATGCATGAAACAAGGTTTGTGTACTCTGAACTGTCAGAAAGGACAGCAAATTCAGATTTTGAAGGATTGCAGAAGTTGGAATTTTAGTTCAGGGATGCTCAACCTGTACCAAGAAATGTGTGTGTTCCTGTCTGTTGAAGGCAGCTTTAGAAACCAAAATAGATGGGGTGAGGAAAGGAGGATCAGGATCTGCACACACAGGGAAAAACAAAGCAGGAGATGCGAATCTGTTTACAAAGAGCAGCATATACACACTTAAATGCAAACCGACATGTCTGAGGAAATGTGGAAGAAAAATCCTAGAATGGAAAGTCTGAAGAGATCAGTCCATCCTATTTCCCAAAATTGTTATCCTACAAACCTGTCCACTTTCCTGTTATCTGTCTCCCAGTTGTAGCCCTATAAATATATACAAGCCTCCCTCCTCACCTCCTACCAGCCCTGATGTGCAGGGAACAACATCACAGAGCCCATAATAGGCACCTTCCAGTCAAGGCTGAAAAAGCCTATTAGTAACTATAGGAGGCCTATACAGAGTAGCAATTGAAGAATCAGTTGTCCAAGTTTCCAGGAGGTTCACTGAATACCATTCACGGATGAACAGCTATCCCACTGAGCTGCTGTGCTTGTAACTGAAGGGCTGACTCAGCAGCAGGTAAGTATCTTTACTCTCAGAGACCTTGAACATCATCTCCTAGAAAAAAATGACCTCTGCCCATCCTTTCCCACACTGCTGCCCCACATGTATCTTTCTTACTATCAAGAGAGCTAAGTGCCTTGCTGATCCTCTGCCTTTTTGTCAAGCTATTTCTTCCTTTTCATTATTTAGGCTTGGCTGTCAAGCAAAAAGTGGGTGCTAGAAATAATATCATACGAAAGCTGACTGGCACAACCTGGGGATCACAACCAGATACAGTGAAGACATCTGCCCTTGTGCTTTGCTATTTTGCTGCTGAGTATGCATGCCCAGTATGGAATACATCTCACCGTGTTAAAACAGTGGATATAGCTCTTAACAAGACATGTCGAATTATCACAGGATATTTATGCCCAACACCACTGGAGAAATTATACTGTTTAGCTGGTATCGCACCACCTGATATCCACCGGGAAGTAGCAACCCGCAATGAAAAGACCAAGGCATTGATATCTCTGGCCTATCCTGTTTGGATATCAGCCAGCATGCCAATAATTTCAATCAAGAAACAGCTTCCTAAAACCTACAGAGATACTCACAGAAACACCTCAGCAAGCAAGAGTCCAAGAGTGGCAGGTTAAAACCCGGAACCTCAATCAGTGGCTGATACCAGATGAGAAACTCCCCCTGGGCAAACAGAAGGCTGAAAGACTTGAAAGGCACTGAATAGACTGGCTCTGGCACCACAAGATACAAAGCTAACCTTAAGAAATGGGGCTACAAAGTGGAATCCACGACATGTAAGTGTGAAGAAGAGCAAACCACAGACCACTTACTACAATGCAACCAGAGCCCTGCCACATGCACAATGGAGGACCTTCTTACAGCGACACCAGAGGCACTCCAAGTAGCCAGCTTCTGGTCAAAGGAAATTTAGTACAATGCCAAGTTTTTAACTTTGCTTGTGGTTTTTTAAATACATTATAGCTGTATTCTCAATTTGCTTCTGACACGATAAATAAATTTCTGGAAGAGGGAACGACAGTAGAAGGCATGCTGTCTCAAAAATGTAACTTTTCCTTATCCATATCCAAACGTACTGGGATTTTGTCTTTTTGGCTGTCTGAAACTGGCTGACTAATTATGCTTTGTTTCACTGATTATGACACTGGGAGCTAGGCTACCTCCTCCCTCTCCAAATTTTATTTTTGCTTTATTTATTTTGCTCTTTTCATTGGATGTCTCTGCTGCCAAGAAGAATGGGAAAACAACTAATTCTTATATTTGAAGTTCAGGACGTATTAGTCTGATTAAAAAGATGAAGCTGGATGACATGCTTGCATACTCTTCAGATCAATGCATGGTTTGTCATTAGCCTTTTCTGCTCAGTTGTAGTGGTTTGCGTAAAACTCTGCAGCGATGATACATCCATCACCGAACAATACTATATAGCAAACCGCTCCTTATCTGGCATAATTACAAAGGCTCATTTGTTTCATTCTAGTATCCCTCCTCCTTTTCCATCACAAAATAGGCAACATTTGCTTTTAAACGCTGATCTAATCTACTGCCTAATCTGCAGTGTATAACCACCATGTCTAACAACAGATATGGCATGAAGCAGACAATGTGATCACCAAACCATTTGTAGGCAATAAGTCTAAAGATATCGGGGGGAGCCTTAAAGAGCAGCAAAGGACAGTTGCCAATCAGCAGAAGCAGTGTGTTGCCCCAGGAAATTAAACATTACAGGCCATGAGTGATACTATTATCTTGCCTTTAAACATGGAGAAAGAAAAAGAAGACTCTCCATTTTATTTTCTAGCACTAGTTACCGCAGTAGCAGCTATAGATACTGGCTGCAATGCAGAGCTGTCACGGCACGTGCATGGCAGGGGGAGAATTGCATTCATATTGATGATGTATATGTGTGTGTTTGAGATGAATTTGCCATATCCAAGCTTTACAAAGAGCCTACGAAGTGGAGAATTCTCAAGAACCTCTGGGGATTACGGCACTTGAATTTTTCCATAATTAACAAACAAACAAACACTTCCCGTGTTTAATATTTAATCATTTAAAAAACACACTAGCGACTTTTGTTTTGCTTTTGCAGAATTCAGCCATGCGTCTGTGCACACATGGGATTTGCCACATCTCTTTCCATGCATTTAATTCCAGGAAGATTTTTCAGTACCAAACCAGTACTTGATTTCAAGTGTTCACTGGATGAGAATGTATGAACTGAAGCCTCATCGTGACAAGAAAGAGGTGTTCCTGGAAATTCCACCTGAACATTAGGAAGAACTTCCTGACTGTGAGAGCTGTTCACCAGTGGAACTCTTTGCCCTGGAGTGTGGTGGAGGCTCCTTCTCTGGAGGCTTTTAAGCAGAGGCTGGATGGCCATTTGTCGGAGATGTTTTGAATGCAATTTTCCTGCTTCTTGGCAGGGGATTGGACTGGATGGCCCACGAGGTCTCTTCCAACTCTATGATTCTATCGTCATTAAATGGCAGATCTGGGAACAGGGATTCATATTGTGTTGAATGGGGTTACTCTTCCCCTGACATCTCAGATTTTAAGCTAAATTTTGCGTTTAGGACTCCTGAAGGAAGAGGTCCAACTTTTGGCAGTGGTCAGGAATGCATTGCATAATTAAATGACCATATTTATTCAAGTTTAATGCACCATCAAATCTAATGTGTGCTGCAATTTTCAAAACTCAAAACCAAAAAGTGCACTCTGTAATTTGAAACACCAAAGCTTCCTGCAATTAAAAAAAAAATCTTGGGATGCATCTATGCCATAGATAGAAACCACTTTGTCTTGGTTCAATATTATGGAAACATGGGAACTGTAGTTTTACAAGGCTGTGAGTCTTCTTTGCCAAAGAATGCTGATGCCTCACCAAACTACAAATCCCAGGAATGCATAGTATTGAGCCATGACAATTACATTAGAGATGACGCCCCTCAAATAAGAGCTTCCCTTTTGCTTTGGCTCTGCATTAAGATTACTGTATTTTGCAAATTTAATGTGCACCTTAATTTTGGCAAAATAATTTTGCCAAAATTATGTAATTCAGTTTAAATCAAACACTCTAGATTTTATATGGCAGTGTAGAAGGGTCTAAGATGGTGGTATTCCCTCTCATTGAGAGCTGCCTTATCCTCCTCTTTTCTCTATTTCTTCCAGCATGAAAAGTCACTTTTATTTAGAAATGCCTTCAGATGATCTGGTGTCAGAACCCTGCTACTAGAGCCTGGATGTGGCTCTGAGTTTCAGGGTCACTGACAGTGATAAGACACCTGCGTCCCAGGACTCGGAGGAGAAACGGCTGATGGACTTGGCGGGGAATTTGCGCGGGGTTTTACTGAGCGGGAAGAGACTGTTCAAATGAGGGGGAGGGTATATAAAGGAGGGTTGGCCGGAGCCTCCCATTCTTGGCTTTTCTGATGTTCATGTTTCCTACAGTAAAAGTTCCTGGTGATACCACAGAGAGTCTCGTGTGTTCATTCAGGAGCGGCTGTGGTGAGCTGACACTAAGCCAAGAATACGGACACCATCCCGCTGTAGCGGTGAGGTGTAACATGCAAGTGGAGGATGAAGAGCTCTTGGGCGCCGGAGGAGGAAGGTCGGAAAGGGCCACTCCCGAGACGGACGCTGAGTTCCACCAGCTGGCGGCCCTGGCGTCATCCACCGCTTATGCCCAGCCAAATGGGGTAACCCAGAGGCGCGGAGTGGTGCGGGGAGATAGCACCGGAGGAGAGGAAGGTTCACCTTCCCCAGGCCCGCAAAAGATGGTGTTTCTGGAGGAGAGGATGTCGGCGATGGAGACCACCCTGGCAGTGATGTCGAGGGCGATGGAGCGCCTGGCGGTTTTGGCGGAGCCGGAGCGAGGAAGGGAACTCCGGGCTAGCTCAATGTGGGACGTGAGCATGGGAAGCAGCCAGGGCTTTGCAGACCTCCCAGCACCAAAGGGAAGGGAAATGCGAAAGGAGCCCGGTGCCCGGCCCAAGATCCAAACGAGCCTGACGCGGGTGGAGGAGAGTGACGACGAAGGGGAAAAGCCTCCGAGAATCCCGGCTACGCTCCCAACTGAGACCCTGGTGCCCCTGGCGAATGCCGGGCGTGGCACAGGACAAAGGGAAGCAGCAGCGGGGCCCACTGGCCCGCAAGGGGGCTTGCGACGGGCGGAGAATTGGGGATTGCCACCACAGGGACCCCTACCGAGACGAGAGGAACTAAGGATCGAGTTTGGGGGAGAGTCCTCTGAACTGGATTTTTTCCTGACCACGGTGAGGGGCTATATGGAGGACAATGCCCACACTTTTAGAACGGAATCCAGCCGGGTACGGGCCATTGGTGCAGTGTTGAAGAGGGGAGCGGCCAGCTGGTACGTTCAACTACACGCGCGGCGCGACCCATGTCTGGGGTCACTCCGACGCTTTATGGGGGCCCTGGAGACCCGTTTCCGAGATCCACTGGAGCAGATCCGGGCGAGGGAGGAGTTGAAGACCGTCTCCCAGGGGCAGAGGTCGGTATCTGAGTATGCGGAGGAGTTCCAATGCCTCGCTGAAAAGGTGCCGGAATGGTCTGCAGTGACAAAGATAGAACTCTTCAAAGAGGGGCTCAGGCGGGAGATCCTCTCCTGGGCGGTGCATCGTGATGAGCCTGACACACTGCGCGGATGGATTCAGCTGGCGGGGCGCATCGAGACATCGCTGGCCCAGGCGAGGAGGCACCGAGGAGGGCTACAGCAGCGGCCGCAGATGAAAGAGGGGAGCCGGAAGGAGGGATCAACCCCAGCCGGGAGGAGAACGGAGCCGACAGGGAACGTGAGCACCAGCAGGAGGGGCTGCTTCGTGTGCGGCCGTTTGGGCCACAGGGCTGCCGAGTGCTGGCAGAGAAAAGGGGAAGGCGGAGGCCCGCCCAAACCAAGAGCCGTGGCAGGGAAACGCGCCGAGGAAGAACCACCGATGAGGCACCACTCGGGGGGGTTGGTAAGTCAGGACAAAGCCATGATAGTGGTCCCCATTCAGCTGGAAAGTGGCGGCAAACAAGCAACCTGCAAAGCATTTGTGGATTGTGGATGTTCCAGGAACATCATCTCCCCTGAATTAGCCGAGGGATTGGGATGCGAAAGAACGAACCTAGAATCCCCAATAGCTTTTTCGCAGTTGGACGGATCCACAGCATCGGGATCATTAGCTAAGTACAGTGCCGAAGATGTAAAGTGTAAGATAGGGAGTTGGGAAGGAAAGGTGTCATTTGTGATATCACAAATAGCCAGCTATAATGTTATACTAGGCATGCCATGGCTGGGGCAGGCCAACCCGCAAATCAACTGGGAGGATAAGAGCATGATCTTCAGGATGAAGTTGGAAGGAGGGAGCCAGGAAGTGGAAAGGGAGCCGGGGAAAAGGGGGGAGGAAGACTCTATCAGGATAGCAGAACTGGCAGATAAATTACCCCCAGAGTATCGGGATTTTGTGGACGTATTCGATGAGAAGGAAGCAGACAGTTTCCCACCGAAGCGGAGAGTTGAAGTGAAGATAGAGCTAGTCCCAGGAGCAGAGCTTCCTAAGGCAAAAATATACCCAATGTCGGCTAGGGAAAAGGAGGAACTGAGAAAATACATTGATAAAAACCTAGCGAGGGGTTTCATAGAGCCTTCAAATTCCCCTCTAGGGGCGCCTGTGTTGTTCAGGCGCAAAAAGGACCAAACGCTGAGGCTCTGCATTGACTACAGGGGCCTGAATGCAATCAGTTCTGGAAATAAATACCCCCTACCTTTAGTGAAGGACTTGATCGCCCAGTTATCGGAGGGACAGATATTCACTAAATTGGACTTAATTGAAGCGTACCATAAATTGCAGATTAAACCAGAGGACAGGTGGAAGACGGCCTTCTCCTGTGCATTCGGATTATTCAATTATCGTGTGCTCCCTTTCGGGTTGTGCGGCGGAGGCGCCGCGTTCATGCAATTAATCAACGAAGTGTTGCATCCATTGTTGTACAAGGGAGTCTTTGTTTTTTTAGATGACATATTGTTAGTATCTCGGACTAAGGAGCAACACATAGAACTAGTCAGGGAAGTCCTGCAAAAGTTGAGAGAAGCAAAACTGTATGCGAAGCTTGCCAAGTGCGAGTTCAATAAAGACCAGATAGACTTTCTGGGGTATAGGATTTCCTCCCAGGGAGTGGCAATGGACCCTGCGAAGGTAGAAGACGTGAGGGGGTGGGAAGCCCCCAAAACACGGAAGCAGCTGCAATCCTTCCTAGGGTTCGCAAACTTCTATAGAACATTTATCAAGGACTTTGCGCGCCTCACTTTGCCATTAACGGATTTGTTAAAGACTAAAGGTAGGGGAGAAACAGCCAAAGTGAAGGCCCCAGGGGCCAAACTGACCTGGACAATAGAATGCCAGGAAGCTTTCGAAGCCCTTAAAAAGCGTTTTACTGAGGAGCCTGTCCTACAGCACCCTGATATGTCTAAAGCCTTTGTATTACATTGCGATGCGTCAGACCGGGCATATGGGGCAGTTCTGCTACAGAAAGACGAGGGGGGGAACCTGAAGCCATGTGGCTATCTGTCAAAAAAGTTTAGCGATACAGAAAAAAACTGGCCGATTTGGGAGAGAGAAGCCTTAGCGATTCTAAAAGCACTAGAGTGCTGGAGACACTTTCTGGAAGGAAGTGGAACACCGTTTGAGGTGTGGACTGACCATAGAAATTTACAGTATCTAAGATCCCCTCGTAAACTATCAGCGAAGCAAATTAGATGGGCCCAATATTTCAGCCGTTTTGATTTCAGACTCAGATTCTTCCAGGGGAAACATAATATACTCGCTGACGCTCTCTCTCGGATGCCTCAGCACGGGGGAGGAATTCAGGAATCTGAAGGGAGTATTTTTCTTGATAAGCAATGGGGCCTGGCAGTACTAACTCGAGCACAAGCGGCCAAAGAAAACAAACGTACTGCCATTTCCACGGGGGGAGGAGAAATATGGGAGGAAGAGTTGAAGCGAGCGTATGGAATGGACAAATGGTTACAAACAAACAAAGAAAAGGGAGAATTGTGTGGGGATTTGGTGTTTGTAAATAAGAAATTGTATATTCCTGCATGTTTAAGACGAGAAATGTTAAGGAAGTACCATGATAGCAAGGGTGCGGGTCATCTAGGCCCCACCAGGACTATTAAACTGTTGGCCAAACAATGCTGGTGGCCCGGAATGAGGAAAGACGCCAGGGGATACGTCACGCAGTGTAAATTATGTGCAGAGGGAAAAACACCACCGGGGAAGCCCCAGGGGCTATTGCAGAAGGTGGTGGAGCCCATGAGGCCATGGGAATGCGTAGCCATGGATTTTGTAGGCGAACTACCCCCCAGCAGAGGCCACAGATACATTTGGACAATATTGGACCTATTCTCAAAACAGGCACACTTTGTGGCTCTGCCAAAACTCCCTTCAGCTGAAAAACTTGCTGATTTGTATGTGAAGCATGTATATCGCCTACATGGGTGTCCCGACAAGATAATTAGTGACCGGGGAGTCCAATTTACTGCAAAATTTTGGGGAAAATTCTTACAGCTGTTAGGAGCAGAAAGGAACCTGAGCTCGGCCTTTCATCCCGCGACCAACGGGGGGGTCGAACGTACCCAACAGACACTGTGCCAATTCTTAAGGATGTACACCAATTATAGACAGGATGATTGGGCGGACCTTCTTCCGTTTGCTGAGATGGCTTTTAACGGGGCCGTACATTCGGCCACAGGTCGTGCCCCATTCGAAATAGTATACGGACAGGAGGTGGCACCTTTCCCCAGGCTACCCGAGTGGAAGGAAGGGGAGGGCCAGACCGACGAGGAATGGCCGGCCAAAATCAAGCAAGGGTGGCAAACCGTGGTAGAGGCATTGCGGGAAACACAAAAGAAGTACAAGCTCTTTGCGGATCGTAGGCGCCGAGAGGGGGACAAATTGGGCGAAGGAGATCTGGTTTGGCTGAGCACAAAAAACCTGAAATTGGGGTTCCCATCCAAGAAATTGGCTCCACGCTATATAGGGCCATTCAGGGTAGCAAAAAGAATAAACGAAGTGACCTATGAGCTGAGGCTACCAAAGGACCTAGGAAAGGTACACCCGGTATTCCATTGCAGCCTGTTAAAAAAGTATAAAGGAACTCTGGACAGCGGAGAACAATAGTTGTGTTTAATCTTTTCCTTCCAGGACGAAGGGGAGGAGGACGCCATGTCAGAACCCTGCTACTAGAGCCTGGATGTGGCTCTGAGTTTCAGGGTCACTGACAGTGATAAGACACCTGCGTCCCAGGACTCGGAGGAGAAACGGCTGATGGACTTGGCGGGGAATTTGCGCGGGGTTTTACTGAGCGGGAAGAGACTGTTCAAATGAGGGGGAGGGTATATAAAGGAGGGTTGGCCGGAGCCTCCCATTCTTGGCTTTTCTGATGTTCATGTTTCCTACAGTAAAAGTTCCTGGTGATACCACAGAGAGTCTCGTGTGTTCATTCAGGAGCGGCTGTGGTGAGCTGACAATCTGGCCTTTGTCGGAGAATCTTCCAATGAGTTCTGCTTCCCTTTTAATCTTAGTTATTATATTTTAAATTACCGTGTTTCCCCGAAAATAAGACAGTGTCTTAAATTAATTTTTTCTCCCAAAGATGTGCTAGGTCTTATTTTCAGGGGATGTCTTATTTTTCCATGAAGAAGAATTCACATTTATTGTTGAACAAAAAAATTAACATTTATTATATGCTGTACAGTAGTTGTCATCACAAACCAGCATAACCAGACAAACTGTGAATCCTATCAAGAATTTCTTGTTACTACCATTATTTCCATGTACAACTGGTATGTACATTTACCAATCTTGCATGCTCTGGTGTTCTGTTTGGCAGGTGCTGGGCATGTTTCCAAACAAAAACTTTGCTAGGTCTTACTTTTGGGGGAGGCCTTATATTTAGCAATTCAGCAAAACTTCTGCTAGGTCTTATTTTTCGGGGATGTCTTATTTTCAGGGAAACAGGGTAGTGTTTTTGATTTGACTGCGTTAGGCAAAGGTTTTAGTTGTGTTTTGCTTTAACCTATATTGCCAGCCATCTTGCATCTCATACTGAGTGACAGGCAGTACATAAATAAAAGAATAAGAATGGCCAATATATATTGCAGCCACTTCCTCCCCCTCCTCCCCCCCTCCTCTTTTTATATACTGACTATCTCCTATTACGATATTCAAGATGGCTGGCAATAAATATAAAATGAGTTTAGGTAACATTTTCTTTTCATTCCCAATCACTAAAAGTTTGAAGGTCTGTTTTGAGACCAATGAAATATATGAGTCGTTTCACAAATGACAGAGTTGCGGAGACACTGAAAATATTCTCAGCAGGGAGCAGCAGCTAAACCTAGTTCCCTCCAGAGTTTGTGAATAATATGTACGTTTGTATGAATCGGCCTCCAGAGTGGCAGTACGTTTGATCTTACAGATTGTTCATACTTATGAAAATACAGTAGATATAAAGTATGACTATTGTAACATATGAACTACCTCTTCCTTCCAAATTTTGGTAATGTAGAAGACTTCTAAGATTTCTCCAGATAAGTTGAAATAATTGTGTGGCAAGAAGTATTCCTGATTTAATTCACTTTTTATTATCATTCAGCAGATTATATTAAGACAGCTGCACTCTTTATATTTTTTTATAGAATATTTGCCACAGCACCCATGACACTGCTGGTTGAGGGAACTATAAACACCCTAAATTGTACATCCTTTGCAAGTATAATGTAGTCAAAAATAAAACTCTATCAATCCCATTGTTATATGAGAAAGCATTTCACTTTGACTGGACAGTGCCACATATTATTGGGCTATGCAGCAGATTATTCATTTTTAAAAATTCAGTCTGAACAGAACAAATTTATCTGAAAAGCAGATTAAAATAGAACTAGCAAACGTCCATAATTGGCCAGACGCTTGGCTGCATATTTTGGACATTTCTCAGAAGATAACCTCTAGGTTTATTTAGTCCTGCAGTGATTTTTTTAAAATTCAAAAAGGATGTGCAGAGGAAGAGCTACAAGCAAGAGGACAAATTCCCTTCCCTCATAGGCTCGTTTCAGGATATATTCAACATGAAAATTAGATAAAATTGTTATAGTTCAAAATTACACTTAAGAACACACCAAAATACTTGAGAATTACTCTGGACCGTGCTCAGACTTATAAGATGCATTTGCTGGAATATCAAACAAAATGTGGGTGTATAAATAATATCATACGAAAGCTGATTGGCACAACCTGGGGATCACAACCAGGTACAGTGAAGACATCTGCCCTTGTGCTTTGCTACTCTGCTGATGAATACGCATGCCCAGTGTGGAATACATCTCATGTGTGGCTCTTAATGAGACATGTTGCATTATCACAGGATGTCTATGTCCAACACCACTGGAGAAATGATACTGTTTAGCCAGTATTGCACCACCTGACATCCATTGGGAAGTAGCAGCCAGTAATGAAAGGACCAAGTATTGACATCTCCAGCCCATCCTTTGTTTGGATATTAGCCAGTATGCCAGTGCCTTAAATCAAGAAATAGCTTTCTAAGATCTACAGAGATACTCTAAGGAACACCTCAGGAAGCGAGAGTCCAAAAGTGGCAGGTAAAAATCTGCAATCTCAATTAGTGGCTGATACTGGATGAAAAACTCCCTTCTGGGCAAACAGAAGACTGGAAAGCGCTGAACAGACTGCTCTCTGGCACCACGAGATGCAGAGCCAATCTTAGGAAATGGGGCTACAAAGTGAAGTCAACATGCAAGTGTGGAGAAGAGCAAACCACAGACCACCTACTAGAATGTAGTCTGAGACCTACCATATGCACAATGGAGGGCCATCTAACAGCAACACCATAGGACACAACTGTCACGACCCAGGCTGCAGAGCACCAATAACCATACACAGAGGCCAGAATCTATCTAATATCTTTATTGAAGGAATATATAAAGTTAATAAAAACAAGTGTAGAAAATAGTTCAGAATTAGACCTTTCAGGAAAGGTCAGAATTAGTCCAAAAAAGCAATGTCCAATAAGAAATATTAAGGTCCAAAGTTGTAATCCAATAACCGAAACACTCACTTTGCCAAGCAAAGTGAGGGGAGATGACAAGGTCCTTTAGTCCATGAAACTTGAGCGAGGCTAGGAAATAACTTGATACTTGAAACAAGGCTTGAACGTGGAACAAGGTAACTAAGAACAAGAACAAGGTCCGTGGAATAACTTGATAAATCCGTGGAACAAGGCAAGGATTGATCCTGGGAAACAAGGCAAAGTCCGTAGATAAACAAGGCTGGGAAGCAAGGCGAAGGCTGGATAGCAAGGCAAGGCTTGAGCAGGAGCGAGGCTTGAATCGGAGCGCGCTGTCCAGACACAACTCGCTCCGAAGGCTGACGAATTGACTCCGCGAAGTTACTACGCGGGTAAAACACCTAAATAGAGTCTAGCTTTCCCGCCGAAGCAGTTCTCTGGGAATCAGAACCGAAAGCTAACTCTGAGACCAGATGTGAGACTCCCCAAAGATTCTCACGAGAAGCAGTCTTAATTGGCCACATTCTTAGCTGCAATCCTCGCACTCCTGCGCGAAGCTGAATCCAAACTTCTCTGTTGTTTACAAAACTCCCGGCGCAAGAATACGGGAGAAGTAGGCTCTGGGCTTGTTTGACATACTTCTGGGAGACAACTTTCTTGCAGGTGCAAGGTTCCCAGATCTGCCTGGGAAAGATCTGGCTGAGAGGAATCCAGTTCAGACTGGGAAGGTAAAAAACCCAAGTTTTCATCTTCATCAGGAATTACAATGTCCTGAGCAGGACTACAAGGCCCATGGGTCATCACACTATCCCCCTCCTCAAGGCCCCTCCCAAACTGGGGCCCTCTCCCCGAGGCGCGAGGTCGTGGTTTGGTGGGATAGGTCTGATGAAAGCGACGGGTTAGATCAGGAGCATGGACTGTGGAGGCGTCTTCCCAAGAGCGTTCCTCAGGGCCAAAACCCACCCAGTCAATGAGATATTGTAGGCGGCGGCGGTGAAAGCGAGAATCCAAAATGTCCTCAACCTCGAACTCCTCCTCCCCATTCATCAAAACAGGAGGGGGGGCCGGTTGGTCTGTATCAGGTCGCACACCATCCGCCGGAAGGAGCAGGGAACGGTGAAACACTGGGTGAATGCGCATTGAACGCGGAAGTTGGAGTTTGAAAGTCACGGGGTTTAATTGCGCCACCACTGGATAGGGACCAATGAAACGGGCATCTAACTTCCGGCAAGGGCGGTGGGAGGGCAGAAAGCGAGTGGACAGGAAAACCCGATCTCCTACCTTGATTTCGGGGCCCGGCTGGCGATGTTTGTCAGCGTGGCGTTTATAGTCCTCCTTGGCTTGATCCAGTTGCTGGAGCAAAAGTTGTTGCACCGCTGTGAGTTCCTGCAGCCAATCCTCTGCTGCGGGAACCTCTGAAGTTTCAATGACAGGGGGGAAGAAACGTGGATGGAAGCCGTAGTTTGCAAAGAACGGCGTTTCTTTTGTAGAAGCTTGAACTCCATTGTTGTAGGCAAACTCAGACAGTGGTAACAGAGAAGCCCAATTGTCCTGTTGATAGTTTACATAACAGCGAAGATACTGCTCCAAAGTGGCATTGGTGCGCTCCGTTTGCCCATCTGTTTGGGGATGATGAGCTGAAGATAAGCGAGAGTCTATGCCCAATAGTTTTTGTAGTGCCTTCCAAAAACGAGAGGTGAATTGAGATCCACGGTCTGTGACTAAACTCTTGGGCAATCCATGTAGTCTGAAAACATGTTGAAGAAATAGATCCGCAGTTTCCTTGGCCGTGGGGAGGCCTTCGCAGGGAATGAAATGGGCTAACTTGGTGAATAGGTCCACCACCACTAAGATCGTGGTGAATCCACAGGAAGGTGGTAGGTCAGTGATGAAATCCGCGGAAATTATTTCCCATGGGCGAGATGGGGTAGGAAGGGGGTGTAAAAGCCCTGAGGGCTTCTCCCTTCGTATCTTGGAGCGCTGGCATACTGGGCAGGTGTTGACATATTTTTCCACATCCTTGCGGATCTTGGGCCACCAAAAATCCCTTAGGATCAAATGCATAGTTTTAAATAGTCCGAAGTGTCCTGCTGGTTTGCAGTCATGACACAGACGAAGCGCTTTTTCCCTGCCCGGTCCGGGTGGGATATAAACATGATTTCTATAGCAGAGCAGCCCATCTTTAAGCGAAAAGGGGAAATGCAGACCTTGGCGAAGTTGGTCCTGCGCCCAGGCATCTGCTTGCTGACTAGCCCTGATTTCTTGAGCACAGATGGGTCCTGGAGTAGGGGAAGTTGAACCAATGGGAATGGATTTGGTGTTCCCCACCGTGAGCGTGGCAAAGTTCTCAGGTTGTAGCAGTTGGGATTCAAAGGTCTCCTTGCGTCCTGCAGCGTATTCCGGTTTACGTGACAGGGCGTCTGCTTGCTTGGTTTGGGCTGGGGTCACATAATGGATCTGGAAGTTGAAACGTTCAAAGAATAAAGCCCAACGTTGCTGCCTCTGATTTAGTTTGCGGGCAGTTCTTAGATGTTCTAGATTACGATGATCAGTGTGGACTTCAATGGGAAATTTGGCCCCTTCTAGCCAATGTCTCCAAGTTTCAAAGGCTGCCTTTATGGCCAGTAGTTCTTTTTCCCAAATGGTGTAATTCCTCTCTGGTGTGGTTAGTTGACGAGAATAAAAGGCACAGGGGTGGAGGTGATCTCCCACCGGTTGTAAGAGTACAGCCCCAATTGCCACATCAGAGGCGTCCGCTTGCACCACAAAAGGGGTTCCAGGATTTGGGTGCTGTAGAATTGGCTGGGAGGTGAATAGTTTCTTTAGTTGCTGGAACCCTTTCTCTGCTTGATCAGTCCAGCGGAAAGGCTGCTTTCCACGGATGCAGCTAGTGATGGGGTCGGACCAGCGGGCAAAATCTGGAATGAACTTGCGGTAGTAGTTCGCGAACCCCAAGAAACGCTGCACCTCTTTCTTGTTAGTTGGCGCCCGCCATTCCAATACTGCTGAAACTTTGGCTGGATCCATGGAAAGCCCTAGAGGCGAGATGCGGTAACCAAGGAAATCTACCTCTTGTAGATCAAAAGCGCATTTTTCCAGCTTGGCATAAAGTCCATGATCCCGCAATCGTTGTAACACCATTTTGACGTGGTTCTCATGTTCTGATTGTGATCTGGAAAACACCAAAAAATCGTCCAGGTAGATTATCAAGAACCTGTCTAGATAGTCCTGAAAAATGTCATTGACAAAATGCTGGAACGTTGCGGGGGCTCCGCATAAACCGAAATTCATAACTCGGGACTCAAATAATCCGAATTTGGTCTGGAAGGCGGTCTTCCACTCGTCCCCTTCCCTGATGCGAACTAAGTTGTAAGCCCCCCGAAGATCCAGCTTGGTGTAAACCTTGGCTCCTCGAAGCCGATCCAGTAGATCCGAGATTAAGGGCAGGGGATAGCTGTTCCGCTTGGTGATATTGTTCAATGCTCTGTAGTCCACCACCAAGCGTAGTTCCCCTGACTTCTTCTTCACAAACATCACTGGGGAGGCGGCTGGGGATTGAGAGGGTCTGATGAATCCCTTGCGAAGGTTTGTCTCTAGGAATTCCCTGAGAGCTTCTTGCTCTGGTTCAGTCAGGGAGTAGAGATGCCCTCGCGGGATCGGGGCCCCCTCCACCAAGTCAATGGCACAGTCATAAGGTCTATGTGGGGGTAATTTTTCGGCTTCTTTCTCATTGAATACATCCCAATACTCGGAGTACTTCTTTGGCAAGGTGATGATGGGCTCGGTGTCTGTGGCATGGCATACCTTGGCTACGAGGCAATGGTTTTGGCAATACGGTGAAGCAAACTGCAGTTCTCTGTTGGACCAGGAGATGTTAGGGTCGTGGAGAGTCAGCCATGGAATTCCCAAAATCACAGGGAAATGGGGAACCTCGGTAACAAAGAAGGAAATCTCTTCCATATGTTCCCTTATCCACATCCTGGTGGGTTCCGACCACTGACTTACGGGGCCCGTCTTGAGGGGACGGCCGTCTATGGCTTGCACCACACGGGCATTCTTGAAATCATGATATTGTAATCCCAGAGAGTCGGCATACTCTCTATCGATGAAATTGTTGGTAGCTCCAGAGTCTATCATGGCGTGGATCATGACGGGTCCCCTTTTTGCTGACCATAATGTGACCACGAGAAGGAACAGGACCCCGGTTGGCGGCTCTTGGATGGATTTTTTGACCGGGTTGGCGAGCCTCTCTACACCCGGTCGTTGGCTTCCCCCGCCGGCTGTGTGCCAGTCGGCTCAGACGCCTTCGTCTCTGTGGAGGACGCCGCCGCAAGACGGGCGGCAGGCTTCCCTTTGGCTGGGCACTCTCTGGCGAAGTGGCCCCCGTTCCCGCAGTACCAGCAGAGGTTTAAGCGTTGACGACGGGCCTTCTCGGCGGCATCTAGTCTGGGACGCACATTGCCCAACTGCATCGGCACCTCCTCGCCTCCTCTGGGGTATGGGGTTGGCGGTGGGGGTCTCCACACCGGACGTGGCTGAACGCTGGCGGGAGCGGGGGGTTTTGCCCCGGCTCTACTGCCCTGGCCTCGAACCCACTGTTTCCTGTTGGCAATCATGACTTCAGCCCGTAAACATTGATCAATGAGTGCCTCGAGGGTCTGGGGAGGATCCACCTTGGAGATTTCTTCCAGCATTTCAATGTTGAGACCCTCCCGGAATTGTCCCCTGAGGGCTACATCGTTCCAGCCGGTGTTGTGGGCCAGCACTCGGAACTCGGCTATATACTGAGACATAGGTCTGTCTCCTTGGAAAAGGCGACGGAGTTTGTGACCGGCTGCCTCCAAATTGTCCTCGATTCCCCAAGTCTCCTTGAGGTGGTCCAAGAAGTGTTGCGCTGATCTTAGGTGTGGAGAGGCTTGGTCGAACAGTGCCGTCGCCCAGCTGGCCGCTGGCCCGTCTAGAAGACTGTAAACCCATGCCACTTTGATGTCTTCTTGGGGAAACTCGGCAGCACGGGCCTCCAGATAAGCTTGACATTGGCGACGGAAGACATGAACCTTAGAAGCTTCTCCAGTAAACTTGGTTGGCAACGCCATGGCCGGAAGACGAACTCCGCGTTCCTTCAAACCCCTTATTTCTCCATCCTGTGCATTGAGCTTATCACGGATTCGGTCCACCTCTTCCTTGTCGATGGTGTAGGTAATCGGCTGGCCGCTCGGCCCAGGTACGACTCCGGTAGACATTCTGGCCGAGGTTAATTGGTGCTTAGGGTGGCGGAGTCAAACTGTCACGACCCAGGCTGCAGAGCACCAATAACCATACACAGAGGCCAGAATCTATCTAATATCTTTATTGAAGGAATATATAAAGTTAATAAAAACAAGTGTAGAAAATAGTTCAGAATTAGACCTTTCAGGAAAGGTCAGAATTAGTCCAAAAAAGCAATGTCCAATAAGAAATATTAAGGTCCAAAGTTGTAATCCAATAACCGAAACACTCACTTTGCCAAGCAAAGTGAGGGGAGATGACAAGGTCCTTTAGTCCATGAAACTTGAGCGAGGCTAGGAAATAACTTGATACTTGAAACAAGGCTTGAACGTGGAACAAGGTAACTAAGAACAAGAACAAGGTCCGTGGAATAACTTGATAAATCCGTGGAACAAGGCAAGGATTGATCCTGGGAAACAAGGCAAAGTCCGTAGATAAACAAGGCTGGGAAGCAAGGCGAAGGCTGGATAGCAAGGCAAGGCTTGAGCAGGAGCGAGGCTTGAATCGGAGCGCGCTGTCCAGACACAACTCGCTCCGAAGGCTGACGAATTGACTCCGCGAAGTTACTACGCGGGTAAAACACCTAAATAGAGTCTAGCTTTCCCGCCGAAGCAGTTCTCTGGGAATCAGAACCGAAAGCTAACTCTGAGACCAGATGTGAGACTCCCCAAAGATTCTCACGAGAAGCAGTCTTAATTGGCCACATTCTTAGCTGCAATCCTCGCACTCCTGCACGAAGCTGAATCCAAACTTCTCTGTTGTTTACAAAACTCCCGGCGCAAGAATACGGGAGAAGTAGGCTCTGGGCTTGTTTGACATACTTCTGGGAGACAACTTTCTTGCAGGTGCAAGGTTCCCAGATCTGCCTGGGAAAGATCTGGCTGAGAGGAATCCAGTTCAGACTGGGAAGGTAAAAAACCCAAGTTTTCATCTTCATCAGGAATTACAATGTCCTGAGCAGGACTACAAGGCCCATGGGTCATCACAACAACACAACAGCAACTCCAAGTGGCCAGTTTCTGGTCAAAGCACATTTAGTATAATGCCAAGTTTTTAACTTTCTGTGTGGTTTTTTTATACATTATAACTGTATTCTCAATTTGCTTTTGATATGATAAATAAATAAATAAATAAATAAACAACAAGTACACTATTCTCAACACCAGACAAAACAGGCCGCACCTTCTCAGAAGCAAAGAGTTATTCCTGTGACAGTAGTGTATTACACAGGCCTATATAACCATATGTAATAGTTGTCGCTCAAATCTATGCGGTAACATCCTTCACGTGACTGGGGCATCAGGAATCTATGTACACACCTGAGACCACATATTGTAAAGATTTATAAGCCACACCTTAAAAGGACATAAAATACAAAGACTGCATGCAGTTCAAATATCTATATCTAAACTGATTTATTCCATATACAGTAGAGTCTCGCTTATCCAACGTAAACGGGCCGGCAGAACGTTGGATAAGCGAGTATGTTGGATAACAAAGAGAGATTAAGGAAAAGCCTATTAAACATCAAATTAGGTTATGATTTTACAAATTAAGCACCAAAACATCATGTTGTACAACAAATTTGACAGAAAAAGTAGTTCAATACACAGTAATGCTATGTAGTAATTGCTGTATTTACGAATTTAGCACAAAAATATCACCATGTATTGAAAACATTGACTACAAAAATGTGTTGGATAATCCAGAATGTTGGATAAGTGAGTGTTGGATAAGTGAGACTCTACTGTATGTCTCTGTATGTGTCTATAAATGACGTGTAATTGTATGATTTATACGTAGTGGCCTGGTATATGGTATGGCAATGTTCCCATTCCAACCACAACACTTGGATCAAGTTTCAAGTGCAGACACTCTTAGAGATAGAGATATATCTGAAAAATAATCACATTCAGTTTAGAAGCCTATTGGTGGCACAAGCAGGTACCAGTCTTGCTATCCATACAGGATTCAATTTTTGGACAATACATAAGAAATGTATTCAGCTGATGGTGACGTGAGTAGTGTTTCACGTGCAAAATCATTACGGATGTTGAATCATCCACCTATACTAGTGTGTTAATTTGATTGTGCATTGCATAATATCCTTGTCCATTGTGTAATGAGGTGACAGCTAAGTGCATTAATAGTTTCTCATATGTTGGCCTCAGTGATATTCAGTATGGCTACAGCAGAGTGGAAGTGTAGCATAACTCTGACGGTGGATGTTTTTGCTACTCTGAGAAGATGCAGGATCTTGACCATGGTGTGAAACAAAGAGAGGAAATTTCTCCTTTCCTCTTCTTCTGAGCTAGAATGAAAGAAATGTTTCATGCTTTTTTTGTTTTATTATGATTGAAAGTCCAATGATGCTCCAACATTTAGGAGCAAGTATCAGCCCAAAGGTAGCAATGTATAGATCTGGAAAAATCACGAGATAATACAGTAGAGTCTCGCTTATCCAATCTTCACTTATCCAATGCAGTCTGCCTTTTAATAGTCAATGTTTTTGTAGTCAATGTTTCCAATAAATTGCAATGTTTTGGTGCTAAATTCGTAAATACAGTAATTGCTATATAACGTTACCGTGTATTGAACTGCTTTTTCTGTAAACTAGTTGTAAAACATGATGTTTTGGTGCTTAGTTTGTAAAATCATATAACGTGATTTGATGTTTAATAGGCTTTTTCTTAATCCCTCCTTATTATCCAACATATTTGCTTATCCAACGTTCTGCCGGCCCGTTTATGTTGAATAAGCGAGACTCTACTGTAGTAACATTTAGATTAGACTACAGACACTTTTTCTATGCACCAAGCATGTACTAAACACCATGGGAGTTCCCCTCCCCTCCCGCAACTCAGCCTTGTATCGTGAAAGGATCAGAGCCGGAACTATTGACAGCAACAAAATGAGGAAGCAGGAAAATATCAGAAGTAAACTCCATTAACAGGGCCTTGGAGATTGACAAGGTGCTCCAGGCAGTCAAATAATATGCTATGATCAATAGACTCAAATTCTGCTGACAGATCAAGCAATATCAAGACTTCATAAGCCAGTGAAGTTTGCATGAATAAGTAAGCCACATTTCAGCCTCTTCCTAGAAGCCTCGGTGATATGATCAGTTGTGAAGCCAGACTGAAATTTCTTAAGCTGCTGGATGACAGAACGTACAATAGCCCTGTTAAAACACACCATTGCTAAAACTGTGACCAAAAGGAATAAAATAAAAAAGAGTAAGTGGGATTCCGCAACTACGGAATTATAGAGTACTGATGATCACCTAGGATATTGTTCCACCTCCCCCTGCTCCTCAAATATCAGGTCTATTATTTTGAAACAGTTCTTCTTTTACATGTAAGTGGCAGTTACATTTAGTTGTGTTTGTATATACAGTAGACTTTCAGTTAACTGGCTTCCATGGGAATTGGGAGATGCCGGATAAATGGAATTTCTGTTTGCTTGAGAGCTGCTATTAAAAACAGGCCTGGTTAATACTAAATCATTAACTTTGTTCTGACTTGATATTAATGTTGAAATACTGCAATTAAAAGCAAATAAAGACAAATAAAGGCCAAAATAATGTAAGAGTTGTACTGTATTATAAAAACGGAATGTGATATTATTTCTTCGATTTTTGCCAGTTGCTTGAGAGTTCCAGTTAACTGAGAGCCTACTGTATTATAGATTGCAGTAATATTTTAAAGTGTAATGGTTTCATTATGCAGTAGAGTCTCACTTATCCAACATAAACAGGCCGGCAGAACGTTGGATAAGCGAATATGTTGGATAATAAGGAGGGATTAAGGAAAAACCTATTAAACATCAAATTACATTATGATTTTACAAATCAAGCACCAAAACATCATGTTTTACAACAAATTTGACAGAAAAAGCAGTTCAATACACAGCAATGTTATTTAGTAATTACAGTAGAGTCTTACTTATCCAAGCCTCTGGATTATCCAAGCCATTTTTGTAGTCAATGTTTTCAATATATCGTGATATTTCTGTGCTAAATTCGTAAATATAGTAATTACAACATAACATTACTGCGTATTGAACTACTTTTTCTGTCAAATTTGTTGTATAACATGATGTTTTGGTGCTTCATTTGTAAAATCATAACCTAATTTGATGTTTAATAGGCTTTTTCTTAATCCCTCCTTATTGTCCAAGATATTCAATATATCGTGATATTTCTGTGCTAAATTCGTAAATATAGTAATTACAACATAACATTACTGCGTATTGAACTACTTTTTCTGTCAAATTTGTTGTATAACATGATGTTTTGGTGCTTCATTTGTAAAATCATAACCTAATTTGATGTTTAATAGGCTTTTTCTTAATCCCTCCTTATTGTCCAAGATATTCGCTTATCCAAGCTTCTATCGGCCCGTTTAGCTTGGATAAGTGAGACTCTACTGTACTGTATTTACGAATTTAGCACCAAAACATCACAATGTATTGAAAAGATTGACTACAAAAACATTGACTACTAAAAAGCAGACTGTGTTGGATAATCCAGAACGTTGGATAAGCAAATGTTGGATAAGTGAGACTCTACTGTATATCTTGTTTGTTTTGTGATTTTCTGCAACATATTATCTGAAAGAGCAAATTGCTGATGGAAACAAAGGGATCTGATGTAACTCTCCTCGACTAAAATGATCAAGGGTCTGGAGAACAAGCCCTATGAGGAGCGGCTTAAAGAACTGGGCATGTTTAGCCTGCAGAAGAGAAGGCTGAGAGGAGAAATGATAGCCAAGTATAAATACGCGAGGGGAAGTCATAGGGAGGAGGGAACAAGCTTGTTTTCTGCTGCCCTGGAGACTAGGATGCGGAACAACGGCTTCAAACTACAGGAAAGGAGATTCCACCTGAACATCAGGAAGAACTTCCTCACAGTGAGAGTTGTTCAGCAGTGGAACTCCCTGCTGCAGAGTATAGTGGAGGATTCTTCTTTGGAGGCTTTTAAGCAGAGGCTGGATGGCCATCTGTCGGGGGTACCTTGAATGCGGTTTCCTGCCTCTTGGCCGAATGGGGTTGGACTGGATGGCCCATGAGGTCTCCTCCAACTCTATGATTCTATCCTCATTTTCAGACATAATTCTGCTATGTTGCACCGTTCGGGAGCAGAGGCTGTTATTCAAATGGTAGGTTTGGGTACACAGATCAAGGTACATGGTCCTTTTGGTTTTATCCTAAATATTCATTTCTTAATCATTTTTCAGCCTCTCTCTAGGAGAAGAATGAGGTCTCTTTGAGAAGAGTATCAAATCAGTACAATGAAAAACCATTCAAATTTGGATATACATGCTCCAACTTTCATCTGGGAATGCATGCTGTGAAAGGGTAAATGTGGCACTTTACTATTCATTTAATCATGCAATCATAGTAACTGTACGTCACTTTGCGGACCCTGGTGAGTGGAAATGTAAGTGGAAGAGGAAGAAAAATTACCAGCACTACCACTGTTGTTTCTAGCACAGTGGTTCTCAACCTGTGGGTCCCCAGGTATTTTGGCTTACAACTCTCAGAAATCCCAGCCAGTTTACCAGCTGTTAGGATTTCTGGGAGTTGAAGGCCAAAACATCTGGGGACCCACAGGTTGAGAACCACTGCCTTTGCAGATTCAGTTTAATGTAAAAAAATAAGACATCTTGTACCCAAGGATTAGCTCTAGATATAGGGTAAAATGTTTGTTGTAATTGCCTTCATTTATCTTATGCTTTTCTTCCACAAACTGGGATGGCTGTTATTCTACAAGATGTCCCAATTGCATTGAGAGTGCAAGCCTCTCTTTCACATATAATCTGGAATATAATCTGATTCATTTTATGAACATACGATACCTTGTGTTGCAACTAAATAATGGAAATGAAATAACAGACCACTACTCACATTTATTTGAGTTTCAAAAGAAAGTTCTGCCAAATGGCATTTTATAGAGAGAGATTTTTCACAAATACTCCATATTGCCCAATAATCTCATGGAGCCAATTTCTAAACGAAACACACCACAATATTATGATGCCAACTTTATGAAACAGGGCTATTAACTTTAATTAGTGTTTCCCATTTTTTTCTTTAAAACTCTCTTCTGCTTTGAGCACCAACCATCTGTTTCACAGGTGTACGTAGAGATCCTTGCATGCAGCTGAAGTACTAAACCAACTCTGATTTAGGAGAAGAACAGAACAGAATACTTTCAAAAAACCATGCATAGGGAGCCATTGTTGGGACCAATCCAAACTTGCTCAAGCCACTACTATAGAGTGCAATTCAGATGCTGAAGACAAACAACAGGAAATAGACATACCAACACCTCAAGTTTTTAGTATCATCTGGCAGTTGATGGTTAAAAACAATATGTGTAGTAAAGAATCCTGGTCTGATTCAATGATCAAAACTTATAATTCTCAGTTTCCTTCTATAAAAATACAGAATAGTGAATTGAATCCTCAAAAGATCCTAAATGTGTGCCAGACTAGCTGGCTGTTTTCAGATGGATGATGAATGATGAACTCGCTTTGTCACAACTTGACTGTAATCACAGTATTGTTTTATGGCTCATTTGTGTACCCCTTCTTATATCTAAGACCATTTTCCTTTGATGTGAGCTCAACTAACTATTAACGTTATGTGCCTTTCCTGATTTAGCTAATTCAGACACCTTTGATACTGGGCCAGTTGTCTTCAGACATTTTTCTATCTTGGCAGATCTCCTGGTTTGTTCAAGCCCTTTCCAGGGTGACCTTGTAATTATTATGTTTAAAGTTAGAGGTTCAAGCCCTGGGGGCGGCGTGAGCGGCCGCTGTTAGCTCCAGCTCCTGCCAACCTAACAGCATGCCAATGTGAGTAGATCAATAGGTACCGCTCCGGCGGTAAGGTAACGGCACTCCATGCAGTCATGCTGGCCACATGACCATACGGACAACGCCGGCGCTTCGGCTTAGAAATGGAGATGAGCACCACACCCCAGAGCCGGACATGACTGGACTTAGTGTCAGGGGAAACCTTTACCTTTACCTAGAGTTAGAGAGGCAAAACAGTGTCCAACTGTAAATGGGGACAAGTGTTAGTGATCATCATTCCAAGTGATATCTCAAACTTGGACCACAGAGAAATTTGGTCCAAACTTGGAAATGTGATGTTATGTGAAACAGGGCCAGGCTCCATCCCACCTTGTTGAAATACATACCTATATAGTACACAAAGTATTTTAAATCTATAGGTAGAGTCTTAAAACTGAACTGACTTAACTTTTTAGTAAAGTCTTGCTTATCCAATATTCCATCTAATTCCATGCTCTTATATGATGCCCCCCTTCAATTAAAGGAGTGCTGCCCAACTCTCTCTCCATTCCCAATAAGTGAAAAGGGCAAAATGAGGAGGAGGAGGAGGGAGGACAGGGGGGGGGGGAGGCAGGACCGGAAGTGGAAGTGTCCTCCCTTCTTTCCTCTGTTATTTCCATGCTCCTCTTCTGCATCCAGGCACTTCCTGCTGGGCCGCTCTAGCTCCGAAGTGTTGCCTTGCCTTAACACTTTGAGTCCCTGTTGTTAGTATTCTAGGTGTCTAGTGCCGTGTTGGATGGGTAATAGTAGGAGACTCCGTATTAGTTAATATTTCTGTTTATCTGAATGTTGCTGTAATGTTTATGTCAGATAAGTGAGACTCTACTGTATCTTACTTCAACTTGGAAAATTAGGGTTGTAAACATTACCATATGAACATGTACCTGTTGCAAAATGTCCCTGTCTTTCGGGTGTAAATCTATAAATAGTATTCCTCATCCTAAATTTTCACTTGCGTGTGTGCTTTGCCATGTGTCTGTGAAAAGTATTGTACCCATTGTACTTACGTAATTCTCAAGAGCTTTTCTAAGTTGGGGGAAGTTCCTAGTTTTCTTTTTGTCAGTTTCAGCAACTTTTGTATTTGAGAAGAGAGCCCTTTGTTTACTTTTTATTTATTCAATTTATAACCTAACCTTTCTCTTGATTTGGGAGTCAAGATGGCTTACAACAAGGTTAAAATTAAAACACAACTACAAATGTGATGATACTATAGTTAAACAAAGACACCATCAGGTTAAAAACCACTCATTTAAACAGTAGCATTTAATAGTTACCCAATTATAATAAGCTTTGTTCAGTTGCTCTAATAGCTATTATACCGGAAATATCATGTTACAGCTCAGGAGACCAGCCTGGCACCCAAACAGTACTAATGATCAATGTGAGGGGGTGGGGTGGGGTGGGGAGAGATAATAAATCCTTGGATATTGCCAGGATTACTGTTTGCCAGCTACTTGCAAATAATCAGCCTTATTCTTTCTCTGGCCATACACATCACTACACAATTGTTTCTTCCAACTTCTGTACTAGTAGGTAGTGTGATTAACATTCATTGCTAATAGAAAGATGTTGGCTATGCCATGATCTGAAGACCTGATGGCCATCTCAACTTAACAAAACACAGCATAACTCAGCATCCCCATACTGGTATGTCAAAGTAAATAACTGTTAACCTAAAAGTTAAGAACCAAGATCTTTCTCTACTACCTTTGACAATCACTTTGTGGAACCTGATCCCCTGTTTTCAATTCCTCATAAGCTTCCATGTTTATAGTGGCTATTAAACATGTTATTGTTACTTTGTAAGACTACAGGGGAGAATTTCACAAAGGTTGTTGAAGGCTTTCATGACCGGAATCATTGGATAGTTGTGAGTTTTCTGGGCCGTATAGCCATGTTCCAGAAGCAGTCTTTCCTGACTGGGGGAATTCTTTGTTGGGAGGTGTCTCAACAAAGGATTTCCCTCCCAAAAGAAGGATTCCCCCAGGCAGGTAACAGCCAGGCTTTGAAGTTGTAACACTATTCAATGTTAATCAAGCTGGCCAAGTGCAACATTCACACTTGCCTCAAACAGACAAGAGTTTTTTTTCCCCACCCTGGACCTTTCAGAGATATATAAACTCTACTTGCCTAGTTTCCAACAGACCTCACAACCTCTGAGGATGAATGCCATAGATGTGGGTGAAACATTAGGAGACAATGCTTCTGGAACATAGCCATACAGCCTGAAAACTCACAGCAACCCAGTTTCCAAAGGATAAGTGTTGTTTATGCCTTGCCGGTGGCGGAGTGTGTAAAAGCACTGAGCAGGAGACCAAAAGGTCCCAGGTTCAAACCCCGGGAGCGGCGGGAGTGGCCGCTGTTAGCTCCAGCTCCTGCCAACCTAGCAGTTCGAAAACATGCCAATGTGAGTAGATCAATAGGTACCGCTCCGGCGGGGAGATAACGGTGCTCCATGCAGTCATGCCGACCACATGACCTTGGAGGTGTCTACGGACAACGCCGGTTCTTCGGCTTAGTAATGGAGATGAGCACCAAACCCCAGAGTCAGACATGACTGGACTTAACGTCAGGGGAAAACCTTTACCTTTACCTATGCCTTGCCACATGCTTTCAAGCAAAAGATTGATACACAACAGAAGAAAATAAATAATATTAATACATGACTTTTAGTTTGAATTGGTAAAATAGCCAGGTTATTGGTTTCTGCTATCACAAATAGGTTGAAATAAGTTGAAACCAACATCTCAAATTGACAGCCTGACACATGGAATATAACATATTTGCCAAATTTCATCATTATAGAAGACATAATCATGAACTGATCTCACTGCAGGGATATGCTGGGAATAAAAACTACTCCAAGTTAAAGGGAGTTGGAAGTTACTACCTGGAAAACCTGTGACTGACTCTTACCAGGGTGAGATTTCTCCTTAGTACCAAATGTCTAAATACTTCTGTGAGTTGTCCTACACATAATTTATCTTGTAAACTGGATCCAAAGTGCTGTAAGCAAATGAAAATTTGATGAAATGAAGTAACTCTCAGAATAGGGACAGGAAAGAAATATGCACAAATATATTAATTGCATATAAACAACGCAATGTAGGAAAAGATAAGCAGACAAATGATAGCTTGTACTTTCAAAACATTATCAGGGTGACACAAATAATAACTGATTCTTAATTTAAAAAATCACAAGAGGCAGGAAGCAGTTTTAATACCTTTCCTAGTGGTTTCCCAGAATACACCCCTTACAATAATCTGTAATAAGTTATTGTCTATTGCCCCAGAGAAGAGGAAAGTATTGTATGGGGTGGGCAGCTGAGTGAGGAGGGCAAAACAGGTTCTCCAGTCTTAACAGTGGGAAAATCATGTATCTCTGGACAAGTAACAAGAGCAAGGAAGTTAATTATTATGATTACTGTGTTTATTTATACCCCACCTTTTCTCTCCACAAAGAGACTCAAAGCAGCTTCAAGTTGTAACATGCAGGAAATGTTTGCAAGATACATGGCATATAGATATCTCAAGAGATCAAATCTAATAGACTGGAAGGAAAACATGGGAAAGTTAAAGGGAAACAAATGTATGACATTAGAGAAAGGGGGAGATGGATTCTGGACTTGGCCTTAGATATAGTTACTTTAGTTCTCATTCCACCAGATCCTTGAGGAAAGAAAGGAGTAAATATTAATAAACGTTGAAACTGGTAAAATTTGCAAAATATGGGCATTCCAAAATCGGGTGGATGGGAATCTGACATTCAAAACATGTCTGATTCCTAGCATTTTGGATGGGAGATACTCAACTTGTGTATCTGACCAACAACTACTGAAAAGTAAATTACTAGGGACTGGGCTCAAACTAGTGCCAGTTCAGCTATGGATTGAATGGTGTTAAATGCCTGAACTGCCTATGGAATGATAAGAGTGGCAAGAATCCGGTCATGGGTAAGATAGTAATCCATTCTGCCAAATAAGTCCAAACTCTTTATTGTATGCCCTTTCTACTTGACTTTGAGTATATTGATGGATACGTCCTGTCCTGAATCTCCACCTCTGTTAGGTTGTCGCTCAGGTGCACACATCAAAACACAGGCAGAGCTAACTCTAACAACAGGTGGTAACCTTTTTTGGCTACTTACTTACACAGCTACAACTGCAACTCTTCAGCACCAGATTTCTAGTCATGATAACAAAGCACTCCCACTCGTTTCCATTTACCAAGTAGTTAAACCACAGTAACAAAAATAGTTCTATCGTGACTAAGAGGAACTTGTACAATTTGTTCTTCAAACGTCTGACTTAGCCTAGCACACACATATATGCATTAAAATGTCACATATTATGAAAAACTGCATGCAAACTTTGCAGAATAGAATACCAATGAACACTCGGCATCATCATCATTTTTGGAGGTCAGCAGCCTTGAAAGGATTTTACATTACGGGATGCATCTCAGAAATTTGTGCAGAGGGGCTAATTTTAAAAATAATCTTTATTTTGCCAAAACACAATGGCAGTGGTTAATTCTCAAGCTGCTTGCTGCACCGTAATCTAGAAAATCTGGGCAGTGCAAAGATACTGAGGATAAAGAAAAAGGCCACTTTTGTCTCGCACAAAATCCGCTTGCCATGGTTACTGCCAAAATAACTAGAACATAAACATTTTGTCAAAT
The DNA here is from genome assembly GCF_035594765.1 of Anolis carolinensis. Lineage (NCBI taxonomy): Eukaryota > Metazoa > Chordata > Lepidosauria > Squamata > Anolidae > Anolis > Anolis carolinensis. Next base: position 179,634,666 of record NC_085843.1, read on the forward strand.
ACCTAGTTATACAAGGAAAGATTTCTACCCTAAACATGCACTCACTCCCAGGTAAGAATGGCATTGGTTGTTTTTTTTTTCCTTTTAAAGAGACGATTTTCACGAAATAGAAACACAGTGAGCCGAAACTGTACAAAAACATGTCCCAGTTTGTTACTTAAGTCTTGCCTTTCATCCCCTGCTACTGCCTTTGCCAGCTGACAACACACTTCTACCCACAATGCTCTCTCACTTTCTGTCTCACGCACGCGCATGCACACGCACACACATACGGTGTGTGAGAGACAGAAACACACACACACCACGCATATGCTCACACACCCTCAGAGGGGCTGGAGCAAAGATAGACAGGGAGATAGACAGACATACACACCTTCCCCTCCACAGAAGCCAACTTACCCACAAGTTACATTTCATTCAAAACTAGCCGTCCTCGGCTCCCCTGCCTCGAGGAGGGGGGCTATTTCTCCTGTTGCAGGGAGGGAAAAAGGCCACATCTATCTGAAAACACTTCTAGGCAGAAATCGTGTAGTGCAGAACAAAGAAAGCCAGGGCTACCTTAATCTCAGCACAAGGCAGCCAGTAGCTATTTCCAAGCTTGTTCTCTCTTTCTCTCCCCCCTCTGAGGGCATCCTGCGCTCGCTTTCTCTCCCTCTCTCTTTTTTCTTTGCCTGTCCAGCTACTGCACAACACACATCAATTATTCATTGCTTGTCTCCCGGTTTCCAGGCAAAACCAATCACAGATGGAGTCTTGCTAATGGGCTCATGCCGTACTTGCCAACAGGCTATTTGTGCTCCCAGCGACAACCCTCCAGAGACAATAAAAAGAGAATCGGGTTCAGCTTCAGAACTTCACACATCTACGCGGACAGACCTGACACAAGCAAGAGGGCACACCTTGGCGTCCGCATGACATTGTTTGAAGAGGGTGTGTATGTGCAGCGGTTGCAAAAATGACAGGAGGCTCCTTTAACCCCATCCCCGAAAAGGACTGGGAAAAGACAAGGGGGTGGGAGATTGGGGGGTGGGGGGAGAAAAAACATAATGGGGGAGAAAAATCAAACACCAGGAAAATTCTCACCTCAACTGCATGTTACTGGTACTGAAGGTTTCCTTTTTCTGTCTCTAGTGGTCCATCCCTTTGCTCTCCCATTATACCCATCTATCACTTACATGCGTCGGCACGCACACACACACACTCCTAGACACAGATACACACAAGCAGACACACAGCCACTTTGCCAGAAGGGAGAGAGAAAGAGAAGAGAGGGAGAGGGAGGAAAAAAATCCAGGCATCTCACATTTCAAACTTACAAGGAGGGGTGGTGCTAGGAATATTAGGACAAAGGCTTGCTCCCTGGTACACAGCCAAGAGGCCAAAATAAACCCCTTTTGATCAATTAATCAGAAGCAACACTTGTTTGAATGTGCCTAGCAAAGTAGTAAGGGTTATGGGTCAAAAGGAGCTTCTGTTTGGGGAAAAGCTGGTGGGCAGGGTCTTCCGCCATCCCTATTTAGAAATACTGTTGACTAAATCCATCAAACTAGTCATGCTAATTAAGCGGCCAGAGGAGGAAGGTTCTGCTTTTGAGGAGGAGGTGGCGACGACGTTGGTGGCTTCCTGCGTGAAGGCAATCAGCCCACAAAAAGGATGGGGAGGAAGTGAATATGCACCACCTGTACCAGAATGCAAAATTCATATTGGCACAATTTTTGACACGAATCACTGGATGGAAGAACAAAACAGAGCCCGCGATTGCAATTTCATCAATTACTCTATCTGAAAATAATGTTGGGGTGGGTGGGTTTGAAGCTGAGTCTCAATTTGGCTGTACTCTTCCCAACCAGCAGGTACTCTCTAGGGAATATTCGGTATTTATTCAAGCCTTTATGTAGTCAAAGCCAAGCACAAACTACAAGCGAGAAGCAATTGCAACCTAATTATTTGGCCCTCATTCACACATGTCTGGAACCGTAACACAGGAAAGAATGAACACACATAATTAGGTTGGAGAAAAGCACTGTAACTGCACAGCTAAATTCACAGTAATTATGTCTTTCTCTGACCTACATATCTTCCTTTCTACATTATTCTCCCTCACCCACTACCCAGCCCCAGAAATGACTTGTGAGCAAAATCCTTATGCTAGCAGATTGTAAGAATACTGTGCTGAATGAGGCACAGAATTCATATTCAGAAGAATCTCATCTGTCTTGCTCATTTTAGGTCTCAGCTATTAAGATATGTTTCACAGAATTTTGATAGAAATCTAAGAAAAACAAAGAAAGGAGTGGCTGGGTATGATTTCAAGTGGTTTGGGATGAACTGTGTAGCATAGATCCTTGTGGCTTTCCATGACTTTCTATATTTGTCACAAGGATTTAGCAATCAAATACATAGTAAAAAGGTAAAGGTTTCCCCTGACGTTAAGTACAGTCATGTCTGACTCTGGGGGTTGGTGCTCATCTCCATTTCTAAGCCAAAGAGCCGGCGTTGTCTGTTGACACCTCCAAGGTCATGTGGCCGGCATGACTGCATGGAGCGCCGTTACCTTCCCGCTGGAGCGGTACCTATTGATCTACTCACATTGGCATGTTTTCAAATTGCTAGGTTGGCAGAAGCTGGAGCTAACAGCAGCCCCTCCCGCCGCTCCCAGGGTTTGAACCTGGGACCTTTTGGTCTGCAAATTCAGCAGCTCAGCGCTTTAACGCACTTCGCCACCGGGGCTCCCTATCAAATACATACAAGCCCCATATTATAGAAAACTGACAGAATTACAGATTTTTTCAGTTAAGGAATTTGGATTACCATAGCACCAGTTTAAACTCTATTTAAGCAGATGATACATATAGTTGTACTATAAATAATTTAACACCCCATACATTGAACCTCCTAGAAGGAGATACAATTGAACTGCTACAAGAAAAAAATTATTAGAAAGGGTGCCTGAATCCATATCACACAACTACTCAAGCAGGTACTTCAGCCTAAGTGTGAAGATGACATGTCCAAGACTGCAAATGGTAAGGCTTTTAGAGAAAAAGAAGAGACCTAATGCTCTGAAGAAGCAGAAAGCGGAAGAAGGGTATAAAATAAACAACAGACACATTTAGGCAAAAAAACGGAGCAGATCTCCAACTTGAGTAACTAACTAGTAGGCTTGTGCATTTTGGGTGAACTGCTATCCATTTCTGCTTGCCTGATACTGGAAAATCCCCCGTATTTGTTTCCAGTGCTCCCGAAAATGGGCATGCTACCGAATGGCCATTTTCGTTCCGCATCTGAAAACGTTTCTTTTTGCCCATTGGCAGCAATGAGGGGCAATGGGGGGAGAGGGCAGGGAATCAGGGGTGACCTCCAGGGAGATTCACTTTGTGAGCTGGAAGCCTGGTTGTTGTTGTTGCTGCTGCTGCTGTTGCTGAGAGGACTGGAACTGGGAGAATTTCTGACAGGGGCAGGCCCTGCTGATCAGAGTTACACTCCTTTGCCTGGATGGCTTTATAATTATTTATTATCTTTTAGAAGTATTTTCTGAAGGAGAGGAAGAAAAGGAGAAAAAGAACCTAAAAGGGTGAAAGCCCCCAAATGTGCTTGCATGCACACCCCACCCACCATCCTTCAGGTCCCCAACTCCTAGTCAGTCCCACCAAATAAAAAGAATCGAAAGAATAAAGGAAAATCAAAAACAGGTTCACACACAACTCTATAACTAGCCTATCACCACAACCGTACATTAAGAATCAGCTGTGAGAATGTCTTTTAAAGTATTATTCTCATTGGTAAGAGGTTATTCTACATCATTATGAGTTTACATGACTGCTGCTGCTCAGTCGTTTAGTCGTTTTCGACTCTTCTTGACCTCATGGACCAGTCCACGCCAGAGCTCCCTGTCGGCCGTCACCACCCCCAGTTCCTTCAAGGTCAACCCAGTCACTTCAAGGATACCGTCCATCCGTCTTGCCCTTGGTCGGCCTCTCTTCCTTTTTCCTTCCATTTTCCCCAGCATCGTGATCTTTTCCAAACTTTCCTGTCTCCTCATGATGTTACATGACTACTGTTGATTTTAAGCAAATTTCTTAAATGACAGCAAATGACAGTCCTTATGTGTAATAATTTTCTGATTTCTAAATATATCATACTAATATCCTACATGTGTTAATGGCAGGCCAATGTCAAATCTAATATATGAGATATGAATGGGCACCATATTTCCACAAAGTAATCTTCTGTTATTTTTCCCCTTCATTACATTATTTTTTCGTGTCAGGATTGAATTGAGAAATTGTAAGTCGCTTCTGGTATGAGAGAATTGGCTTTTGCTGACAAAATTAAGCAAGTGCAGTCAAACCAGAATCTATCCAACCAGCATTAGAGGGAGTGAGTTCTTTAGTTTTCCAGGATCTTACTATTTCAGCTCTAGTGGCTTAGGTCAGAATTGAAAGCAGCTCTTGATGCTGCAGCTCTGCATTTTCCCCATCCAAAAGGTTGAGTTATTCATTATAAAGATTTAGAGAAGGTACTATTTCATCTTACCATTTGATTTCAACAGCTCGGAATTGTATCCCTAAATTCCAAGATGTTAGGCAAAGGACTCACACGTATTTCTTCCTACTCTTTCCAACATTTTTGTCAGATTGCATTGTTAATTTTGTACAATTTAACCGGTGCTAGATAAAAAGCAGTCCTAAGAATGTGATAACCCACAAAGTGCAATAAGGGTGAAGAAGGATTGCAGTGCTACACAGCTAGGGAAATATGAAAATTAAGAAAGCAATGTCTGAGTTGGGAAGTCTCCAGTCCAGATGAGTGCTGTGACAAGTTTTCAAGGGTTTCCTGCATGAGCACTGCTGCTTGGGAGAGGCAAGTATCTTGCTGAAAGACAAGCCTTGCCTTGCAAAAAAGAAATTCTCATGTGCCTAATCCAACTCTTTTCCTTGGCACTGACTTTGCCAAGAAAGCTGAGTCTTGACAGGAGGTGATGTACACTACAGTCAAGCCTACACACCTCTCTCAGGCAGAGCACCTGCAAAGACAGAGCTCTTGCTGTGCATCATGCTAAGGATAGCCCCACTAAAGGAGGCAACATGAAAGGAGGCAATCTGCATCAGACTGCCTGCTCCCCCTCCTCCTTTTTTCCTTTTCTTTTCTGGAAAATTGCTTGTCTAGAAAAGACAGGGTTTTTTGATCCTCTTACCCACTGCCTCTTTTGAAGCAGAAGGTTCATTTTCTCTGCTGCATATGGCTCTCCATTGTTTGAAAGATAAAACACATACCACCCACTTTGGCTAAGAAAATGGTTGAATTATCTCAGCCATGCGCTCAATAAGAAACCTCAGACATGTCACTATTGTAGGGTAGGTGGAAACAAAGTCACTGAGTGTGCAGATTCGAACTGGCAACCTTCAGGTCAGCAACCCAACCTTCAAGTCAGCAGTCTTGCCGGCACAAGGGTTTAACCCATTGCATCACCAGGGGCTCTGACAGTGGGAACACTTATAATCCAGTACAAAGCAGAAAACCTGGGATCAGATCCTGGGATATAAGGACAGTGTAGAAGGGGCCTGAGCCTAGTAGAAAAGGCAAGCTTTGAGCTAATTGAATGCAATGACTTTTCTACTTTGAACTCCATTTGCACCAGTGGAAATAAGCCAACGACAAAGAGGGAAAGGAGATCAGGAAGAATGAAAAAGAATGCAGCACCCTGAACAGCTGAAAATTTTTATGATGGAGGATTAATTGGGAGTGTCCCCACCAAGTTGGGACAATTAGAGGGTATGCCCCAAAACACAAACGACATACTTATAGCCTTATTCAAATTGCTCCTTAACACCATTACTGACCCCACCTTGATAGAAGGTGGTGTAATGGCTAATGACATCTCTTATAAGAAACAGAATAGTTTTGTCTTTTTCTTCTTCAGGTAGCAGCTCACAGAATCAGAACTGACGCATTTTTCTGAAGTACGTATTGGGTATAATTTACCAAAAACTGCAAAATTGGAAGTGCCTCAAGATCAGAAATTATCCACATGGGTGACTGAGAGAGTGACACCTTTGCTTTCTGATGATGCAACATGGTTTCATGAACACAATTATTACATCTATTGTATAAAATTACATTCAGGCTATGTCTATTAGGCGTATATGAAACATAAGCAAAGTTTCTGATTAGACTTATTTCCTATCTCCAAGAAATCTCACTATGTACATGTGTACAATTGCAAGTTTTCCACCCCCCTAAAAAAATCCAAAATTCAAAATACTTTTTGTTTCAAGTATTTTGGATAAAGGACTTGTACAAGTTTTATGGTTTTAGACTTGATTGATCTGATAAGGTATAAAAACAAATTTCAGTTAAACATCCCTTCCTTTTGGTTCAGTTTGTCAGCTCCCCTACATTATGGTCAGTACAAACCTATATCTCAAAATGGGATGGAAGGTTTGCCCCTTTAAAAATCCCCTGCTCTTTGTGTCAAGAGATGTTCATGTTTTCCACATGGAGCACATGACTGTGAAGTAGATAAACAGGAAGCCAGTGAAACCGTCTCATCTCAGGGGGAAAATGGCAGTTTAAGTTGTGGCCAACCAAGAACCAACCTTTTCCTGACACAACGTCCTGTGGTAAAAAGCCACTTCCTTTTCACAGACAACCCTCACAAAACCCATCAAGGCTCCTCACCAAGAAATTCACTGGGAATTTTTATTTCAATAAAAAAAATATAGAAAACGAATTCGGCAGGAAAGGTTTTCCCCTTCTTTTTAAATAAATGTTTTAGAAAGCTCTCTTTTTATCTTTAATTACTATATGCCAGATAACACCAGTCTCTTTTAAAAAACCAAACCATAGAACGGCATCTCACAAATGTTTACAAGCTTTCTTCTAAGTGGAAAATGCTTAGGCCCAAGATATATTAGAAACAGATCTTCCCTCTCTTGTTCAGATTATTGCCTCTCTCAATTTGACTGCCTTGGTGTTAGTCATGATGTTGACATATGTAAAGACATATGTCTATACATATGTTCAAATATATATGTTCATCATGATGTGGACATAGGTATAAACATATAGAGAAATAGGTATTGGCATCCACACTTAACAGTTTCCACATGCTGATCTCCCTTGCTAGATTGGGATACCACAAAATTCACCTGTTGTGCTGTTGGCTAGATTGCCCATAATGAGTTGGGAAGTGTTACCTGACTGTGATTAGTCTAACATGTTTTCTCTTGTTCCACTCTGCAGGTTTTCATGATCAGCCAAAATATGCACACAGAAATACAGAAGCCACTGAACACAAATTATCTATTTCTTCTTTCCACCCTTTTTAGTTATTCAGTCCTACTCAAGCTACGCCAATCAATATAGCTTCTTTGATGAAATCATTTACACAAATGACCAGCCACTGCCAGAAAGGAAAGAGGGTTTCATCTATTCTGACTCAAGCAAGGAGCTTTGAAATGGTTGAACAGAGGCTCTCCAAAGTTTTAGGTGCTCTTACTGCCTATTACAGGGAAAACCAGTTGATTCTTAATCTATCTAAAACACAGACATGTGCTTTTCACCTTAAGAACAGACAAGCATCTCGAGCTCTGAGGATTACCTGGGAAGGAATTCCACTGGAGCATTGCAACACACCAAAATACCTGGGAGTTACTCTGGACTGTGCTCTGATTTATAAGAAGCACTGCTTGAATATCAAGCAAAAAGTGGATGCTAGAAATAACATCATATGAAAGTTGACTGGCACAACCTGGGGATCACAACCAGATACAGTGAAGATATCTGTCCTTGCACTTTGCTACTCTGCTGCTGAATATACATGCCCAGTGTGGAATACATCTTACCACATTGAAAAAGTAGATGTGACTCTTAATGAGACATGCCGCATTATCACAGGATGTCTATGCCCTACACCACTGGAGAAATTATACTATTTAGCCGGTATCGCACCACCTGACATCTGTTGGGAAATAGCAGCCAGTAATGAAAGAACCAAGGCAGAAACATCTATACGGATATCAACCAGCATGCCAACACCTTAAATCAAGATATAGTTTTCTAAGATCTACAGAGATACTCGAAGGAACACCTTAGCAAGCAAAAGTCCAAAAGTGGCAGGCTAAAACCTGGAACCCCAATCAGTGGCTGATACCAGATGAGGAACTCCCTCCTGGGCACACAGAAGACTGGGAGACTTGGAAGGCACTGAACAGACTGAACAGGCACTATGAATCATAGAATCATAGAATAGTAGAGTTGGAAGAGACCTCATGGGCCATCCAGTCCAACCCCCTGCCAAGAAGCAGGAAATCTCATTCAAAGCACCCCCGACAGATGGCCATCCAGCCTCTGCTTAAAAGCTTCCAAAGAAGGAGCCTCCACCACAGCCCGGGGGAGAGTTTTCCACTGTCGAACAGCTCTCACAGTGAGGAAGTTCTTCTTATGAGATGCAGAGCCAACCTTAAAAAATGGGGCTACAAAGTTGAGTCCACTACATGCAAGTGTGAAGAAGAGCAAACCACAGACCACCTACTACAATGCAGTCTGAGCCCTGCCACATGCACAATGAAGGAAATTCTTACAGCGACACCAGAGATACTACAAGTGGCCAGCTTCTGGTCAAAGGACATTTAGTATAATGCCAAGTTTTTAACTTTGTTTGTGGTTTTTTTATACATTACAACTGTATTCTCAATTTGCTTCTGACACGATAAATTTAATGAATGAAGACCACTCCAAAAACAACTGTAAAAATTGCAACTTGATTACCTAATGCAGAAAGCACAAGTCTAAACAATATATTTCCTTACAGACTAAGCCTCACTCGGAATGCTCAGGTTTTTTAAATTTTTGAACACTATGAGGAAACCAAGAATAACATGCATGTATATATTTGATCAGCACTCAGGAGAGTGGACAGATCCTTTCTGCATCAGTAGGAGGATCCTCCTATTAACCTCTCGCTTTTCTCCTTTTCCAGTCAGGCGGGTGCTTTCTGAGGGAAGCAGATGTTTAAGGGATTCACCTTTCAAAAATAGCATAAGCCAACTCATGTAATCCCCGAGTGACCTTATTCTCTCCCTTTGGATATTGTGTCAGTGTATTTTCCAAGCAATATTGCACGTCTTCCTCTCAGAGGGCTACAGAGCACAACCTGGTGATACTTCAACCCTCTCTGTATCAATTGCCTTTCCACTGAGTATGTCCATATATGAATTCAGCTATACAAGTCACAAAACCAACACTATTATGGTGATATGAGATAAGATCCCAACTTCTAGGGTAGAAAGGAAAAAAATAGAAGAAAATCTTCAAATACTAGACACCATTTGGTGTCAGAATCAAATTGAACTGGTATTACTGATGAGAAAATGTATGGGGAAAAACCACTAGGACCCCCTATACTTTCTCCCTTGTTTTGGATCATCTCTCATCCACTTCTTCCAGCAAGCGTATTGTTTGTATATGTATATAATTTTGATTTTAGCCTTTGACTTCAAATGGTCCTCAGTTTACTTAGAATGTTATTATATAAACTCTCCAGGGCTTAAGTTCATGGCTTTACTTTTAAACTGCCTCCGTCTCTTCCTCTCTTCATTTCTGTTTTTTTTTTATAGCAGACATGGTTTAGAGTAGACAAATCACTTATCTAGAAATTATGTACTTACTTTGCCTTTGACAAATCTTCAGCAGGTTTCTAATCCCACCATGCCACTTGAAATATCACTTTCTGTGATGACATTTGAGTCACAGTTGTCACAGGCATCAGGCACCGTAGTTAAATGGATTAAATCATACTTCATAGCACACTGCATTTTGGACAAGGATTGGTTTATCATTGGTAGAAATTAATCATAACAGGTCTTCTTCCCCCCTCCAGGGCAAATTCCCAATCATTTTCAAAGATTACTATGTTTAAGCCTCAATGACGGCTGTGTGTCAGATTACATCACAGGAAAGGTTGTCTCATAGGGATAACTATTTAAAAGCCCCCACTGAATTCTTTCAGCATCAGGGAGGAGTATGTGTCTCCACTGGGGAAGCAACTTGCTCTAGTGAGAAGAGAAGTAAAGGGCCTATCAATGAATGCTTTGCAATCTGTATGGCACAGCTTCTGTTTTTCCCTCTTATTTTTTTTAAAGGAAACATTTATCTACCCCCCAACTAGATGGACATCACACCAATATAATCTAATTATTTCACACTGCTGTTATTATACAGGGTGTTTAGAAATGATGAACTCAGTTTCAAAGCAGTATATTTCATGATGGCAACAAGTTACAATTACACCAGTTACTGACAGTTAGATGGGTTACATTTTCAAGTTTTAGTAACCATTTTGAGCAAAGAGCAAATCTAAAAAATAATGTCACAAATGGATAATGTCTAGGCTAGTGGTTCTCAAGCTGTAGGTTCCTATGTGTTTTGGCCTACAGCTTCCAGAAATCCCTGCCAGTTTACCAGCTGTTCGGATTTCTGGGAGGTGAAGGTCAAAACATCTGGGGACCCACAAGTTGAGAACCACTGATCTAGGCATTATGTTATGAGGTTGGCATGTTCTGAATGACTGAGGCTAAGGGCTGTTTGTGCACTCAGTAAGACATCTAGCAGTAATAATTTGAAACTCTATGCCCCACACTTTCAATTGGCAAGAGTCTCGTTCATGAATTCATTGATCCAGAGATATTATTTCAAATTGGGTCCATCTTTCTGAAATACAGGTATTATGAAATGAAAATCCAGTATGTAGGAAAATAAGCAGATACTGGCATGACTACAGACAAGCTATGGAGATCCTGTTCTGAGCTACTTCACTCTTTGAGATATGGTGAGTACCAGAAACAGGTTGCTGCTGCTCAGTCGTTTAGTCGTCTCCGACTCTTCGTGACCTCATGGACCAGTCCACGCCAGAGCTCCCTGTTGGCCGTCACCGCTCGCAGTTCTTTCAAGGTCAACCCAGTCACTTCAAGAATACCGTCCATCCATCTTGCCCCTGGTCGGCCTCTCTTCCTTTTTCCTTCCATTTCCCCAGCATCGTGATCTTTTCCAAGCTTTCCTGTCACCTCATGATGTGGCCAAAATACCCATCCCAGTATTCTTGCCATGAAAACTATATGGATCAGTACAACCAGAAACAGATATGTCTCTTTAATGGCACCCAAGCTAAAGCTTAATTCACTCCCTGGAAGACCCATATCGCTTATTTCTTTGCTGCAGTAACACTTATATCTTTTTTTCCTTGGCTGCATTCTTGCCTGTACTCTCCTCCATAATGATCATATGAGGTCGGGTTTAGCTAAGAATGAATACAGATCCAGTAAGTTTCATATCTCATAGAAGATTTTGGGCTTCCTACGCCACACACAACGCTCTAATCATTATGCCATGTTCAAATCAAAACAACACAAACTTGGGGTATAGGACAAATGGCTATCTTCACTCCTGATTCTGTGCATGCTTTATTAATTCTGTGTTGCAGTCTTCATCCTGTCGTGTGTTCACTGCTTAACACAGTGCAATTTTCACAAAGGCCTTGAAGGATGAGATGCCTCAACAAACAATTTTGTTGGGGACTCAGCATCTAAATGTTTTAAATAAAACAAATGGAAAACAGGTTGGTAGTTTTCACATACATAGTCATCAAGGAATGCTTTTTCTATTGACTTGCTTGCTGAGCCCTACTATTTAGGATTCTTATAGTTCATACAGCATTCTGTGCCAAGTCTATCAGCTTTCTTGGCACTGTGAGTGAACTGAGACTGACCTGCAGAACACACCCAACACACCTGTTGCCATACACTGCAAAATAAGATTAGTACAGAAGAAACAAATTGTTTTTGTGGGGCACATTGCTGTCACTGTTGAGATTTCCATTGAGGAGTCCCTGTTGGCTGCATACAAACCCCAAGGTTCCCTCAAATTCAGTAATATAAGCTGACAGGTAGTAAGCCAGTACATATATACCAGGCATGGGAAAACTTCAGCTCTTCAGGTGTTTTGGACCTCAACTCCCAGAAATCCTAGCCAGCTTATCGGCTGTCAGGAATTATGGAAGTTAAAGTAAAAAGCACCTGGAGGGCCAAAGTTTGCTCATGCCTGATATATACTATTTCAAAGGCTAGGGATATAAGTTTTGAGGTTTCTTTGAGAACTCAGATGTTCTCAAATGAGCTATTAGCCACAAGCTCAGTCATGTCAAACTTGTGGCCCTCCAGGTGTTTTGGACTTCGGCTCCCAGGATTCTTGGCCATTGGGCAAGCTGGCTAGGGCTTCTGGGAGTTGGAGACCCAAACATCTGGAGCATCTGCAAGTTTGACATCTCTACTCTAACTCATGGTGAATACGGTGATAAGATTGGTTTGGTACACAATGCTCTCATAAGGATAACTCAGAGAATATACATGAAGAGGTTATGTATATCCCTGAACCTCAATCACTAAATGTTGAATATTATTGGTGGTCTTTTTAAAATAATGCTATGTTCTCTTAAAAACATTCTGTAACAACATTGTCATAAAATGAACAGTAATAAATGAGGGATCACACGAATTGCACACTGAAATAATCAAACCATAAAAAGTGCAAATCACACCCTGGATTTCAACGATGTACGAACGGTATGTATTTTTACAGTCTTTACATACTTACAGGTGGGACTCCTTGGTTGTAGAATGAGTTGCCAAGACCAGGAGCATCAAGCCTTTCCTTGCCTTCTACTTGAGTGACATCCATTGTGACACAGCCAATGACTTAAAACAATGCACACTCCTGCCATCTCAGCTCATTTGCATACTTAAGAGATCATTGCCTGGGATGCATTTTTAAAAAGGTACTCCGGCATCTTTACATTTGAGCTGTCAATGAAAGTGAGAGGTAACTACAAACTAACTCACTTATTTTACCTGAGTCCTTTATTTTTGCAAAGGGTAATTAGTGGTAATCCAGAAATCAGCCGTGAAAGAATTACAGTATTTGGATTTAGAAGTGAGTATCTCCACTTTCATTTTTCCTTTGCCTGCTTGGACTGATGTGTTTAGCAAAGCAACAGACAATTTTCTCTGCTCTCCTCCTCCTTTGTATCCAATTTGCTAATTAACTTCAGAAAGCTTGAGAGGCACTAACTTGCGACAGGTAAAAAGTGTCTGACATCCTGAGTGGAATAGAGATCTGATGGCTCAATGCTTTGCAGATGCAAAATTTCAGTCTTGATAAAAAGCAAGCCAAAACTACAAGTTACCTTGCATTGCCTTCCATATTTTTAAAAGAAGACAAGCGCACAGAGGTTTTAATATGAAGGAAATCAATCAATTAAAAGAAAGTTATTTAATTTGGTTTTTCAATTACTTGAGAAGCCTCATAAAAAGGTCCAAATGTTTACTAACTTCCCTTTCCCCATCCTGAAGGAAAATTCTCAGTACAGTAGAGTCTCACTTATCCAACATAAACGGGCCGGCAGAATGTTGGATAAGCGAATATGTTGGATAATAAGGAGGCATTAAGGAAAAGCCTATTAAACATCAAATTAGGTTATGATTTTACAAATGAAGCACCAAAATATGTTAGACAACAAATTTGGTAGAAAAAGTAGTTCAATACGCAGTAATGCTAGGTAGTAATTACTGTATTTACGAATTTAGCACCAAAATATCATGATATATTGAAAACATTGACTACAAAAATGCGTTGGATAATCCAGAACATTGGATAAGCGAGTGTTGGATAAGTGAGACTCTACTGTACTTATTTCCTTCTCCTTTTCTTACTTTTACACACATACACACACACAAACACTAAAACATGGATAGAAATTCTCAACTGTAGAAATTAATCTCATTGTCACATACAAAATATAAGAGTTTATTCCACTGCCATGATAATTGTACTTGTCTAATCTTGAGAATTTATAAGAAGGCCTGTGGAATCTGCAACCTACCAGGCTGCAAACGTCTCCTGCCAGTCCTACATTGTGGCCTGCCAGGTGGTTTAAAACATCCACTTTGTTATTCAGCCTCAAGCAGTCAGCAAAATGGTTTATCAAGTCATTGGTGCGCTGCTATATAAGACAAAAATCCTGAACTGGCAATGTGGGACACCAGGTAAAAGCAGCTGTGCTATGAATCATACCACTCTTCACATGACAGTATTTGAGCTTTATATGTGTACAGTAAATCAAAAACTACATGCATAATGCATTTGATCAGTTGTTAAATTAAAATGAGTTTTGGAATATTGCTATTATTTATTGTGAAATAAATGCACATGTTCACTAAAAACACCAGAAGGAAGAAAAAGCAGGGACCATTGTGACTCTTGATATTTAACAAGTTAAAAAATAGAATTCCATGAAATAGTTTCAGATAAGGAGAAATCAAGCTATTGTTATTGTTAACTGCCATCAAACTAATTTTGACTCAGCGAGTTAGCGTCTCATTCAGAAGAAGACCTACAAGTCACTGTAAACACCTTTGCAGAAGCATATGAGAAGTTTGGCCTCTCACTGAACATCAAGAAAACCAAAATGCTCTTTCAGCAAGCACCAGCCAATCCATCTGCAATGCCACTACAGTAGAGTCTCGCTTATCCAACCTTCGCTTATCCAACGTTCTGTATTATCCAACGCAGTCTGCCCTTTAGTAGTCAATTTTTTGTAGTCAATGTTTTCAATAAATTGCAATGTTTTGGTGCTAAATTCATAAATACAGTTATTACTACATAATGTTTACTGTATATTGAACTGTTTTTTCTGTTGATTTGTTGTAAAACATGGTGTTTTGGTGCTTAATCTGTAAAATCATAATGTAATTTGACATTTAATACGCTTTTCCTTAATCCCTCCTGATTATCCAACAGTTTCGCTTATCCAACATTCTGCCGGCCTGTTTATGTTGGATAAGTAAGACTCTACTGTATCTTGGCAGCCACCTCTCCACAAAAGTCAACATTGACATTGAAGTACAGCACTGTCTGAGCTCTGCGAGTGCAGCATTTTCTCGAATGAAACAGAGAGTGTTTGAGGATCAAGACATTCGTAAGGATACCAAGACATTTGTTTATAAAGCTATTGTCCTCCAAACCCTATTACATGCCTGCAAAACATGGACCGTCTACAGATGTCACACTGAACTTCTGGAGAGATTCCATCAGTTTTGCCTCTGGAAAATCCTGCAAATCTCTTGGTAAGATAGGTGGACAAATGTCAGTGTGCTGGAAGAAGTAAAGAACACCAGCACTGAAGCAATGATCCTCCACCATCAACTTCACTGGACTAGCCACGTTGTCCAAATGCCTGATCACCATCTCCCAAATGGAATGTTGGTGGACAGGAACAGAGATTTAAAGATGGGCTTAAAGCTAACCTTAAAAACTGAAGCATAGACACCAAGAACTGGGAAGCCCTGGACCTCAAGCATTCTAACTGGAGGTCAACTGTTACCAACTGACACTGTGGTCAGCTGTGCAATTTGAAGAGGCATGAATGGAAGGTGAAAGGGAGAACCCTGACCGGGACCACCTTCCAACTAGAAACCAATGTCCTCACTGTGAAAGAACATGCAGGACTATAAGTCTCTATAGTCATCTACAGACCCACCACCAAGACCCTACATTTGGAAGGCAATCATACTTGGACACAAGGGATTGCCAATTATGAATGAAAGATCTTCCAAAGATCCAGATTGCCCTGCTCAGATATTGAAATCTCAGAGCCACGACTTCATTAATTGAGTATATCCACTTGAAGTATTGTCTACTTCCTTTCCTAATATTTTCTACCTTATGGAGCATTATCATCTTTTTGAATGAGTTGTATCTTCTTAGAATATGCCAAACGTACAACAGCTTCAGTTAGTCATTTTGACTTCTAGTGAGTGCTCAAGTGTGATTTGTCATCAAATACTCATCTATTAATCATTTATAGGGTGATGATTGAAAAGAGATTTACATTTCTTTGTTTCATACATATCCTGTCCCGAAATGGCAAGTATCAAGCTAGTGGGCCTACTCATTCATCACAATTATCATCTGACCCATGATCCCATGAATTAGATTACCCTTTATGAAGTAAACAGTGATCAAAAGGCAGTTTGTGGAGGGCTACCAATAGGTTTGCATCCCACATGTGAAAATGACTTTAGAAATTTAGGTGAAGACCATAGTTCCAGAAGGGTCGGTGGAATAACCTTCAGTAGGATAACAGCCAAAGATGAAAATTCCTTGCTTTGATCTTTGATTGGAGAAGAGATAATAAGGAAAGAGGAAGAAGCTGCCCAGTCACAGCATTTAGTGTCTTGTGTAGTTAACCTTCTCTCTCATTTTATTCAATTTCACTGGAAGATGGTGAGGACAAAATGATACTTCATAGATGCCGCCCCAAGCTTTTTTTTTCATTTATTTCATTTTATGTTTATTTACTTTATTTTTTGTAAATAAACATACTGTAACTCTCTACTTACAGTGATTGTTATATACATTATAATAAATAAGTAACAATCTGCATAAATGAAGAACTACAGCTGTCAGGGTTTTTGCCGTATCCCCTCTGAAAAAGAGAATTATCTAAGAATGTATGAGAACAAAATTAAAAAGTGTAATTAACCCAGGCTTTTCTCTTTAGTAATTATTCATATACCTGTTTAGCCGATAATAACTCCTAGCTCCAGGCTGTCTGCCTGCAGTGCTAGGACACAGACAGGAACTGCTGCTAAATTGACTTCCCTGGCTACACTCCTGCTTGCAAGTGCTGATTTCAAGGACAGATGTACAATGTTATATGGGCAAAGGGACAAGCAAATTAAACATCTTTCTGTTCTGTCAGAAAAAAGAACTGGAGACCTTGTGTCAGCATTTACCTCCATTTCTAAGACAATGATGTTTTAACTCTTTGTCTTCTATTTATGAGAAATATTGTTTCCCAGCAAGGCATGCTAGGTACATTTTTTAAAAACCAGATACTTGTCATTATTTTGATGCTTCATTATGACACTCCACTTTCAAATTCTAATTCAGTCTCATCCCAGAGAACTACAAACACTTAGGTTTGTGGATAACAGAAGCAGATAGTTGGGCTGATATTGATCTCTGTTTAGAAATTTGTTTATTTACATATTTTGCAGCTGTTTGGTTTGCATCAGAAAGAAGCATCCATGCATCTACATATCAGCTTATCATGGACATGTATGAGGATTCCCCCTTCTCTGCAAGTAAATTGACTGGTTTCTCTACTCACCTGTGAATGGAAAGAGGAAAGGCTGCTCTCTTTTAAGATAAATGCTGTTTTCTTTTAAGATGAACAGGATCTTTGCTAAGGAGGAGCTTCTTCCTTTACTTCCTCAAATGAATGGCATAATTCTCTTGTTCATTGGAACTGGGGAACAGTCTATCCTTGCCTAAAATTGGCTGGAGATAGTCTCCCCTTGTTTCAAGAGGTGAGTTTCTTCCCACCTTTGCTATACAAATGAATGGAAAAATTGCCTTATTCACTTGCATAGTCTAGGGAAATGGGGAGGGGGTAAAAGAAAAACATGAGTGAGAAAGGAAGTGTGAATGCCTACAACATGATAGAGGGTGTGTGGAGCCTCCTGATATTTTTGTATATGACAACCCCTACCCCACTACATGCACAGCAGCCTTTTCTAAATGGCGTCATAGAGGTTGGTGATCCCTCCTCAACGCCTGTATAAAGAGATTACCATCATTACTCCTTGATTAATTTAATAACTTCACTCTCAACCTACCTTGTTTGAATAATATAAACTCGCCTAAGAAACTGATCAATCAAAATGTTATTCTGCATCTAAAGGAATCTTGTAGAAACTGAGATGAAGAAACTTATAACATAAGCTTGCATAGACTAAGGACCTCATCACATTGAAGTCTTGAAGCTGGGTGACAGCAGGGGAATCCGTGGTCCAACGGAGGAAACCACAACTCCTCACCCCGTATTGCCTCCTTCCCCATTACACAGGGGAAGCTGTCACTGCCCGGCTTCTCCCGACGCTGTCCCTAACTTACTAATCAGAAGTTGGGTAGTCACCCAAGTTCTGAATTCTTGCTCCCAGCACACTTTCAACACGGAGCTGGCATGGAGCCCCGCCAAAAGTAACCCTATGTCAAATGATGAGCTCCAGCAGACTCCATGTTGAAAATATCGTATGGCGGAGCAACAGCCTCATGTGATGAGGTCCTAAGCATACCTAGGTAAAGCTAAAGGTTTTCCCCTGACATTAAGTCCAATTGTGTCCAACTCTGGGTGTTGGTGCTCATCTCCATTTCTAAGCCGAAGAGCCGGCGTTGTCCGTAGACATCTCCAAGGTCATGTGGCTGGCATGACTGCATGGAGTGCCATTTGCACCTAATCAGCTTCTGTAAATAAATAAATAAATAAATAACTAAAATGTTCTCATGTACATGTTCAGCTGAAATCAGCAGAACCTCAGCAAAGATATGCACTCTATGGTTCTTTACAAGTATGGATCTTGTGCAAGAGACTTTCCTAGTGGATTGCGGTCATGGTCGGCAAAGAATATTGCTCACAAAATGTATCACGGAATATCCATGTCAAACCTACAGTTTTCACACAAGTCATCAATTTTTTGAAAAGTCCTGATGTTCTCATACCATTGTTTTGGAAGGAACAAAACAGGAGAGCTTCTTAGGAGATCTTTCTGGGCTCTGCAATTTGCTTATTTCAATTGCAATGCCATGAACTGAACCTGGGACCTTCAGCAAAATACATACCCTGTCACTGATTTATTTATTTTATTTTATTTCCGATATTTCTACCCTGCCCTTCTCCCTGAGGGGACTCAGGGTGGCTTACACAACTGGCAGGATCACTACCAGTATATCATAATACAATAAAATAATACAACAATTAAAATAGTTAAATAACATGGTAAAATACAATATATAAAAGATTTAACACAGTATAAAAGATTTAAGATTTACAGGCTTTCCTGGATCAACAGAATGTCCACAAAACCACTTCTAAAAATTCACTTCACAGGATGCAGGACTCAGGATAAGGCTATAAGTTGCTTCCAGAAAGTTGTTGCCATGCTGAATAATTCGAACCACATGACTTAAAGTATAAATTTCCTGAACATTCGTCTCTTTTTCTTCCCCTCTCTTCCCCCCACTTTCGATCCACATGTGTGTGCGTGCGCACACAAGTGTGTATGGACACACACACACACAGAGTCTACATAACCTACTTCATTTCCTCTTTCTTAAGGAGCCATAAATATTTAACTGGTAAGTTTGGGTGCCTGTCACGTGAAGATGACAAAATATGTGTAAATGATTAGAATGTTAAACATATTATTTTAACAGGAAGAGGTATGATTTATTTAGTTTTCTTACCTGGTTTCCCCCTTTGAATTAATTGCAGCGGATAACTTTATTAGCTTCCCTAGCAGCTCATCAATCCCTCTGGCATGAATTTTACAAAGTGGAAGAAATCTGATATTTTGCAGAGTTCCCTGTCTGCCTAATCCCTTGGCTAGTACATCAGGGCAAATTTACAATGTTATTTAAGCAGAGAACAATGCTTAAAAGCTTAACAATCAGCCCAAGCTAATTTAGAAGGCTCTACAGAAGGTCCCATGAGTAGTCATCTTGTGTAAGGAGAAGATCATATTGTCCTTTGCATCTCTCCCACGGGTAGGGAAGAAAGCCTCCTACCAGTTCTTTAATTAGCTATAGCTGGGGAGTACTCCATCTATTTATTTATGTGATATAAAAAGATGAATCGCAGAAAGCCAAATTAATAGAAATCCTTATTTTAGGTCTCTTCAAATCATTGTCCTTGAACATTTTCCCACTGTCTCTATTTCTTTAAGATAAGGGCTGTACATTGCAGTTTCTTGGATACCAAGAATCCAAAGCTTTGATATTTCCTCGTGTGACAATATATATTGGCAACTAAATTGCTGTTGACATGGAGGTAAGAAGTACCATAATAGGCTACTACATAGAAAATTAATTAAAACTAATGGAGTAGAAAAGTAAGCTTCATTTTTTGAAACCAACTTTTTAGTGTGCAGTGTCATGTACCTTATCTGCCTGTTGTCCGTACAATGGGTGTCAAGGATGAATGGCCCTCCAGAAGTTGCTGGATCCCAACTCCAATCCAACCCACTTGGCTAATAATAACAACCTAATGTAAGAAGTGACACACATTCTTTTCGCATTGTTTACAATAACCCTGTATTCCCTCACCACCTCTGTATGCAGTTGGTTTAATTGCCAAACCACTTTCCCTGTCAAGAAGCTCCTTGTAATGTTTGATCACAATCTACTGTTCTGCAACTTAAAACCATTAGACCGTTTTCTATCCTCTGTGGCAACAGAGAACAGACCTGCCTTTTCTGATCTGTTATAGCCCTTGAGGTATTAAAAAAGCACAACCATGTCACCTCTTAGTCTTTTCTTCACCAGGCTCAACATGCTCAGCTCCGTTGATTTTTCCACCTATATTTTACTCTGATTCCTTCTTATTCTCACTGTCCTTCTCTGTATCCTTTTTCAAATTAGATATCCAAAACTGAAAGCTGTACTCCAGATGAGGCCTAGCTAGTACAGAATACAGGGGACTATAACTTCGCTCAATTTGGAAACTACATTTCTATTGATGCAGGCTAGCACAGCATTTCCCTTATTTTCTACACCGTCTCACTGCTGGCTCATATTCAATAATACCAAAGATTTCTTTTCCCTTCACATGTAGTCAAGGATTCCTCATGCCAAACACTTACATTTTGTGCTCTAAATGTAAAGTTTTGCATTTGCCTCTGTTGCACTTCATTTTATTAATTCCAACTCAGTTTTCTAGCTTTTCTATGTTCCAAAGTGTGAGCTACATACTGAGGACTTGCTCTCTTCAAAGTGGTCCTTACTACTTGTTTGATTAAAATATTTTGCATTTGGAATTAAACTATCATATGCAGAATTTATTATTATTATCATCATCAACAACAATAACAACAAATAAACTGGCTTTAGAGTGTTTCAATTGTTTTTATGTCATATTTATTCAAATACAGTAGAGTCTCACTTATCCAACGTTCTGGATTATCCAACGCATTTTTGTAGTCAATGTTTTCAATATATCATGATATTTTGGTGCTAAATTCGTAAATATAGTAATTACTCCATAGCATTAATGTGTAATGAACTACTTTTTCTGTCAAATTTGTTGTATAACATGATGTTTTGGTGCTTAATTTGTAAAATCATTACCTAATTTGATGTTTAATAGACTTTTTCTTAATCTCTCCTTATTATCCAACATATTCACTTATCCAAAATTCTGCCTGCCCGTTTATGTTGGATAAGTGAGACTCTACTGTATGTTGTAGAATATCCTTGGTCTGATCCAACAGTGCCCTCTTCTTATGCCCTTGAGACAATGCAAGATTAAAACAGCTTATTGTGTTTGTGTGTGTGTGTGGGGGGGGGCGGGGGGCGGGGGCGGGATAGAACAAAAGGAATAGCTCTCATTGGTTCAACAGAAGCTGGATTTCACTGTGTGATGCACTGCGCTCAGGCTACTTTGGACAGGAATATAACTCTGGAAATCTATCTGTCGTTTAATAATAACTTTTGTCACATAATTCTTCTGTTTCAAGGTCAGTAGGAGGAAACAGCCATTACAAATTTCCAACAATTTCCATCTACAAATTTTTGCAGTGAGAACATTGAATATTACAATTTGCTGAGTTATTTTCTTATGGTTGGAAGGCTACGATGTTATGACAGAAAAGTACAAATTTGATTTTGGTAAGCTCATCATGCAGGAAATCAAATATTCCACTTTGTTGTTAGACATCCAGGATTCAGGATAACATCCCCCCGGGAAGAGCCTATGTGCTGAAGCCTCTCCAAAAGGTAGTTTGATATGAATAAAAATGGGTTTTTACGCATTTTAGATTCATGAAGACTGGTATGGATAGTATTAGATCAATTGGTTCTTCTCAAAAGGCAGCAGATTGACTGTTGGAAATTCATGGTGGTGACTTGAAAGTATGTTCTATCCTTCTTTGGAAAAGATTTCCCAAGAAATTTGCCTCTTCTTAGTGTAAAATTTCGTGTAGCAGCGAAAAAAGGAAAGAAAAGGAGGCAAAGCAGTTTGTGGATATGTGAAAATACATTAAACGAGCTTGCTCATATTTCCTTGTGGAATTTAAGAGATACAATGGGCTTTTCAGCCACTGAAGTTTTATTAAAACTATTATGGTTTTTGAACACTATCCCCCCCCCCCCCCCCCCCGTTTTGAACATATATTTAGGTATACCATACATACCTATATACACAGATATCAAGTGGCTAAACCACTAAGTGGGTTAAACCACTAAGCTGTAAAACTTGCTGACCAGAAGGTTGGTGGTTTGAACCTGCAGGATGGGGGGTGAGCTCCCACTGTTAGCCCCAGCTTCTGCTAACCTAGCAGTTCAAAAATATGCAAATGTTTTGTAGATCAATAGGTACCACTTCGGTGGGAAGGTAACGGCGCTCCGTGCAGTCATGTCGGCCACATGACCTTGAAGGTGTCTACGGATAATGCCGGACCTTGGCCTTAGAAATGGAGATGAGCACCAATCCCCAGAGTTGGACTCGACTAGACTTAATGTCAAGGGGAAATCTTTACCTTTACTTATACCATACCAACTTCTACTTTCTCATACATTTCTGCTGCAGACAAATTTCCATGTATTCCCTTTCCTTCTCACCTATTTTGCCCTTCCCTTGGTTTCTGTTGAGAATTGCCACTCATGCTCCATTCTCTTGAGTACGAGAATACAGAAGAAACCATTGATGATGAATAATATTGTAGACTAATGTTTCCAAATAAGAAAAAAGCATGGGTTTCATAAATAGCAGTCATGTGCATTTTTACAAAATTCTTGTAGGCAAAAATGTGTGGGCTACATATTACAGATGTCTTGAAATACAGTAATGCTGATTTTTGAAAAAATTGAAATTAACTGTGTAAGCTTCAGTCAATGTGATGTGATCTTCCGACAGGGTGCATATCAGACAATGTACTATTAAGGAAACAAACCTCATTAATAAGAGGAAAAAAGTAGTCAAGTACAAATCCCTAAATAAACTTTAAGGGATAATTCAGGGCTGGTTATCTGGGATCTTCAAAATGTGTAACACAGTACACAGGGAGACACAGTACAAATTGCAACCTGATAAAATGGCTACTTCATACAATGTAAAAAAACAAACCTTTTTCTATCTTTAAGATGATTAGCCTGCCCATTACCTCACATTTATTTGTGTAAAAACAAAAGCTACTTATGCTAGGTGTTTTCCTAGAGAGAGAGGGAGAGGGAGAGGAAGAGAATGAACAGAATGAATGAGTTAAATGACCAAAACAAGGATACTTGTCAAAGGAGAACAGCAAGACTGCAACTCAATAGATATTGGCTTTTCATGCATTAGGACTCAATGGCTCTGACCACAATCATTTTTCCAAAGGACATTTATCCTGTTTAAAGTTAATGATAAAAATGTAATTTACTCTAGCATAGATGTTTAGGTTGCAGTAATTCTATATATAGCACAGAACGAGGCTCCAGACACAGAAGGATTCCCTCACTCGCCACAGGGAAAAGAAAGGCAACCTGAAGTCACAGAAATTAAATGTAGTATCTGACCTGAGATCTAACCTGAGATGCTTCAATTTAATTCAATCCATATCACATTTGGTATGTATCTTGAAAAAAAGTTAGGTTTTTTTTTCCTTTTAAAAAATCCATATTTTTTAAAAAATCTTGCCTTCTTGGTATACATACTCTCCCTTTTTATTATCTACAAATCTCTGTGTATTAAAGAGAGAACATGTTAACAAATTAATACACCAAAGCAAAATACAAAGCCAACAGAGATTTAGCCAATCACAGAGATGATCTCTGTGTGTGTGCTACATCTCCCAAGAGACTGAAAATAACTTAGAAAATAAACCGCGTACCCATACAAAGCAAACAAGTATCTATAAAAATGGTTAAATTCTACTAATATTATATAAGACCTTAACACAGCCAAGAGCAAGACTTATTATATGAACATGGCTTATTTGAACAATCTCTTTCTACATAGTTTACAGGTAAGATATCATATATTGGCACATCCCAATTAACAAACCCTTTGACAAACAAGCTCCTTTTCACATTTTTAAAAGCTTTGCCCCACCTCCTTTCCTCCTTACCATCTTTCTCTAGCTGGAAGTGGCTCATCTCTTATAATTTCAATGAAAAGGATGCAAGTTACAGTCAAAGAGGAAAGGTTGGCCTCCCAGATTTTCTTACATACATGTGTGTCATCTTTGTGGGTGGTACTTACTTAAGGAAAGGTGTGATGGACCAGGGTGGGCCAAAAGCTGATCCAGTTTTCCCTTTGTATTCTATTGGCAATGGAAATGTATTTCAAAAATTTTTCACTAGAAGACTAGGGGCCCTTTCAGACAGGCCCTATATTCCAGGATCTGATCCCAGGTTTTCTGCCTTAAACTGGATTATATGAGTCTTCACAGCCAGATAATCTGGGATAAACAGAAAACCTGGGTTCAGATCCTGGGAAATAGCTGTCTGGAAGAGCCCTAGGAACCCATTTTTTTTCTACCTTTTGACCTAGTAGCAATGTATTTCATTGACACTAGGTCTAAATGTAAGAAGAAATGCAGGTGCCTAGTCTTCTGGTGAAAACTCTCCCCCTAGTAATCATACACACAACACTTTATTCCAACATTACATGCAGGTTTGAGAAATCTACAGCACCCCATATACATCCGCCCTGCATCCAAAAAAGCTTATTGGATGAAAAAGGCCCTAGTAAGAGATGTACATCCTCCAAAGAAAATAGGCAGTTTCCAAAGTATATCCAAAGAAGCTGGTACTTACACTTCTAAAGTTAGAATCAGAAGGGCATGCAAAAGTGGCTCTTATGTGTCTTCAATATTAATATGGAAAGAAGCCATAAAACTCCCAGATAATTGCAATAAAGGTAAGACTATATTAAGAGGAAGGATAGGATGTTTCTAGCCCATGGGAAACATAAGATCTATTCCTCTATAAATGGCAACTTAGTGAAGTGGCGAACAATGTGAGCAATGACTTCATTTTACAGATGTTTTGAGTGCAAATCACATTTCAACCATAAGCTCGCAGGGTGGCTTTGAAGTCTCTCTTTAGACCACTGCTTCTTAACGGTGGGGCCACAAACAATTGGCAACAGTGAAAGGTTTTAGACATTCCATAAATATGTTAGCAACACTGTGCAGTGTTTTTAGTGGACTCTGCAGACAATGCTTCAGCCTTCTCCACAAAAATGAAAATCAGCCTGTTTAGCAAGCTGATTTTTACAGTAAATGTTTGATTTTATACCTATTTAATCTATATAGCTAGAGTCACATAAATTTTTTCAAGCAGAAAGGAGTGAGTGGAAAAGGTTTTAGAAACCCTGGACCAAACCACTGCTGTCCATTAACAGCAACACTAATCTGTGCTACTGAATTGTTCCAAGGACTACTAAGATTGTGCATGGGAGGTGAAATAAGCGTTCAAAACACACTATTTGACCATGATGTCTAAAGTCAGTCCTGAAATATCTTTTAAAATGCAGTTTCCTTTCACTCTACCCAAACTTCCTAATATCACATTTTTAATTAAAAAAATCTAACACTATTGGAAGCTCAGAGCCAGTGTGGTGTAGCAGTCTGAGTGTTTGTTGGACTAGACACTGGAATTTGAATGCCTGCTCAGCTATGGAAATCAAACTGGGTAAGTCACACACGCTCAGCCTCAGAAAACAGCAAAGGCAAACCCCTCTGAACAAACACTGCCAGCCTTGAGATCATCCTAAGTCAAAAATGACTTGAACATTGGATATCATTGCCTTGTGTACTGTGACACTCTTGCTTCACTACATTTTCTAAAGAAATGATGTCACAATGTCAATCAAGGTCAAATTTGATGGATGATGTATGAGCTGACCTAAAGGGAAGCATGGGAGGGCAGTTTCTACTATCAAACGTCTCATGTCAAGCCGATCTAGGTGAAGATTTGTTTGCTGCAGAACTCACAAAAGTCCTTCCGCTGCACATTCTTGCCTGGAAGCCTCCCTCCCTCCTTCTCCCCCTTGGTCTGTGCCTGCAGAGATATCGAACAATGTCTTTTCCCAACAAAGCTTTTTGTGTGAACTCATCCTCCACTCAGCTCTTTTTGTCTGGCCCCCCGTTTTCCCTCCTGCCAAGAGCAAAACAGCCTTATAGCATACCACTGAAGTATTATGTGAAATGTCTTCACATTTAGCAAGTTTATGTCTTTTCATCTCCCACCCTGATCCAAATTATTCTCTTTACTGAGACATATCCCTTGAAACAAACACATTTCTGTATGCATCACTTTTGATTGTTTAGAGATAAAGGTGGCAACTGCTCATGTTTTTTGAGTAAGTAATGCTGGAGGAAATATATCTCACTTGGGAGAGACACATGGATTTTCTATCCCTGTGCTACTGAGGAAACACAAATAAAGAATGTGAAAGTGACTTTCACTTCTGCTGTCATTACTATTGTATGACATACTCCTAATGCTGGGTCTCTAGGCATCACAAGCATAGGTACAGCCAGTGTGCAAGCTGGTAGGATTGTCCTCAGAACAACTTGCAGCATGGGGTGGATTCACACAAACTGAAAGTCAAGGTCCAAAATAAGGAACTTCTTGGGAAGAAAAGGTCTGAGCAAGCAGAAGGCAAGAAAATGGAATGGAAAGGTGGCAGACTGGAAGATTTGGAGGAAACAGGCATGATGAGAGGCAGAAAGCAATGATCAATTATAGTGGCTTCCCATCAAAAATCCACATGTGAGCTGAAGAATGTGCAGCTCTGCCAAAAACTACAAACGAACTATGGGGAGAAAGTGGTTTTGGCAAGAAAACACTATTCTCTTCCTGTGTTGCAGGCACTGCGGGCTGACATAGTCAATGCTCCTTTGATCTTTAGATAATGAAAAGGTATACTGTATTAATTGAGGGGCGCTCCCACTAAGACTATGTCTCATGGCAAAAGCAATGAACACAGCCAATCCGCCAAGGAATTGGACTGATGAAAGAGGGAAAGGCACCATGCTTCTGAAGCACAGAATCAAATAAGCCCCTGACCTCCCTGCTGTGACATAACAAGGCAAATGCTACTTACTAACAAATGTTTTGGGAGCAGATGTCATGTGTATTTATTTTTTAAATGCCTGTGGTTCATTTGTGTTCAAGGTGGAAATGTTACATCTGGCTGCCTGGCAAGAAAGAGGAGCTCACCTAGGAAGAGCTGTGGTGGCACAGCAGATAAGGGACTAAGTTTAAACAGGAAAATTAGGCTTTGGACAAGGCAGCATTCTGTCATTATCCTTTGAGCAATACCTCTGGCTTCTGTGTGCCGTATGGGGGCAATAATAACAGCATCCTACCTTAAGAGAACATTTTAAGCTTATTTAGAGATAAAATATATGGTGTCCTTTGAAGGCTCCTAAAAGTACTGCATTATTCTTACTAAGAAGGAAATGCCAGACCACATGGGGCAAAACAGATGCACCTTTATTACAGAGTTCTTATTTCAGGACTGTATTATTACATGCAGTAGAGTCTTGCTTATCCAACGTTCGCTCATCCAACATTCTGTATTAACCAGCGCAGTCTGCCTCCCACCCGAATCCACAGTTGTTTCTCTAGGCAGCAACACACAGCGGGCCAACATGCCCAACAACAACACAAGTGCAGCCACGTTCCCAAACAAGTGGCAGATTTATTGTAAAACATGACGTTTTGGTGCTTAATTTGTAAAATCATAATGCAATTTGACGTTTAAAAGGCTTTTCTTTAATCCCTCCTTATTATCCAACATTTTTGCTTATCCAATGTTCTGCCGACCCATTTATGTTGGATAAATGAGACTCTACTGTAGATCTTATTTCAAATAGTTGATCACACCACTCAACTCTCTTCCTTAGGTGTTCTAAAAAACAATTCAAATTCACCACAGGGACAACCTAAACATGGATTTAAAGACCATGTTAACAGCAAATATGGCCTCACAAAGAAAATACCAGGGAGCTAGAAAGGGCTCTAAATTGTGAAGGTCCACACACCTGAGATAAAACCTTCTCTACCATAGCACTCATATGTGTAAGACCCTCTCACATTGAGACACTGAGAAACAATAACATATTCTTTCTTTTACAATATATGTGTCTGAAGTCAAAACCCTACCCGTGTAAGTACTGAAATGAGGAATTCCAAGTAAATCGTTTACTGCAACGTATCTAGAATTCAAACATATATACACATTGCCTTCTAAGTGGGTATAACATGTTGTTGCTTATGCTGGAAGCTGCCATTGAATCATCTGCAACAAAAGAAATGTCATAACAACAACAAAACCCACTAATAATTATACCAAGAAATGCATCAGTCAACAATAATATTTATTTAGTCTGGATATTTCCAGTGTGCTTTCCATTTACGTAATCGTTAAGCCAACAGGAAATTGAAAGTTACCTGGGAAGGCCAAGAACTTGAACACTGTTTCCACCCTAAATATCTCGGCATCACCTTAGAACGAATGCTAACACATTTAGGAAGCATTGTGTGAACACCAAGCATAAAGTAACTGCACGGAATAACATCCTGCGGAAACTTACTAATAGTGCATGTGGTGCAGACCCAAAATTAATAAGGACATCAGCCCTGGCCTTGTCTTACTCAACTGCTGAGTATGCCTGTCCCTGTCTGGCATAAATCTGCCCATGCAAAGCAGGTGAATATAGCACTGAATGAGACATGGAGAATAATTACAGGATGTCTTAAAGCTACATCTGTTGATAGACTCTATAAGCTAGCTGGCACTGCCCCTCCTGATGTGCGACAGGAAGTTGCTGCTAACTGTGAGAGAAATAAGGTTGAACACTGTGAAAGCCATCCATTGTATGGCTATCAGCCTCCTCCCAGTAGACTTAAATCAAGGAAAAGTTTTATGAGAACCACCACTCCTCTAAATGTTCCTCCAGCAGCAGCAAAAATATCCCTGTGGGCAGCAAAATCAAGCAATTCCAACTGGATGCCTCCCTTGAGGGTCTGCCTCCAGGGACAAAGGAAGAATGGGCAACTTGGATGTCCCTGAACAGACTCAGAAGCAGAGTTGGCAGATCAAAAGACAACCTGGCAAAATGGCACTACCTAGAAGAATCCTCCACCTTGTATGACTGTGGAGCAGAACAATCAACTCAGCGTCTGTATGCTTGCCCACAAAGCTACAGACAATGCAGTCGCTGTCACCTGTTTTTGGTCTACAACTATTTAGCAGCTTGTGCTCCCTTTATTTTATCAGTTTTAAACTTATCTATCTATGCAATGCTTTTGACACGAAATAAAAAAGATGCTCTTTTAACTTTTTTAAAAAGCCTATACTTGAGCATCATGTGTGAAGTGTTTCTAACACCAAGCTGGTAAAACAAATATATGACTGCAAATAGGATTAAAAACTTGAAACAAATAGAGGGTTGTAAATGAGAGCTTATTCGTTTAAAAAGAACATAGCAAACCTTCAAAAACCATTTCACTGAGCAGATGTTTAGAGATGTGAACCCAATGGAGAGTTCATCAGATTCCTGCTTTGCTTTACAAAATTCAAAATATTGCAAAAAGAGGAAAAGGGAATGCATACAGAAAGCTATGCAAAAGCACAACAGTATGCCAGTAACAACCACAACTGTTTTTAATAAAAAAAAAACCTGCATGTTCACGTCACAACAAATACTTAAGCTCCACTTCAGAAATAAATAGCCCAAATCCAGTTGCTAGTCCCAGGGAAAGAAGACCCGTGGACTCACTTGGATTGACTCAACAAATGATTCATTGGGGCACCTCTACTGGGGACTAAGAACTGGATAGGAACAATGTACTGTGTTCCCTCACTTATAGTGGGGGTTAGGTTCCAGGACCACCCGCAATAAGTGAAAATCCGCGAAGCAGGGACGCTATATATTTATACATTATTTTAGTAGTTATACACTATTTTGTCTTTATCAATCAATCGTGTGTTGATAAATCTCCTTCTTCTCCTCCCGCTGTCGTTTGAGCTCCTTTTCTATTCCTTTGGCTTCTCCTTCCTCCCTTCCTTAGGCTATAAATTGTAATTTTTTATGATTAATAATATTCTTTTAGAGTTTATTGAAAAACCGCAAAACAGTGAATCCAAAAAAGTGAACTGTGAAGTAGTGAGGGAACACTGTAAACATATCTCGCCCCTTACAATCTCAAATTCAGAATTTAGTATTTAATTTTTTAAAGTTAGTCATTACTCCTCATGTTTTCTTTCTCAAAGTGTTGCTTATTAGCTGTACTAGTTACCCGGTTTTACAGCCATGCCACATTAATTTATAATGAGTTTTAAAAATCCTCAATAACAATGCTTTTATAGCAGCCATAATCAATGTTTTAAAGTAACACACAAATGTGACTTGTTGTGCAAATATACATTTTGGAAACAAGCATTTGCCAGCAAAATTAGTATTTCTGCCCAGAGATTACCTTTATGAAGGGATTTTTTTTCTGGATAGCAGAAATTTGCACAATTAAAAGCTTTGTTGACAGTTTTCCCATAGAATCGTCTCCATTTATACTGTAATTGCCTCTTCAAGAGGATGGAACCTGTCATGTCAATGCCAAAGATACACCCAACTTCCCACATATCTATACTCCACATGTGTGAGACTGTCATTCATAAAAAGAAATAGACTGTTTCCCCACACAAATCCATGATATTGTTTTTTTTTTTTTCGTGTCAGGAGCAACCGGAGTTGCTTCTGGAGTGAGAGAATTGGCCGTCTGCAAGGACGTTGCCCAGGGGACGCCCGGATGTTTTGATGTTTTTTACCATCCTTTTTGGGAGGCTTCTCTCATGTCCCATGATATTGTATTTCATGTATGCTATGTGAAACGGGCCTAACTGTACATCAGATTCCTCATTTATAAGCATAGAATATAGGCAATACAAAACAAAAGTTATTGTTTCAGATCACTTCAGCAATTGGCTTAATTGGTCCTCACAATACCCATCTGCTGGCTAGGTGAGTTTTATCACAAATCCTTTGGGCCTATTTTAAACCAACTGCAGACAGTTTTTTTATATAATAAAAAAGTCTTTGAGAGTAGAAAGTCACAGAAAGGCTGTTCTTCTGGGATTCATCTTACTGTAGTGGAAACATCAATGAAATCTCTACCTGGGTGGTGCATATACCCACCTATCCCTTCCATTTCCCTTGATACCACTTCTATGAATTGCTGCCATGGAGAAGCCTGGGGAGGAGTGCGGACATAGATGACAGAACTCTAACCAATTCTGACAGAAGAGCAAAGAACATGACAAAGTGTGTCACAATTCTCCCCAGCCAGAGGCCAATTTGAGAAAGAAAACCAGCTTTTCCTACCAGCGGATTTTGGTGTGAACTTGTCCCTGTTGGCTGCACAAACCGCCAGCAGCCTGTATCCAAGGTCCAGGTCAAAGCCCTGCTGTGCCGCCACTCTGCTAACAACCTGAGAAAAAGAAAGAAAGGTCATCATTCGCTGAAAGTCAACTGCACAATCAACACTTGCCTCTCCAGCATCTATGTGGTGACAGATAACACAAAATATGTTCTTCATACTTGATAATGACTGTGATTCATAAAGAACTTTTTATTATTTAGTATGTGCATTCATGCCCATCTCATTTTGCTCCAACAACCATGTAAAGCAGGACACAGTCCTTCCCATTTGCAGAGTAAGGAGCCAAACTGTGAAGGAGAATGATTTGGCATAGCATCAACATTATTGACTAGGGCAGTGGTTCTCAACCTATGGGTTCCCAGATGTTTAGGCCTTCAACGCCCAGAAATCAGCTGGTAAACTGACTGGGATATCTGGGAGTTGTAGTTCAAAATACCTCGGGACCCAAAGGTTGAGAACCACTGGGCTACGGCTTAGCATGCTCAAGTCCTTCACTATCCATCCAATGGAAGATGTTGTCTCCCACAGCTTCTTTAGCAGAATACAAATTACTAAATTTTAAAGCTACTGGAGATAGCTATTGTATATATTACTGCACTTGAAATTGTGCTTAGGTTCTTAACTATCCAGCCATTTCAAAGAGCAGTTTACACATGCATTTTTCTATGCAAGGGACAGACAGACAAGCAGAGTGTTTAGGTGGATTGGAGGTAAAAATAACAGCACTGTGCCAGGTCATATGCCACTTTCTCTCCAAAGATTATGGGGCAATTAGAAAATTGGAGAGGAGCTCTCTGATACTGGGCAGAGATTTTCTTGTAATAATAATAATAATAATAATAATAATAATAATAATAATAATAATAATTTATTTATATTTATTGAAAACATGATGGAGCACTGGAAAACTGAACTGTTTGTTGGAAATGAAAGCTATGGACTTGTCAACATCATAAGAGGAATTTTCCAGGGAGACTCATTGTCCCCTCTGCTTTTCATTATTGCCATGATCCCTCTGTCAACAATCTTACAAAAAACAAATCTCGGCTATCAAACATCTAAGAAATCTCACAAAATTTCGCATCTGATGTACATGGATGACCTGAAGCTGTATGGAAAAATGGAAACTGAAATCCAGTCTCTGACTAACACTGTCCGAATTTTTAGCACTGATATCAGCATGGAGTTTGGCTTGGACAAATGTTCGACAGTGGCACTGAAGAAGGGAAAAATCATTGAAAGTAAGGGCATAAATATGCCTAATAGCCAAACCATCAAGTGTCACCAGCCAGAGGCCTATAAATATCTGGGCATATTACAGCTGGACAACATCAAGCATGAACATGTGAAGACTGTGGTCAGTAAAGAATACACACAAAGGGTCAGAAAAATTTTCAAAAGCAAGCTCAATGGAGGCAACACCATCAAGGCCATAAACACCTGGGCCATACCTGTCATAAGATATACTGCTGGCATCATAAATTGGACACAGATGGAACTGGACAATTTGGACAGAAAAACAAGAAAACTCATGACCATTCATCATTCACTGCACCCCCGCAGTGATGTTGACCGGCTATATCTGCCTAGAAGATCAGGGGGCAGAGGACTCTTACAAGTAAAACAAACAGTCAAAGAAGAAGAACATGCCCTGGCAGAATATGTAAAGCAAAGTGAAGAACCTGCTTTGATTGAAGTCAAAAATCAGAAACTCCTCAAAGCACAGCAGACAAAAAATCAGTACAAGAAAACCGCACTACAAACTAGAGCTGACAGCTGGCACAACAAAACATTGCATGGAAAGTTCCTTGACAAAATTGAAGGAAAAGCTGATAAGGCCTGGCTCTGGCTCACAAATGGCACACTGAAGAAGGAGACAGAAGGCCTGATCCTTGCAGCTCAGGAGCAAGCCATCAGAACAAATGCAATTAAGGCCAAGATCGAAAAATCAGCTGATGACCCAAAATGTAGACTGTGCAAGGAAACCGATGAAACCATTGATCATATCCTCAGCTGCTGTAAGAAAATCATGCAGACGGACTACAAACAGAGGCACAACTATGTGGCCCAAATGATTCATTGGAACTTATGCCTCAAGTACCACCTGCCAGCAGTAAAGAACTGGTGGGATCACAAACCTGCAAAAGTATTGGAAAATGAGCACGCAAAGATACTGTGGGACTTCCGAATCCAGACTGACAAAGTTCTGCCACACAACACACCAGACATCACAGTTGTGGAAAAAAAAAGGTTTGGATCATTGATGTTGCCATCCCAGGTGACAGTCGCATTGACGAAAAACAACAGGAAAAACTCAGCCGCTATCAGGACCTCAAGATTGAACTTCAAAGACTCTGGCAGAAACCAGTGCAGGTGGTCTCGGTGATGATCGGTACATTGGGTGCCGTGCCAAAAGATCTCAGCCGGCATTTGGAAACAATAGACATTGACAAAATCACGATCTGCCAACTGCAAAAGGCCACCCTACTGGGATCTGCATGCATCATCCGAAAATACATCACACAGTCCTAGACACTTAGGAAGTGTTCGACTTGTGATTTTGTGATACGAAATCCAGTATATCTATCTTGTTTGCTGTGTCATAAATAATAATAATAATAATAATAATAATAATAATAATAATACTTTATTTATATACCAATCTATCTCCCCAAGAGGACTCAGGGCGGTTTCCAACATAAGGCAAAACATTCAATTGCCAAAAGGAGACCATACAACAAGGTTAAACATCACAAAATAAAAACATACAATCATGCTAAAACAACCACAAAAATTAAAACCCAGTTTCAATCTCCTCCATCAGATGGTTCAAAATACCAATGGCCAGAGTTTCAGAATGGACATGGCCAACTATGAAGGGCTAGGCAAAGGCTAGTGTGACAGAGTATCATTGGGCTGGGAATGTGGATAAAATGCACATTCTAAGGTCCTATTTTCCTGTACAAATAACTTCAAGCATTGATATGGAATTATCTATAAAGACAGATTTGTGATTCAGGAGCTCTAAAATAAAATACATTTGTTAAAAGGAGGGAATATATTTGAATGAATTCTACTTCACGGTACAACCTTTGGGTAGCCTTTGGTATGCCTATTCTCCACTTACAGCTATGATTAGACCTCAATTAATGCACATTACCCATAGACTATATCACATCTCTATTATATCTATGTTATGCAAAAGATTAACAATAAGACATTTTCTATTGAGTGGCATATTTCTTTCATTAATTTAGCACTAACTCTTGTTTTCATTTGAGAATACAACTCAAGAATTAAATAGGAGGGATGGTTAGTCACCTCTGCTTAAATAAAAAAAAATCTTGATGAAATTAAAAGAGTGTTCATTATAATGCAATTATCTGTGTCCAACACTAGCTAGTCATAAACAATGATACAAAACAAAAAGGGAAACAAAGATATGCGATAACCTATAAATGCTAATGAAATTTCCTATTTGGTGTTAGCAAGTCAGCACAATTGCTTGGCTCTTATTAATCCAAACTGCCCTCCAGTATCCACTTTTCCTAATTAACAACAAAGCCTCACATGAATGATACTGAGATGGACTGATGGATAATTTGTTGCAATTTAAAAATTAAAAGCTAAACAATTTCAGGGGAAATTGATGTTGAGAAGTAATTCCAATATCACATGAATACTCCCCCATTTCAACTATCAAGAGATGCACATCTGCCATTATAGTGTTTATATTGTGTGCTTATTCAGCAAACAACAGTATTTAAGGAACCACAACACTATTTTTTGCTTCATCTGATTAGATTTTAGAAGATCTGGCAATCTTAAACATCCAAGTGGGAGCAAGACAAGAGGAACAATACCACTTTGAGCCACTATGTTAGCTATGACTATTCTTTGATTGGGATACATTGGCCAGGTATTGGTAGCTTCAGGACTGATCTGAAAGCTGTCCTTGGTGCTGAATGCTTCCACTAAGAGTAGGAAGACCTACCAAAAGTATTTAATACATCTCCAGAAGAAACAGCACTGTTTATTTTTTACCAGGCCAGTTTTGTTGCTAGTTTATGAACCTCTAAACAACTTAGGGCCTAAGGGTAACTGAGTGACAGCTTCTCCCTTACAGACTCATTTTGTCTTAAAAGTCTCTTGATCTTCCTCCTCCTGGTAGTATCACATGCATCTAAAGTTTAGCTTTGCTTTGTTTCATTGTAATGTTGTTTTATATTCTGCTGTTTTTAAATTGTTTGTTTAGACTGTTATTGTTTATCATGTTTTCAAATGTATTTTTAGATGGTTAATGTAGTTGTTTACTGGGCATGGTCCCGCTTGTAAGCCGCCCTGAGTCCCTTCAGAGATATGATGGTGGGATATAAAAATAAAATTATTATTATTATTATTATTATTATTATTATTATTATTATTATTATTATTAATTCCAAGTCATTCCAAGAATGACAAAGCACCCCACACTTTGAGAAATACTACTCATATTAGATAAATGTTATTTTTTAGGAACCGATGGAAGACATACCTGTCTGCTCCTAGATTTGGAACTACCTGCCAAGAGAAGCAAGGCTGCTCAACTCATTGCTGTCTTTCTCTCAGGCAGGCCTTTGGCTGCTGATGGACTATTGGTGAAGGAAATTCACAATCTGTAACTTAGCAGCTGTATTCTGTGTGAATTGCAGTTCCTAGCCTTCAAAGACTGTGTTGTGTAATAACAGTCAACATTAGATGTTACCAAGGCATCAGTTAACTGTGCTTCTTACACTATGATGTCATAATGATGAAAGGCAGGCAAGCAGCAGAAGTCTTCATCCATGAGGCAATGAGCTTTGTTCTGAGGTTTCCAAGAAACTTATCACTCACTGAGATCTACATATAATTGCAAACAGATTTCCCCGAAAGACAGATGCCCATCAATACTAAAATTCCTCTGCAATGCCTAGTGAAATGCTATTTTGTAGGATGCCTTGTCAATACATGCAAAGTTGACAGAGCCGACCATGTGCCCTGAATGAACCAAGCAACCATAGCATATCTGTATCTTTTCCATGACAAATGAGCCAATGTGGAGAGTTTTCCCTGATGATAGAAAATCTGAATATTCTTCATCTAACACAGCAAGGTGGCTGAAATATAATCCCATCAGTAAAAAATAATTGCTGGAAAAAACAAACTAACAGCTCTCTTTCAATTTCACTGAATTGTCAACAGTTCTTGAGAAATGACCTGTTGCTGTGCACTGAAGTCACTGAATCTAGGAGGCACAATATCTTCTCGCACTAATCACAATAAATGAGAGAACTCATTACAGCTCTTTCATATTATTTAAATGCTGTTTCACCTTCTCATAATCAATGTTTCAAATTTTAAAACTGTGTGGGGAAAAAGGCTTTGATCTCCAAGAGGCCTTCAAATCAAATATGTTTATGTAAAGAAAATGCTTTGTTCTTCTGATAAGTGTTTTTTTTTTAACAATATCTTCCACATTTCTGAAATGATACAGGCCCCAAACCACTCAGTAGCTGAATAGGTATTTTCTCAGTAACAAAACAAAAACTGTGTGTTGAATTAATGGAACACAAATGACTGAACCTTGACTTACAATTGTAATAACTTATCTAGGGGTACAAAAGAGTGGAATCAGTGAAAGGGGAGGGGTATTTATAAATTTATAAACTAAAACCTAACACAGTATTGCAATAGATTTCGATTTGTATAGTAATTTACAGGGCATTCTGGCTTCCACTTAATTTGTGCAGCAGTCAAAATCTAGAAATTATTTCCAGACAAAGAACACACCATACTGTATTTCATTGCATAGTAGATGTCATTGCATAATAGTTGCATCCTTCCCAGGGTGTTTGTGCCACACCCTGTGCTTATCATGGATTGTAATAATATCTTGTTATAGTTACACCCCACTTTTGGGGAAGGCAAAACTGGTATTTTTCTCTTCTCTGCATAACAGTTGCACCCTTAGTACAAGTGAATTAAGGATGTGACTGCCCTTTTGCTGCAGTGGGACTTGACTTGGCATCAAACTCACCTACCCACTTTCCTTTTGGAGCGGGCGAAGTATCACTCGGCTGCACTATCAAAGGGACGATTACATGATAATAGCTGCCACTGGATAATAGTTGCAGCCCCTTCTCCCAAGGGGAAAAAGTGTGACTATTATGCAATGAAACATGGTAGCTATCTCATGCAGTAGGCTTCTGTTCAATTCATCACATAAGCTAAAACTACCCTCATGGAATCTAACTTGTAGTCTATGTTACACATCATTCTACATCTATTAATTGTTACGCTTTCATATGACACAGAGACTGTACCAGAGAAATCATGATTTCCTCTTGAAGGGATTAAGACTATCGATGGAAAGGCTCAAGCTTGTCCCTGACAATCTTAATCCTCCATCCAAGTTTTGGACATACTTTAGTCATCAATCTGCCCCTGCCCCATTTCTATTTTCCTAACAGAATGTTTTCAATCATCTTTTCTTTCTAGTTTTAAGGCAGCTTTCTGACCTTATTCATCTCTCTGTGAGCTCATCTCATGACGAAATTTCAGTTATAAGGAGGAGACTGTGATTATGATTTTGCCTACATATGCATCACCCTCACTTCCAAAAGAGAGCATTGGTGTGTAAGGAGCTGTACAGCGAATTCCTCCTGCCTGGAACATCTGATACCTCAACAGCCATAAAGGGGAGATAAAATGAGCAAGAGCTCCCATTGTTTGATGTCAGTAAAAGTTTGAAAGAGGTGGACCAAGACAGTGACTCATGGTTTTTTTTAAGCCATTGTTTACCACTTCTTTAGTTACTGTTTTGGAGACATTCATGCAC
The DNA here is from genome assembly GCF_035594765.1 of Anolis carolinensis. Lineage (NCBI taxonomy): Eukaryota > Metazoa > Chordata > Lepidosauria > Squamata > Anolidae > Anolis > Anolis carolinensis. The sequence goes on from NC_085843.1 coordinate 179,673,067, forward strand.
ATTGTGGTGTACTGTTTTGCACTAGCTAGTAAATCTGAGGAATGAGGGATAATTTCTTGCACTATGTGTAAAAGCTCTCTTAAGAGTTTGTTACACTTGAGGCCTATGACTTTTAATATGAAGAGATTAATTAGCAATATCTGTAAGGATCAAAACAACAGGTTGTTGATTTTTGGTCTAAGCAAAGAAGGGAGGACAATACTGCTAGGTGTGCCAACAAGAGTCAGGATCACAAAAATCATGCCACCGTCAATGAATCTGTAGAGTGGGAAGTAGAGGTGTGCAGTTTGGCCAAAAGGCATGCTGTTTTGGGGTCCATTGTCGGCTGACCCCTCATTCTCTTTACTGGGAAGTTACACTAAAATGATTAAGGGTCTGGAGAGCAAGCCCTATGAGGAGCGGCTTAAAGAGCTGGGCATGTTTAGCCTGCAGAAGAGAAGGCTGAGAGGAGACATGATAGCCATGTACAAATATGTGAGGGGAAGTCATAGGGAGGAGGGAGCAAGCTTGTTTGCTGCTGCCCTGCAGACTAGGACATGGAACAATGGCTTCAAACTACAGGAAAGGAGATTCCACCTGAACATCAGGAAGAACTTCCTCACTGTGAGGGCTGTTCGACAGTGGAATTCTCTCCCCCGGACTGTGGTGGAGGCTCCTTCTTTGGAGGCTTTTAAGCAAAGGCTGGATGGTCATCTGTCGGGGGTGCTTTGAATGCGATTTCCTGCTTCTTAGCGGGGGGTTGGACTGGATGGCCCATGAGGTCTCTTCCAACTCTACTATTCTATGATTCTATGATTCTATGAGAGATTGGCCCATTGGCTACAATGGGAAATTTAAAAGGCTCAATCCTCAGCCATTTTAAGGCCTATCTGCACGAAACCCACCTCAGATTTAGACTCCATTTACAATTGCAGGCCTGCCAAGTTTCAGAACAATTCACCAATCTATAATTTTTAAAATTATTTTTAAGTTTTAACCATAATATTTTTTATAATAAGACAACCCGCAAGAGAGGGTTTTGGGAATTGTAGTCACTGGTTGTGTCCATTCTCAGCCAATCAGAGCATGGACATCACCAGGCTTTTTATTGTGTGAGAAACACACAGAGAGAAAAACTTCAATTCCCATCATGCTCTGGGAGGAACTCAGATACTATTCAATGCCCGCCCCATGAAAGTGCTGTTGGGAAAGTGAGTTCTCACTGGCTCTTTCTGGAGAAGGAGCCTAGTAAACTCCAAAAAGAAATTGACGCTGCTGCTGGGGAAGGAGAAAAGACGCACATATCCTGCCTCAAGCATATTGGAGACTTATCTCTACCCTCCAGTACTAACTAAAAAAATCTGGCTCTCTTGATCCATTTTGCTGGGCTTTTTGTCTCCCTCTTCCTCATTCTGTTTTCAGGGATTATATGAAACAGCCCACCGGAACATACAAATCATTTTCATTCAGACTGATTCAGGCCCAAGTCTAGGAGCCTTCAGTGGCCTAGGGGATAAAAGCCTCATGACTTGAAGGTTGGGTTGCTGACCAGAAGGCTGCCAGGTTCTAATCCCACCTGGGGAGAGCACGGATGAGCTCCCTCTATCAGCTCCAGCTCCATGCGGGGACATGAGAGAAGCCTCCCACAAGGATGGTAAAACATCCCCTGGGCAACGTCCTTGCAGACAGCCAATTCTCTCACTCCAGAAGCAACTCCCGTTGCTCCTGACATGAAAAAAAAGGCCCAAGTCTAATGGGAAGACTTATGTAAGTATAGCAGGAGAAAAGAGGTATGGGCAGAACTACTTGGGTCCAAGAGATTTACTGAGCCTAACAGACAGATAGGAACTCCTCAGAGTGAGTTAAAACTCCGTTCCTAAATGGCTTATCATTCAAAACCTCCATTTAGTACTTATCCCAACAGAAGAAAACAGTAGGCTGCAAATGGAGATGTCTCTGATTTTTATATGACGTTGTGATAGCAGGAAATCACATCAAGCAATCAACCATCTATTGCCCCCTCACTGTGGAAGAAAAACAAACATCTCTTTCCCTTTGCAACCTGCCAGGGTCCATTTCTTTGTTTTGGCTGAAAATTACAAAAGGATCACTTGCGATGATTTGCTCTGCATCCTTTGCCACATGTTCATGTTGCTAGGATAATTTCTCTCTTAACCTAGCTCTCTGGCTAATCAAAAGATTCATAACTGCTCATTACAAAGCCCTGCTTTGAATTCTGGTTGCACGTCTCCAGAAATCCTTTAACTGGCAGAAAGTGACAAGTGCAGGCCCCCCCTGCTGGCATTGGAATGAATTTCCCCGCATTCAACTCTGCTGCTTCTCAGTCACTGAAACATGTTAACTGGCTGCTAACTCAAACTGTGCTGAGGAATCTGCTGGTATTTGAACCTTTCCAAATATTTATTTATATCCATTTTCTACAATGTCTGCACTCAAAGCAGCACAGAATTATACATACTTATCAAAAGAACAAGAGAGTCAAATCACACAGCAAAATTAAAAATAACAGTCTATACTAGAATTATGTAAAAATGGCCAAGGAATTAAAATGGGGCAGACTGGCCATTTCATAGTTTCTCTTGGTAATACATATAGAGATTAATGATGACCCAGTAACAAGGCAAGAACATTTCCTAAGGAAATGAAAAAGAGAGAATAATTCAGTAACCAGACGGAGAAGATAGCTAGAGTGTTAAAGACTGAATAAGGATGCTTTTCAAGCAGAAATGGGGCTTAAGTTGCATACATTTTGTTTTAAATGAGTTTTCAAAGGATGGGTCCTGGATATGACCTCATTCTGAATCCTCAGATACAAAGTTTTAAAGAATCCCTTTGACTCTTCACTGCATGCTTTCTTTAGCAAGAGTGAGAAAGAGAGAGGGGAAGGAAGGAAGGAAGAAAAGAAAGACAGATTTGTGCTTTTGACAGTACATTTTGGTATACATTGAAAATGCTTCAACATGTCACTTTTATTTGGCGAGGTTAAGCCAGGGAATCTGTGAAAGAATACCTGAAAACCAGTGACAGACAGCAATGAGATTAAGAATGACGTTTGGTCAAATAACAGAACTGTTACGTGCCCCTGGAGCTTTTCCAACATTTAACTAGAAGTGTGATTAAAACAAAGGTTACTATTATTTTAACCCTCTTTGTCCAGTAATACCCTTACTCGTGGCCACAATATTTCTGGAATGGTTATTCCCACTCAGTAAAGCCCTTCTGCAATGTTGGTTAAATGGTTCTGCTTAGGTTATTATTCCTGTTTGTAGTAGTTGGGGGATTTTGTGATAAACTGTCCATTAATTGGGTTGCTGTGAGTTTTCCGGGCTGTATGGCCATGTTTCAGGAGCATTCTCCCCTGAGGTTTCACCCACATTTATGGCAGGCATCCTCAGAGGTTGTGAAGTCTGCTGGAAACTAGGCAAGTGAAGTTTATATTTCTGTGGAATGTCCAGGGTGGGAGAAAAACTCTTGTCTGTTTGAGGCAAGTGTGAATGTTCCAATTGGCCAGCTTGATTAGCATTTAATGGCCTTTTGAAGATTCACAGCCTGGCTGGTTCATGCCTGAGGGAATCCTTTGTTGGGAGGTGTTAGGTGGCCTTTTGAACAATGTTCAGAAAACAGGAATTCCAGACAAGAAACAATCAGGACCAGCTAAGACCTCCCAACATAGGATTCTCCCAGACAAGAAGCAGCCAGGCTGTTGGGAAACCGTATTTCAGACTGAGGCTGGCAAATTTGCTAGTCTTGCCCTGATGGAGAGGGCATGGCTTCTCCTTGCCTATTAGTCATTCTGAGACAGGCAGCAGAATAACAAATAAGCAAGGGGAAGCCACATATTACATTCAATGACAAGTCCTTTTTTGCAATGTACACCTTCAAAATTGAGTGTGCATTGCAACTTGAGTAAATATGGTATATACAAAAGGAAGATTTGAATTGGGAATTTCTGGCTCATAGCACATGTTCCAAAGCTTGAGTCTTTACTCTTTAAAAATACTCATTTATATGCAGGCCCGGCCCAACGTGGCACGCTGGCCACGCCCCCGCGTTGGGCGCCACCTTCCCAGGGGCGCTATTGAACCCCTGGGAGGCGTGGCCACACCTGGCGGAGGTGGGGCCATGTGACGTGGAGGCGTGGCCAGCTCTGGCCCCGCCTCCCGCGGGGCGCGCCATGGCGCAGCCAGGCCAGGGCGCACCCCACGGGAGGCGGGACCGGCCACGCCTCCCATGGCGTGCGCCTGCTGCAGCGGGAGTCCTTTCAGGCTGCGGCCTGAAAGGCCACGTTTGCGGCCACGTTTGGCCCCACCTCCCGCGCCGCGCACCCTGGCCCCGCCTCCCATGCTGCGGGAGGCGTGGCCGCCCGGCGTTGGAGGCGGGGTTAGGGCGCGGGGGGTGGGGCCAGTGCTGGCCACGCCTCCTGCGGCGCAGGGGAGGGGGCGCAAAAAAATTTGCGTACCCCTTCGAATTTCCTCGGGCCGGTCCTGTTTATATGGTCAGCCTTCCAAATGTGTGTGTTCACAATTTATGGATTTGATTAATCACAGATTTGCTGTTTCCCAAAGTTTGCTGATGTGTCTGCTTCATGAAAGTTGCCAACCCCCCCCCCCCCCCCATCAAAGTACAAACCAGCAAACATGGGTTGGGAGATGGATGGTGATTTAAATGGGCAGCGCTCTGCTCTCCGAAGTTAAAGAATGCAATATAGTAGCAATTTCAGTCACTATATCCCCCCCCCCCCCCCGCCGAACAAATTCTACTGGTTTATAGACTTCAGTGGTGGTAGTGGTGTGTGTGTGTGTGTGTGTGTGACTTAAATCATCCCTAATCCAGTCCCTAGTGCAATAACAACAATTTTAATCACCAACACCCCACTGATGTCTACAAACCAGCAGACTTTACAGGTGAGGTAGATGGCAAAAGATGGGGAGGGGTGCTGCTGTGCAGAAATAGTGTGGTGATGATTTCCAATAGTATCCGCCCCCCATGGAAGTCTGATGGTTCGTAGATTTTGGTGAGCAGTGACAGGTAACTAAAATTGCTGCTACTCTGCTCCCCAAAGCTTTGGAAATGGCATAGCAACCCCACTCCCTCTTGCTTGCCTCACTCTTGTGTTTTCCATTTTTTCATGTTTTTTCCAGTTTTGCAAGGGTTCTCCACCCCTAACCCTCTGCAAATGTAGAGGGCTAACCTTAGTCACAAAATATCTATATATATAAAAGGGTAATGAAATCTTGGCCTAGGACAAAACAACAAAACTACACATCCCAGAAACACTAAACTTGGCAGCATAGCCCTTCATCCATGCCTCTACGCTCATACAACAAAAAGAAAAGAAAAATGAAGTCCTAATTAGAGGGAGAGGAATAATTGTTTTTATCCAATTGCTGCCAGTTAGAAGGCTAAGCTCCCCCCACTTGGTCTCCTAGCAACCCACTCAGCCCAGGGGACAGGCAGAGTTAGGCCTCACTTAGGCCTCTTCCACACTGCCTATAAAATACAGATTATCAGATTTTAACTGGATTATATGGTAGTGTAGACTCAAGGCCCTTCCACACAGCTATATAACCCATTTATAATGGACTTAATGTAAGGTAAAACCTTTACCCTTTACCTTAACCACCACCAATTCCTCAATACTTTATTTCCCATACCACCATACTTCGCCACAGCAACACGTGGCCGGGCACAGCTAGTACTCTATAAATGCTTAAATCCACCATAGGACCAAAATGACACAAAATAAAAAAGCTTTCTCTACTTCTGGTGGATCCTAACAAAGATATTAGCTAATTCTGGATTTTAAAAAATTATGTGTACCAACAAGTTAATGAAACCATACGGGCTTTGTTTCTTCTCTCACGGCCCTTGCTTTTTTCTTTCAGGTCATATGTGCAGAAGTATATAACAGCAAGGAGGCCAGGAAGATGTTATGCTACACTAGGTTGCAAGGCTAACAGACAACTTTTCATTTTACAATAAGGGCTTGGAAGAGGGATATCAACACATCTCCCTGAGTCAACAACTTCTGTTCCCTGTTGATTTCACTCATGAGGACTGAGAATTTGGGAACATTCCCTATCAAGGACACAAAGAAAAATAATGGTAGAGAAATAAGTGGTCCTCAAATCATATTGCATATTTCTCAGTAAGCTCTAGTCCCCAAATTAGGCAGTAAAAATGTTCTTTTGCTGCATAGGAATGGACATACCGTCAAACAGCCCATCAGACTCTGTTCAAAGGGCCTCTGAAACGCTCTCGGATCCCCACACCAGTCCAGGAGTTCTGTAGCTGCATTGTGGAAGTTGGCAGGATTCTGTAAGTGCTGAGGGGGAAAGAGGAAATTAAACATAATTAGGTAAATACATGCTCTCTTGACTAAATGTGTTTTATATTAGGTATTTTATAGGTACAGCTGGCATAACTTATACATAGCATCTAATTTTCTCTCTCACTGATGTGCATATGAAAGTGCGTAATCAACGCCAATGGTTCACCATTCATGTCTTGTGATTTGACCTGGCTGAATGCCACTGTTCTGGCTTTAGCAACAAGATCCCAACAGTGTTACTAATATCTACTTGGCCTCAAAGTTCAGAAAATTATATTTAGTGTGTATGAGTAAAATCCTTCCTTTCTAAGATTAGTGGCAAAAAAAAAAAAACAACAACCCAAAAACCCCATCTACATGTTCCCACTCTCATTGCTTCCACATGTATAGTTCATGTTCATCTGCTGCTGTCTTGGTCATGGGGATTACATGCAAAGGATATATGTCACATGTAGCTACAACATATAAATCAGCTTGAATCCACACTTTCTCGTTCCGTATACAATGATATCTTGACTAAAGAGTTTAATTTGTTCAGTGACTTGGCATTTAACTCTAAATGGTCTTATTCTCAATTTTTTTTGCATGTTTTTAAATAAGAAAATGTATTTTATAAGTAACAAATAATGCATAAATGCATATTCACATGGAACAATAAAAAAATAAATATCAGCTTTAAAATGGTAGAAGCACACAGTTGTGGCAACGAAACACAAAGTACAAAGTGAAGAGGAAAGAGCATCATTTATTCATGCTGTACTCCTTCTTTATGAAGTCAAACATACCAGGAATAAAAAAACTACACAAAAACAACTAATCTAAAGTTCCACAAAGCAGACAAGAATATGAGGCACGGAGGCTGCTCCACTGATGCCCTAAAACCCTGTACTCTCGTGCTAGTGCTCCCTCTGGTGCTAGCTCTTAACTCAAAATGCTACTTGTATGTCAGAGTGAAACCTGAGCCGAACAACTCTTAATTCAAAACACTCTTAAGTTGGGATGCTCTTAAGTAGAGCTTCCAATGTGTGTGTCCCTTTCTCTGACCATATAGATGATCAATTGCCTATGTGTTTCTTAACCAGCATGGTGCAACCTGATTGATCAAGTCAGAACTTCAATTCCTACTTATGTGTATCATTTAGCAAATGAGTTTTGGCCACCATTTCTCAGGCTAACCAACCTTAAAATGTGAAAAACCCAATTCCTTTGAGCTTTCTGGAAGAAGAAAAGGACTATGATAAAAAAGTATAAATTGCAATAATTTCTGGATCTCCCCTTTGGCAAATATCTGGCTGTCCTCTTTACTACTGTCACTTAGATGCCAGGTAACCTCCCCCCCCCCCCCACACACACACTAATTAATTGTGTGAGCATCTGATGAGTAAGCAAATATTTAGTTTCTGATTCAGCTGATGTGCTTTTCCCATTATTTTAAAGGGCTATGGGTTATACAATGTTTTAAGCACACTGTCAGTTATCTTGAGCAGATTCTAAGGAAATGTAGGAGATACCCAATAGAGTGGGGAAAGTAAATTGTGAAATAATAAATTATAAAATAATAATTAAAAATAGGTAAACAGTTTGCACTCATGGATGTCAATGATAACATAACATGTACGAATGATCGCACCGCACCTCCAACCCAAGTAAAAAGAAGTATTTATCTCCTATTATGCCTTGGAGGAAGAAATGAACTTGTCCCTGATGGAAACCTGTCGAGCTATTGCACGCTTGACTATCTCAATCTCAGTGGGACTGACTAAATCACAGCCATGTTCCACAAAGTTCAGTTTCTGCCCTTTTACATCAAAGTACTCTCACCATGAAAATGATCAAGAAATTTAAGGGGTGGAAAGGACTTCGCCCTTAAATCTCTATATAATTTGCTTTTAAATCCCTTGAGAAAAGACCACTGTGATGGATGCTTATAGTTCATCATTTTCCCTATCTAAGCATTTTCTACAAGGACTTAGTATTCACCTTAACAGCTAATATTTTATATATGCCTTTGGTGTTATTACAGGAAATGTAAATATAGAAATATATACAGTAACAGAGCGATATACTTCACCCACCTGTCATCATGCATAAGGGATTATCTACTCAACAGAAATGGCAACCTGAGAAATGGAGTTCTATGGAGATTGTCTTAGGTTTCACAACTCTCACAAAACAACACCTAATATTACCTGGAGGAAATTATAACTTTGAGGGAAACCATGAAATAAATAACAACTTAAAATAAAGTAAAGACACACACTAGAATGGCTCTGGAATGACATCACAACCACCTCGTCCCCATTTATTAAGGCAACCCGAGAAAGCAGGAAATTTGCCAAAAAGGGGGCAATTGTTTTTTTAATAAAAGTGATTGACTTATGATAGAATTTCAGCATTACAGTTTCTCCAAAATTAAGTTATTAATTATATTATTAATCAAATGCTCAATAAATTTAAAGAGCCAACTAATTTTACATTACCATTTCGTTCTTTATTCAAAGCCAAGTTTTCTTTCTTAGATTTTTGCAAAGTTGCCTTTTCTTTTTGTTCAAAAACCCACAGGAAGGGAAATGAAAAAGTCTAGGTCACAGGTAGTGAAGTTTGCTTAAGAAAGAGTGCGAATTTTCTTTGTATCCAAATTTTTCACCTGTATGCTACACTTGACACCCTATTGAGATCTATCATCTTAAAAGCTGGGACCTGGGACTTTAATGGGATCTACGAGGGAGTCAGTAAACCAAAGAAAAGCAGTGGGCAAGAGATGAGATTATATGGGAGAGGGGAAAAGAAAGGGAAGATATATATCTAATCTAATCTATCTAAATCCATAATAAAAGTGAAAACCCATTTGTGTGTATGTGGCACAGGTGTCTGCTCACACAGACAGCCTCCATCCTCCACAAACAGGCTACACTTCCCACTCCTGAGACCAGCAAGTCACTCCTTTGCACTGACATTGAGGTTACAGCGAGCACCATGAACATGTAGCCCAAACCCTGCCAATGTCCTCCCCAAGCACTACGGTCCACCACCCAAGGAATGCTTTCATTTGGGGACCGTTTCATCCTAGATTTTGCTTTTTCTTCCACCACAGGCAGGCACCCCAGGGTCCTCCATTTCTGTGAAATTTGCATGACCCCGCCTACTGCCCTTACACCACAGGCAGGCATCCCAGGGTTCTCCATTTCTGTGGAGTTTGCATGACCCCGCCTACTGCCCTTTCCTTTCAAATCTGTCTGCATAACAAACAGAGCACAACTGAGCTGCAACTACATTTACTGGAGGAGTTTGGGGGATTGACGCCACATGGTGGAAGTTGTAGTTCAGCCCGCACCAAGTCAGACCACTGTGACTCCTACTGGGGAATGTAGAGGAGTTATAGTCCACCTACACCCAGAACACTATGAACCCAAACAGTGATGAGTCTGGACCAAACTTGCCATGCATACCTGATATGCCCACATTTCAATACTGGGGGGTTTGGAGGACAATTGACCTGGACTTTTGTAAGTTGTACATACTGGGATTTATAGTTCACCTGCAATGAATGAGCACTCTTAACCCCACCGATGATGGACCAGGGCCAAACTTGGCACACAGAACCCCCATAACCAATAGAACATATTGGACAAGTTTGAGGAAAAGGGAGATATAGTTCATCTACATCCAGAGAAACAGTGACCCCCACCGACAATGCACCAGGACCACACTTCGCACAGAGAATCCTCATGACCAACTGAACACAATGCAGGTGTTTTTAGAAATGGGCCTTTATTTTGGGAGTTGTAGTTCACCTACATCCAAAGACCACTGAACCCACCCAATGACGGATCTGGACCAAACTTGCCACACAGACCCAAAAAGGCCAACTTTGAATACTGGCAGGGTTTGGGAGGATTTACCCACAATTCTGGGAATTGTAGTTCACCCACTCCAAACAGAATAGAAAACATTCAAAGACAAATCATGCCTTTTTCAAATAACCCGGGCATCGCCGGGTCCCCAAGCTAGTATATATATATATATATATATATATATAGAGAGAGAGAGAGAGAGAGAGAGAGAGAGAGAGAGAAAGTATACACACACACACACACACACACACACACACACACACACACACACAGGTGTTTCTCTCAAAGCCCAAACGTAGGCTGGAGAAAAGGAGAAAATAATAAAAATATTTTATTTTGCTTTTACTGTGCTGTACTTTTAGTATGGTATTATAACACAGATTTCAGTCACAAGTTAATTAATTTGATTGTTAAAAGAACCCCCCTTCAATCTCAATATAATGGAATTAGATTTTTAAACAAGGCAATGTTTTCCCACTAACTTTGCCATCTCTCTCTGAAATATGAGGATAGAAATACCCATCAACATTACTGCGATCTTGTAGAGATAATTGAGACAAGATATGCAATACTACTTAGAACATCTGAAATGTTTTATCACTACATACGTTTGTGTTACACTTTAAAAGAAACATTTGCCTCTCTTCAAAACAGTACAACTTGACTATACAACTGGGTGGGAATATGTGACTCCGATGTGGAGCTCAGGCCACTGGAACCTTCCTTTACAGTCTACACAAACAAATATCTGTCTGTCTGTCCATCCCAGTGCCATTTCTAAAAAACTTTTTTTAAAAAACATGAGGAGTTAGTTTTTCCATTGGGAGGGTGAAAACATTAATCTGAATCCTACTCCAAAGTGGATGACTTGAATCTCCATCTTCAATATGATGTGTCTCCGCTACAAAAGCAGGGGAAAATTTACATGTCTCAAAGGAATCTCAAGGACAAGTAAATAAGTATCTGGTAAACAGACTAGAAAGGATTCAGACAAAGAAAGTTTGGAAATTCTAGTGCTCCTGATGAGTTCACCTTCCAAGGCTGTATGATGCTGAAGAAGTATTACTGAGTGGCAGAAGATTTGGTGGAAAAATGGTTACACAGATAGTGGGGCTATGTTGGCAAGGTTCAGAAATAGAGTCCTTTGAAAATATACCTCAAGTATGTATACAATGAATTCTGAGAACCTGATAAAATATGTATTCTTATGGATGGAAATTTGAAAGCCTTCTTAGAGGGAGGTGGCAAACCTAATTGTATTCTAAAATGAAATTTGAGATGTGTGGCAAGCGACACTTCTCTAGACAGAGAAGACAACAGAGACGATATCACATGCCAGCATGTTTCAGATTCTGCACAAGAGCAGTAACAGTTCACAATGAAGAGCACTCAGGGTTCAAGTTATCTCATCAAGAACAACAGCAATGATATAGAAACAAAATAATCACAACACAGGCTTTCTGTTAAGTTTGAGTTTGTGATGGAGAAAATAAGTGCAGAATCTTAATTTAGGATAATGCATATTTTAAGGGGGATTTTTCCCCTTTTCTCTGAAACATGTCAGACTCTGAAGACATGGAGCTAATTTGCCACATCTTAACTGCTCCTCAAAAGGAATGTCATGCAAATATGGCCTGTTTGAGTAGCAAACTACTTAACTATACTAAACAAGTTACTGCATTTATTTATGGGATGTCGTGCCAAATTATGAAAGCTGACTCAAGCTGCCTGTTTGTTTTGCCCAGTTACATCTGCTCTGTTTCTTGCTTTAATTGAACTGCTAAACAGCAACACAACTAATGATGTGGGTGCTGAATGAATGCGTTTTCATTTGCGTCAATCAAAGGTCGCCTAGGGCCCCTTCATATTTTGCTGCAAGGGCAGCGGAAGCCACTCTCCATGTTGCATGGTAATCCAGATCCCGATGTGTAGAACCAATAATGCTGAGCAATGTCTGAGCAGGAAGGACCTGTGTTCTCTATCTCACACATGACACGTCTGAACTGCCACGTGTTCCTATGCTTTTGTAAGATGATGCCATAGGAAACAAACTCCCATAGTGTTGTGGTATTATATGAAGGGAATCCTGGTGCCACAAAATTTAATGGAAAGCCAAACACTAAGAAGGTACAAGAGCACCTGATTTCAGTGATATCTGACCCCAAGACTATATGCTAACCCTTTAGATTTGTATTTTGTTCCCTTAGGTACACCTCGTGTGGGGATATACATAGAAGCATTATTGGGGAAAACCTTATCTTATATTTTTGCCGTATCTTTAACAATGATCTTCTTATAAAATGGTTGGTTCATTCAGTAGCATACCACTACTCATGAAACCTTTGAAAAACACATACCCACAGACCTATACAGATGTAGGGCAGCAAATCAAGTGAGGCTATTCGTTTCCACTCTAAAAGTAGATATTTAACTGGATCTAGACCAGATCATCCCTTTTGCTGGTTTGAAAAGGTTAAGCCTACTTCTACTTGTCTTCCTGGACAGAATGAAAAAACTTGGGTACTCAAGAGTGGCATCATTATTTGGCAGACTGGGGTCCCCTTCGCATGTTTGGAGGTAAACATACTACAGGACCAAGCGGCCTCATTGAAAAAGGAAAAGGAAATTGAGAGAAGTAGTATCCCAAACAAGAAGCATTCTGTGGAAGTGATCTGTACCATGGATGCCTTGTAGAATCTACAAGAAGGGATGCAGGTGTAAGAGCAAGAGAGATTTGGACAAACAACCCTATATGGGACAATCTTGAAAGCTCAATAAAGAACACAACCAGTTACAAGATGCCGATTCCTTTTCCTGGTGGTGTTGAAAGAGAGATAGTATACTCTTCTCTATGTGTGTTCAATTTTCGAACTGGGTCCTGCAAAACTGAAATATATACCTAACGCGAGACAAGCTTAACAGAAAAGGATAGTTGCTTCTGATCTCCCATGCTCATGCAAAATAGAGTGCTATTAATATCAAAGACACCTAATGTACCTATTTCCAAGTCGCGTAATTGGATGTTCCCTATAGTAGCAAAATGCAGTCAAGGTCGGTAATAAACGAACCATTTTTAATGCATAAAACTCCACAATTTTGTTGTATTCCCATTATGAAACTGGACCACCCTTCTGAGCTGGGATCCTTCTAGGTCATGTGTGGTGTCCATCTAAAAATAATTTTAACAGCATTTTCATTCATATACTTTTTCTGGTGACCAACTGAAGTGAGCTCTAGATGTGTGTGTGTGTATGTGTGTGCATGTGTCGCCTTCTCTCCTTTAGCGTGCATGCTGAAAGAAAGAAGGTAGTACAAATATAAACTTTGCCATTTTAATGACTAGAAGGAAGCCATAAAGGTCTTGAAAATCAACCATAATCACTCGCTGTAATTTTTAATGTAGCTTTTTACTATTCAAAAGCCCCAGACATTAAGAGGCCGAGTAAGTAATCAGAGCGCTGTAACCTCCACCTCCTTTCTTTGTATACACAGGAAACAGCTCATTGATAAAGCTTTTCCTTTCTCACAAGCTGATGTCAATTTTCCTTGTTACTATGAAACTAAAGTTACATTAAAGGCTTAGGAAAAGCTGCTTTAAAAGCGTACGCAGAAAGTATGTTTGGAGGTGAGCAGTTTGTCTGGCAAGGCAATGTCCTAGCATGTAATTATATGTGCACAAGTTTCCATGTACCTGGGAATAGAAAGAAAATCAAAACACACACTATATTGTCTTCTAAGAAAGACAGGGATGGGCTATTGTTTATCCGAAGAAACCAAACAGCAATCAGTTACACATAAAGTTTTTAAACACAGAATAGCAACTGTCCAATATAGTAACATAGCTGAGGGCAGAGGATAATTGTCCAACTAAAAGTAAGATACAGACTTCAGTCAGAAGGCAGTCCTTCAGCCAGAAGGCAGCCCTAAAATATTTTTACAGGTGATGTTAATAGAAGTCTCCAGGTATCTTTGGCCATTTGGTACTGTTCCATTATCCAGTAAGAGGCCACCGGGGAGCACTAGAGAGAAGGATAGTCAATTTTATGGGGTTGGAGAGTGAGTTGAAGGATGGAGCAAAACCATTTCCCCTGTTTTCCTATTATTCCCCCCACGCATGCCCTCACCATGGAAACATTCCTTATTCATGATATGGGAAGGGGGGGGGGGAGGGGGAATAACCAGAAAAAATGGGGAAAATTGTTTCCCTCCTTCAACTCCCTCCCTGTAAAATGGAGTATCCCTGTCTCTCTAGTGCACCCTAGTGGCCTCCACCCAGGACTGGCAGGACTGGCAATTTTAATTGATTTGTTTGATTTGGTTTAAATTATCTGCATAATTAAATGACACTTTAACAAAACGTTTAAAGAAGCATTTATGGTTTTGCACGTGCTTTTCTCATTAAGTAATTGATTTTTCCCATGATGTTCCCATAACTCCCCATTTTGACAAGGAGTGTGAGATATAAATGACTTAATTGTAGTAATGATAACAAGGAGTTCTGACCCCAAGATTCCTGCCTAAGGACTGAGATGTTCCAAAGTGGGCCTCCTCTATATCACACCAGTACATGCAATATAATGGGGAGGGCTATGGGCTATGATGCCCAATTAGTGGAGTGTCCACCATTTGGAGGTTTGACTGAGACCAATGTTGGAGGAGAAGTTTAGGGAGATGGGTAGCATGATAGCTGAACTCTCTTAACATACACTTCCATTAGGCTCCTTTTTATCTGTACATAGCCTACTCTGCACTCATGACTTGGTTCTTTTACTGATAGGATTCCCTTCAGGACCTTTCCCCGAAGGAGACTCAGGGCGGATCACATTATACATATAGGCAAACATTTAATGCCTTTTAACATAGAACAAAGATAAACAAACATAGGCTGCGAGTGGCCTCGAACTCATGACCTCCTGGTCAGAGTGATTCATTGCAGTTAATTGCAGCTGGCTTGCTCTCCTGCCTGAGCCACAGCCCGGGCCCATGAAGGGAACTGACTGTTGATGATATCACACTCCTTCCACATTTACATTTACGTTTGTCATTTGCATGGCCTTTTCATCCACATTAATGGTGTCATTGCCAGCATCTGTACCCCACCCTTGCGTTGTGATGGTTTTGTCTATTTATTTTTTTTACAAAAAAATCTAACCATAATAGTGTTATGACTGGAAAACATAGCACATGCTAACACTATGATATCAAAACAGCCAACAAACTAACAGAAATCAGATTCATTAGAGAGGTTAGACTGGTGCTCTTCTTACTGTTTCCTCTTAGGCAGCAGAGAAGCTTTGTTTTATTTTGTTTTGTCTTTGAGAGCTAACAGCTCAGTGGAAAAGGACTTTTTATGTGCTGTGTTGTTTAGATTTGTTCTATTTTTATGCTTTTCTTTGAACTATTTGTAATCCTATTAATAGTTTAATTATATTTTATATAGTTTATAGAATTCTATTAATAGTTTGATTGTTTTAACTATTGTATGATGCAAATGTTTAGCTGTACCTGTTGTATATTTTGCATGCTGCCTTGATCCCCAGATTAGGAAAAGGGCAGGGTATGAGGAAGAGAAGCGACTACCAGATACCACTCTCCTTGTAAGCAAAATAAACAATTGACCAGATGCAGGATTTGATTGAAGTACAGGCTGTAGTAAAGCAAAGTTTCACCTACAATAATTATGAACAACATATACTCCATCCATACTCCTCACACCTATCAAGTCTTGTGAGGGCCCTGCCACATTACACAAGTATACAACTTTAACACTATTTTAATTTTGCGATTGGCAGATAAAGGAGGGACATTGAAATTTTTCAGCCAGAGAGATCCTCTTGTATATCATCAAATTACAAATCACATTATTCCTTGGGATAATTCCAAGGCAGTAAATAGTGTTGTAATTGAGTAGTATGAAAGGACAATTTACAGAGGGCAGGGAAGGCATCCCTTCCTCCATCTATTAGACAACCTATATTTGGGATATTATGAAATGTAAGGAATAGTAACACCTTCTTTACACCATAACTGTACCAAGAACAGTCCTTTCAAACTAATTTAATTTGAAAGTGTGCATCACTTTCCCACAATATGTGCTCAATATATCGTAACAAAAATCCAATAACATGAAACCCATGTCAGAATAAAATACCAATTAAAATGTGAAAAAACAGCCACACAGCCAGTTTAAAATCCAACAGGCAAAACATATCACCAAAAGAACAAAGATATTGTACTGACCAAACCAATAAAGACAAACTGTAATATAAACAACGTGAATAAACAGGAAGACCCATTGGCAACAAAAAAGGACTTGTCTTCCTACCCATGTCTTCTACCACACACATCTGAAATGGCAGATCTAGTTGGGGTCCACAAAACAAGTCTGAGCAAAATGAGCTCAGAGGCCACATTTAACACACTCCAAGCTTGTTTTTTTAGAGACTCTTACCCCTCCAGACCATCCTTTTCTCAACCCCCAAAGGATCAGGAAAGTGAAGGTGATTCCTCTTTTAAATATGTGCAAGGGCCCCTCTGAAATGTTTAAGAACGAAAATCCTTTTTTTTTTTCAAAATGGAAAGTGAACTCTGGACAGTCCCAAGTTTTTGTTTTCTTGTGTGTGTGTGTGTGTGTGTGTGTGTATGTGTGTGTGTATGTGTGTGTGTTTTGCTACTGCAAGGAGCCAAAAAAGGGCTGGAGGGACTACATAATTGGCTGCAGGACCCTCGCAGTTACTCACCCTTGCATTTAAAGGCAATACAAAAGCAATATCATTTGCTTCCTTCATAGATATGTTGCTGTTTTCATCATCTGAACCACAAGGGTTTCTTACGTTAAGTGGGATGTCACAACTTCCATTTAATCTCTCACTTTATCACAATAATATTTTGAAAACAGTACGCATGCTTCATTGCTGCTCAATGCAAACATTTTATTGTGATAAAGTGAGAGATTAAGGCAAGTTATTAAAAGTAAGTGATGCTATATGTCATTTAAGACAATAAGATTCTCCAGCTTTTGTGCATTATGTTCTTGATGCTGGACAGGCTAGCCACAAATGGACTTTGTTGGAAAGACAAACCTTTAAACCAAAGGCATCCAAAGTCACTTACTTGCTATGCTGGATGGCTTTGAATAGTACACAGAACTGTAGCATCATATGAATTTTCTCTTCATGTCACATGTTAGACCAATGTCTTCCAAAAATAAGATATGAACAAGAACTGGATGCAGCTTATACATCGTTTCTTTCATAGATTCACACACATCCTCTCCTCATCTACAACATAGGCAAAACACACACCCCACGGCTTACCTGTCCAAGACTCTCCTCCAAAATGTGGATTGTATGTAGACTTTCCTGCTCTTCTGTGTCTGGTTGGGCTATGGATTGGTAGTTAGTTGCCACCATATTATACCTGGCGCCTGGCACATGTTTAGCTTGTTGGGGAGGCTGAAGGAACATGTTTCTGGATGGAACTGTTAAAGTCCCATGCTGTTTCTGCTGCCAGTAAGCCCTACCATTTTTCTTTTCAGCGGCCATCGTTTTCTTATAACAAATACAAAACAGAGATGTTTTGTTTAAAGTGAAAGTTGAACTCAAAATTCCACTAATAAGAGTAAAAGGCCCCCACCAAGGGCTTAACCCGTCATTTCACAGCAACCAAAGCAAGGAGGGAGAAAATAGTTGAGTAGCAGCAGATCCTCTCTCTCCTTTACCGTTTTTTTTTTCTGTAAGTAATTTATCCAAACAGGAAGCAGCCAGCCCCCTGCCTGCCCCTGTGAAATACTTCTAGTTAATACTTTAGGTTTCTGTGCATGGGTTGGGCGGGTGGATGTGGGGAGCTGGCCGTGTCACTTCACCTTCTCTGTCAGTTAGAAACCAATATTCCAAAGCAACACAGACATGAAGCAAGGTTTCTGGCAGGAAAGCTCAACCTGCTGAAGAGGAAATGCTGCATTATGTCACAGAGGCACAGTTTTTTTTCCTATAAAGACCACCAATGCCTTGTTGAAAACCAACATGTGCCTCCCCACACCAACTTGGCAAAGAGCATGACAGAAATAGCTTGACTTCTTTAGCTTGATACATAAAGGCATTTTGTAGCACCTTTGAGACAGAGAAATAAGTTGGAATTTAAGTTTTTGTAGACTGAGTCTACTTCATTGGATGCATGGAGTAAAAAAAAAACCAAACACTTTATTCCATGTATCTGAGTACGGCATTCTGTATATATGCAGCTATATATTGTAAAATGAATGCAGTTTGACATCACTTTAACTGTTATGGTTCATTGCTATGGAATTCTGGAAGTTGCAGTTTTACAAGTTCTTAAGCTTTCTCTGCCAAAAACTTCTGATGTCTCACTAAACTACAACTCTCAGGATTCCATAGCATTGAGGTATGGCAGTTAAAGTGGTGTCAAACTGCATTAATTCTACAGTGTAAATGCACCTTCAGTCTATTTTTTTCATGTCAGAAGCGACTTGAGAAGCTGCAAGTCGCTTCTGGTGTGAGAGAATAGGCCGTCTGCAAGGATGTTGCCCAGTTTTACCATCCTGTGGGAGGCTTCTCTCGTGTCCCCGCATGGGAAGCGGGAGCTGACAGACAAGAGCTCATCCCAATCTGCGGATTCGAACCACCAACATTTCAGTCAGCAATCCTGCCGGCACAAGGGTTTAACTCATTGCACCACTGGGGGCTCCTACCTTCAGTCTATGAAAGCTTATGTTACAATCTTCTTTCTTTTAGTAAGTCTCAAAGGTGCTACCATATCCCTTTGCATACTCATAACACAGACATGTCTTTGAATTCTTTAACTCAAGTAGAAGTATTAAAATCTTTTTATTTGTTTTTTCAGGAAACAGTGTTACTAGAGCTTTAGTAAATTCAGAGAAGCAAAAAAAAACCTGTTTAAATTACTACTTAAAACTTACTGATATGAGATAATACTTTATCAGCAAACAAGCAACAATGCTATTCTATTGTTGGAAACCTTCTTTCTTGTTTTCATTAATTGAAGTTATTCATTTTTTAATTCTGAGACTTTGAACATATCAGGGGACCAAAATGTATTTTCTTACAATTATTTACAAGATTGTATAGTGTGATTCCCCCTCAGTCATGCACAACTAACCAAGCCTTTCAGATGCATAGTAACACCATATTCTTATTTAAAAATAAGAATAAGGATTCAGTAAACAAAATGTGCTACAAGACTCATAATGGTCAAAATCTGGAAAAAGATAGAGAATTTGTTAATAAAGATTAGATTCAATAGTTATGGGCTATAGTCTATTGGAAAAAAACCCTAACTTATAAACTAAGATTAGCAAAACGAAAAATAGAAGATCTATTTGATAATACAGTACATGGAAGCCATTACATATAATTGTTGTAATATATTTTCTAATTGTTCACCCACAGTCCTTCTTGATCCATTTGGTGGTGTGAATTCACCATTAGATTGGCACATGAAGCTAATAAATGGCTTCCATGCAGATTCCAATGAGCTTGCAGTGGCATAAAACACAATAGTATAGTATCAAACTCTCATTTCAAAGCATATCTATATCCCTAGATAATTTTTCTTTACTGTCTTTCTCTCTGACTCTTTCTAGACATCTTCTCAACATACGACACTGTTGTTTATTATATGCTACCTTGTTTTTAAGAACTTATAAATGACCTTACACTGATTTTTGTTTTAATGGAACGTAAGAACTAGAATCTGAAGCACAGCAACACAAAGGTTGTGAAATGATAGAAATACAATCATAGACGGGTAAAAGAATTCTATGTAGGAAAATAGACTGGTTCTTTGATAAAAATCAAACTGTTTTCCCAGTGTCAAAAACCACCCAGCCCTGCTTGGCAAGCATGCATATTGTGGCTGCCCTCCCATCCTTGAATTCAGTTTCGTCACCCATTTCCTAACTCTTGGCGTCAAAAGGGGCATCCTTCCAGGACGGAAGGATTAACCATGGCTGGAATGTCAATTGACATGCCTCTGATTGGCTTGAGAAGTGAAGAATAGCTGGTGCTTATCAGTGCAGCTTCCCCTCTGAACATTTTTCAGTGTGGGAGGAAAGTGCATACCGACAGATAGGCAGACAGGGGAAGGAGAGAAAGATTTGAAGCTGGAGAGGTTTCACAAAGCTAGATGGGGGTTAGACTATTGTAAAGCAAACCAACACTACACAAGAGGCATTTTGCTCCCACGGCCTTGACATGTTTGCTTTGCAGCATGTGTGGATATCGACATTGAGTAGTGATCACACTCCACACAAACAATGAATTGGAGATAGAGTTGAAATCCAATATTGTGTTTTAATCCCTGACACAGAAATAACAAAGTTGGAACCATACATTATTATGGACAAGGACCAAAGGACAGCTGCAGAAGTACCTGATTATTATTGATATTTCATATAATTTGAACAAGAACACATTATAACAGTCTTCTTTAAAATGTTTGTCTTCAGATGTAGAGAAAAAATCCAAAAGTCTCTGTCAAGGGTCTTTCGTAGGACAGAGGTTTGAATTATATTTCTAGTAAGTAAAAAAAAAAAAAGGAGGGGAATGGGGGAATTTTTTTCCCCCACTACTAGTATCCAGTCAAATATTTCTCATGTTTTGTAACAAAACATGAATCTTTTGAGACTCATTACAGGAAAAGCCTCTGGACAGCACCTAGTCAATAGTTTCTGCCATAAGGAAGGCTGAGCGAAGGAAGATAGACGCTTTTGAACTTTGGTGCTGGAGGAAAATCCTGAGAGTGCCTTGGACCGCAAGAAGATCCAACCAGTCCATCCTCCAGGAAATAATGCCCGACTGCTCACTGGAGGGGAGGATGTTAGAGGCAAAGTTGAAGTATTTTGGCCACATCATGAGAAGACAGGAAAGCTTGGAGAAGATAATGATGCTGGGGAAAATGGAAGGAAAAAGGAAGAGAGGCCGACCAAGGGCGAGATGGATGGACGGTATCCTTGAAGTGACTGGCTCGACCTTGAAGGAACTGGGGGCAGCAACAGCTGACAGGGAGCTCTGGCGTGGACTGGTCCATGAGGTCACGAAGAGTCGAAAACAACTGAACGAGTGAGACGACGACGAGAAGTTCATGGCCATTCCAGCTCACCTTCAGTATTTTCCTAGTAGGTGAATCAACATGTTATAATCATGTACCACTCAAGACATCTTCAGAAGTGCTTCTTGGGGTATCTGATTGGGGGACTGGCAATGATTATTTTTACACCATGTGCGAGGGACTGGCACTGAATTTGTGTTCATTGGGTACAACTGTTTATATCATTCTTGGAAATTCTCCTGGACTCTCCTGGAAACAGCCAATGGGAACCAATTCTGTCACTGAACTACCGGTTCAGTGACCACTACAGTGAGTAGCACTGGTTTATAGCAACTGACTCTGCACAAATACCAAGGAAAAAAAATACTGAATTTTAATAAATTTAAATATATTTACAGCCTGTAGTACCATCTTCAATCAATAGGTGACAGACTTTCCTAAACAGAAAATCGCAGACAGGCTTGGCACCTACAAAGGCCAGGCTGAGGCTGTTTCACAAAGAACATAAATACAGTAGAGAAAATAACATGTTGATCATGACTCTTGTTTCCCCTTGCCAGGACAAAGAAAAAGAAAGAAAGAGAAGGTGGCAGGAGGATAAAGTGAGTGTGGAAGAGAGTGAGCAAAAGAAGCACTGAGTGAAAGAACAGAAAGAAACCTGGGGAGGGCAGAGAAAGTGAACTATGTACATGGGTGAATGCATAAGAAAAGAGAAACTTAATTGAATGGAACAGAAAGAGCTCCTTGGAATAAGTGGATGGTTTTTGTTTATTACGTTACATTTAGGTTGTTTATATTGTCCAATGTGCTTTGTCTTGATGTATACTGTTTGTATGAGTTTTTTTTAAGGCACTGAATGGTTACCATATGTTGGAAACCACCCTGAGTCCCCTTGGGGAGATAGGGAGGTCTATAAATGAAGTTTATCATTTTTTAAAATTAAAGTGAGTGCAAATGCACCAATATGAGGAGAAACAAGTTTCTAATGTATTGCAAAGTTGAGTATTTTTGCAAGGAAGTGTGTGTGCATGTGTGTATATATCTTTCTTTGTGGTTGTGTGGCCACCTAGTCCGTACATGTTTGAAATGAAATTTTTGCCAGAATTTTCTGGCTCAGAATGTATCCTTCAGCTGCTGCAATATTCCTTATTGCTCTGACAGGGGAGTGGGTATGGGTGGTAGTGCTTTTGTTTAAGTAGCCAGTTCAGATGGCAATGGGAGAATGGCGTCACATTGCCAGCTTCTTCATAACATTCGCTCAGAACAAGCATAGTTATATGGCCTTTGGCTTTCAATATTTCAATTCTAGGATCCATATTGAAGATCACTATATGACCTTCCTATTTTTTTAAGTTTATTCAACCATTATCCTCCTTTTTTTCCTGGTGCCTTTGTTTTTCTCTTTCTTTCTAAAAATAACAAGATGGTCCTGGTACAACATATCCTAGACTTGTGTACAACCTGAGTTAAAGACCAATGCAATAAGTAGCAATCTTTTGTGATTCATTCAAATAGCATTTATGTCCCAATGCTGTCACCCTCAACCCCCCCAATCATTGCTGAGAAAACAGATTCTCTGAGTATAGCATATGCTTTTAAACATTTATTGAGCAAAATCCATTGTGGTTTGGTAGCCACAGTGTTGAACCGGGACTTGTGAAATTCAAATTTCCTTTGATAACAAAGCCCACTGGATAACCTTGACTGTGTCACAATCTATGTCATCGTGACCTATCCTCCGTTGTGAGGATAACGTGGAGATAAGGGAAACCATGGGCACTCTTCTGTTTTTAACAGAAGGCTGTATATAAATGTAAAAAAGGACAGTTTTTAAATATCCAATCACATGCCAAGCTTTTTAGGGAACATAAGAGGTTGAGATGTAGCAGGGCCTTCCTCTATTAAATTCTTTGCAATACAATCCTACGCACCTCAGAACTGCTTTTCTTTGGTTTACATGAAACTTTACCTGTCTACTAAAATCCTCTACTCAGTTTTTCTCTTTGGTTCTTGAACCAAGAGGAATCTGATGAAAGTCCTCCAAAAGAGAATTTGACGGAGGCTATTCAATAACAGCGAACCAGAGAGACAAAATATGCTGGAAAACAATTAAAGCATTTCAGAGTCAGTTAACAATATTTTGGGTTAAAAATCCCAACTTGCATCCATACATTTCCTGTGAAGTTCTTGTTTATTCCCATAATGTTTGGGCCAGGGAACCTGCAAGTGGATTTTACCCAAAAGATCACAGAATCATAGAACTGTAGAGCTGAAAGGGATCAGAGAGAATCCCTGTTGATCTGAAGAGTCCATAACTAAAGCAATCCTGACAGACAGCCCCACACTGGACAATCCACAGATATAGAAACCCCACGTGCCTAGTTTCCAACAGACCTCACAACCTCTGAGAATGCCTGCCATATATGTGGGTGAATGGTCAGGACAGAATGCTTCTGGAATATGGCCATACAGCCTGGAAAACTCACAGCAACGCAGTGATTTTGGCCATGAAAGCCTTTGACAACACATAGTCTTTTGCTTAAAAACATACAATGAAGGATATCAAGGTAATCCCTCACGTTTAGTCAACATTGCACACAGGCACACACATACAGTATTTATTCTCATTTTGAGTACACCTTAAAGGCTACTGCACAAGGAAGCCTCCTGCCTGCCCTTTCTTTAGTGATCAGGGGCTGCCTCAGAAAATCCCAGATATAAACAATTACTCAGCTAGCTCATCTCTCTTGGTTAACAAGTAACCTAATGCACACAGCAAGAACAAAAATATCACAAACAAAGAGGGGAAAAACAGTTTCCAGTGGAAGGAAACCCTTTAGGGCAGCTTCATTTTTGCAGAGCTTGATCCCATGGGTTCCTAGAAAAAGAGCACACATGCTAGACACAGATTTTCCCATAGGACTTTTTAAACCAAGCAAATAATTTCATCTCTCTCATCATTTGAGCTTTTTAATTTTTTTTGCTGTAAAATGACTCTTGTCTTCATCTCACATCCTATGCAAAGATTCATTTTTTTCTTTAATTTGGAAGAGAGAAAATAAGTGATGTTTAGGAGAGTAAGAAAACATTTAAGCAATAGAAGAGCGGCCTTCTTGTACCAGAGTTCCTTGGGAGTTTAAAAGAGAGGGGAAATCCTGCCTTTGATCTTTTATTATAACTTGATTCACTTGGAGCAAAACACATGATAATATATGATGTTTTGCAAGTTGGGGGTAAAGTACAGGGAGGACCGTCTCTCACTTTGGAGAACTGGTTGCTATCAACAAGTCTATAAAATGACAGCAAGTCAAAATCAAAGCGATATTCTTTGTTCTTTTTCACATAGGTGGTGGGGATATAATCTCTATGGGTGTTTTGATGCACTGCTAACAGTAAAAGCCACTATAGCTTGTCTTTTCTTTCTTAAAAGATCTTTTGTGGAAAAAAAAAAAAAAGAAAACAGAGGAAGCAGAAAGCTAACAGGGGATGGCTACACCTGGAAAGCAGTGCTATCTGAACCTCTTGCAACATTTTCAGAATTTGTGATTCAGTAATGATGACTCCTGGACAAGCCTTTAGCAAAGGTGGAGAAAATGTTTTCTGCCTACTTTCTCCATTACATTTCAAGTGATGAATTATCTCTATTAGTAGCACACACACGGTTTGTTTTTGCTTTTTGGAAAAATGCTCCAGAACTCTGCTTGATCTTGGTTATAAAAAATTGGCAAGAGTAAACATTTTTGGACATTGACATAAATCTGTTAGCAACAATGTACAGTGTTTACAGGGGACTGGAGAAAATGCTTCAGCTGTACTTCATAAAAGGAAAATCAGCCTGTTCAGCAAGCCTTGCAAATACTGATTTATTATCAGTAAATGTTTGTTTTTTATATTTATTTTTAATATCTATTTTCTTAGGGTTGTGAGAAAATTTCTCAGGTGGAAAGGGATCAAGTTAGAAAAAGTTTAAGATGTACTGTTCGAGAATATCTCTTTCCACATATGTTTAATGCAATTTATTACATATTCTACTTGGAGAAAAAAATGTAATAATCACATGACATGTTTCTATAATACATTTTTCACAGTAAAGATAAAGAATTCATTCATGCTCCACAATCACTTAGCCAAACATTGTAATTATGTAGTGAACAGATTAAATGCCAGATGAAGAGAATAAGAATTCAAATCCCTACTTGGTTATGAAGCTGAGTGACCTTATGCTAGCCATCATTTTCAGACTAATCTACCTTGCCTAAGTGCTGTAAAGTGTGAGAAGACACAGTGAAAAAGAAGAAGAAGGAAGTGCCTGCCTCTGTGATGGTGCACTGGTTTCTGGATCACTCCATGAAAATATGCAATGTCAGTTTACCTTCTGAACAAAATATAAGAGGTTATGAATATATTCACAAGCCATGTGGTTATGTTCAAATCTGTATTTTTTTTCATTTACATATCAAGAACTACCACAGATGAAAATGCAACATGCGCACCATGAAGGATGCAGTCAAACCTCAAATGCACTGGCTGCTTTTGCTAATCTATTATTTCTCACAACATGTCTTTGGCTTACCTGTTTTATGCACTGCAGCCGATCGTTGGTCTGCTGTATGTGCCTGTCCATAGAATTCATTTTGATTGTCTCCACTTGGATTCTACCTGAAAGCCATTAAAATCTCTCACACTGCAAGGTAAAAAGAAAGAAAGAAAAAGATCAACCATTAAGAAGAAAATTGTAAAATTTAATCCAGCAAAGCCTATAATGCATGAGATCCTAATATTGCACAGTAACTATTAATCTGGAAACAACACAACACCCTAACTATTTATCTTTTGTGGTAAGAAATTCCTTCTAGAAAAAGAAGAAGCGTGTGTTTTTGAAAACAAATGCTTTTTTATGCCTTGAGTAACCATAATATTCCAAGGTCACATAGCATCAGGACAGCACTACACCTATTGTACACTAGGTTTAACCTGGCATCTTCCTGCTCTCTCGTATGGTAATTTACAATGCAGTTCCAACACCAAGATTTCTTACCTTCTTCTACTCCTTTTTTCAAGCTTTGATTCTAGATGCTTCAGTGTTTGCATAAAAAAACAGAAAATGACAACCTCCCATTTTTGCAGGTGGACTGTCACCGTTAAGTTTTCAAATATTTACAAAAAATGTTGATGTTTACCAGATTTCCCATACTCATTATGATATCCATAATATAAAACCTTATATTATACAGAAAGAGCTATACAGAAAAATCAAACATTTGCTGCTACAAGAGGATTTGACTAACATATTTTTCTCTCCACCTGGATCCAAAGATAATGGAGATACAAGAAGTCCCTGAATTACAAACAAGATAGGTTTTTGAAGTTTGTTCTCAAGTTGAATCTGTATGTAAGTTGGAATAGGTACATTTATAAAGTGTAACTGCAGCATAGCGAAGGATTAACACCCCTGTGATGTTTGTTTTGCTGCCTGTGCCCCTGTTCAGAAGATTTAACCTCACTTTCTGTCCCTGTGAGAATTGGATTTAGAAACATTTGGTTTGCTGTGGAAACAAGGATTGGTGATAAAGCCTCAGCAGATACACCTTTTCCCTATGATTACTTTTCCCAGGAACGAATTTCCCTTAATAGGGATAGATTTCCTCTCATTTCCTATTGTTCCACTCCCGTTTATAACTACAATAGGGGTGTATGTAAGTTGGATGTTTGTAATTTGGCTTACCTGCTTTATGCTAGAAACCTAAGGATTCAAACATTCAAACCTATCCAAGGTAATAACTCTGGATTTCCCAGGGTGACCCATTTAGAGGAACATATTTTCATGCATGACTAATATAACTGGATAGGTGAATGTGTGTCAGGAGCAGCAACCACAAATATCCTGTACTGATCAAGAGCAAGGGGCAACACATTTTTAAAGACACCAGACAAGATTGGAAATACAGGCCCTTCTGCACCACACCATGTTCAACAGCATAAAATTGTCTACCACAGTGTTGTCTATTTCTACACATGCGGTTACACAGCATCTCAGTGTGAAGTCTTTCTCATTTTTTAATTGGGTATCCCAAGGACTGAATCTGACATTGACAATGCATGCTGTTATTAGTGAATTGGGCATCCCCAAAATTACTGAGCTACTTACTGCTTCCATTGGGCTTCTACATTCAAACCCATACAATAGCTTAACAGTCATTTTGCAAGCCCTAAACTATGTCTTCCTCATCAGTGGTCTGAATGCATCCATGCCACTGGGTGAAGAAGATCAGAATGCAGCAGCCAGGTAGATCTCCCCACATACACTGTCAGGAGGTATGTACGGTATATGTGTGTATCTTCAAGTTGCCTATCAACTTAGTTTGAACTCATTCATTTCATGGAGGTGGTTTTGCCAGTTCCTTCCCTCACAGCACCTGGTATTAGTTGGTGGCTCCCATTCAAATGCTAACCAGAACTCATCCTGCTTAACTTCCAAGATCAGATAGGATCTGGCACCATTAGGGTATTTATACAGAGCAGTTGCAGATAATGCTTCTCAAATGGCTTCTGATCTCATAATACATCAGAGGAAGGAACATCACTCTGCTGAGTGAGGTCTTATGATGGCAGTGCAGGCTCCCATCTCTATATTTCAGGCACAAGAGGATTTAATAAAGCACTCTTGACAATGAATTATAATGCTTCGTGAAATAAAAAAAGGCCCATTTCATATATACAAACATTCCTGTTAGTCTATGCAAACGCCAGCTTCTCAAATAGCAAATGCTATCCAAGGACCTTTTTGAAAATGCCAGTTGATAAAAGGCTCACTTGCAACATAGACATACTTCTGTTTGTTTACAGAATCTTCAAACAATCTCAAAGTGTAATCTTTCACCAGCAGAATTTACTTGTGTGATAAGCTAACTCAGACACGACACCTTTTCAGCAATGATCCATCTTAAATGCCACAAAATACTATCTGCATTTTAATTGCTCATGGGTTGGCAATATAAAGTGAAAACAACATAGCTTAACAAAATACAGCTTACTGAATACACAGCACCAGTTGCTTCAGCTAGGAATGCCACAAGGTACAACCCAAAGGAGAGGGTTAGTCAAAGTCCAGCAATATCTGCCAAGGATCCTATCAGTGGTTTCACCCAATTCTCGCATGTTATGCCTCCATCCTAGATCCAATTTTAATCAGATCTCAAGGAGCCTACATAATTCATCAGATCCTCTCTGTGTGTGCTTTCAAGTCACTGATAGACTCATAATGACCTAGGGAATCATGATAGCCACACCCTAAGTCCCTTTGGGGAGAGAGGATGGGTTAGAAATAAATTATTATTATTACTAATATTATTATTATTACACAAAGACAGAGTATGACACAGCAAACGAGATGTATATGCTGGATTTCGTATCACAGAATCACAAGTCGAACACTTCCCAAGAGTTTAGGACTGTGTGATGTATTTTCAGATGATGCGTACAGTAAGGTGGCCTTTTGCAGTTGACAGATCATAATTTTGTAATGTTTGTTGTTTTAAATTGCCAGATTAATTAATTAGTGTACCTCTACTGGTTTATGCCAGAGCCTTTGCATAATAATAATGATGATGATGATGATGATGATGCAGTAGATAAGTAAAACCTGAAAATTCATACAACTATTACAAGTACAGGAGTCCCTTCTAGTTTTGAGCCTGGCAACCCTAGACAAAATGCACAGGGTTATTTTTTTTAGGGTTGGCTATTCTCTTTGTCTGAAAACAGCCTCATATTCCCTGGTATTCCTTGATGTCCCCCATCCAGATACTAACCACACTTGACCTTTGCTCACTAAATTTATTGGAAAAATTAAGGAATAAATACAGTGTCACATTAAAGCCTCTTCTTTCTTTTCTGGAGTAAAAGTCAGCAAAGGGAATCTTGAGCAGGAAACAGAATAGCTTTACTCCTCATTTTGTGAGTGATGTTTATCCTTTCTTTCACCCTCTCTCCCAAATTTTTCCTTCTCTTAAAATGATAATTGCCTCTGGTCAAAAGACAGTGAGCACTTTCAGAAAGTCTTATTTCCCTCAATGGTGAAATAGAACAGGCTTCCATTGCTGTCAGCCAGCATTATCAGGCATCTCCTACTAGCAGCAGATAATGGGGCCAACAAAGCTGTAGAGTAATTCAACATATATGAGGAAATGACTGAAGAGTTAGCAGTTATAATAAAAAAGGAAGAGTGGGAACAAATATTACACAGCAGGTTATCTGACTGGAATAGCAAGGAATAATTCAGTATATGCAACACTGGAAATTTAGCTCCATATTTACATCACAGGTTAATAAAAGCAGCCATAGCATGAATGGAGTGGATAGTATAAAATATAACTAAAAGAAATATCAATCTAGCCACTAATTTAATGTGTTCCAGATGTTTTCAACTACAACATGGCATCACTCAACTTTGACCATCCTGGTTGAAACTGGTAGGAGTTGCAGTCCAAAATATTTAAGGGAACCAGGTTGGGAGAAGCTATAATTGTGTTTGGAACAAGCAGCAGTATAAATATAGATACTAAACGCAACATGGCTAACAATATTATCTGCTTAAAGGGATATTGTTTTTATGTGTGTCTTTACATTGTAAGCCGCCCTGAGTCCCCTGATGGGTGAGAAGGGCAGGGTAGAAATTATATAAATAAAAAAATAAAAAAATAAAAAATATTACTTTACATACACATGCAAGGTACCCTAGAAGAAGCACAAAGAAAAGTCTTTCAGAAAAAAATGTGTTCACTTGGGACACAATTTCTAGGGCAGCACTTGCCACTTGTCCTGCAATCAATCATCATGTTCGCTACCTCATTCTGAATCCAGATTGAAATTAGATGCACTGTTCAGCATTAATACCCCTTGCTGCCACTTTTACATTTTGTGCATGAGGAGTAAGGCATATCCATCTTATTTGTTTATCTGTTACTCCTTGATGTTAAAAGTGATAAGGTGAAAAAGACAATTCAGTAGAATTTATAAGTCCTATGTCTCTCCAGACCATGCATGGATAGTTTCAAACTTGACGTTTTAAAAGCAATTAAATAAAATGGGAACCATTCCAAAACTGCATCCTGCATGAATCCAGAAAAGAAATAAAACTGGGACCATGTCAAAACTACATACAACACGAAAAAATATTTAAAATATTTATCTCTCATAAATCCACACAGGGGCTGACCAATGCACCTCTTTGTGGTCCAGCACTTGCCCTTGTCCTTCTGTCTTTAAAAATGGCTGATTGCTCAGAGGCTGATTTCTTATTTGTTCCAGTTTTGCCATAAAACCAAAATTGTAGGATTTTGGGAAATTTCCTCAATCAGCCCAAGTTGACTGGAAAAACAACATAGACTTGTGTTCACCTTATGTTGATGGCAGTAGAGACAGAGAAAACCATGTCAGAAAAGCAAAAGGCAGCTCTTCCCCTCTAGTTCTCTTTGTGATACCATCGTTTCAATGTGATGCAGGTGACTATGGGAGTTATAGTTCAAAGGCTTTGGAAGACTAGGTAAAGGTAAAGGTTTTCCCCTGACATTAGTCATGTCGACTCTGGGGGTTGGTGCTCATCTCCATTTCTAAGCCGAAGAGACAGCGTTGTCCGCAGACACCTCTAAGGTCATGTGGCCAGCATGACTGCATGGAGTGCTGTTACTTTCCCGCCAGAGCGGTACCTACTCACATTTGCAGGTTTTCGAACTGCTAGGTTGGCAGAAGCACTACACTTCTACCAACTAGCAGAAGTTAGAAGGACTACACTTTCAATATTCCTCTGCATCTGTTCATGCAATTAGAAAGCATGATGGGGATATGGAAAGCCACTGCTCTCTAGTTGCCCAGCCTGTCCAGGTTGCTGCCAACTTTGCCAAGGGAAGGTAATGGAAATAGCTTGCTCAGGGAGAGGGATTTGAAGGTAGGGGCAAAGAAAATTTATCTCTAGCTATTACTGAAACTGATGTAAAAAAGAATGAGTAGTGTGGGAAAGGACTATACCAAGCTAACCTTTCTTTTGAGACTTTTTTGTTCTGGTCTTTGTCTTGGGAGTAAAACTGACTGAAATTGCTTTGAAAGAATTCTAGTCCATTTTTGCTGTCTACTGTAATATCAACCAGAGTGGTGACTGATGAACTTTGTTCAGGGAACCTTGTGAGATTATCAAGGATTCTTCAGTGAGAAAGTCAGTAATGGCAGGCAAATTTCCCTGGAAGGAAGCTGATTGCCCAGAAGGCAAGGCTGTGGAGAGGTATGGTTGGCTGCATTCCAGGATGCACACCCTGTTCATACAGTCCCAGATCAAAGTCCCATCACCATAGTCAGTGCCCCAGATCACTTTGAAAGACTCCAACAAAGCTTCTCCAGAATCCTCTCCATTGCACTCAGGATAGATGAAAAACAACCATTAATCAGACAAATCTGGAGGAAAGGAATTCTGAAGACTGGAACTATGAAAATCACAGAGCAATTATGTATGTGGCCTGGAAATTCATCATAGAATCATAGAGTTGGAAGAGACCATGAGGGCCATCTAGTCCAAACCCAAGCCACTGAGATTGGGTCTTTGCTGATCAGGAAGCAAGGAAGACTTCCAAGAATAATAAGATGTGGAGGGGGAAAATCTACAAAAACAGGGTGCATTATTAAGTAACATCCTGGGCAGGCCTTGTGGCTATTTAGATCTCATATAAAATGTTGGGTTTGGAAAGTTGGTAGCTGCCCTGGGAACTTGTAACTAGAGCAGAGGGTGACGTAGTGGTGGTGGGGTTTGCATGTTAGATGAGTAACATGGATGCAATTTCAACACGCTACAGTTACACAAAAGGTTACAAATGGTGTAATGAGTTGTCAAGTGATCAAGTTTTACTAACCCATTTTGAACCAGAAAAAAATCCTAAAAAATAACTCCTCAAATGGAGATATCTCATTAGGCCTTATGTTGCAGGGCTGTCACCTTGCAAATGACTGAGGCTAGGGGCTGTTTGTGCACTAGGAGATGCATCTAGTGGCAATCATTTGAACTCTAAACCCCACCCTTTAAAGTGGCAGGAGGTTCATTCATGAGTGGTTCATGGTTGCAGAGATATAGTGATTTCAAATCAGATCCATCTATTTGGAACACCTTGTGTTCTCCCTTGACTCCTCATGGCTGGGTCTGGCAAGTGTTACAGTGGTTTAAAAGAAATGGAATGAAGAAATTCACTTCTTTGTAAGAGCCTGGAAAATCTGTGCTTCTTCCTTTCTCCCTTCTTGCAAACAAATTGAGCTCCCTTCTGAACAAAATGGATTGATAAAACTGATGGATTTTGAAGTCTTTTATGGCCAGAAACAGCCAGTGATGTTTCATCAGCCAGACAACACTGAACAATTTGCTCCCTGTCTCTATACGCTGAGAGGCATTAGCAAGGGCAGACAATGGGTATCTATTAAGCAGCTTTGATTAAGTACTGAGCCAGGCTACAAACAAGGTGGGAGGGGACTATACCAACTAATTGATCAGTTAAAACATTCAGAAAAAAAGCTGGTTAAAGTTGTGGGCGGAGTTCTGTGCAGACAGAGAGATGGGAGCATTAACACACATCTGGGGGTTAAAAACAGTTAATTGGTTTTAAATGCCATTCCTCCCAGGATTGCAAGCAAGTTACATATTATACATGCAAATGATCAGGCAGGATTTTTAATATATGAAATCTGGCTTTTTCACTTGAATCGTTTTTAATAATGTCAATCTGAGTGCGCTATATTTAAGTGAGGGTTTTATTTCCAAAAATATTTGGCATTTAGGTACAAATCCTATTGCTAGAACAGCTAGAGCCCCAATTGGAACAGACCCACTGATTCAGTGGATGAACACTGAGGCAACACTTATGCAAGCCCCACTACTTTAGCAACTGGATTAAATTTTTAAAAACATTTTCATTTCTTTCAAAAGGAATAGTTCGTACTATTTAGTACTATTTACTCTACAAGTACTAACTGGGAACAAACATTTTGAACGTGTTTTCTTTTCCTCAACTCAATATAGGGCTCACACTGGTTAACTGATGTTCTAATTATATACATCCTCAATTATTTCATCCTCACAATCACAATAGCTTACTCCTCACCAGGGATGAAAACAAATATTCCTCCACAGTATTCTCCTCATATCTGGACATAACAAAGAGAAAAACATGTTGTTATTTTTAAAACAACAACAGCAACACAACAGCCCAACCATATCTTGTATTCTGAAAATGGGTTTCTTATGTCAGAAACAGGGGCGGGGGTTTGCAGAAAAATTCCTGCATTTTTTTTCTCTGCAGAACAATTCCTCTGCAACACTTCAGGACATATGAATACAAGGAGAAAATTATACAAAATTCTCTCTGGTCTATTATTCTTCTCAGCATGGTTTCCTTAATGCTGGGAAACCTGTTTTTCAACCAGGAAAGAAGAAATAATTATGAATATTCTTTCCGTCACTACCAATCCCTTTCTGAGATTTCTTTCTATTCGGCAGCAAAAAATTATATTCCTGAAAAACTGCAAGCCCTAAGTGAACTTTGTATGGCCACCAATAAAGGTGTAGAATTTTTTTAAAAGTGAAAGGCTATATGGAGCTTGCTTTACAAGTCCTAACTAGGAGTATTTGCATTTAGAAAAATACTGCAATGCAAATCTCGGCTTGTCTCTTATCTTTCTTTTATAGCATTTTATTTTGAAATGCAGTTAAAATCTGATCTTACTCTTAATTTGGGTTTTAATATTGCCTAAAAGCATACATGTTGAGAGGTTATAAAAATCTGACCCCGAGCAGGCATGAATCACACCCACCGGCATTGATATCATAGATAATGTGGTTTCAGTGCGAGAGGCATTTGCTGATTATCTCCCAAAAGCTGTTTTTAGAAAGAAAATGCATGCATTATTTCTGTGTTCCCTCTCACACATACGCACACAAGAGATCTATTTGCACTGAGTATTGTGATATATTTAAAGATCAGTATGAAAAAGACTCAATGCTAGACAGAGCCACATTCATTTCTTTATGCACACAATAAGCCTGCCAGCATTTACAGGGCTTTATGGGTTCATGCCTTTGGTCAGGAAAGCGCTTGTTTCCCAAGCCAGCCGGCAGAGGACTCCCTTTTCTGCAGAAGAGGAATGCGCTTTCATTTTCCTCCGTTCAGATAGCACTGCCTTGTGCTTCTTTTTAAGCCTTTACAAGTCCCTACAAATCCTCAGCCTCTGCTTCCTAACAGGGAGCACTAAAACTGACACTGTCTGCCTGACCTTGCGGTTATTGATTAACCATCTCCCCATTCGTTGCCATTTTTCACACCTCTGGCGCTAGCAAATAGAGAGCTAAGGACTAGCAGTCATAGTCCCTGACAGCTAGGCTCAAAAAGGCCTGCCTTGAGAGACAAGGCAGAAAGCGCCGTTTGATCCAATGCATTCCAATGTCAAGTCGACCACACCAATCCTGGCAACTTGTACAGTTAAATATACATAAGCCCATGGATGCAACATAAAAATGGGAGAGAGGCAGATAAATTTATGCCCAGCAAATATAATGCCTGTAACCAATGCAGAAGGCAGAGAAAGACAACTGATCACTTTATAAATGCATTAGTTTTAGCAATAAAATTGACCTCACATAACCTGACAAAACTGCATTCAAATGCTTTGACCTATTCAAACACATACCTCTTTCATCCAGGGGAATTAAGCAATATCAAAAGAGTCCTGACACAAGAAAGATCAGTATGGCTTATTGTTTGCATTCTGAATTAGTTTAAAACATCCGTGCAATAGTAGATGGTCTTATTATGTCCATAACATATAGTGAACAGCAGAAATGGAGCAAAGAGTAAGTGACTTGCAAAGGCAATCCAGTAAATTGAAACAAGGAGACACCTTGATTCATGGATATTCCTACCATTGCTATGGCTTTCAAAGAACTCAAGGATGCATTTTTTTTTTGAAAAACAATTGAATAATAGAGAGGGAAACCTAAAGAGTACAACATTTGGAGGATAATTCTGTGAAGACCTCAGCAAAACTTTGAACTTGTAATGAAATATTAAGTTACTTATACTCGTATAATGCATGGTTTAAAGTATAAAAGGTCATTACTAATAGTGAGCAGAAAGGAGAGTTCAGGAAATATACTGATGATGGAAACAATCGAGCCACTGACAGCTCTGAAGGAACGTTAGAAGGGAGCTCTCTTCTCAACTCAAAGGTGTACCTGATGCCAAGTGTATTTTGTAAAGCCACACTGAGAAAGAATAACTTGGGAATAAATGGAGCATCTCTCTCTCTCTCAATGGGCTTGTTACTGCCAAATGTATCAAATTCCAGAACCAACAGTGGTAAACCGTTCAAATCTGGACAAATATCATCAGGTCAAAGTACACTTCATTTTTACTTTATCTTAAAAGTACGATTGGTTTACTTCTTCTCAGCCTACTAGATGCTCATCAGTGCACAAAAACATTAGTAAAAAGCCAAACTTTTTAAAAGACACAATTAAAACCATGCCAACAGCCAACTTTCAAGATTTCAAGAACCAAAGATCACACAAAACAGTGTAACTGTAAGCTTAAAACGAATGGCGCCACTCTGTTTTCCATTGAGAGGGAGCTTTACAACCATGCTGCTAAAGCCTTGTCACCTACACCAGGCTTCTAGGAGACTATCCACACAGCAGACTTACAGCTGTTACATGCCATTTTAACTGTCATACTTCTGTGGGATCCTAGGGTTTATAGTTTGCTGTGATACTAGGGTTCTTTGACAGGGAAGAATAAGCATCTCACAAAGCTGCAAAACCCTAAATTCCATAGCATTGAGCTATGGCTGTTTATGTGCTGTCAAACTGGTATAGCTCTCTAGTATAAATATGGTGGAACATGGAACAGAGCTCAAATTCTAGGAAGGATCAGCTATCCTCAGCCCTAACTATCTAGAGCTATGTATGTACCAGTGTCTTGAATTGACCGTGAAGGCAAACAAGTTCGAACTAGACAGCTATTTGGCCCTACTTGTAACTTTTGAACACTTTTCAAGGTGAGCTCTACATAGAAAACATTACAGTAGTCTAATTAAGGTGACTACTGTGACTAGAACTGCCCCTCCTCCCAAAAAGGGGCTGTTTTTACATCTCTTGAAAGTAGGCAAAGGTGGGTGTCTTTTAAGAAGTATCACTGGGAAAGGGGGCATCACCAAACTGTGAACCTCAGGCTTTTCACACCGCACAGCTATAATGGTGCTACAATTCAACTTTAACTGCAATGGCAACACCTGGTAGAATTCTAGGATTGGCCATTTAGGGAAGGAGAATTTTCATTCTCAGGCAGATCACCTTTATGGTGCTTCTGACCAAACTACAAACCCCATGAGCCCATAGGATGTGGACATGGCAGTAATAGTGGGATCATATCTCTGTAATTGTGTGTGAGTCATTATCCAGTTGGGTAGGAAAGGTGACTGGGTGCATAGATTTGAAGACAAAAAGTCATGTCAATACATCAACAAGTACCTCAAATAAATTAAGACGATTTGTCAAGATGCACTCAGATGCGAGTTTACTTCAGAATATTTTGGGGCTGCTCAAACATCCCTACACAACAACTGGTTTATTCCCTTCAGTGAAATGGTACTTCAAAAACCAAAGATGTGGCATGGAAATGTCAGGTGAAAGGCCATTTTAATAATTAAGCCCTTCGGGTGGGGGGCAGGAGGGAGAGGAAGTCTGTTTTAATAAAGCTTTATTTACCACAAGCTACTAAATAGCTACTGTGGCTGGCTTGGGGCTGTTAAAAAGGGACCAGATGTGAGGCAAAAGAAGGACTTGTCGTGCCAGCCAAGAGAGGAGAGATATTTGTGCGGCAAAGCTTTCCATTGTCACTCAACAAATGGGCAATAATCCCCAGAAGACTTTCTACCATCTTTGGACTCCAAGAGCAAGCAAGCAGGTTGTGTGTGTGTGTGTTTCTGTGCCTGCCTGCTGCCCGCACGCACACAGTCACAGCGAGGGGTGGGAATGGATTTATTTAATTTATGGTGGCTTGAGCTGTGAGTGAGGGCGGTCATGCTGGGCTGTGAAAAGCCATTCTGCAGCCCTGTGCTTTCTAATTTCCTCCCTCCCCCTTTCCCCCATACATGTCTATTAGATACCGGCACGCACGAAAACTCCTCTCCTAGCCTCCCGCCACAACGATGGCACAACCCCATAAGCTTTGAAAAAAAGAAGAGATGACAGCTTGCATAAGCGAGCCTGCTGGACTCCGCTGGGAGCAGGAGCGGCGGTGCGCAGAAATTGTTCAATCATCAAGCACATCTGCAGCCTGATTACAAAAGCAAAAAGGTGGCGAGGTTGGCTGTGCGGAGCAGGGCGGCCTGCGATGTGACCTGCGCTGAGGAAAAGGAATGAAAATATTACACACACCACACACACATGCACAAAGGGAAGAATTTTTCACAGGGAAACAGCAATGCTGTCGTTCCAGCCAAGTGCATTGTGACTTTCAGTCCCTGCACACTGGTCACCGCCCGTACGATAAAGCCTTGACTCCTTTCTTGTGCCAGTGATGCTCACCTTTGGCTGGTGGAATTAACATGGATGGTTTCCATATGTTCTAAATGCACAGGATCCTTGTTTCAAATAATTGACCTGCTTTGATAAATTTGAGTTCCCACATTATCTCTTAACCTCCAAACATGACACAGGAAGCAGGAAAGACCATTTGTTAAACACTAGTGACAATATCCTGAAATAAAGGTGAAAATGCCATATTGGGGGTTGAATCCAACTATGAAGCCTGATCCATCTACTTGCCACTGCCCAAATGTAGGTTCTTAACTATGGTTCACAGTTCATTTCCAGGAATTGACACCTTTATGTACTCCTCTCTGCATAGCCAGCAGAAATTTCCGATATCGCAGCACAATTTTTTTCAAGTTAGTGCTTGAATCAGATGGTAGATACCTACATGCCATTTGGTGCAGTTTGGTGTTTCTTTGTGTTATGAAATAGCATACACACAAATAAATTGGTATTTTCAACCTCCAATCATATTATAACTTCCTCTAGAACAGGGGTCCCCAAACTTTTTAAACAGGGGGCCAGTTCACGGTCTCACAGACTGTTGGAGGGCTGGACTATAGTTTTTTTAAAAAAATCTATGAACAAATTCCTATGCAGTGCACACTGCACATATCTTATTTTGAAGTAAAAAACAAAACAAAAGAGGAATAAATACAGCCTCAATGTTAATCATAATCATAACTTGGGCCATTTAGTCCAACCTCCTTCTGCCTTTGTGCACCAAAAGCACTAGCAAAGCACCCCTTAATAATTAATTATTAATTAAATAATAATTACAATACTATTATAAACAAGCAAAGCTTTGGAAGGCATGCACCAGGCAAGGGAGGAGACGGGAAAGGTGCACCTTTCCCTCCTACACTGCGCCGCATGCACCTTCCTCAGCAGAGGAGGAGGAAGCTGCCACCACAGGGGCCAGATAAATGGCTTTGATGGGCCGCATGTGGCCCCCGGGCCTTAGTTTGGGGACACCTGCTCTAGAACATCTTAAGTCTTGATTCTGTGGGGCAGTTTGGGATATAAATAAAAGGAGAAATAATAAGTAATCATCATTAGTGTAGCTCTCGCCATCAAGCTGCCTGACGACTTCAAGTGACCCCCATGAATGTCATAGCATGTTCTTAGGCAAGGAATATAAAAATATCCCAGTTAATGAAGTAGATGTGTTCTTGGGCCTTATTTCTTTAACAAACTTTGGTATTAGGGGTAAAATTAACATGGAAAGAATAGAAATATCAGATTTCATTGCATAACAGTCAACATCACATAATAGTCGCATCCCCCCATTTTTGGGGGGTCCCAGTTTCAGTATTTTCTGATTCCTTGCATAATAGTCGCCACCCCCTGCCTGCATATTTGCCCCTTAGAGTTCTGAGGCTTCCCAGCTGAAGGAAGCTCCCATGGCTCCAAGGGGCATGCATGCAGATGGGTGAAGGCATGAGCGCTACAAGGCTCCCCTTGGCTGCTGCCAGCCGAGGAAGGCCTCTCTCCTGCAAGCACGTGAGTGGGGGAAGGCTCACCTGCTCATGCATCTGCTGGGCAGAGCTGCAGGTTCTCCCTTGGCTAGTGGCCTGTCCAAGAGCTACAAGGCTTCCCTCTGCTGACGGCAGCGAAGGAAGGCCTCATAGCTCTAGCCTGAATATGTGTGGGTGACTTTGCAGTTATAGGGATTCCCTGTCTGGCAGCTGAAGGAAGCCCCATAGCTGCAAAAAGAAAATTCACCGCATAATAGTTGCACCCCGCTTCACCACCACCCAACGGGAAAAGATGTGACTATTATGCCATGAAAGATGGATGGTTCTTATGCCACAATAAAAAATAGCAGTTCAACAGGTTTCTGAAGATTTTTTATGCACATTAGAAATAAAATAACCAGGTCAATTAAGCCTAGCGTGTAAACAAAACATTTGAAACGTTTCTTCCAAAATGCACTGTGATTATTTTTCTTCTTTTCAACAGCCTCCACTTTTCTTATAATGTTTTATTTTAGAGGCATAAATTATACATCTATGATTCTTCAACAAGACAGAATAGCTGATGAAGTAATTTAATGTGTTTTTCTTATTTTCCTTATTTGCTTCTCAATAGGTGATTATGGATGGAGCTGCTGCTTACCTTGCCTATTGTACAGAAGCATATACAGCTACAGTAGGATCACCTAGTGTATACCATTCATTCCAAGCTCAAATCTTATTGAATTGTTTACTGCACACATGCTGCCCCGCTTTCACCATCCTACCAGTGCCAATGCTGCAAAAGCATTTTTTGTACGAGTAGTACTACAAAACATGATTTACAATGCCATGAGCATTGTGTATGTAGTATGTATGCCTCCAAGTTGCCTCCTGACCTATGGTCACCCCATGAATTTCATAGTGTTTTCTTTGGCAAGGAATACTCAGAGGTGACTTTGCAAGTTCCTTTCCCTGAAATATAACCTACAGTGCTTTTTATTACAAAACAGTTAAAATCCTCCAAAATATATGCATTCCTTCAGC
Source organism: Anolis carolinensis (assembly GCF_035594765.1). Classification (NCBI taxonomy): domain Eukaryota; kingdom Metazoa; phylum Chordata; class Lepidosauria; order Squamata; family Anolidae; genus Anolis; species Anolis carolinensis. The sequence continues at coordinate 179,713,459 of NC_085843.1, forward strand.
AAAACAAGTGTTCCATGAAAGGGTCAACTCAAACTAGTAATCCACAAAATAATTCTCATTGTTTTTGCCTGACAGCCTTCACCTCCCCACAAATACCTTCCTCCAGGGCACATCACAGCCTTACTCCTGAGTGAGCCAAGTGAAATCTCATCCCTGCTACATTAGATCATGTACCAGGAGCCTCTACAGTTTGGACCAAGATCACAAATGTGGAAAGGGAGTATATCCATCATGGCATAAACCAAAGATTTTTCTTGTCCCCAGCACATGCCCTACAAGAATACCTCAACATAAAGATATCAACCAGCAAAAATATAGAAGGCAATTTCTCAACTCTATGTAGAAAGAAATAAACCAACCATTGAGAAAGTTATTTCAGTATCCAGATTTGTAAAATGATACTATAACAATTGAGATTGATGCTAATATTTGATAGTACCTCATTTAAACCCAACCACACATTTTTCTGTTTACACATGAAACATGTAACTGGATTACTAAATACACTTAATCCCAGAAAATTAAAAGATGGTTACTGATACTACAGATTTTTCTTCTAATTTCCATTAAATAATTGATAATATGTAATCTACAGCATGCACTCTACAAATGCAATCCTGCAACTGCGAAATAGGTCAGAAACAGGTTTGATCTCTTGGGAAGAAAAAAAAAATACCCTTAAAGCAGGGACAAAAGAAAGCCTTTAATGTTATCATTATAATCCATTTATTTTCCTCTTTCCAAGGGACATTTGAGTTCCAATTAGTGCCAAAGACAGATCTTGGTTAAGTACTGATTTTTATATTTTCCACCAGAGAACCTTGCCATTGTTTTTCTGTACCAGCATGATTCTGTGTAATCTAAAATCATTTTCATAAGGCTAAGGCTTAATTTTATTACTCTGGATGGGGCCTCCTACACCATCATCTTGAAACAAGATTGACTACCAAGTGTCCTATGATATTTTGAAAATGCTTCATCCTTTTTCATAACACCCAAGGAAGTATTCTGTGTGGTTAGAAACACACAGCACATTTGCACCATGGTTTGTTTTTTTGTTTTTTTAGGATTGTTGCATTTGTATATGTGTTCCAGTTTACATTTTTAACAGCCAATCTATTAGTAAGGGTCACTAGGAAGCTGGACTCCTGCTGCTCAGCAAAAATATAATAGAAAGTAGGAGACCAATCAGCCTCAGAAGAAGCTGATTCAGAGGTCTTATTTTCCATTTCAATGAAAAAGAACAGAGCAAACTCCCCATCACAGTGAGAAAGGCTTACTGGATCAACTTTGACTTTGCTCCTTCCTCTCATTGATGATTATGATAATGCCCCACCCCCACTCTTTTTCACAACGTCTCTTGACCTGCAGGCAGGTCTATCTCCTTTTTCAAATTTTCTGGCATTTAGAAAATGTAGACAATGGCTAACAGCGAGTTAATACCCTAATCATACCTAAGTCAGATTATGCATATGGGGCAAAATGGACATATTATGCTGGTAGCAACAAAACTGGAGCAATGCATCCAGCATGCACTTCTGTGCTTTGTTTTTGCACACTGGATCACGTTGCATTCATGCATGTCATAATGTACTTTGTAGTTACACATTGTACATTATGTTTTACATATTGTACAGTGACTTCAATGCATGGGGGTTGCATTGTGCTCATATAGCATACTCTACATATGAATATTTGCACTAGGCTAATGGGATGTTGAATTCCAACGTGCAAGTGTTCCATAATAGACATCACCTCAATAACTCTTCTCTTTTACCTTGGTTTAACTCATCCAAATTGTTTGACAGACTTCCACTCAAACTATTACTCTAAGCAGTTATATTCTTTTCCCTTCTGTCCCGTGTTCCTGCCTTTAAAAAAATCCATAGTACTGTTGGTAACAGCTGACCTCTACTTACAACACTCAAGTGCGAGGGCTTCCCAGTTTGTGGTATTTATACCATAATTTAACGTTAGTTTTAAGTCTGGTTTTAAACCTTTTTGTTCCATTTTCCCTTTTAACGTTGAGAATAAAGCACCGTGTTTTGGAAGTTGGTAATCAGACATTCAGTGTCGCCAGTCCAGTAAGTTGATGGCAGAGAATTGTGGCTTCAGTGCTGGTGGTCTTTGCTTCTTCCAGAATGTTGTTTGTCTGTCTGTCTTCCCATGAGATTTGAAGCAGTATTCATAACTTATTTATAACACATACACAGGCACATCCAGGATATTACATACAACCCTCCCACACCAAAATCTTAAGTTTCCAGAGTAGATTATCTCCAGATCCAGAGAGATTAGCTTTTGCTGGAAAGTTCCTACTCCCTAAGCTGTTGCCCTTCTTTTCTCAGTTTGAGGCTCTTTCCTAGGATCATCATGGTCTTCCTGCTGTTGCAGAGTGCTACCTTCTCAGGTCAGCTTGCATTTCCTTCTGATGCTCTTTCTCTTACTGCCTGGCTCGTGGCACTAATCCTCCCGCTCTCATTCATCCCTTGAGATATATTTTCTACTCAATTGATTATAAAAAAAACTACTATCACCTCTTTTACAACAGTGTTCAACGCAAGCCATGGATCCAGTTTTTTAATAATACAAAAATAAACATACTATCAGTTGCCTTGGTCTTCCCATCCATCTGCTGTCCAACACTACTACTACAAACACACACACACACACACACACACACACACACACACAGAGTTATGTGTTCCATCACAAAAGATACATTTTAATAATAATAATAATAATAATAATAATAATAATAATAATAATAATAATAATATCAGGAGTACTACCTTTATGGCACACCTACTAATACAATTTGCTGTTGTCACAACATTCTTCCATTAGTAGTGATTACTTTCCACCCTGTAAATCAACAGCAAAGAACTGCAGTTCTTTAACATATTTCTTCCTTATCAGTCTGTGTGGGGTACACAAACATGTAATGAATTCCTAGGAACAGACAAGATACCACCTTGCCTCACCTTCATCATCCCAACATCTGTGCTTCTTAATTTGCCACCCGGTTATTGGTTGCCATGTTTGCCTTGTGCTTGTGTGAGGGCTGCTCTCAAGTAACCTATGATTCAAACTAACCCAGGCCAAGATATATTGGATGTTAGTTTTGTGCTAATTACTAACCATTGAGCAATCAAAGCCATTGTTTCTTTTACTTAATTATCTGTCCCTTACTCTCAAAATGCGGTATCATTAACCAGACGTAGCAGAGTTCACTAAGCACAATGCCTGATTCTTCAGTATTCTTCCTTAGTCTCATAAAGACCAGTTGGACCAAGACCTCACCCAGCCATTACCTACTCATCCAGTATTAATATGTCACAAGCAAAAAACAGTAACGTTATAGAAAAATACTTTATTTTCAGCAAATTGCTTAAAATGCCACAAGTCAGCAGCAGTTTGCACTTTCCAGCAGAACCATAGTTCTGTGTTATACAATAAAAAGTACAACAGGAATCTTCAGGGTTTTTTCCTCTCACATTCATATAAGAACAAATGTTTCACACTCATAATGGTACAGCCCTGAGTAAGTTTGCCTACTGAATGGTCTAACAATGCATCCAAATAGCAATGGTTAAGCAGCCTAATGCTTCCAGGCATCCTTAGTGGCAACTTAACTTGAGGCTGAAGTCCCTTCCTAGATCCAAAATGATAGGGATACGATCCTTTAATAAAGTTCCCTCATGAAACAATAAGAGACATTTAGCAAAAGCTATTTCCATTCCACTACCTTCTGTGGGAAAATCTTAGATAAGGCAAGCATTTATTCCTTAGCTCCAAGAAATGGATATATCCAGAAAAAAAATAAGAAAGAAAACTTGAGCGCCCTTCACAAATGAATCCAGCTCAGCCTTCAGTTTAATTATATGCAGTGCTCTCACAAAGCAAAGATACCAGTATTACAGAATTTTACATCACTAATAGTTTTCCAGACTCCTCTGGCTTAGATTTGCAAGTGGCCAAATTGCACTAAATTGGTTTTTAGCTTTTGGTATCCAAGATTCTTTTTTAAAACTTAAAACATCATTTCAAATATGAAAGATATGGGAGGCATCCTGTCATATTGTCTTTCTCATACATCTGAGAAGCGCTATTCTGTTGATTCCAGCTGCATTTTCTCTGTCTGGAAAAGGAGAAAAAGTGGTGATGTAAAGTGTTTTTGTTACTTTTTAGGTCTGAAAAGAAAAAGCACAGTTGCCTTCAGACAGCAAGACATTCTGTTGAAAGCTGGCAAGAGAAGCAAGGTTCTTTGCCTCCTACTTGACCATCCTTCCCATCGATAAATCTTCCTACAATTTGTTCAAGATACCTTGGTGCAAAAAATGCACTTTCATGCTATGTTTTAAGTATAACCAACCCCTACAGAAAGCAAAGAAGGACACACAGAATGATCAAAATGCTGTAAACAATCTTTTTAAAAAATACTCTTTAGAAAAGTTTATTGCTCAAATTATAAGATCAGGCAGTTGAGCTTTTGATTTATGCAAAAAATGCTTCGCAGCCTCTCATGGCAAAGAGAAAAATTCTGAATTTTTGAATTCTTCCTCAGCAAGGGTTCTCACATCTGAAATGGTTCTCATCCATGAGAAATCTTCATAACTGTCATCCTTTTGGTAGCTATCATGGAGTTTTGCCTTTCCCTCTCTCCTGATTTAACATATTCAATTGTTTTGCAAGACAAGTGGGGGTTTAAATCTTGGTCTCCAGAGGCATCATGCAACACACAAACCAGTAAACCAAGCTAGCTCTCCATCAAAGATGTTGAGGTGTATGAATTTTCTCTCCATATAAGAAAGCCTCCCCCCAATATAAACATATAAACAATAAATAAATCTGCCAATGAGTATCTCAAATGAATAATTTTCAGCTAGAAACAAAATACAATAGTTAGTTAAGGGACCCCCCCCCCCCCCCAGTGTTATCCAAAGAACTTGAACAATCTGAAATTCAGGGCAAACAAAAGAGAACAGAGTACTTTTGTGTATAATTAGGTAATCGAATTTGGTTTCACAAGTCTGGTGATGCCCATGAGTTCAAATGGCCAATAAAATAGAGTAGGAAAAATTCTTAAAGGTCAGTGACTGTCTACCAGCTATCATAGCTATAATGAAGGAGGGCTACCTTCTCAGCCATTTGTAGTTTCCCCAGGGGCATTCCATTTCCAGTGCTGGAAACAGGATATAGGATTAGGGGGACTCTTGGTCCAATCCACCATGGTTCTTCTAATGCACTCAATCAGATATACTCCAATTTGCTCTGAAAGTACTTTTCAGGAGGAGTTGTGTGACCATGGGAATCCCTGGGGTTTCTGCTGCTCTCACATATTTGTAGCTGCAGTCATGTTGAATAGCTGACATACAGTGATGTGCCATTGATCATGCTGTCTTTGCAAGGTAAGGAGATGGATTAATGCACCTATTAGATGAAAGAGGGCGAGCCAATAAAAGGAGTCAGGACAGGTCACTGCATATAATGGAAAATTGTTTTTAGACAACGGGTTTTAATCTCCATTAAGTTTCCATGTTTCAAAGCCTGTTGTGGATTAAGAATGACAGGGAAATTGCTGTATGCCCATCTATTGTCAGATCACAACATTATGCGAATCAGAGTCAAAAGTCTTTGAAATTACATGGATTGGAAATTTGGTTAGAATTCTCTCATCCTAAATGGCAGCTTTAATAGTGCCTGCTTGCTCTCATATGTAGCTGACAGTTATTGATCTCAGGACTGGCATCACTTGCATTATGTACTAAGCATGCTATTTTTAAAAAAAATGTGACTAGAGGCCTTTAGAAGGATCCAGATCCGCTGGGGAACTATCATGGAGATAATAGTAACCACAATATCTAGAGTTTGTAAAATGGAAGTCATAGGCTTTCTCTCTTCCTGAACTGCAATATGGTGAACAATTCTAACCTATGGGGAAAAATATTACCTGCCTGAATTAACAGTATGATGTCATAACCATCTAGCATATATGGAGTGTATATACACTTTTACTGATGAATCCAAGTCTGGAGTTAAAATTGCTGGAAGAAACATTAACAACCTTAGATATTGAGCCTGAAAACTTGGCTCTTCCAACAGGCCTTTGGTGACTGATCTCCATAGTAACGGATTGACCTGTTGCTTATCTCACTTATTCCCTATTCCTTTAGCAGGCCATAGTGTATGCCTTCGCCAGCACTTTAACGGGACAATAGTTCTGGGATCTACCTCACCTTGATTGAATCTGACATTAATTGCACTTTTTTGGCCCAGTTCTTTTTTAGAGCCAACCCAGGATTTTATCATAGTATATTTATTGTATCTTGACCTATGACTTGTTTTATTGTTGACTGATTGTTTTATTGTTATGTTTTTATATTGTTTGTGACCAGGGCTTGGCCCCATGTAAGCCGCCCCGAGTCCCTTCGGGAAGATGGGGCGGGGTATAAAAATAAAATTATTATTATTATTATTATTATTAATTATTATATTATATCCAGATGATACTACTTTGATGGCTGAAAGTGAGGAGGAGCTGAGGAGCCTTATTATCATGGTGAAAGAAGAAAGTGCAAAAGCTGGGTTGCAGTTAAACATTAAAAAAACCAAAATTATGGCAACCAGACTGATTGATAACTGGTAAATAGACGGAGAAAACATGGAGGCAGTGACAGACGTTATATTTCTAGGTGCAAAGAGTACTGTAGGCGCAGACTGCAGCCAGGAAATCAGAAGACGTTTACTTCTTGGGAGGAGAGCTATGACCAGTCTTGATAAAATAGAATAGAGACATCACACTGGCAACAAAGGTCCACATAGTTAAAGCAATGATATTCCCCTTAGTAACCTATGGATGCGAGAGCTGGACCATAAGGAAGGCTGAGTGAAGGAAGATAGACATTTTTGAACTGTAATGTTGGAGGAAAATTCTGAGAGTGCCTTGGACCGAAAGAAGATCAAACCAGTCTATTCTCCAGGAAACAATGCCTGACTGCTCACTGGAGGGAAAGATATTAGAGGCAAAGATGAAGTATTTTGACCACATGATGAGAAGACAGGAAAACTTGGAGAAAAGAATGATGCTGGGGAAAATGGAAGGAAAAAGGAAGAGAGGCCGAAAAAGGGCAAGATGGATAGATGGTATCCTTGAAGTGACTTGCTTGACCTTGAAGGAGTTGGAGGTCACGAAGAGTGAGAAGCAACTGAATGAATAAACAACATACACTATTACGCAGATCAACAAAGTGTGTGCACCCAGTGTTGAATTGAGGGCTGCAGTTGCCACCCTAACTGATTATTTTTCTTCTTAAATGGATACCCAATGAAGTGTTGTGTCCTAAATACACACTTGGCTCTATGAGTAGAGACATGGACCTACACCGGAATTGGTCTTTGTAGATAAGACCTCAGCATTCTCTCCCCTCCACCCCCCCCCCCCCCCAAGATTACTATTAATTAGAATACTGCTAAGCATTAGATCATTGTTTGTGTCAGGAAGCAGCAATGGAACTCCTGGCTGTCCACTAATTATCGTCCCTCCTCACTCTTAGATACAAAGAGACTGTATGAAATATGGTAGACAAACTAATTAAAACCTGACAGATTCCATCTCTGAGATGAGCCTCCCAAGATAACAATTTGCCTATCGTTATGGAGGAGCATAAAGGCACCTTGTCTCCAACTCCCCAACTGTCACACTAAGTGGTTAGTTATTATCACACCAAACTAATTTACCTAAGCGGTACCAAGTGGAGAGTTTCACGGCTCACCCCCACCTCAGCTTCTTTTAAAAGAACTACCTAAAGTCAAAAGAATCATTCAGATACTTTCCAGAGTGGGATACAGGGGCCTGGTTTGGTTCTGTAGATAACCTCTTGTCAATAGTGGGCACATTAGATAAAAGATGACAGAGGCCTCAAGCATAATGTTTCTCTCCATCTCTCTCAAGCTTCTAATGACTGATATGCTGTCTAGTTTCTGAACCCTCCAGATCTCTTTGTCCAGTCACAGAGCAAGTTAGAACTAAAAGTCTATGCAAGCAACAATAAAGAGCAATGAGTAAATTCTCGCAATAGAAAATATTCATAATGTTGATCGCAATATAAAGCAGCATTTACAAGATCAAAAATATTGAACTTTAATGTCTGAACTATGTAAATGATGCACAGTATTTGTATCTGAGCACCGCCAAGACAATATTCTTGAAGCATCCATATCTCTCTCTGACCTAGTTATAGATATCTGTCCTTTAAGCATATGACCTACAGAAACACTCTTGTGTCATTAAATCGAAACATGGAAAATAGGTCTAAGCCTAAAGCTGCCTATGTCTCCCTGCTTTCTATCACAAATAAACCCAGCTTGTCAATATTTGTTTTCTGGCTTTCCAACCAAACCTCTTCATTCATTCACCTAGCAATTCCGTTCTTGGGGAATTTCCAACACTTGTATTTTTCAGTTACATACATGGAAACTCACCCACAGCAATCTAGTCAAATTCCTAATCTAGTTTAAGTATTCTTTCATTTCAGCTATTCCTTCAAAAACATCTTGCTGTGTTGACCCATTCTGCCAACACTGTCAGTTCATTATGGGTAACCTTGCTTGCCCGGGTGCTAGACAAACTATCTTTTATTTTTGTGTTTATTGTGTTTATCTCCGTACTCATATTCAGCAAGCTTCCCTGAGGAACATGCCTTCACAAACACATTACTTGCCATCTCTACAGCAATTGCTAAATTTCACAACTGAACTCAATTCAGCTTTAGAGAGTCCTTTCTTTTCAGTGCATAGCTGATTCCTATCTGTCTTATGTTAAGTTGTCCTTTTTACTTTTTTTCCAATGTGGGCCATTCTCCATCACTAGTAATCAAGCAGCATGTTTTGTCATGTTCTTCTCTTTCTGCTTGCCACATATTCCTCAACGGGTTGTCCTTTCCATGACTTTTGGAATCATAGCTTCTTGATAGTCAGGAAATGCATGCTAAATGCTAAACAATTAGGAACTTGTTTTATTCTGCCCTGCCCCTAAATCAGTGGTTTTCAGTCTTAGGTTTTCCAGGTTTTATGTGTCCAGAATCTTCTACCATTGGCTATCTGACTGGAGTTGCTTGGAACTGGGTTTCAAAATATCTAGACGACCAAATGTTAAGAACTGCTTCTCTAGATATTAAAATGAAATGAAAAGGTTTATCAGGGTTCAACTGGATCAATGCTTTGGTGTAAGTTTGTATGAAGAAGAGGCTCTACCGTCTTGCAGCCTTCAGCTATCACTGTAATTTCCTGGCAGCATACCAATAAAACCGTGCACGAACTCAGAGAAAAAAAAAGTTTCTTTGGAACTGCACATTCATATAAGCACATTTTACATCAACATCTTTGAAATAGGGATACATCTTTATTTATTTCTTTTTTTAAACCCTCAGCCATATCTATGGAGGGTTCTGAGAAAAACTTTTCAAATTACTTTTATCTCTGCAAGATCTGATTTGTGGAAAATATTTTATATTGCTCCATCCCTTAAAAGAAACTGTTGCACTCTATGGGTTTGTGAATGTTAAAGCCACAGTACTAACAGAATTCAAACTACAGTTTTATATGTCCAGTTATGCATGCAAGAATTACTAACTCTCCCGTATTTCCCACAAATGCCCATATTTCAACTAATTTGGGGAGATCCTCCCAGCCCTCATATAGCTCTGACATTTCTCTCTTATATTTAAAAGTACAGATTCACCCTGTGTGTGGTGTGGGAGGGAGGGCTGGGGAGAATTTTTGGAGAGTGGAGTTACAGAAAGGAGTGGAGAGAGAAGCCACTGAGGATGGGAGGGGAACCCATGCATGAGCAATGTCCCTTCCTTCCCTTCCTTAAGGTGGGGAAAACCCACAGGATCCACTGCCTCACCCAGTTCCTGCAGCGAAGAAAGGGGGCAGGGCTTATGGGATCTCTCCCTCCACCCATGCTCCCAGATAAGTGAAGGAAGAGGAGGAGGGATAAGAAGAAGAGATGAAAGAGAGGAGGGGGTGGAAGAAGAAGAGAAAGAGGGTCATGGAGGAAAAGTGGAGTGGGGATGTTGGGCCGTCTTTGTTTAAAAAAAAGAGTTTCACTTACAGATATTAAATAACAAATAGTTTTGCTTAATAGTATCCATTCCATGAACATTTGCTGGAGTGATGTTGTGCTGCAAAAAAATATGCAAAATTTGTCACCACTAAATCTCCCTTAAATTCATGGCCACCCTAGTATAAGCATTTTTTTACGGTGGGGTGGAAAACAAGTTGAGATGTTTCTCATCTTGGTCTATCCTGGCTAGGGCTGGTGCAAATTGAAGCACAACCTCATTTGGAGAGTCACACACCTCCTATTCCAAGTTTACTTTTTTAGAATGAACAATTAAGGGAGCGATGCTATGGAAAACAATCTTCTTTTGCGTGTGATGCCCAGTACAATTTCTTGGTGGCTAGTGTCTTTAATTTTGTTGACCCTGTTTTGGCTCAATATGCCCTCAGTGCCTCTATGTCAACACAAATACAATCCAACATGTCTATTTGTTGTTCATTAAGATTCCATCAGTAGCCTATGCAGTAAAATAAAGCTGCTGAATAATAATAGTAGTGTGCACATTAATATGTTTAGAGAAATGCAGATGGGGTTGAACTGAGAATCATAGCTGTCTAGCACACCAAGGGGAAGTTTGCAATTAGGAATTCAGATAGTTTATTAACATGGTTCTAAAAAGAACACAATGCACAATGTATTCCTTCTACACACCCAGAGCCACAACATGGCCACAAAGTGATCATTTGAACATTAATGAATTCTTTCTCTGCTTAGAACACCCAAAGCAACATACAATTCCTACAACATAAATAGACTGAACAATGGCTAAAATTAGACTCACACAAATGCCAAAACAATTGGAACAAGCAAAGGCAAAAAAGGAGAAAAATCTCTGCTCAAATCCAAAATATAACCAGTCAGTTATATATTTATAGAAAACACATCAGTGAAACAAATAAAAGCAAGGAGGCTTTGCATATTTTTGCCACTCTTCTTTCTACAAAATGGGTATTACAACTAAAACAACCTCTTAAAGAATAAGGAACATGGAACAAGAATTATTCTGGTGATCTGCAGAAATGGGGAAATGCGTGAAGGAGGTTATGCCCAAGATACATGCTCCCTCCTGGAGGAATTCTGAACCAGAATAAATAATAAAAGCATTAAAGAATGTGCAGACAGTAATCTAGGAGGCAAGAGTCTCTTTGTGACTCAACACACCGAGGACAATACCAATATGGAGACACCAGCTGCAATCTTGTATTTGCATAGGTCTACTATGCACTTCCACATGTCTTTATTTTTTGGCATTGCAAAGGCTGTTATTACATTCCTACTTCTAAAGGAAACTAAGTTGAGAGAATCCTCTGAAGATGCTAGCCAGATGCAGGTGAAACGTCAGGAGAAAATGCTGCTAGAACACAGCCATAGAGCCCGGAAACCACACAACACTCCAGTGATTCTGGCTGTGAAAGCCTTCAACAATACTTTCCCCAAATTGCTACAGCCCCTTCCCATTCCTAGAGTGGTGGTAGTGGGGATTGAGGAAAGATATGGATATGTTCTTGTGGCAAGATACAAAATGACTGTATCATCTGAGAACTTTGGAAAACCTCAGAGGACCTCAGTGGATGTTGTAATCATTTTTGGTCAGTATACAGAAACACAGCCGAATATTTCCATATTAGTATTATCCTCAGTATGTTTGGTCACAAAGAGACTCTTGCCTCCTGAAATAATGCCTGCAGTGGGTTACATTCTTTAATGATTTTATTATTTATTCTGGACCTCAGTTAAAGCAATGGTATTCCCTGTAGAAACCTATGGATGCGAGAGCTGGACCACAAGGAAGGCTGAGCGAAGGAAGATAGACGCTTTTGAACTATGGTGTTGGAGGACAATTCTGAGAGTAGCTTGGACTGCAAGTAGATTAATCCAGTCCATCCTCCAGGAAATAATGCCTGACTGCTCACTGGAGGGAAGGATATTAGAGGCAAAGCTGAAGTATTTTGGCCACATCATGAGGAGACAGGAAAGCTTGGAAAAGATCACGATGCTGGGGGAAAATGGAAGGAAAAAGGAAGAGAGGCCAACCAAGGGCAAGATGGATGGACGGTATCCTTTAAGTGACTGGCTTGACCTTGAAGGAACTGGGGGCAGTGACGGCCAACAGGGAGCTCTGGCGTGGATTGGTCCATGAGGTCACGAAGAGTCAGAGACGACTAAACGACTGAGCAGCAGCAGCTCATTGGAGGGAAGGATATTAAGATGAAATACTTTGGCCACATAATGAGAAGACAGGATACCTTGGAGAAGAGAATGGTGCTGGGGAAAATGGAAGGAATAAGGAAGAGGGGCTGACCAAGGGCAAGATGGATGGATGATATCCTTAAAGTGACTGGCTTGACCTTGAAGGAGCAGGGGGTGGCAATGGCTGAGGTCAAGAAGACTTGGAAACAACTGAACAAATAAACAACAAACAGTGGATGATGTAATTATTTTGTGTCTGGCTACAGGGACACAATCAGGTGTTTCTCCAAACCTTCTCCAACAATCACAAAACTCTGGATATGTATATGTACTAGGGGTGTGTGAAATGGCAGAAATCTATTCTGCTTTCATTTCGAATTTCAGGTGCCTTCTCCTTCTGTTTTCGGAAAGATTATTCCGGAAACGGAAACGGAACTCCGAATCCAAATGGCACTCCTCCTAATCCCCCAGAAATATCTCAAAATCAGAATGGGAGACACCAGAAATTTGAAACAAAAACAGAACAAAAACCGAATAGATGTCTGCCATTCCGCACAACCCTAGCACGTACGTGTGTGTCTGCAAGAGGTCAATATTAAATCTCACGGGTGTGAATGGCGTACATTGTGGCATACAGGATTCGGGTCACAGACTGCGTGGTTCTTTTGTTTGCACGTCCTCCCATTCAGAGAAGGCCTCGTACTGTGCCAAAGAGACATCTAGGTATAGCTTCTGATCATAAATAATTCATTTGATGGAGAGAAGAGGAAGGAAGAATCCATTCCCCTCTCCCACAAAGACGTTTGCCATCTGAGTAAGTGCCAGAACTGGGCTAGTTGTAGCCTGCAATTTATCACTTGAAGACAGGTATCTTTTTTAAAAAAATGATAGCGCTTCCAACAGTAACATCACATGCAGGATAGGATCCCATAAAGAATAGTCCCATGACTATCACACACTGCTAAAGAACATCCAAATATCCTGCTAGGGAACACATTAAAAAAGGAACACGTTTAAAATGAACACATTACAAATATTTTAAATTATGGTTTTGAATTATGTTTTACTATGTTATTGTTACTATTTTATTATTTTACTATGTTACTGTGTATAATTGTGTTTTATCTTGATGTACTTTTACCTGCTGATGATGTGTGTTATGTATGTATTTTATTTTGCTCTAATGTAATTACCTGGGCTTGGCTCCATATTAGCCACCCCGAAGGAGATGGAGGTGGGGTATATTAAAGTTATTATTATAATTTTATTATTAATTTACCTTCGCATATAAATCTCACAAGCTCATTTGAGTTTTAGATTTTTTTAAAAAACTTCAATGCTTGCTGCTTTTTAAAGCCCTCCTGAAAACTAAGAATTTCTACTGACCAAAAGGGGACAAAATGGGAGAGATGTTGCAGAATTAATCACAATCAAATGGAACACAAGGAAAAAAATAGCTACAGTTAGAAAAGTAGGACATTTCCATGCCCCTGGCTTATCCCCCCTTCCTTCATAACATGATCTTTCGGGAGGAGGAGGAGGAGAGAGAAAGAGCGCTGCTGCTTCTGCTTCTGCCGAGCGATTCTCCAGTTGGCATGAATAAGTGCCAGCCAGGAATCATCATGCCTTCTTACATTTACAACTTGCCCAATTGTTTCGCAATTGCCGAGGGTAGGACGATCTTAGAATCATAGAATCATAGAATCATAGAATAGTAGAGTTGGAAGAGACCTCATGGGCCATCTAGTCCAACCCCCTGCCAAGAAGCAGGAAATCGCATTCAAAGCACCCCCGACAGATGGCCATCCAGCCTCTGTTTAAAAGCCTCCAAAGAAGGAGCCTCCACCACAGTCTGGGGGAGAGAGTTCCACTGCCGAACAGCCCTCAGTGAAATGGCGAACCGTCAACTTTTATATAAGCAACACGCAGACAGATTTCTGTTTGTCCCTTTTAAAATGTTGCACTTATTTTTTTGTTTAAAAACAGGAGTCTTGATGCTGCACCACTTGGATTGAAACTTTTTAAAGATTATGATAATTCTCCGTTATTATTCTGTGGTCATGATTGATACACCCTTATCTGCCTCTCTCTTGGCGAAAAGACATTTGCTGATCTTAAACCTGGCGCGAATGAATAGCAATTGTTCCCTTTTGGTTTTCAAGGTATTTTTTTTTCTCCCCTCTCCGTGTTTGTCTACCCCATTCACTGGCCTGAAATCAGCAAGGCCTCAGATGGCTGTTGCCATGGCAACCCTGTTCATTCAACACTGGCACATAATGAAGACAATGTGTTTTCCATTTAGATGAGTTTTCCAGCAAAAAAGAAAAAAAGAAAGAAAAAGAGAAAGGAGACTTCTGCTTAACAGCTCCACAGAATGCAGGGTAATATAATCAGGTTTTCTGTAGGACCAGTTGCAGCGTGGTGTGCGCTAAGAGGGAGAGCGTTACACCCACATTTAGCCATAATTACAGCCTTGGTCAGATTAATCAACGGCGGGATTACGTTGCCTATGTTTGGTTGCAAAGAAAACAGAAACAAAATATACTTTTGTCCTTACACAATCACAGAAAGTAGCTCCGTAAGACTGTTTCCATAACAGCAATGTTTTAACTTCCGTCGATTTGGTAACTGACACTTCGGCCCTTCCCATTAACCCAACTTTCCCCCAAAAAACAAACAATAAATGGCTAATGAGCAGAATAAAGGTTCACAATTAATTTCTGGTTTTCATAATAGCGAATAGCACGTATTTTCTAGTAGAAAAAGCATACAATAGTAAAAACCTGAACTATCTATCTGAATCTCTACCAAGAACAGCAACATGGAGAACTGGGTATGCAGTTGGATAAGCACATCATAGCAAAAATGCTGCTGCTATTATTATTATTATTATTATTATTATTATTATTATTATTATTATTATTCCCTGCTTTATCTCTCTTGAAGGAGACTCAAAGCAGCTTAACATAAAAGCATTAGCATACAAATATTATTATTATTATTATTATTATTATTATTATTATTATTATTATCAACACAACGACATTGTATGGTACAGCAAACAAGATAGATATGCTGGATTTCGTTTCGCAAAACCACAAGTCGAACACTTCCCAAGTGTCTAGGACTGTGTGATGTATTTTCTGATGATGTGTGCAGATCCCAGTAGGGTGGCCTTTTGCAGTTGGCAGATGGTGATTTTGTCAATGTCTATTGTTTCCAAATGCCGGCTGAGATCTTTTGGCACGGCACCCAGTGTGCCCATCATACCCCCCATTATTATTATTATTATTATTATTATTATTATTATTATTATCATTAGGTAAAGTTAAAGTTCTTCCCCTGACATGAAGTCCAGTCGTGCCCGACTCTGGGGGTTGCCTCTTATCTCCATTTCTAAGCTGAAGAGCCAGCTTTGTCCGCAGACACCTCCAAGGTCATGTGGCTGGCATGACTGCATGGAATGCGTTGTTGTTGTTGTTATTATTATTATTATTATTATTATTATTATTATTATTATTATTATTATTTTATTGTATGACACAGCAATTAAGATAGATATGCTGGATTTCGTATCACAAAATCACAAGTTGAACACTTCCCAAGTGTCTAGGACTGTGTGATGTATTTTCGGATGATGCGCGCAGATCCCAGTAGGATGACCTTTTGCAGTTGGCAGATTGTAATTTTGCCAATGTCTATTGTTTCCAAATGCCGGCTGAGATCTTTTGGCACGGCACACAGTGTACCCATCACCACCGGGACCACCTGCACTGGTTTCTGCCAGAGTCTTTGAAGTTCAATCTTGAGGTCCTGATATTGGCTGAGTTTTTCCTGTTGTTTTTCGTCAATGCGACTGTCACCTGGGATGGTGACATCAATGATCCAAACCTTTTTCTTTTCCACAACTGTTATGTCTGGTGTGTTGTGTTGGTGGTAGTGTAACTACCGGCAGGTCCAACCAAGCCAGAGAGGCCCCAGCTGAGGAGCAGAACTAAGAGCACCAAACTCATTAGCATTATGGAGAATAAAACCAAAACGAAGTCTATAATGGCTCGGTCGTCACCCAGGATAAAAAGGACCACGGTGGATGCTGCTGATTCTGGACATCCATCGACATGTGGGCAACGGAATCAAAATACAAATGGTCACAGAAGTGGCAGAAATATACAATGCCAGAAAACCGCACTATTATTATTATTATTATTATTATTATTATTATTATTATTATTATTATTAATATTACCACCTAAACTGGGCTCTACAGACCAAAGAATACTCCACCACAGATAGCAGAAGGGCTACAAGGCCAAGAACAAGCCACGAGAGTAAAGACAAAGATCCACCCAGAGGACAAGTATTCTTACCATACGTCAAGGGAACCACTGAATGCACAGGGAAACTGATGAAGAAACACAACCGACAAATTATCTATAGAACTACTAAGGAAATCCAACAAATGCTACATTCAGCGAAGGGCAAGCGGGATTTTCTCACCTCTGCAGGAGTCTACCGTATACCAAGCAGCTGTGGATAGGTCTGCATAGGGACCATCCGATGCAGCATTGTCCATAGAATCATAGAGTTGGAAGAGACCTCATGGGCCATCTAGTCCAACCCCCTGCCAAGAAGCAGGAAATCGCATTCAAAGCACCCCCGACAGATGGCCATCCAGCCTCTGCTTAAAAGTCTCCAAAGAAGACTCCACACAGGGGGCAGAGAGTTCCACTGCTTAACAGCTCTCACAGTGAGGAAGTTTTTCCTGATGTTCAGGTGGCGTCTCCTTTCCTGTTTTTTTTTTTTTTTGTCAGGAGCAACCGGAGTTGCTTCCTGTAGTTTAAAGCCATTGTTCCGCGTCCTAGTCTCCAGGGCAGCAGAAAACAAGCTTGCTCCCTCCTCCCTATGACTTCCCCTCACATATTTGTACATGGCTATCATGTCTCCTCTCAGCCTTCTCTTCTGCAGGCTAAACATGCCCAACTCTTTAAGCTGCTTCTCATTGGGCTTGAACTTGAATCAAGAAACATGAAAGGCACTGCAGATGAACTCAATCAGAAAAGTCAGCCATAGCAGAGCATGTGATGAATTAACCCGGACAAAGCATGTTATTTGAGGACATAGAAAAGCTGGACCACTCTAACAACCACCAGGTCAGACAACATAGAGAAGCCACTGAAATCCACAAGCATGTGGACAATTTCAACAGAAGGGAGGAAACCATGAAAATGAACAAAATCTGGCTACCTGTATTTAAAAAAAACCTCTAAAATTAGGACAGTAAATAAAGAACAACACTCAAAAACAGGGAAATTCCAGACAAGAAACTATCAGGGCCAGTTAACATCTCCTAACAAAGGATTTCCCCAGGCAGGACACAGCTTTGAAGCTGCAAGACCATTCAATGCTAATCAAGGTGGCCAATTGCAACATTCACACTTGCTTCCAACAGACAATAGTTCTTTCTCCCACCCTGGACATTTCACAGATAGAGAAGCCCCACTTGCCTAGTTTCCAACAGACCTCACAACCTCTGAACATGACTGCCATAGATGTGGGTGAAACATCAGGAGAGAATGCTTTCCGAACATAGCCATATGGCCCGGAAAACTCACGGCAACCCAGTAAAAACCTGAACTGATCAATTCCGATCTGAATCTCTACCAACGACAGCAACATGGAGAACTGGGTATGCAGTTCGATAAGCAGATCATAGTCAAAATGCTATTGCTATTATTATTGTTGTTGTTGTTATTATTATTATTATTTGCAAACATTAAAAGAGAATTAAATATAAACAGTATTTTAAAATTCCGTTAAAATCCATTAAAACATATTCAAAGTTAAAAACCACAGCACCCCCTGACTTGATCTTAAAAACCATCCCTAGAATCATAGAATCCTAGAGTTGGAAGTAACCTTGTGGGCCATCCAGTCCAACCCCCTGCAAAGAAGCAGGAAAATTGCATTCAAAGCACCCCTGACAGATGGCCATCCAGCCTCTGTTTAGAAGCCTCCAAGGAAGGAACCTCCACCACACTCGGGGGCAGAGCGTTTCACTACTGAACAACTCTCACAGTTAGGAAGTTAGGAATGTTTATGTGGAATCTCCTTTCCTGTAGTTTGAAGCCGTTGTTCTGCATCCTAATCTCCAGAGCAGCAGAAAACAAGCTTCCTCCCTCCTACCTATGATTTCCCCTCACATGGACATCATGTCTCCTCTTAGCCTTCTCTTCTGAAGGTTAAGCATGCCCAGCTCTTTAAGCCACTCCTCATAGGGCTTGTTCTCCAGCCTGTTATACGCTATGATCTGCATATCCAACTGAATGCTAAAAACCTTGAGAAATTGAGTTATCCTTTCACTTTTAGGATGGATGACTTGCTTGCATAGTTTAATTTTATTTCATAAGTGCCCAGGACTTGAGGATGGAAGAACATATAAATTGATAAATAGAATAAACTCCAAGTCAGTGAAGATGATGGTGAAAGATCACCGCTTCAGTGCTGATGGTCTTTGCTTCTTCCAGCACACTGACATTTGTCCACATGTCTTCCCAAGAGATTTGCAGGATTTTTCGGAGGCAATACTGAAGGAATCGTTCCAGAAGTTGAGTGTGACGTCTGTAGATGATCCATGTTTCACAGGTGTATAACAGGGTTGGGAGGACAATAGCTTTATAAACAAGCATCTTGATATCCCTACAAATGTACTGATTCTCTACATATACAGAATCCTCTACATATACATATAGATCTGTCTACATATCCAATGATTTTCAAAATCGTCCCTATGTAAGTTAGCACTGCACACAGTATCAAATAGTTCTTCAAGGTCCCTTTCAAACATGATCAGAGTAGCTCTGGTGATGCTTCTCTATGGTGAAGCCTAAGGTAGTCTAGTAATATTTGAAAGGTAGAAACGTATGGCCAGTCATCTACATCATAGTTAGTGGCCCAGATGAAGAGGGTACTGTATTTCCTACATGGCCATAGACCTCAAACCATAGTGGAGAAACATATCACAGAGAAGAAGCACACAGCCATTAACAACCGATTAACTAGCTCAATTTCACACATAATTCATTAAACTATACATGAGGGTATGGAATATCCACAAAGAAGAGTTGAAGTTTTCACACCAGAATTCAAAAATGGAAAGCACAATTCTTCTATTCTATTTTGTATTGTTACTGTCAGACAAAACAAAAGCAAGGATCATCTGCTAAAAGTCTAGTCTGGTTCATACATGTCTGTCCTTTAGCTGATGGCATACCACCCAGTAAAAACCTGCAAATGTAACAGGTTTATCTCTGAAACAAAACACTTTCTCAAAAAATCATAACATACATTCAATTACTAACTATACATCTTTTAAAAAATACAGGATACTGTTTTGTATTTAGTTTACACATTCAAGCTAAACACAATGCATTAACTATATTCTGTGAGTACACAGATAAGTGCAAAGTAGACTTCTGTTTAATTGGGCTTAGAAAACATATTCAGATTATTTAGGGTTATAATGGAAATTGTCACTGAAGAAGTGATGGGGGATGTTTAAACCACAATTTCACCAATCAGAAAGAAATCAAAACTCTTTTGTATACAAATTATCACCTTATTAAGATAGGAATGGGACTGTGGTGTCACAGTGGGTTAAACCATTGAGCTGCTGAACTTGCTGACCGAAACGTCGGCGGTTCAAATCCGTGAAGCGGGATGAGCTCCCATAGTTTGTCCCAGCTTCTGCCAACTTAGCAGTTTGAAAACATGCAAATGTGAGTAGATCAATAGGTACTGCTCTGGCGGGAAGGTAACAGCATTCCATGCAGTTATGCCAGCCAAATGATCTATGAACAACACTGGCTCTTCGGCTTAGAAATGGATATGTGCACTACCCCCTAGAGTCGAACTCAACTGGACTTAATGTCAAAGGGACACCTTTACCTAAGGCAAGAACAATGCAATAGTTTGTGTTTAAGTGATGGAATAAAAACTGAACAATTTTTTTTTTGCAAAACTCTGTGAAAGTGTACTCTTAGATAATATACCATGGCAACAATTTTGTGTTTGCTACCTACAAAATAGAAAACTACATCCAGTCCTAACTTTCCAAGATGAATATGATACATATTTTCTTCCTAAATCAGTTTTTGATCATCCCACTTTACACAATTGGTTTTCAAGGGAAAACGTGTATTAAATATGATGTCTGAAAAGATTTTTAGTTGCAGACGGCTAAATATTATGTTACAGCGTTTTTGGTAGAAATGGGGCTATGCCTCAGAAATAGTTATTTTCCTTCATAGTGTCTTCACACTAAGATTTTAGGAACTTTAAAACTGAGTAATGCAATATTACAGAACTATAGCAGGGATGAAAAGTGCATTACATTCAGAACTTGACATCTTTTTAGCATTTGAATAGTTGTTTGGCTCTAAATGGCCGAGAATCCAGTATGATTCAATACTTAAAAGTGAAAGTTTTCACTTCATCAGAATCACCAAAGGTTTTTCATAGAAAAACATTTTTGAAATGTGATGCTATGGCCAGAATCCTGTTGGCATACTATACTAATAGTATACTGCCTCAGAATCTGGATGTTTCACATTTAGCAGTCATGACTAACCACATAGCAATGGCAGGCATGCCCACTATCTCTTAAAGCCAATTAAATTAACAGCCTTATCACATATGATGAATTCCAGAAGTCCATCCATTGTCAAAAAGAGCATTTCTTTGTTTGTTTTGAACATACTGTCAGTCAATTTTCTCATCAAAGTATGCAGTACGTCAAGCCCTCTGCTTGTTTCCTTGCACTTCTGCAGCTCATGTTTATATCTGTCAGATCCTCTCTCATTCTTCACCCGTACAGACAACCTACAGCATTGCTTCTTCTCCTACAAAGCTTAAACAAAACAAAACCCTGCAACTGAACTAGGTGTAGCGTTCATTCCTCAGCAATGCCCCCACATCTTCTGCTTCCTGTTATCTCCTATTTTTGTTATGCTTAGTTAAGAAAGCAAAACTACACGGGCCACCAATGACACTAGGAACAAAGGGTTTTTCTGTGTGTCAGGAGCGACTTGAGAAACTGCAAAGATGAGAATGTGAAGATGTGTTTTAATCCTCCCCCTTATCCAAGACTGAAGTATACATTTAGTACAGCTTCACTGAATTCCTGACAAAGAAAAGTTGCAGACATTGTTTCTGAGAACAAGTGTGTATGCCCTGATTTCACAGGACCACATAGAAATGTGCAGAATTGATATAGAGTGGACTCACTAAGATGATGATGAGTGGACTCACAAATCTGATGGGATTTGGTTCCAAGACGCTTGTAGATATCAAAATTTGTGGATATTGAAGACCTATTATAGACAATGACATAGTAAAATGGCATCACTTATAGAAAATGGAACACACATAGCCTTGCAATCTCAGTGTGATCAAGATAGCAAATATAATGAGGAAGAAAACCTAAAAAAGAAACATCTCACCACAAAGCACAAGTTTCTGATTTTCCCCTTCCAATTCCCCACTAGTGACTTAACTGAATGCGAAAGACTCCTTTTGCATTGAACTCAGTTTGAAGCAATTGTAGTATGCTGAGATCAAAGTAAAAATAAATAAATAATGAGTGGAGGACACTCAAACATTTTGAAATCAAAATTCTCTGTCACATTCTCTGTTACAATATAAATACTGCAAATAAATAAATAAATAAATCTCCTGTTGCATCGTGTTCATTTTACTTCACAAAAATAACTTTCTAAGACACTACATCTTTAACCATGGGTCCCAACCCCAAGTGGGGGACCCTTAGGTTGGGGTCAACTGTACTTCAAAAAAAGAAAAAAAACAGTTTGTTTAAGCAATAATAATAATAATAATAATAATAATAATAATCTTTATTTATATCCCGCTTTTCTCCCTGAATGTGACCCAAAGCAGCTCACAACATTTTAAAAACAGTACAAACAACAGACACATATAACAATAAAACCATCTATAAGAATGACATAAATAGACATTCTAAAATCGTTTAACAATTACTATTATTGTGGGGACTCATCAATTAAAATAACACACACTTCGCACAACTCATAGAAAATATTTGCAAGCAAGCTTTGCAAATGCTGATTTGTTATTAGTAATTGTTTGATTTTTATATCTTTTTATATACCCAGAATCATGTAAACATTTCTCAGGCCAAAAGGGGTCCCATGTGAAAAACATTAAGAAGCCCATATTTAGGATAAAGTTGTATTGAACCTCTTTTCTCTTAAATGAAAACCATAGTACTGAGATATTGTTTTATAAGTTTTCATATTTTTTATATTTCAATAGGAATTTTAAAAATATTGAAATATTAAGTCTTAGGGAATACAAAAAAAATCAGAAACACTAACCACAGTGACCTTGGATATAAGCTAAAGTTCCAGGTTTCCTGAACCATAATAAAATGTTATCTTACTGAATTGGTCCACTGTTGCAGCAGATAAACTCTTGTTAAATAGATGTGATACTGTTTTCATTTGGTGTATGTGTGTGTGTGTGTGTTTGAAAGAGAGAGAGAATGAATTAACTGATGGCGGAAGGGTTATAGTCTTCATAATATTGTACAGCATTAGGGATGGTTTAATTTCATATTGCAGCACCCTAATGACTTTATTGTTTCAACTCCCATTCCAGTTCCAATTGCTATTACTGTTTAAACACCTGTATTATGAGAAAGCTGCACATGAATGGTTTCTGGATAATTTACTTACATTACAAAGACTAATTCAATGAAAGGCTGGGTATTTCTCTAACTGTTGCTTCATTCCAGTCTCCCAGTATATGCTGGAATTTATAGCTAAGAATTACCAACAGAACAGGGTATGACGATGCACTAGCTAATTTATAGTTTTGATGTGTAGATGTATATTTCAATATATAAATGCCGAATGAACAAATGTTAAGATTTTTTTAAAGTCTTCTGAGATAAAATATACATGTTATATACATAAAATATACATCCCAATAATCCTGAAGGCTGAGTGCAAACAGGCAATCCTGTCTAGTATGAACAGCAACACCTCTCTAGACGGAAGAGGTTTCAAAATTGTAGAGCAGTCACTGAACAGTTTTCCACACATTTTGTCACCAATAATGCTTTCTATTGATTTCCAGGTTGGGATCTAACTTATCTAATAAGGAACCCTGGGGGGAAATGACATGTTTGCTGTGGAGTCAGTATGAGATAACCACCCAAGCTCTAGAACCGTTTTCCATTCCGACCCCCCACCCCAAATCCTTCTCTAATTTCATTTCTATCCCTTAGAATGTATTGCTTTGTTTTGCTTTTGTTTCCTAGTTGTACCATACATTCTTATTATATATATAATTAAATAAATTCAGGAGGTTCTTCAGAACGCTCCTTTCCCAGATGTCTATCTAAAGCTTCAACACTTGCTCCTAAATAAAGCTGGGAAATATTGGAATTGGCCTTATACAGACCTCTGTTTGGCTCTTATAAAACCAACACTCACAATAGTTAAAACCTTTACTTGAAGTGTCAGAACATCATAGAAATGTCCTGGATATAAAATATCCCTAAGCCTATGGTCAGTCCAGCTGTGTCTCCAAAGTAGGTGAATGAATGATATTCCTTTTCCTATCTATCACTGATATCATTCAGGGTTGGAGAGCAGACAGGCAGGATCAGGGCTGTGTTTCTCAGTCTTTCTGATCTGCTGTCCTCTTCACTAAAAAAAAAAACCACCAAGTTTTTCCATCGTGTATATTATTTATTGCTATTGACAATGCATGAAAACTATTTAGCCATCACAACTAATAGCTGTTAGGAGACTTGACTTGTCTTTCATTTATGCTATGGATAGGGGCAGGCTTGAGCCCCCCGCCCCCTCAAATTCTCAGGGTGGTCCACGAGAAGGCCTTACTGGTATTGTTATGTTTATTCATATCATGATCTGATCACCATGCTCAATATAGCCCATATGCACAGGAGTATTGGGATAACAATACAAAAGGTTTGCTAGGGTAGATCCTCTATCACTCAGACTCACCCCCCCCCCCCCCGAATCAAAATCCTCACTTGTTTGCAATATTGTGAGTTACTGGGGAGAAATCATTAAGGGGAAAGAATACTTGCAATTTAGGCCTATTGTAAGCCTTAATTAAGAAAGACATGGCATTACCCTCTCTTCTTTTGAAGAAGGAGAACACAGATCGTGTAACCCTTGTGTACTATAAATGTAAATATCTTGTGTCTTAATAGAAGATTTTTTCTGCTGATGGGAACCAATGAAGTGTTGCCTCTATGATCTCCATATACAATGCCTTATTTTCACTTGAGTATCAAAAGACACTTTTAACACTTTTCATGCTAGATACTCTTTTTCTACGTTGTATTGTGTCAAGAATGGGTTGCAACAAGGACTGGATTAATCATTATGCTCAATATGCTGTAGGCTAGCACCTTCAACAAACAGGGGGTCACATTCTAATGTAACTATTTGAGAGAGCAAGATTGAGGATTTATGCTGCTCCACATGCTAGGCTTGTTTTAAATTCTGCACAGCGCAAACATGTTACCTGTTCATTAAGCACATGGCAGAAACAGAAGTCTTGCTCCTGGTAGTAAAGACATCTGAAATACCAAATGCAAGCGCAATATGAGAAGCAGGAGAAAGTATATGAGGAAACAGAAAATATCCAGGTTGTATTTTGTTTCATGTGCATGGATCAAAAAGGTACTGGATAATGCGGCAATAATGATAATGCTGCCCACAATCTACTCCATCAGTAGTGAAAGACAGGAATTGTGTTATTTTGAATTATAACTTCTTGCCAAGAAAACCCTATAATAGAGTCACCTTAGGGTCACCTTGGGTCTGCAATAGCAGAAGCAAAAGCAACAACAACAGGCCAAAACCCTGCTGGAGAACAATGCCAGCATAAAATTGACTGTTCAAGAGTTTGTGCTTTCTCAAAGGTTGTATCACTGAAGACCCCAGTGGAGCAAATCCTTCCACAAACACACACAAACCAATCTTTCTAACTTTTGATTTTGAGCTATGGTAATTGTCATTTTACAAGGCCTTTTCTTCCAAAGAGTGCTGATACCTCATCAACTACAACTCCCAGGATAACATAGCATCAAGGCTGGATCGACACTGCCACATAATGCAACTTGAACTGCATTATATCGTCAGAGTAGACTCATATAATGTAGTTTGAACTGCGCTGAACTGCATTATAGGAGTCTACACTGAGCGTATAATGCAGTTCAAACTGCATTATGTGGCAGCGTCGAAAGTAGTATCAAACTGCATTAATTCTACAGTGTAAATACATCCAAGGCATAGCACTTCTCAGATATTCTCAAAAATATTCAGGATGTGGTGATGTCTAGGATGCTGGCTTCTATCTAGGACCATGATAAGATACCTTACATAACTGTGCCTATAACAACTGTTGATACCTAAATGAAATGGATTTTCTGAACTCTGCACAAAGACAAAGCTTTGGCCCTGCAATTTCAGCCTAAAGCTCTTTAATTCATTACCATTAGCTGTTTTGTATGCATCTGATGAGAATCATAAAACAAAACATCTGGAGGTCCCCAGATTCTCCACCCTGATCTGCCTGAACTGCGCAAATGTTTGTAGAGTATCGATCAGGGAGGACGATTCTCAGACCTTAAATCTGCCAATATAATGTGCTAATTGCAATTTCTACCTTCAGTCTCATCTACCGATATAAGACAACAACATATTCACCAATTAATGACAGTTTGTTCAATCTGTTCCTTTTTCAATGCTTTTGTAGAAGTCCTTTTCTCGATTTAACAAAACCAGTATTTATTAATATATATTGTAGTTGTCCGATTATGTTATTTTATTTATCGGTTACTTTGTTATAGTTATGAATTTACTTTTGGGATTAGGTGGGGTTGTTTATTTTGTCTTCGTTTAATGTATTATGGCATTGAGTGTTTGCCATTTTTTGTTGGAAGCTGCCTTGAGTTCCTTTAGGGAGATAGGGCAGAATATAAATAAAGATTATTATTATTATTATTATTATTATTAGTAGTAGTAGTAGTAGTAGTATTTTCCGTTTCTTCTAGATTTGTTGTTGTTGTTGTTGTTGTTAGTAGTAGTAGTAGTAGTATCTTGTGTTTTAGCTTTTTAAAATACCTTTGTATTTCAGCTTTTAGCCTAGAGCTTAATTATTGTATTATGCTTCTACTAGACAGTATCCCACTCTCCTTATGATTGTCTATGAGCCTAATAAAGAAATTTAGATTTAGATTTAACTGTAACATTGAATAAAAAAGAACTGCCAACATGAGAAAGATTACACTCTTGATCGATAAATGAAATCCCAAGCTTTCTTGAAAGACAACTCTACATTTCCTCTTGATCACAGATATAACGTGTTGTTTAGGCATTTAACTGTCTTCCTTTCTTACTGATATATGTAAATGCTTTTGAAGATTGCAAAACAGACTAGGAATATAAATTCTTGCCAATCACTTGGCAACACCACCCCTTCCTACCCTTTCTCCATCATCATCATCATCATCATCATCATCATCATCATCATCATTTAATTACTTATTAATCGCCCTCCATCCAAGATGCTCTAGGCGATTTACAAGCTAAATTGTAAAGGATAAAAATACATACATACAAATATTGATAAAATTAACATAGATCAAAAGCTCTAGTAAAAAGCCAGGTCTTAAGTGCTACCCTGTTTCCCCGAAAATAAGACAGTGTCTTATATTAATTTTTGCTCCCAAAGATACGCTAGGTCTTATTTTCAGGGGATGTCTTATTTTTCCACAAAGACGAATTCACATTTATGGTTGAATTTTTAAAAATGAAAATTTATTATCTACTGTACAGTAGTTGTCATCACAAAACAGCATAACCAAACTGTGAATCCTTTCAAGAATTTCTATATTATATTTTATTGCTATACTGTTTTAAAATTACTGTTTTAAATTTCTGTTTGTATGTAAATTTATGTTGTTGTTGGGCTTATCCCTGTGTAAGCTGCCCTGAGTCCCTTCTGGGAGATGGAGGTGGGATACAAGAATAAAGTTATTATTATTATATTATTATTATTTCTTGTTACTACCTTTATTTCCATGGACAACAATCTATGGTATGTACATTTACCGATCCTGCATGCTTCTAAACAAAAACTTTACTAGGTCTTACTTTCGAGGGAGGCCTTATATTTAGCAATTCAGCAAAACCTCTACTAGGTCTTATTTTCTGGGGATGTCTTATTTTCAGGTAAACAGGGTAGGGTAAAAGGCCCTAACTCATCCAGAAGAGCATTGCTCTTTTCCCATTGTGTTGACAACAGAAGAACCCCATCAAGTATATCCTCAGGAAGGAGTGAGCTTATTTAAGCATCTGCAGTATTGATCCAGCCACCTATTATTCTTTTGTGAAATATGTCCTTTATCATTGTACTTCCCCAAAATACTTTCATGTGTGTTCCTCCACTCCAAGGTGTCTCCATAACTTCTGAGATGAGAGACCTACATATAGCCAGATTGAACATGCTGATTTAAAACAGAATCAAGTTCCAAGTAACAAGCTACAGCCAAATCACCTTGTTTTCCATCAGCCACTACAGGTGACCGTGCATTTGCATGTATCCTTGGCATACTGCTTGAGGTAAATAGATTAATCGGCAAAGCTGGAGGTGGAACTAAAGGCAAAAGAAAATGTCACTCAGGAATTGGGGTCTTTCAGCAAAAGATCCCAGATCTATCTCTGAAATAAGAATTAATGGTGATAAGAATTGCACCTCTGATTTGGAGAATTCCTATTCTCATAGGAACACCCTCTTTCCTCATCCTCATGGTTAAGGTGCCTTCCTTCAGAGGTAAGATACAGATTGCTCTGTTGGATCAGGGAAGCAGCGTCTGCACAGGTATATACTGTATTTCTTTGATTCTAAGGCACCACTGATTGTAAGATGCATACTAATTTCAGCACCACCAACAGAAGAAAAGCTATCTACAGTGTTCCCTCACTACTTCACAGTTCACTTTTTGAGGATTTGCTGTTTCGCGGTTTTTCAATAAATGCTAAAAGACATAAATCATAAAAAATTACAATTTACAGCCTAAGGAGGGAGGGAGGAGAAGTCAAAGAGAGAGAAAAGGAGCCCAAGCAGCAACAGGAGGAGAAGGAGGCGATTTATCAACACACGATTGGTTGATAAAGACTTAAAATCGTGTATACTAAAATAATGTATAAATATTAAAATAAATATAGTGTCCCTACTTCAAGGATTTTCACTTATTCCTGGAACGTAACCCCCACAATAAGTGAGGGAACATTGTATATCTGTATCTGTATCAATAACTATAAGCACTTGAGATTTTAAGATGCACCCGTATATAGAAATGTTTATACAGGGAGGGAATGCATCTTAGAGTTGAAGAATTACAGTTCCTCCAGATTAAGGGTACAGTGCTGTGTAACATAACGAGTCAAATAAAATATACTGTAATTTGGTTGATTTTATTGATTTAGAATTCAGGGGTCAGAACGAATCATCATGTAACAAAAAAAAAAAAACTTAGCAGGAGGTTACAGCATTTGCTTTTCTTTCTCAGACTTAATTTGACTTGTTATATTTTGCTGAATCAAAGTTTGCTTTCACACCTTTCCCAGCGATGCATGTCTTCTAGATTAGCCCATTAAATTCTCAGCTCCTTAACTATTTAGGAAGCTTTCCTGTGCCAAAAGTCCCCAAACATGGGTAATTAAATCTTCTTTTCAAAAAATGTGCTATGCACCAGGTTCTTTAGTCAGATGTAATCAACAGGGATGTTTACATAAGCAGCTGGCTATACATTCAGATACCATATAGAGCTACCTGGTGTGAAAAGGAAAGCTAGTCCATAGAAGCAAAGCACTGGTACTTGTTATTGGTGGAGTAAAGCTCTTAATGCCAGGAGAAATTTGGGGAAATAAATGAACAGTTTGCCGTTACTTGCATATAAATACATATGGCATTTTGTGTTATCCTTCAAAGAAAAAGGAACCAACAACTTTATCATCTTAATTTACAGAGTCATGAGAGAAGGGAGTAATGGATGAGCCCAGTGCTATTTGGTAGGAGTACTTGCTCATTGACAAACATATCCTCTCCTTACTATATTCTGATATCCTGAGGACTGTGATCTGTGCCTTGTAACGATGGAACGAAGTAACAAATTGAACTGTTGATGAACAAGCTGACAAATGGAAATGTCCACGAACACTGACAAAGCCTAGACTCAGCTGATATCAAGCTAGAAGTAGGTAGTAGCCCCATAGCAAGGGGAGCTGATCAACAACAAAAAAAGGCTTTCTGGATGCTCAGAAAGACTGGACAGCTAATAGGCATTGCAATCTACTAGGAAGCTACTTGAAAACTTAAAGGAGAGTTGCTTTATGCATTACCCTTATACTCATATCACAAAGGCGTGAAAGACTTGCAATAGGAAGAGTCCTCTAAATTTGATGAATTACATAAAGCTTTATTCATCTAGGCTGCCACTGCTAGAGCAGATAATGAAAGTTTTCAAACACAAAAAATATGGAGCAGTTAGAAAATTAACCTTTAAAAAGGTAAGAAATATAGGCTTGTGGAATATAGAACAGAAAGTATCAATACATCATATGAGTGGTCCATCGCATGTCCTGTTATCCTATTACAAAGACTTTGGAGAGATGAAAAGGAAAACAAGTTCCTACTGAGCTGCAACAGACATATGTTGAAGGGTTTGATACCAACAATTGTGTATATTCTGCCTTTATTGTCCACTTTCAAAAATTGTTTTAATATGTTTCAAAATAATGTTTTGATCTATTGTTTTGTGAGCATGGTGACTGAAAATTCAGTTTTTCATACATGACTGAAAATATATATATACATAGCCTTTAAAATGTTTTGATATCAAACATTGTGAAGTGTTTTTTCACAAGTATTCTGCACAAAATATTGTGTAAAAACATTTTCTAGCAATTGCTGGTATTCTTCCAGAGCGGTTAACAATCTCATTGTTGGCTGACCATTTTTTCAGCCGGTTGTGTTTTGTAAGATATCTCATTGTGAATGTTGTTTACATACAAAAATAACATTTATAGCCATTTATAGAGAACATTTCAAATATCAAAAGTCCTTAAGCTCCATTAGCTCATCGGCCTTATTGGCCCCAGCTTTACAACCATATCACATTATAAATCAACCCATCCTGCAGACATAGGTCTGGTACTGAAAAGTAGCAAGGCTTATGGAAAGCCATCTAATAAGTTGACAGCAGAGGAAGAATTCTAACACAAAGACACTTGTAGTTTACACTCTCAGCACTTGAGTTTGTGTTTTATCAGTTGTATATCTTATCAGTTTATTAAAAACTAGTTTTAATTAGTTTTAATATTATTTTAATGTTTCTACAAGCCACTGCATTTTGTTTTAACACAAATTGTCATCCACCTTGGATCCCACAGCAGGGGAAATAAGGGATTCAAATACAGAAATGCATTCAAGTTCACTTTTCTTCTTACAGCTGCCCACCCGTACACAAATTGTGTATGAATAGGGAAGTGGAACTGTTCTGCCTTTCTTACTGTGCAGGATATAGGTAGTTTATATGTCCCCCATGTTCTCAGCTGAAAGTGAGAGGGCCATTCCACACTGTCCTATATCCCAGGATCTGATCCCAGATTATCTCCTTTAAACTGGAATATATGAGTCTCCACTGCCAAATATTATGGGATAAGCAGATAATCAGCTCCACTGGCTGCCAGTTTGCTACCAAGTAAAATTCAAAGTGCTGGCTTTAGCCTATAAAGTCCTAAACAGCTCTGGCCCAACTTATCTGTCCGAACGTATCTCTCCCTATGAACTGGTTAAAGCGTTAAGATCTGCCAGGGAGGCCCTGCTCTTGATCCCACCCTCCTTGGTGGTAACAAGAGACAGGGCCTTCTCAGTGGTGGCCCCTTGGCTATGGAATTTCCTTCCCAATGACATTAGACTGATCCCTTCCCTCCTCATATTCAGGAAAAAGTTGAAGATCTGGCTATGGCACCAGGCGTTTGGAGAGTAGTGTAATATGGAATGCAGCACTAACAATGTCTATAGGTCTAGGCACCATGTTTTAAATCTGTTTTCATTGTTTTAATTGTATTTATATGCTTTTACCTGTTCTTATTACTCTATATGTTTATTTGTTTATTTTATATTGCAATGCTGCATTGAATGTTGCCATATATGTAAGCTCCTCTGTGTCCCCTTCGGGGTGAGAAGAGCAGGGTAGAAATAAAGTAAGTAAGTAAATAAATAAATCTGGGATCAGATCCTGGGATATAGGAGCAATGTGGAAGGGTGTTATGAATATGATGCAAGAACAAGGAGGAAGAGGAGCTGAATTCTAGGTAAATTCTAGATACAACTCTGCAGAGGACTGTGCACAACCCAGCTCTATTAACAAAGTACCAATTATACTTAATGTGGCATTCATTCAAACTGAGAAAAATAGTCCTCCCTGCATATAACACAAGAAAATATCTGCACCTTATAGCAACAAAGGTCAGAAATTTATTTATTGTCAGCACACTACTAGCAGCCATTTACAATCTGGAGTGTGTCCGCTTGCTTCCTTGCCTTGCTGGAGTTACCGAAGCCAGTACCTGATCTGTCCCCTTAGCCTTCAGTTAACCTTGTAACAATACCAGTTGTCCTGAAAGCAATCAGGGCTGCTTTTCATCGATCTGGTAAGGCGTTCTGTTTTTGCACTAGGAGGATGCATTATGGTCTCAGCATTTTTAAAAGGTCTGTATAAAATGAAACTGATAAAAATCAACTCCTAAGAGATGGCTTGAGTGAGACAGAAAAAACATGAGCAAAGGATCAAAAACCTGTAGAAAGCAGTAAATGGATTTAAATCCAGAGTTGTTTCAATGCATTAGAAAGAGTAGAGTACACAATTTTAATAACAATGCTGTATTATGGTTTATGTTGCATCAGGTCTTTCACCCAAGCTAAACTGCGGCTCCAAGGAAAGCTATGTTTTTCTTCATGCTTCTAACTGGTTCTGTCTCAGTTTCACAAACAACTCCTCCCTTGGGGCAAGTAAAACTCTTCCTCCAGGCAGTGAAGATTTTAAAATGATGACTCTTGTTTCACTTAATTAACAAATCAAAACATTAACTATACATACATGGGCAAGACTTACTAATTCTAAGGTCTTCCTTCATATCCAAAAAAGCAAGTTTCACAAAAATAAAAACTTATTTGGAACCATCTCCAATGCCACACACCTTTGTCACCAAAATGATTTTTTTACTTATAGATTTGGCCCGCCACCTTCCTCCTCTGTAAGATTCAAAAGATACTTACGATGTTCCAAAAACAACTCTATGTATATGTTACATGCTAGGATAGGTTCATAAGTACATTTGGGTTTCCAACAGGATAAAAATAAAACAGGAATAGTATCATTGTGCCACACAATGAACACAGCCCAAGATGAAGAAATGCCTTGTAAAAATCCTGTCCACCAGCAGACAGATAACAGCTCAAAGCCAATGTATAAATGTCAAAGGTATCATAGGATGATCATCTGGCTGACTTTTATATAACCACAAAACCCACAACGTCCCATTCATAACAGGATCAAACAGTAGCAAAGCAATAAAATACAGCAGGAATAGTAGCCATCGTCATGTGCTGTACAGTTTTAGTAGAGACAACAGCTTACTCGGTTTCATATGTATCCATCACATTTTTTTAATATCCCACCTCATTCCCAGGTTGGGAGTCAAGGCAACTTACAGAAAGTCAGAATACAGCAAAACACATACAGCTTAAAACATGTTTTAAATGCATGGCTTGTAGACCAAATGTGGCTCACCACACAATTTTCTGTAGTCTGTGAGGCCTCCAATGCCAGGGCAACATAGTAGTAGTAGTAGTAGTAATAATAATAATAATAATAATAATAATAATAATAATTAGACATTGACAAAATCTGCCAACTGCAAAAGGCCACCCTACTGGGATCTGCGCGCATCATCCGAAAATACATCACGCAGTCCTAAACGCTTGGGAAGTGTTCGACTTGTGATTTTGTGATACGAAATCCGGCATATCTATCTTGTTTGCTGTGTCATAATAAAATTATTTTTATTATTATTATTATTATTATTATTATTATTATTATTATTTATAGGTCGCCCTTTCTCCCCATAGGATTGTAAGGTTTCTACAATCTTACAATTACGAATGGCCCTTTGAAGGCAACCATAAGGCTGATGTGGCCCTCAGTGAAAATGAGTTTGATACCCCTGTCTTAAAACATACAAAATCAAGATTAAAACAGTATTAAACAACAATGGAGTTAAAGCCAAATAAAATCTTACTTTAAATTAGATTACATATACCACTATGAGACTCTTTTGTTTGTTTGTTTGTTTGCATGTTTTTAAAAATCAGTTTCCCAAAGATCTTAACATGTTGCCTAAAAGAAAACAAAAATGGAACCATCCTAACTTCTCTAGGAAGTCAGTTCCAAAGTGTCTAATGTCTTAGGGAACTCCAGAGAAGACCTTCTATGTTTTCTCCAGCTCTACCTGTGAAGACGGCAGGATGGAGAGAAGCACATCCCCTGTAGATCTTACGAGCTGAATCAGGTTCATATGGCAAAATACAATCCTTCACATGCTCCCTCTACGAGCTCTAATTTAATACATTCATTATAGTAAGTGAGCCTGATTTTAGTGAACTGTTTGAATATACAGTAGAGTCTCACTAATCCAAGCTAAACGGGCCGGCAGAAGCTTGGATAAGCGAATATCTTGGATTATAAGGACTGATCAAGGAAAAGCCTATTAAACATCAAATTAGGTTATGATTTTACAAATTAAGCACCAAAACTTCATGTTATACAACAAATTTGACAGAAAAAGTAGTTCAATACGCAGTAATGTTATGTTGTAATTACTGTATTTACGAATTTAGCACCAAAATATCACGATATATTGGAAACATTGACTACAAAAATGGCTTGGATTATCCAGAGGCTTGGATAAGCAAGGCTTGGATTAGTGAGACTCTACTGTATATACAGTATGTTGTTCACTGCAGTTAAAATTAACCAGGGTTCCTACTTCATTCACGATCTGGAACTTCACAGAGGTGAGTGGGAACCGGGAATCAAACTCCTGAAAATGAGTCAGAGAGTGGAAGCACAGATCCTGGTTAACCATGTCCAACTAGTCAGCATGCAATGTTTCTTCTGAACTAGTGGATGCTTCCCTTTTCTTTTTAAAAGCACTTCATTGATCGTTGAGGGGGAGCTTTACTAAAGCTCTAAACCACCAGCATGACAATTGATTTGCTATGGGTGTGTGTGCTTCGCTGTTTTGTGGACCTCATACATGGGCTAAGTCATATGCCACATTTTTTTTTCGTGTCAGGAGCAACCTGAGTTGCTTTTGGAGTGAGAAAATTGGCCGTCTGCAAGGACGTTGCCCAGGGGACGCCCGGATGTTTTGATGTTTTACCATCCCTATGGGAGGCTTCTCTCATGTCCCCGCATGGAGCTGGAGCTGATAAAAGTGCACTTGGAAAGGACCAGACGCAGAGCTTTTTCTATTTCTGCCCCTGCCTTATGGAATGCCTTGCCGCCCTATATGAGAGCCATGCGTGAGTTAGGGCCTTTCACCCTAGCACTCAAGACCTGGCTCTTTACTAGAGCTTTTAATCTATGTTAATTTTATTAATATTTGTATGTATGTATTTTTATCCTTTTTATCTTGTAAATTGCCTCGAGCATCGTGGATGGAGGGCAATTAATAAGTAATTAAATGATGATGATGATGATGATGATGATGATGATGATGATGATGATGATGATAAAAGGAGCTCATCCACACTCTCCCCGGGTGGGATTTGAACCTGGCAACCTTCAGGTCAGCAACCCAACCTTCAAGTCACAAGGCTTTTATCCCTAGGCCACTGGAGGCCTAGGGGATAAAAGTAATGGATAAAGATCTAAGCTAAACACTTAAGAAACTTATTTTCCACTTTCCAGACACAGCTTTTCACAAATGGGGAACTGTGTGCTCTCAACTATTGGTAACACGAGAGAACAGGAAAGCATTACATAGTAGAAAGGAATGTGGCTAATAACATCCCCTCACCCCCAAAACTTCTTCACTGTAATGTAAGGAAACATGTGAGTCTCCTCCCTCTCTCAGAGTCAAAATGGAAAAATGGGAAGGATTGAGAAACAGATAGATTTTGAAAGGACAAAACCTTGTGTTTGAAGTGTAATGACAGAAAGGGAAAGAACAGACTTTTATAGTTATCAGAGGGCAGTACAGACATGCCTGTCTAGCATTCAAAAGTAATTATTTAGATTACTATGGGAAACATGAAGGCTTAAAAACATTACTACAATTGTACATATTTCTATAATATTTTGTTCACAGAAGCTTTAAGGAAGCCTAGTCTTCAGAACCCCATAGGCAATGCCATTCTTTTCCTCTGCCTGGTTTTGTTTACCATTTAAAATTGCCACCCACACATTTTCCCATCTAAACACAGTGGGTGGTGTTCAGCAACACAGACATTCAGCAAATTCATCTCCTATCCTCAGCAGGAGTTAGGCTGGGGCTGGTATTCTCAGCTCTTCAGGTTGCATTATTTTCCTCCTTCTGAGAACAGGACAGAGTGGCCTCACAAAAGCCATTTCGTTAATCCTCCCCTAATCACTCAGCTTTGGAAAAACAACCTGTTGAGGATAGGAGCTACATAAAGGAAGAATTAACTGAAATCATCAGAAATCATATTTTCAGCCAGATTACTTTCCATTCTTTTGGTATCCTCCTTCCTCCAAATGTGTTTCGAGTCTGAGACAAATTACATCTTAAATGTAGCTACAAGGCAGGTCTTGTTGACCTGCCTTGTGTCTGGATCTCTTAGATCTAACAACCAGTGTTTTTAAATCTGCTGCTCTGTCACAACTGTATGCCCTAAAGGACTTAGTAAAATCCACACTTTCTGAAGATTACAAACAAGTTCAGGTGGAGATGGAAGAGGTCAGCTTCATTAGTGCTGCGTGTGTGTGTGTGTGTGTGTGTGTGTGTTTTCTTAGGCAAGGCAATACCTTCAAATAGTTTTGCCCATTCCCTTTCTCTGAATATATTCCAAAAGACACGTCACTCATTGGCAGTCTCCTATCCAAGTATTAAATAGAACTGACCCAGCTTAGCTTCCACGATGAAACAGGATCTGGTGTCTTTAAGATACTTAGGTGTGGTTGATCCCTTGAATTAATTGCTGAATACTGAGTGAGTCAACATATAGACAAATCCTATGAATTCAACTCTATTCTAGTCAGGACTTAGAAAAGGATTTAGGAAAGTGGTTCTCAACCTGTGGGCCCCCAGGTGTTTTGGCCTACAACTCCCAGAAATCCCAAACAGTTTACCAGCTGTTAAGATTTCTGGGAGTTGAAGGTCAAAACATCTGGGGACTCACAGGTTGAGAACCACTGATTTAGGGCAAAGAAGAAAGCAAGGTCACTGCAACATCCAGGACATGGAAGTACAATGCTACCTGTGATTGCTCAGTTCTTGAAGCATTAAGCCTTTGTTTACAGTAGATTAAGCAAAGGTTAACAGTTTTATAGGTCCTGACCATCATTGGATTCCCTATCCGCATAGTAAGGAAGATTAATCTGCTTGCTAAAATGAACAAAGGAAAGCACCATTATTGCCCCCCTTCTCGATATATATATATATATATATATATATATATATATATATATATATATATATATATATACATACACACACACACACACACACACACACACACACACACACACATACACACACACACAGTAGAGTCTCACTTATCCAACATTCGCTTATCCAATGTTCTGGATTATCCAACACAGTCTGCGTCCCACCCAGATCCACAGCTCTCTCTAGGCAGCGATGACTGAATGTTTTACGGATTTAATTTTTGACAATGTTGTTACTGTAAGTTCATTTTATGCAATTCTATCTTTATTTGTAGTCAATTTGTTAGTTGCCAATGTTTTTGTAGTCAATGTTTCCAATACATTGCAATGTTTTGGAGCTAAATTCATAAATGGAGCAATTACTATATAAGGTTACCATGTATTGAACTGCTTTTTCTGTTGATTTGTTGTAAAACATGGTGCTTAATTTGCAAAATCATAACATAATTTGACTTTTAATAGGCTTTTCCTTAATCCCTCATTATCCAACATTTTCGCTTATCCAACGTTCTGCCAGCCCATTTATGTTGGATAAGTGAGACTCTACCGTGTGTGTGTGTATAATAAACTGATGTAAAATGTTCAATGGGACAGGATGGACATAAGAGGCAATTTAATTGGAATGTCATCTCAAAGCATTTCCTTGTACCACTTATGTAGGTGCTGTTCTTAAAGGAAATTGGCAAAGCATGAAGCAATAGCATCCTCATCCTCATGTGTTGTCTTCTGGCTCAATTAGATGATCCCTTACTACTGCAAATGTTCACTTTAGGGATTCTGCACTCCTGACAAATCATTAACTATTAAGGAAAAGGGAGGATTAGGAATAATTACTATTAATAGCATACACATACACATACACACACACACACACACACACACACATATATATCCTGGCATCATGCCCATGTCAGCAAACAAGGGAATAGCTTGAGCTACCGAACACCTAATACTGGATTATTGCAAGAGTACAGTTTGGAGTGAAAGATTATCCTCTGGCTCTTGATCTGGTGTTGCATTTATTCGGGGACTCGCAGGAGTGACATGATCTGAACTGACAAGGTAGCGTGCTTCTAACTTATTTTTCTTATTTAGGCTTTGCACTTCTTACTCCTTGTGCCCCCAGCTCTTTAAAAACCTTTCTTGAGGAAATATATTTTATTTGTTTGTTTGCTTCTTTTTTAACATAAAGGAAGCTTGGTTATTCATCAAGGCTTTATCTTAACATGGGTGAAATAAGGATTTCACTATCTCTGGTGTTGAGTTTGATCCCTAAAAGCACAAAAACCCTAGTCTAAAGGAGGACAGGAAGAAGTGGAAATATTTGGCCCTTAGAGAAGATGGAAGGTATGAAACCTGTCTGGCTTTCTTGCCACATCTCGTATCAGTTGGGGCAGTATGGTATGCCACTCTTCCATGGAGGTGGGAATAGATTTGAACAGGAACTGGCAATCTGTGATTCTGGAAGCTGAAGACAAAGCTGATCAAGTAGGGTCTAGATCAGAGGTGTTACACTTGTGGCCCTCTGGATATTCCAGAAGCCCTAGGCAGCTTGTCCAATGGATGGGGACTTTGGGAGCAAAAGTCCAAAACTCCATGAGTTTGACACCACTGGTCTAGATCACAAAATCTTAGGGTAGCTTAGGTTAAAAGAGTCTGAGATGAAAAAGATCAGTGGTTCTCAACCTGTGGGACTCCAGGCATTTTAGCCTACAGCTCCCAGAAATCCCAGCCAGTTTACCAGCTGTTAGGATTTCTGGGAGTTGAAGGCTAAAACATCTGGGGACCCACAGGTTGAGAACCACTGATCAAGATCCTAGCAGGCACGAAAAGAGCTTCCTCTTTTCCCTTCCAATTGATTTTTTCTATGATATTCCCTCCTCCCAAGTGCACTATCTTAATCTTAGCCTTACATTGAAAACCCAAGTCAGAAACCACGTCAACTCTCTCTCTCTGTTTGTAGTGCGGGTATGCATATCTGTATTTTGAGGGCCAAGTTACCATTCTGTGTTTTGTTATGTAGATTGAAACTATGGTGATATCCATAAACAGGCTTGTCTAAAAATGAAATAGCAAATTTTAATCTCTGTGTGTGTTATATATGTAATTATAATCCCTTTGAGCTACTGATGTAGAGTATTAAGCTATTCCTGGAATAGCTCTGCTTATTGAATATCTTTGAAAATGTTTGAAATAAATTGCAATGCAGTTGACCCTACATATTCATGGGTTCTGCACTCACAGATTCAATCATTGGTGACTTGAAAATTAAATTTAAAAACAAACATAAAAACAAGCCCTAATTCCATTGTGTATAATGGACATCATTTTGCTACACCATTGTATATAATGGGACCAGAATATCCAAGGATATGGGTTTCCGCAGGGGTCCTGGAACAAAACACTAGCAGATACAAACGGTCAATTGTATAGTTGAGATTGTGGATACAGCTGCAAGCGCATAACCGTTGGACTGATTCACAAAACCAGTTGGGAAACAAACCTCCAACGTTCAGAAGAGTCCACAGTACTTGCAGATAATTACTTCTAGACTGCCTGATGACATTTTTTTCATGTCAGGAGCGACTTGAGAAACTGCAAGTCGCTTCTGGTGTGAGATAATTGGCTGTCTGCAAGGGCGTTGCCCAGGGGACTCCCAGATGTTTTACCATCCTGTGGGAGGCTTCTCTCATGTCCTTGCATGGGAAGCTGGAGCTAACATATGGGAGCTCACCCTGCTCCCCGAATTCGAACCTCTGACCTTTCGGTCAGCAGTCCTGCTGGCACAAGGGCTTAAACCACCAGGAACTCCGTCTGATGACAATACTTCCTGGGTGATTTTGGTAGCAGAGAAGAATGAGGTACAGTGTTCCCTCACTACTTCGCAGTTCACTTTTTGCGGATTCGCTCTTTTGCAGTTTTTTAATAAACTCTAAAAGGCTATTATAAATCATAAAAATTACAATTTACAGCCTAAGGAAGGGAGGAAGGAGAAGCCAAAGGGAGAGAAAAAGGAGCCCAAGCCGCATCAGGAAGAGAAGGAGGTGATTTATCAACACACGATTGGTTGATAAAGACTTAAAATAGTGTATAACTACTAAAATAATGTATAAACATTAAAATAAATATAGTATCCCTACTTCGCGGATTTTCACTTATTGCGGGTGGTCCTGGAACCTAACCCCAGCAATAAGTGATGGAACACTGTACTTTCTTCATTGGAGTGGAACATGGATGTCACATCAAAGACAATTCAAGAAGCAGTGGTATGAGTCAAAGCAATGGGATAAAGAATGAGCAACATTGAGTCCCAACATTTTAAACCTGTCAGTAAAATGACCAACACTCACTACTCTGTAAAGAATATTGGGACATATTCAGCCAATATAGCCAAGTGGTTGTTTGAGAAGAATCTTTTTGTTCTTCATAATAGTATGTTAACTGTTTTATTGTAACATCCAAAATGTAATTGTGTAACTTAGCTTAACTTGGCCAATATCATCTTTAAACTAAGTACTTTGTTTATAATTGTTGACCTTTTGCTTTTGCTACTCTGTAACCATTTTGATTGTCAATTGATTTCAATAAATGGATCCCCATCACAAAGAATACATTTTCTATAAGAATACAAAAAGGAACTTGCATAGTCAATTTTCTGCCAGATGTAATTCTTCAAATTGTTCAATACTAAGAATCTACTCAATAAACCAATTTGATCCTCATGATGCATGACTGGTGCACACACACATACACACCGCATTGCTCAAGAACTCTTAATAAAAAGACATCTAAATGAAGAATAGGGCCCAACTGGTTTTTGCCTTTTCAAGAGAAACATTTATTCCTGTAGCATCAGTGCTAAAGCTATTGTCTTTCCTGCTAATAAATTTTACAAGAAAAGCACTTGTGCTTGAGCAAAAGCCAGTGTTCCCGGAAAAAACAACAAACAATCAGAATCAACCATCCATGCTTCTCTTATTATTATTCTTTAACAGCTCAGTTTCATGTAAAATGTATTCAGAAATGAATAAGTCTGCATTTATTTTTATCCATTGCAATAACATTTTTGCCTGAGCTAGAACACTGGGAGATATGAAAGAAAATGTAATTAAATTAATCCACCATAGCATAGATAATATGCACTACCTTTTCAGAACTGAATGATTAAGTGGTTAAATACAGTGGTTAAGGGACTGACCTGGGAACCAGGATATTCCTGGCTCAGCCGTGAACTCATGAGATGTCTTTAGTGAAAATCATTTGTTCTTTTGAATTGTAATATGGGGATAACAGCTTTGGCTCATTTTCCTGGGCTCCTGTAAGGATCTCGATGAAGAGCTTTGAACACTTGAGGAAAGCTCTGG
Organism: Anolis carolinensis; assembly: GCF_035594765.1. NCBI lineage: Eukaryota > Metazoa > Chordata > Lepidosauria > Squamata > Anolidae > Anolis > Anolis carolinensis. The sequence goes on from NC_085843.1 coordinate 179,754,977, forward strand.
ATAAGTTACTAGGATATGAATTTCAATCAGTTTATTTAAGTAGACTAATCATTCAAAAGGCTAGCTGATTAAATGCAGGAAATATTAATCAATGGTGCTGAGACTTAAAGGGAAACTATTGGAAATGTTTTATCCACTTAGCCCCTTTAAACCTGCTTTATTTCATAATATGGGTTCCATTTGGTCTTTATAATCTGAAGTACTACCAGGTGTGTGTGTTTCATTTGCCCATTTGAAATGAGTTGAACTATTTTAAAAAAGCAAAATGAGCTTTGCAAGAAGTGATATGGAAGAGCCTATTGAAACACATTGCAAGTGCTCATTTTTGCAAAAGATTAAGGAAACATTTCTTTTAATGATGGATGGGGTTAATCAGGGTAACAATTCACTTTTTCACATATTAGGAAAAGTCTCTAATAAAACCTGTTTCCCTATTTGTTGCTATAAAACCAAATAATGGGTTCAACATAGGGAAATACCTAGAAATCTTAAATCTGCCTATATATAGGCATTTGATAGTGTGTGCTCCATATAGATATGAACAAACTTCTTTTTGCAGCATTTTAACAGTGGGATCAGAGTAATTGAGTCTAATTTATAAAGATTTACAGTCTATTTCACGTAGAGAAAAGATCTGTTTTATGGTTAATTTGATAAAGTAATACATATTAAGCATTCCTTTCCCAGAATTCTGAAATATAAAATTATCTATATAGGTGGCTGAGACTGGTACATTTGTTTCTGGTGGTCCCATTTACCCAAACTTTGCTTCATTCACAAAATGATTATAAATATTGTATAAAACTACTTTCTATGTGGAAAAGGTGTATATGAAGCATACATAACATTCATGTTGAGACTTGGAACCAATCTCCAAGATAACTCATTATCTACACACATACAAATACAGGTAATTCCAAAATCCGAATAAAATCTCAAATCCAAAACACTACTGGCCATAAGCATTTTGGAAAAGGGATACTCAACCTGTATTTTAAATAGCTAACTAAATGTTTTTCTTTGTATAAATAGTAGTAGTAGTAGGTAAGGTAAAAGGTAAAGGTTTCCCCTGACGTTAAGTCCAGTCATGTCTGACTCTGGGGGTTGCTGCTCATCTCCATTTCTAAGCCGAAGAGCCGGCGTTGTCCATAGACATCTCCAGGTCATGTGGCCGGCATGACTGCATGGAGCGCCGTTACCTTCCCGCCGGAGTGGTACCTATTGATCTACTCACATTTGCATGTTTTTGAACTTCTAGGTTGGCAGGAGCTGGGGCTAACAGCGGGCGCTCATTCCGCTCCCAGGATTTGAACCTGGGACCTTTTGGTAACCTGCACCCAAACCATGTAGGGTTTTAAAGGTCAAAACCAACACTTTGTGCTTTGCCCAGAAACTAATTGGCAGCCCGTTTTTGGTTTGTGTCAGGACTGACTTGAGAAACTTTTGTGTCAGGAGTGACCTGAGAAACAATTCTGGTATAAGAGAATTGGCTGTCTGCAAGGACATTGCCCAAGGGATATGCGAGTATTTGATGTTTTACCATCCTTGTGGGAGGCTTCTCTCATGTCCCCGCTTGGGGAACTAGAGCTGACAGAGGGAGCTTCCCCGCTTCCCCGGATGTGAACCGCCGACCTGTCAGTCAACAGTTCTGCCTGCACAAGGGTTTAATCCATTGCACCACCGGGGGCTCCACAAGCAGACTTTAGTATAGGTATAGAATGTTATGTTCACACCTGGATGTTCTTGTAACTAGTCTGGCTGCCATGTTTTGAACTAATTGGCATTTCCAAACTTAGTACAGAGGTAGTTCAATGTACAGTGCATTGCAGAAGTCCAACCTTGAGTTTACCAACTCATGCCCCACCATCTTTAGATCCCTCAACTCTAGGAAGGGGTACAGCTGGCAAATCAACTGAAGGTGGTAGTAAGCACTCCTGACCTAAATAACACTGGATTCAAATTTTCTTTCTTTCAGAATTACTGCAGTAAGAATAAGATTGGAGAAATACTGATTACATTTTTGTTTTACTCTTTTGAGTTTGCCTATATCTATGTATATTGATTCATGAAAACAACGAGTCACTGGTTTTATTTTAATTGAGATTTGCAAAAGGTTCAATCAATTAGGGTGTCATTTATTGCTTGAATTAACACATTCCAAAGGAATAATATAATTTATTTATTATCTATTTACAACATTTCTACCCCGCTTTTCTCACCCGAGGGGACTCAAGGTGGCTGAATCATAGAACCACAAAATTCAAAGGAACTGCAAAGGCCATCTACTAGTTCAATACTGTGTCATGAAAAAATACACAGGTAAGGCACTCCTGAGAGATAGACATTTGTTTAAAGATGTCCAAAAGAGACCCAATCTTTCCACTGTTGAACAGTTTTTTTATAGCAAAGAGGTTCTTTAGTGTTTAATGCTCTTTCTTCTACCTGGCATCTTTTCAGATATTTACAGATGATTGTCATATCACTGCTGAGTCTTCTCTTCTCCAAGCTAGACATAACTAGCTCCTTAACCTTGATATAGCTTGACTGTCTTCGTCGCCCTTTTATGGAATGATACAGATTGTCAATATCCTTCTTGAACCAAATACCGAAATAACAAAGATAGAAAAGAATCATGCCAAAAGTCTATGGGATAGCTGAACCCAGCTATGCTCCTTCCTACATTTTGCTATCTATAAATGGCCAAATGGGAGGCAACGGAATCTGCCGATTCTCCTGGTTGTTAGGCATGACCTTTAAACCTTCAATTACTGATTTCAAGCACATAAAATTATCCCCGTTGATATGCCCAAGTTATATAGGTTGTCAATAACTAGACAATCCTGCTTCACCTTGTGTCCTAGAATAGGGGCTTCAAGTCTGTGCATTTCGTTTGACTTCTTATCTTTTAATTGCACCTTCATGTTTTAATACAGCTTGGCTGGCCACTTAATAAAAGTGAAATCCTCTTTGAATAAACCTTTCTACATATAAATACAACCCCAATGATACTTAAAAGGCACAAGAAACCTTAACTGCTTCAAAACGGATTTGTATTTCTGTGCCTTTTCGTATCTGCACCCCATCCCAATTGCAATTGTGTCAGGTGTCAAAATCCCCTCTGAGATAAAACCGCAAACCCTGTCTACCAAACAGGTGCCATTCTAAAGTCGATCCGGATCCCCCTCTCAGTACTCCAACTGAGCACTCATTCTGGAGAAGCTTAAGTCCAATGATTGCTATCTGAAGAAACAGCTTTTGAAATACCATCAATTTCCTGAAAAATGTATCCGTTTATTGAGCAGAGCCTTTTCAGTTTCCTTCTATCTTGTTCGATAGGATTACACCACACAGAAATTTTATGATCTGTACTTAAAATACTGATGTGCCTTCAAAAGCATGCATTTCCCCACCAACAAATTAACTCACTATTATCTCCAGTTAAAACTGCCAGGGACTCCCCCACATATTATGCATGAATACACACACACAAATCAAACAAACCAAATTTATGGTTTCATTATGCTACAGAATGATGCTAAACACTAGTTCAAGTGTGAAAATTTCTTATGTTGTTTGAAGGTTACACTCTGTTTCTCCTTACTGTATACAAATAGTAATATCCATACTGAGAGAAACCCATATATTTATGTAAATTCAGGCATGGACCACAGATAATGAAAATCCTATGCCCTAAATAAAATAATGGAGCCCCGGTGGCGAAGTGCGTTAAAGCGCTGAGCTGCTGAACTTGCAGACCGAAAGGCCCCAGGTTCAAATCCCGGGAGCAGCTTGAGCGCCCGCTGTTAGCTCCAGCTCCTGCCAACTTAGCAGTTCGAAAACATACAAATGTGAGTAAATCAATAGGTACCGCTCCGGCAGGAAGGTAACGGTGCTCCATACAGTCATGCCGGCCACATGACCTTGGAGGTGTCTACAGACAATGCTGGCTCTTTGGCTTAGAAATGGATATGAGCACCAACCCCCAGAGTCAGACATGACTGAACTTAACGTCAGGGGAAACCTTTATCTTTTTAAATAAAATAATACTTTTGCCTTGATCTTCCCTTCCATGAAAAGGAACATCGATATGTATATATGATATTGGAATATCGGTTATATGTGAAAAATCAGAAATATGTACGGTGTTTTCCCAAAAATAAGACACTGTCTTATATTTATTTTTCCTCAAGAAGACACTGGAAAGCTTCCAGAGGAGTGCGACTAAAATGATTAAGGGTCTGGAGAACAAGCCCTATGAGGAGTGGCTTAAAGAACTGGGCATGTTTAGCCTGCAAAAGAGAAGGCTGAGAGGAGACATGATCGCCATGTACAAATATGTGAGGGGAAGTCATAGGGAGGAGGGAACAAGCTTGTTTTCTGCTGCCCTGCAGACTAGGACACAGAACAATGGCTTCAAACTACAGGAAAGGAGATTCCACCTGAACATCAGGAAGAACTTCTTGACTGTGAGAGCTGTTCAGCAGTGGAACTCTCTCCCCCAGACTGTGGTGGAGGCGCCTTCTTTGGAGACTTTTAAGCAGAGGCTGGATGGCCATCTGTTGGGGGTGCTTTGAATGCGATTTCCTGCTTCTTGGCAGGGGGTTGGACTGGATGGCCCATGAGGTCTCTTCCAACTCTACTATTCTATGATTCTATGACACACTATGGCTTATTTTCAGGGGATGTCTTATTTTTATATCCATGGCCAGTACTCAAGTGCTCAGATGGCATGATAGCCAAATGCCTCTCTCCATCCGGAAGGGGCTGCTGCTCCTGCGAGGGAGGAAACGCTGTGGTGCCCAAGCCCTGCGACAGTGAGAGAGGCAGCCAGTGAGTTGCTCTCTGACATCCTCCTCCAGCAGCAAGAGTGCCCAAGCGAGTTCCGCCCCCTTTGCCTTCTTGCAGCATTTCCCCTTACCAGGGCTTGCCACTGCTCCTGCTCCCTCCGTTTGGGAGACATTGGAATGCCTTGCACCCTTCCCTTGCTTGGGAAGGGAGGAGGGCGTGCTGGTTTGAAATGGTAAGTCAACTGTGGCTGTGGCAGGGGGAACGTGCATATGCCTTATGTGCTGCTCTGCGCCAGTATGCTGCATAGCCATGCCTATCACTATGTCTTGATTTTGGGGTATGGCTTATATTGCGCAAATGCTTTAAAATCCTGCTATGGCTTATTTTATTGATACCTTATTTTTGGGGAAACATGATATACATTGTATATCTTCCCTTATATTGTTTCCGCATACAAGAATAGATAATTTAATTTTTTTTCTTCACACTTTAAGAGGAGGAGGATATCTGAGCATTTCTGAGGATTCTTTGTTGTGTAAAAGGTACACATGAGCCGGGCTGTGGCACAGGCTGGTGAGCAGCCTGCTGCAATAAATCATTCTGACCATGAGATCATGAGTTCGAGGCCAGCCTGTGGCAGGGTGAGCACCTGTCAATAAATAAAAAATAGCCCCTGCTCGTTGCTGACCTAGCAACCCGAAAGATAGTTGCATCTATCAAGTAGGAAATAAGGTACCACTTATAAAGTGGGGAGGCAAATTTAACTAATTTACGATGTTGGAATGAGGAAGTGCCGTCACAGTGGATGATGAAGCAGCTGCTCCCCCCGTGGCCAGAATCGAACATCCCCTCAGTAGGAGGTTAAATTGCCTCTGCACCTGTCTCTGTCTCCGTTCTATGTGTATATGGGCATTGAATGTTTGCCCTATATGTATATAACATGATCCGCCCTGAGTCCCCTTCGGGGTGAGAAGGGCGGAATATAAATACTGTAATTAAATAAATAAATAATAAATACACATGGTTTTCCTATGCGGAAAATGTGTGGATTCAGAAGACATGTATTGTTCATAAAACTGACTGTTCACTGTGCAAAGGTATTGATTTGGTTAGATTTTTTAAAACACAAAAAATGTACTACAGGGGAAATATGTGGTTTTTCTGCACAGGACTCTGTGCATCTAAACAAAACCCACTAAATTGCAGAAACAATGTAAAATGGACACAATTTGCACAGATCGATTCCTGCACTATGAAAACATAAGCAGATTGTTGTAGTAGAGCCTGTGAGTAACATTACAAGCATTAGTATGGGTGCCAGAAGGGGGGAAAGTGTTACTCGGGAGCAGGAATCTGATGATGAGCAGCAGAGAAAGAGGATCCGGGACATACTTACAGCACCTACAGATGAGGAGTGGTTTGAGGGATTATCTGGGGACGATGGGTCAATGAGTGAAAAAGAAGAATTCATGGATTGAATTATTAAGAAAATAAGAGAAGAATTCGTGGATTGGACTAAGATAAGAGAAGTGCAAGCTATTTGTGAGGCGCCAACAACTAGTGATACCTTTATGAGGTTCTCTGGGGGTGAAGACTGGCAATCAGGGGATCCAACTGAGTCTTGGGGGGATCTAAGTCTTGACAGAAGATGGAGGAATTGGAGGGAAAGTAAAGGGAATTCACGTGAAGAGCTGGGAGCAGCTGCGGGGGATAGTGATGGGGCGGTGGTCAGTTCATCTTCTGATAATGATTTGTAGATAAAAGTGGGTTCAGGGGTGAGGGGTCTTTGCAGAAGGCAATGTGTTGATATGCGTTCGTGTGCTGTGTATTAGGAAAGATTCTTGTAGACTTGCTGTTGCCTGTTTTGTGTTCGGCATTGGATTAGGATCTGCAGTTTGGAACTGGACTGGCTTGGCTAAAGAAGCTGCTTCTGCGGACACTGGAGCGACAATGAAGCATTTCTCCTGCTTCGACTCTGGACTTCGGCTGACGATGCTTCTCTTCCTGCGACTCCTTTTGTTAACCATTTGTGTACTGTGCCTTTTTGTTTTGCCTCAGAGCACTTTGTTTGACTTGTTGCTCTTTGCATCCAGTTAATCTGGATTATAAATTATAAATTCTGTTTTGAAGTCACTTTTAAGTCTGGTCCTTTAAGGCGTCTGTGATTCCAACACAGATTTTCTACATATGTTTCATGTCCAATAAAAACAACAAAAATATTTTCAGGGAGAATCATATTTTGCATGAAATACACATTCAAAACATATTTTGTGATTAATCTTGTGGCTGGTTTTGTTTTCCTTAGCAGGATGTTCAGACATTGTGGATGCAAATATAGGCAAGTATTCTTCACATGCCTCATGCATACTCATGTTGCATAATTGATTCTGTATATCAGAATGCTTAGATTTTCACATCTACACATGCTAGATTTTATATGGAGACATTATAGTCAAATATTATATCCATATGTGGATGCCTTGAAGGAGAAGCATGCCTGAGACAGAGGTAATAATAATCTTACTGAGACTTGGGAAATGGGTTTTAATGTTGAGCATTAGAATGCTCAGACAAATGAAAGAATATCCCCAGGAACAGCTTCCAACTTTGTTAAGTATGTGTGTTCATATGTGCATGTGTACCTGCACCTTTTGGGGAAATATTCCTACAGCCCCATGATATTGTTCTTTTCTTAATAAAAAATTAAAGTGAAGTGTATCAATGCCATTATGCCAATCCTAAAAGCCAGACAATTATTTCCTAGTAGGCTTGTGCAATTCGGGCAAACCTCAATCCGTTTTGGTGTTCCAGATTTCGGTGGGTGTCCTGATCCGTTCTTCAGGAGCCTCCTGAATTTGGGAGGTCAGAAAGCTGTTTTTGATCTGGGGAGCTGAAAGATTCATTTTCTATCCAGCCAATTATGGGCGGGGGGGGGGGGGGGGAGGACGACAACGACTTCCCATGCTCATCTTCTCATCATTTTAAGCTGTTTCTACTCTAGAGGGCAGGTGCTGCAGGCAAACACATGCACTCTCTCTCTCAGGGCTGCACCATGCCACACACTCTTTCCAAGGCATTTTAAGGAGGCTTCCCACTTCCAAGTAAGGTAGAGTGATGACCTGAAGGTATCCTCCCCAGGATTCCTTTAAAAAAAAACCTCTTTTTTCTTGGCACACTTCAATCTCCTTTCTGCTTTGGATTTAATGCTCCCTTAGAGGTGCATCTATTTTCTACTCTAGAGGAGAGGTAACTAGGTGGTAGTGGTTTTCAGAGAATGAGGGTTTTCTTTTTTCTTTTTTTGCTGGGGTTAATAAAAAAGATTAAACTGTGATGTTGAATAGGGGAAGAACTGTGATCGGTTGTCACGTAGTCCTGTTATGGACAGGAATCCATGACAACTGGGCCCTTGCCGTTTTGGACACTCGAACAAACCGAAGAAGCCGGATTGGCCAAAGGAAATGGCTAAGAATGGATTTGCGGACAAGCCTATTCCCTAGTCCACTCACAGACAAAACCCAATGCATGTATTTTAAAATCTAATAACTGAACATTTCAACTTTACATCTAAGCATACAGTATTAAATGAGTAACCATGCTAACCCATAGAAGCAAGGAGTTACACAGACTAGTGTATACTGCAATGCACTATCATGTTTGAGATAATTCTTTCTTCTGAAAAAAGAGTGGGGAGAGGAAGAGGAGGAGGAGGAGAAAGAGAGAAGAGAGAGAAAGCAGTTGAGAGAAAATATACTGTTTGGGCATGAAAGATGCTCAATTTTGTGTAGCGTACAAATATGGTGGGCTGCAGCAAGCCATGCTCAGACAAAGTAGTCATCATTTTGAAAATATAAAAGTCAGGAGATAGGTGGCAGGAATCACAATTTATGGGGCAGAGAAAGCTGACACTGAGGAAAATGTGATACTCATATCAGTGAACCTGATTTTAGATGAAGTAATAATAGGTACAGTTTTGGAAATAAATTTGAAGTATGGTACATGCTGAACTGAACTACTGATACTCTATCCAGTTGTACCTTCAGGATATAATAATGAAGATGTGAGCAATGGTTAGCTTGAAACAGCCTTCTAGAAAAGATCAGAACTGGGGCACTCAACAACCCATGGCTTGAAACACATTAAAAAGAAAAACCCCAAAAGCAAAGCTTTATTTTTCCATTTTTTATAAGGGAAATATTGTTACTATGCCACAATGTATATTGGGACTTGTGCATCCACAGATTTTGGTTTGGGAACCAAACTCCAGCAGATACTAAGGGCCCACTGTATACAGGACAGCAAAGGATTGACCAGTGATACATCTGCTCTGTCTTCTCTGGTATTGTGAAATGTTTCTTGGGTTATTCATCTGTATCCCTTATGAGAAGCGACTACCCTACTTTTTTTTTTAGCAAATTGAACAAATGGATGACTTCACTAAAACAAAAAAACACTGACTCTTGTCAATATTAGTTTAATCTCCCAACAGAAGCACATATGGAGCAAGGTCTTTTCCCCAATGACCTCAGAAGTAGGAAGCTACACATAAGAGTTTTCAAGTTGTTGTTTCACATCCAGCAAAGTGATGGGTCACCCTTCTTGTGAAAGATATGCAATTCTAGAACTCAGTGACTTTGCATGAGATGATCGCTGGAAATAAAAAACACTTTTTAAGTGGGTTATATAACAGATTTACTTTGGATGAGAGCACATTCCTCCAGTACTCTGGCATTCTTTTCCCAAACATAGCAACAACTCATTACAGTAACATTTAAATGGTTTAAACCTTCCTTGAGTTTTTCTAGTGACCTTCATATGCGCATAGGGGCAGTGGAATTGAAACAAGACTGGTTACTGATCAGCCAGAGCATTTAATGAACCATAAGTCAGCACTTCCACCCTATCAATCACCTGATTTTCAAAACCAGAAGTGGACATCTGGCCAGTTGATGATCCCTGACTCAGACAATTGAGGAATGAGAAGGAATGGGGAAACCCAACCTCTGCATCTAACTCCCTTTTAGGTCTCTCGCCATGTAGCCATTTTATCTGCTCCCAAAATCTTAGATGTATGGTAATTTGAAAACTCCAGCCTTTAGTGAAATTGTATGTCTCTAGCTTGAACACAATTTTAGGGTAAACAATCAAATGTATTGTTTTTAGAAGAAATAGTTTGTGTATTTAAACCAATGTTTAATGCATATCTGAGTAAAACAGAATAAACCACTCATCTCTCTATGGCAACAGCTAGTGGCCCTCCACATGTTTCAGACTGAAATTCCTCAATTCTGATCATTGATGATACTGGCTGGAGCTGATGGAGTTGTATTCCAAAATGCTTGGAGACTAGCAGGCTAGAAAAGACTAAAGTATTTGCTAGAAGAAAGGAAGTGGTGACTGGCTTGCTCACTTCCGGTCCATCCTTAAATAGCCATCCATAGAACTAACAGCAACTTTAAGAAACCCAATAGTCTATAGTAGCAAGAACAGTACATCTAGTTATGTCAGTAGACAAGCAAAGCCCTCGGATTTCACTAGTCTTGGGGTGTAATGATAATTCATCCATAAACTATGTGTTCTTAAGTTGTTGGGTTCTTGTATGAATTTCAACAATTCAACTCTCCAGCAGGAAAATTGAAATATTAAAGTTCCTGCATTCTACAATTTTCCACAAGCAGGAAAAAAACAAGAAGAGAGAAACAAATAAAAGCACCACAATGATTTGGTACCAATAACAAATTCCCACATCCCGATTGTCTCAATCTTGTATATATTTTTAATCCTGTGTATATTTTAATCCAAGATTTCAGAACTCCTTTAAAAGAAAAACTATCTTACAAGTATGTGGCCAATGCGTGTGCAGTGATATCTTTAAAGTTGGCGTATGTGTGTGCGTATTGCTCAATAAATTTTGTTCTGAGAGACTTAAGCAATTAGCATAGTCTTACCTTTCTCCATGATGAGATGAAGCAGAGTAAGCCATGCACAATCAACATATGAGGAAAATAAACTCTCAAATACTGTCAAATTTGCCCAACTTGTGTAATTCTATATATGCCAAAGAACTTTATTTATTGTGTCAGAAGTGAATTGAGAATATACCGCAAGTCGCTTCTGGTGTGAGAGAATTGGCCGTCTAGAAAGATGTTGCCGAGGGGATGCCCAGATGTGTTATCATCCTGTGGGAGGCTTCTCTCATGTCCCTGTATGGGAAGCTGGGGCTGACAAACAGGAGCTCACCCTGTCGTGTGGATTTGGACTGTCGACTTTCAGGTCTTCAGATCAGAAGTTCAAATGGCACAATGGTTTAACCCATTGCGCCACAGCAGATCCATGCAAAATAATAAACCATTATAATTGGGACATTCATGTGTTTTTAAAGCAGAGAAAACATACAGCCTTGAGGTTATAATAGCCCAAAAACACAGAAGACTTTATCTTAAGGATAGCAGTGCTCCGGCCAGCATCTCAGATGCATTCATGAATTTGCTTAGTATTGCACACAACACTACTGAGATTTAGTAGCTCAGTTCTTTGCGGCATGAAAGGAGTGCACAAAAACCTTGAGTAAAATTGTTAATGTATACTTGAAAAGCTCTACCCTAAGTACAGAACTAATGCTATCAACAAAATCATTTCATAGCACTTTGGTTAGCTCCTTTCAAGTTTACACTAAAACCCAGGATGGAATCACTACCCAACTAACATAGGAGCCATCTGCTGCCAGTACACTTAATCTAACCAGTAAACCAGGTTTGACAAAACCAGACCCGACAACGTCTATATGGTAGGTTCATGTGTCTGTTGTGTGACAGTACAATAATGGAACAACCAGAACCATTTTGACCACTGCAAATACATCTCAGATTGTGCCTGCCTTCACCATGGCTTCATGCTTACTAACAGATGTAAAAGCAGCTGATTAGAGCACCACCCCCACGCTCTCCTACCGAAGCATCGCTCTTGTATTTTGTCCTGGGAAAAAGAACTTAAATTATATAAAGCAGGGGTCATAACTTATTTAAGGACTCATTTGACGAAACACTTTTTTTGCCTCTGCATCTTACAGATAAAACACAAGAACTCCCTCTGATACCAGCCAAGCAAATGTTCTGCCCAGTGATCCGAGAGTAAAGATAAAATGAACTGACAGTGGAGTCAACAAATTTCACCCAGGCAGCCATGGCCACGTGCTCCGTCCACATCCTTAGCTTTGCTAGGTAGCTTCCAAATGAATCCACAAATAAAATGGCAATGCTTACAATGATTTTCTCTTGATTTATTTAAGAATGTCTTCACCTCACTTTCCAAACTTGTATTAAAAAAAACATCAATATAGAAATACAAGAAAATGTAACAACAGCATTAAATCCCAGTCTGAGAAGACAGGCAGAATTATGAAAAACCTTGGGGAATAAAAAGGTTTTCTCATGGAACTCAAACACAACATGGTGACCAACAAAACTCCTTTGTGGGGAAAGTCCAGAGATGAGGCACATCATTGTGAAGGCTCTGAAAATATGCCTTCATGTTGTAGCAGTCAAAAAGAGACATTATTGGAGCATGGTTAACTGTGCTTGTCGGCTCTTGTCTAACACAACACATTGGGAGATGCTCCATGCCACAGAGAGTACTTTAGCCTCTAGAGCATAGTGTGATCTTTCAAGGTTGAATGGGACCCTATTCCAAAGAGGATAAACAGTATCCTCCAAATCAGATTAGATGTTTTATCTGAACTGCATTTCAATTGACTGGCCTCAATCCAGCACATTATGAATCCCAGACAGTAGTTTGGCAATAGATGCAGTTTTAAGATTGACAGTTATATTCAGCAAAAGAGAGAGATTCTCTGCATAAACTAAGCTATGCATATGCCCAATTCAGTATAATATTCTGTGCCCCACATAAATTATACTAATTTATTGGCTAAATGTGAAATAAGGTACTTATTTTGCATAGTTTACTATTTTGAGTGTCATAGATAACAGAGCCTACAAAGCAATGATAGAATCATAGAGTTGGAAGAGACCTCACGGGCCATCTAGTCCAACCCCCTTCCAAGAAGCAGAAAAATCACATTCAAAGCACCCCCGAGAGATGGCCATCCAGCCTCTGTTTAAAGGCCTCCAAAGAAGAAGCCTCCACCACAATCTGGGGGAGAGAGTTCCACTGTCGAACAGCTCTCACAGTGAGGAAGTTCTTCCTAATGTTCAGGTGGAATCTCCTTTCCTGTAATTTGAAGCCATTGTTCCGCGTCTTAGTCTCCAGGGCAGCAGAAAACAAGCTTGCTCCCTCCTCCCTATGACTTTCCCTTACATATTTATACATGATGTTCTACTTATATACATGTTATGCAGCATCAAATTGTTACCTATTTGTAAGGCCTCTCCAAGTCTTCTTCGGGGTGAGAAGGGCAGGATATAAATGTTGTAAATAAATAAATAAATAAATTCTTCTAAAAACAAAAACTATTAGTCAGGCAACTCTCCTTTCTCCTAAAACCCCCAATCCTCCAGTCTAATATTTTCTCCATTAAATGAGTCGCACCACGTCAGACCTTCTGATTTCTCTCTTCTTCCAAGCATTTATTTAGATATGTACTTAACAATGAAGTCGGCTCACAGATAATACAGGGTGGACTGAGGGAGGAAAGCATGTTATCGTAGAAGGTATAATTGTTATTGTAAAACCTCTAATCTCTGTGTTTGGAGAGGAAAAAGTAAACACATTATAAAAGCCACCTTTGACTTTCTGCCAAATAACCTCAATCCCATAAAATGCCTCCTAATGATCTGAATGTGATGGAGTCATTTAAATAACAGAGGGCTCTTCTAGCAGACGATACTGGCCACCTATAATGCACAGTCAATGGCAATATGTTGCTGCTATTGAAAAATTTCTTAATGCTGCTGCAATTTACTACAGGCAGTCTCCGAGTTACAAACATCCAACTTACAAACAGGGGTGAGACAACAGAAAGTGAGAGAAATCTACCTCTAGGAACAGAATTTCACTCCTGAAAGAGTTATCAGGGGGGAAAGGTATCAGCCAATTTTTTCCAACATCCAATTATCACAGGGACAGAAAGTGAGGTGAAATCTTCTGAACAGAGGCACACACAGCAAAACAAACACCACAGACAGCAAAATAAAAATTGGGGAAGTTAGACCAAATGCACATGAAAATAAAAGACCAGAAGCTGACTGGTAACAAAGAATAAAATACAGTCATTATTTTGCTAAATTGTATATGAGAATTACTAAAAGGGGTGATTACTTATATTAGGGCCCCACAAATCTGGAAATCCTTTCATCTGGTTGCTTCACCTCCTGAATCAATATACACAAGAAAGTACAGACAAGAAAGACACCATCAGAAAATTAAGAGAAGGGGGAACTAAATGACTGTGCAATGCAACCTTTCACCTGGGAAATGCCATATGGGGAAAGCACAGCTATCCCCTGCTGAAAGGAAATGACCGTGACATGAAATCAATTCACATCTACATCTCAAGAGCTATCTCCATATCTGGAGACAAAGACACCATGTAAAAACCTTCTATACTTAACATGAAAACATAGGGACAGGAATAAATATGACCACACAGATGAAAGCTACACTTGTCATAGCTACCTGTTCCCATCAGCTAGTGGGCATTTCAGCAAAATTCAGAAGTGAGAATAATGCTGGATGTATGAGAAAAGGTACAGAGATTTGTGGAATGCAAAATGCTCAGATTATGTTTGTTTCTATTTGATCAATATACAGTAGAGCAGGGGTCCCCAAACTTTTTAAACAGGGGGCCAGTTCACGATCCTTTGGACCGTTGGAGGGCCGGACTATAATTGGCCACCGAGCAATAATAACAACAACAACAACAACAACAACAACAATAAAGAGGGTTGGAAGAGACTCCTTGGGCCATTTAGTCCAATCCCCTTCTGCCTTTGTGCACCGAAAGCACAAGCAAAGCACCCCTGACAGATGGCCATCCAGCCTCAATGTTTATTATTATTATTATTATTATTATTATTATTATTATTATTATTATTAATAATAATAAAGAGGGTTGGAAGAGACCCCTTGGGCCATTTAGTCCAATCCCCTTCTGCCTTTGTGCACCGAAAGCACAAGCAAAGCACCCCGACAGATGGCCATCCAGCCTCAATGTTTATTATTATTATTATTATTATTATTATTATTATTATTATTATTATTATTAATAAAGAGGGTTGGAAGAGACCCCTTGGGCCATTTAGTCCAATCCCCTTCTGCCTTTGTGCACCAAAAGCACAAGCAAAGCACCCCTGACAGATGGTCACCCAGCCTCAGTGTTAATAATAATAATAATAATAATAATAATAATAATAATAATAATAATGTGATTTTGTGATACAAAATCCAGCATATCTATCTTGTTTGCTGTGTCATACAATATAATAATAACAACAACAATAATAATAAGGGTTGTAAGAGAAGAAGAGACTCCTTGGGTCATTTAGTCCAACCCCCTTCTGCCCTTGTGCCATGGGGGCCGGATAAATAGCTTTGATGGGCCGCATCTGGCCCCCGGGCCTTAGTTTGGGGACCCCTGCAGTAGAGTCTCACTTATCCAACCTTCACTTATCCAACACAGTCTGCCTCTAGTAGTCAATGTTTTCAATACATTGCAATATTTTGGTGCTAAATTTGTAAATACAGAATTTGCTACACAACGTTACTGTGTATTGAACTGCTGTTTCTGTCAATTTGTTTTAAAGTATGATGTTTTTGTGCTTAATTTGTAAAATAATAATGTAATTTGACATTTAATAGGCTTTTCCTTAATCCCCACTTATTATCCAACATTTTCACTTATCCAATGTTCTGCTGGCCCATTTATGTTGGATAAGCGAGACTCTACTGTAGTTGTCAAACGATTAATTCCCACAATGCATTTTTCACTGAGCAAACCTCTTTCCCTTGGTTGACATGCACATCCAAGGCTTATATTCTTCAGTATCAGCTGATTTGTACTTCCACCATTCAAATGTGACCACAATTATCCTTATATCTCTACATATCACTAAATTTTGTAATTTTCGCTCAAAGAATGCCCTGAAATAGTAAGTATGATTTTATGTGGCAAACTAGTAAGAAATAAATAAATGTACAAAAAATTAACTCAACAATTCTGGGTTAAGTTCCCCCCTGAAAACCAAAGCAACAAGAGATTAAAGGTAAAGGTTTCCCTTGACTTTAAGTCTAGTTGTGTCTGACTCTGGGGGTTGGTGCTCATCTCCATTACTAAGCCGAAGAGCCGGCATCGTCCATAGATACCTTCTAGGTCACGTGGCCAGCATGACTGCATGGAGTGCTGTTATCTTCCCATCAAAGTGATACCCTACTCACATTTGCATGTTTTTGAACTTCTAGGTTAGCAGAAGCTGGGGCTAACGACGGGAGCTCACCCTGTCAGCAGATTTGAACTGCCGGCCTTGTGATCAGCAAGTTCTGCAGTTTAGCGGTTTAACCTGCTGCACCATCACAGTCTCAAGAGATTACGAAAATTAAAAAAAACTGTTTGATAAATTAGATAAGTTAAGAAATGCAATTTCACTGACTATATACAAATTGCAAAGTAATACTTTTATCTGATTTTTAAAAGTATAAAGAGCCTCTTTTCCTCCCAGTATGGAAACTGGTCAACATTAAGCACACTTCACAGTCAACATTATAAAGGAATACAATTGTAATCCCCATTTATTTAGCCCCTATGACATAACATTTAATAATTTTGCATCTGGACAAAAGCAACAATAGTCTAGCCAAGACTTAAAATCAGTCAGACCGTTCAGGCAGCAGACATTTCAGATACTTTGAATTCCAAAGCAATGAGTGAAGCCATGGAACCAATTCCACACACCACTTTAAATTTCTGCACCAGCATATTATCCTCCATCCACCACACCAGATTGTAATGTATTTATTTATTTTTGCTATTTTCAACCTAGATTCATATTTATATAACTCAGTACACAGGGGGAAATTTCTCTCACTTTCTCCTGGCCTTTCATATTTCTGTAATCACCTTGGAGGAAATTTAACACCACAGAACTAGATTAAGGGAAGGCAAAGAGACAGATCTAAATCAACACACAAGAAAGAAGTCTGAGCTAAGGTTCAGCCGGTACTATGACTGCATATTGGAGCTCATATGAGTTTCTGGGAAAAGAAATATTATCATGCATTGGAGCTGCCATAAAAAGAGGCATTATTTGCAATATCAAAGTCCAGTGAAGTGTGTAAAAAAGCAAACAAACAAAAAATAAGAAAGCTTCGGCTGGATGTAAAAATATCTGTCATGAAAGTAATAGATGTTGAGGCAATCCTCTCTTAGATAGAGAACGACAGTAAGTTTAAATAGGCAGGGAAAACCAAGAACAGGTTGAACATCCTTTATCTGAAAATCCAATATGCCAAACACTCAAAAATCAGAATTTTTTCACATGGGTGGCTGAGATAGGGGCATCTTTGCTTTCTGATAATTCAATATGTACCGACTTTGTTCTGTGCATAAAAATATTAAAAAATTGTACAAACTTACATTCAGACTATATATACAAGGTTTATATGAAACAAAAAAAAATTTTTCTCTTTCAATTTGGGCCTCATTTTCAAGATATCTCATTATGTATGTATATCCAAACACAGAAAATCCAAAATCTGAAGAAATGCAAAACACTTTTGGTCCCAAGTATGTGCAGTACTAGTTTTTTTTTTAATTGAGATGGGATAAACAATCTCCCTAGCATGACAAACCTCAGTCCAGTCTCGTGACAATTTACCCTAAGGATTCAATAGTATTGAAATATACTTAGGAGAAAACCCACACTGACTTCCATGCAAACAAATACACACAGGATCAAGTTGCTAATGAGCCATGTTTAGACATAGGATTCCCACTGTATTGAAAAGCTTATTTCTTGTCGACAGTGCTCACAAAAGGCACATATCTAAACCCAATGCTTATTCAAGCATACTCTGGGAAAAATGTGTCATGACTTCTGTTTATTTATTCATTGGACCTACATTCCCTCTTTCTCCCAAATGGGCCTCAATGTGGCCGGCAGTAATATTGAGCATTTAATTAAAATACAAACTAAGATCAAATATTAAAAAAACAAATAATGGCAAAATCCAAAATGCATACACAATTAAGCAAAATACACTAACCAGCTAGTAACAAGGCCCTTCAGCAATCAATTAGTTGCCAAAACTAATTGTTTCCAGGTATTACCTACACAATTCAGGAAAAAACATTCACAAAAGATATTTTCCTAAGAATGCCTCCAATGTGTCATTCCTGGTCTATTTGGGGTCAATCTCATCTATTCAATCCACTGATCCCATCTCTCAAATGTGAAAGTATTCCAGATTCTACCTTCATCCTGTGCAAGAATTACTGACCTGTCATAGCCGTGGTCAACAAAGCTTGAAAACAAGCTACTTGGGCCTCCTCCCATGGCCGCCAATTGGTTCTCGCTTCCCCATTGTCACTGAACCCAGGCCTCTTGCGTCCTGCTTGGCTGACACCGTTACATTGGAGGAGGAATCTAAGAGGATCCCAGCAAGAGTGTGCCAAGGTTGTGTTGATCTCAACAGCAGGTCACTAGGAGCAAGACGAACTAATGCCACACTCTTCTAATTTGACTTGAGGATCCCACATGGCAACAGCAATGAGAAACCGCTCTTGAGAAACAGACTTGAGAAACCGCTCTTCACTCTAACCTCGTTTGAGTGATCATCTTTTGTTTGCATTATTGCAACTCTCAAGATGACAGCTATCAAGTCAGATTACTGAATGTTGCTTACGGTGACACTTGCCAAAAATGAACTATTGAAGGATCAAAAGCACACGAGGCTTAGCTTGTGTGCTTAGCTCAGAGAGGCTGAGGAGCTGGAAATGGCTCGAGAGGTTTGTTTCTTCCCTTGTTTCAGAGATGGGCATTTGCAGCAGTTATAGAAATCTGTTTTTGTCATGGTGGGAACATCTGAGAATTGCACAGGCCATTCTAAATAATAATAATAATAATAATAATAATAATAATAATAATAATAATAATAATAATAATCTAAACAGCAGCAGCAATAACAGCAGCCACAACATCAGTTGGAAACAGTTATTATTTTCATATTAAAAAATTGGAATAGGGACACTCCAGAAGACTTCCATGGGACAATTCACCCTTTTGCCCCCCAGAAATGGTGCATGGGGAGCCTGAAGGGATTGAGGTCTGTAAAAATAATGAGATTGTAGGATACACATATTGTCCAAGGACCACAGGTGGCTGTACTTCTTATGTCCCCGGTTAAACAGTTTTGAAGGGTTTCCAACACCCAAGAAGAGTACATTTCTACTTGTCTTCAGTATAAAATGTTCTTTAAAATAGTGCATTTTATCAATGTATATGGAAACACTGTTTGATGTCACTGTTTTTTTTTTTAACGTCTATAATACATATCCATACGCCTTTGCCATAATTCTCCATACTTTGCCATAATTCTCCATACTTTATCTATATATCAAATGGGCCATTGGTATATGTTGTATATAGGTCAGTTCTTGAGAACTACAGAGTTCATCCTAAGTACCAGTTGCTTTTAATCTACTAGTAATTGCTGCTGGGGTTGGTAGTCATTTTTGTGGAGTTCTCTCACCTATGAAATTCCCTCCTAAAAAAATAGGGAAGTTAAACATTCATCTATGTTCATTGGCTTTTCCTTTTTAAAAAGTCTTCACTGCTAAAGGATAATTTGAAAATGTAATGATTTATTTAAAATTGTTTTTCTTTAATATGATTTCATTAATATTTTTGTACTGTTTTAAGCTGTAAGCTGCTTTGGGAAAGCTGTGGTCTTGAGAGGCAGCTAAAATGACTTAAATAAAATGAATAAAATAGATTGTGCTCTTAATTTATCCATTTATACACTATTCACAGCTCCAAGGCTCAGGGCTACTTACACAAATTACTCATAAATATGGAGAGATTTTAATTTGTCTAGCAGGCTCAGAATCTAAATTAAACAGGTGAGAGGGAAATGAAAGTGGGTGAAATGCTTTGACTTAAGTTGCACTAAAATCAATAAGAACTAATTCCACACTTTGTAGGTGTTAGGTGGCACACCTACATGTTTTATTTATTCATTTGAACATATTCAATCTCATCTCTTTCAAAAAGCTTAATGCCTCAATATGCATGACGCTCCTCACAACAAAGGAGTCATATTGGCCAAAACCTAATCGGTTTTAATTAACTTACAGAATGCCCTGCTACTACTTCTAGTTTTTTCTTTCATGTCAGGAGCAACTGCAAGTTGCTTCTGGTGTGAGAGAATTAGCCGTCTGCAAGGACGTTGCCCAGGGGACACCCAGATTTCTGATGTTTTACCATCCTTATGGGAGGCTTCTCTCTCGCACAGGGAGCTGGAGCTGACAGAGGGAGCTCACTCGCTCTCCCCAGATTCAAACCGCTTACCTATCAGTCAGCAGTTCTGTCAGCACAAGGGTTTAACCCATTGCGCCACTGGGGGCTCCTACTAGTAGTGATGCTCACTGGTTGAGAATTTCTTTAAAGGATTAAATAAACTAGATCTATCAATGGATATGAATGGCAGAATGGAACTTTCAAGTGGTGTCATTAGTAACTGGTTTCATCCCAGTTCTTCCCAGTGGCACTCAAGGATACAGTCCCAACTTCTCCCAGAACCCCTCATCTCTCCATCCTCTATCTCCTTTCCAGTCTCTATCTTTCCCACGCCCTTGCTACTCTTAATCTATCTCGTTTTTCACATCTATTAACAATTTTAACAAGAGTTTTGCAAAGTTGTGGGAACCAGCTGATTGAGCCTTCACATTCAGAGGCAGTATGACTTCTAAATGCAAAACAACAACAACAAAGGATGGTTTCCTAGAAACATCTAACCATGTTCTTCTGTTCTAGATGAGATGTGCACCTAAGTTCCAAGTCCAACTCTCTATCCACCATGTTATACTGCTTCATTTATTAACTGTGCCATCATTAGGTAAGAAAACTTTTCATCAGGTTTGGTGGTGATCCATACAAAGTTGCATAGTTCCATCCTTACCGCTTTCTAATTCCAGAGGATGCTCTGCATTTAAAGAAGCAACAGAGTAATGAATACTGTCCACTTCTATTTCCTTATAGCCACCCTGTCAGGCAGGCTAGACTGAAAATATTAGTGGCTCAAAGTGATCCAGGTGAGAGTTTGGGCTAAGCTGAAATCAGAATCTAAAAATCCCAATATGTGATCACTACAAAGTAATCACTTCATTACTTTATGCACATAAACAGCTAAAGTTCCATGAGAGAATATCTGAATGTTTGTATATGGTACAATCTTGAGGAGAGGAAATCAGTTCAACAATATGGGAAGAGGAAATTCCTCTGGACTAACTATTTAGGACACTGAAGAAAAAGTTCTAAATACAATAGGACAAAGATCTGACTCTATAGTGTTTCATTCCACAATATAACTACTCCCACTATTTCCTCTAATTAGCATCAGCCCCAAAGAGTACCAACAAATGGAGTATAACCTTTTGGAGCATAACCTACCATAGCAGTCATAAGCTTCTTGCTATGGCAACTCAAGGAAGAGATAGGAGGAAATGGAAAAGCAGTGACTTGGACAACAGGGATGCTTAGACCAGCAGAACTGGAAGGGTATAATGGGCAAGCTGCAGTGCCAAGAAAAATTACTTTTGGAGTTTAAAACAGAGAGAAAGTAAAGTTGGGTGTCAGGGTCTGGTAAGTACGAATTTGTGGTTAACACTGATTGGGGGAAGAATTAGCAATAGTATTACATTCCTCAGTGGTGAAAGTAATCATTTTCAACTGAAATGCATTGTGAAATTACATCATTATAAGCAGTACAAATCTGCATAGCAGGGTAAACAAAATGATTCAACTAAGAAAAAAGGAGTATCAGTACCAGCATTTCACTCCTTTTGCAGACATTCCATTTCTTTTGTCTTTTATATGTTATCTTGGGGAAAAATAAGATGTTTGGTAGGAGAAAACATATTGCACTGTGGACCTCAACACAATTATATTTCTATGGCTTACTCTGAACATGGGATTGGAGTTCTCTCAGTGCAGACAATTTGAGTGCAGGGTATGCACAGCTCTGAATACAGAAATGAATAATCTTCCTGTAGCATACAAAGTATAATGGGAGCAATGAGAGATCCACACAGTGCCAAGCGTTGCTGTTAGATTGGCTGTTCTATTTAACAAATACAGATATAGGAGCATCTAAAGACAGAACAATGGATACGATTAAAACTTCTATTCAACTGTGCAACATATCATCTAGGCCTTGGGCATGCCCCACCAAGTTCAACTTACAACAATGCCTATACAATGCCTACTTACAACAATGCCTGTAATTCTATTCATGCCTAGTATTTATATAGCTCTTTTGGTTAAAATACTATGCACCTTATCACACTGGGATATAATATGTTCATATCTGTATGCATACCATATATTTTTAGGACCGGATGCATACTTATTGAGATGGGATGCATATTCTCCTCATCACACCTGACTACTATGATTCGTATGATTTGAAAATACTGTGCTTTGACTCATCACACCACAGAAGGCTGGCTCTTCCCAATCCATTCAAAACACCCCCTACATCACTCTATGACCGCAATAGTGCAGCGGATTAAACCACTAGCTGCAGGAAATCTGTCAGCTGGAGGGTTGGTAGTTCAAAGCCACAACTCGGGGAGAGCTCCTGACTGTCAGCCCTACCTTCTGTCAACCTAGCAGTTCGAAAGCATGCAATGCAAATAGAACATTAAGTACCCCTCAGCGGGAAGGTAAAAGGGTGCCCCGTGCAGATATGAAAAACATGCCAGCAACACGATCTGAGATGTCTACAATAACAGGCTCCTCATCATGGAAAAATAGAACAAGATCATCTTCCCATGGCCAGAGTTGAGCATCGCTTCCAGACACCGGAAATGAAAAAGGGGAAAGACGTTTACCTTGTCTGTGTAATGTATGTCATTGTGTAAAAAGGCACTGAATGTTTGCCTTATATGTGTTTCTGTAATACACTCTGAGTCCCTCCAGGGAGATAAAGCGGAGTATAAATAAAGTGTATTTATTATTATTATTATTATTATTATTATTATTATTATTTAAAAAATATAGTTGCTGATGGGATACATACAGATTTTCCTGTCAAAACAGTGTTTCAGCAATGGAAGAATCCATAGTATTTCAAAAAACACGATTAGAATTCCGTCTGCAAATAATCTTTTTCCGTGATGTTTTGCAAATAGATTCTGAAGGGACACCAACGGAATGGAGGAAACATCATGTAGTGGGACCCATTCAAAATCATTCTCAAACAGTCTCAGAAATGGCATATTTCCAAATGTGATAAGGTCTTTAATGGGTATGTAGCTCCATGTGTGATCCCATCATTTCCTACTGCCAGCAGTTGTCAGTCCCAAGACTTGTCACTTACTGGTAGACAACAGAGCATTAGGGAGGCAATTCAGATCCTGGAGACACAGCTGGTGAGCTGTCAAATTTCCTTTCTGTAGGGGCTCACAGCAGCTGGATCTTCAGAGTCCAAATATCCTTCCTCCTCTACCGTTCCTTTTGGTAAAAGAGAAAAGAAACACCTCTCCCAGTGGTTGACGGCTGCTGGCTGGTGGAGGATTTTGAGCAGAACATGAGGACAAGAGAATAACTACCAGTGCCCCATCCAAACAGGGACTCATGTATGCAAAAGCTGTTCTTGGATGTGCCAGACGTATACAAAAGACTTCATATGCATTTTCTTAATATCCTCATAGCAGCCATGTAAGATAAGGCAGCTTTATTATCCCCATATTACAGATGGGGTGAGGAAAGGAGAAGTAAAAAACAAAAACAAAACCCACAGCAGCTTGCCAAACAGAAATGCACGAAGTCAAGCCAAATAGGTACCAATATAGTTAAAAGAAATCCATCATCAATGTGTTCCAATACAAATTATTCCTAAACAATATAGGTAGCTGGTGAAATGAAGCAATACAATGTGTGGGTGGGTGCACCTGAAGGGATGGGATTAAGACAGTCTGGGAGACAGGGAGATTAAGGCCTAAATCCCATTATTAGCTCTGGCTAGAACAGACCCATTGAATCAGCTAGATTTACCTATGGCTGTCTCAGCATTCAACTCTTGATTCAATGTCTCTACTTGAGTTAGAATTAACCCATTTAGATAACACTTCTTGGAGAACCAAATGAGATTCTGTATACATTTCAAAACAATGTACAAAACCAGGGATACAACTAAACATTAAAAGACAAAAATGCCCATAGATGATTTATATAACTTCAAAGTGGGTAATGAAGACATTGAAATACAGTAGAGCCTCACTTATCCAAGCCTCACTTATCCAAGCTTCTGGATGATCCAAGCCATTTTTGTAGTCAATGTCTTCAATATATCGTGATATTTTGGTGCTAAATTTGTAATACAGTAATTACAACATAACATTACTGCGTATTGAACTACCTTTTCTGTCAAATTTGTTGTATAACATGATGTTTTGGTGCTTAATTTATAAAATCATAACCTAATTTGATGTTTAATAGGCTTTTCCTTAATCTCTCCTTATTATCCAAGATATTCGATTATCCAAGCTTCTGCTGGCCCGTTTATGTTGGATAAGTGAGACTCTACTGGACTTCAAAATGTTCTGTACTATGGTTCAGTCATCAAAATGGAGACTGGTAAAAAAAAGAGAGGAGGAGGAGGAGAAACTATAATTTGGAAGGGTGGTTATTAAGGAATTAAATAAACTCCCCAACTGTAATGATATACAATTAAATATCAGTCAAAATAATCCATGCTATAGTATTTCTGATTTCTGTGAATGAATATGGAAGCTGGACAATGTGAAAACATAATAGGAAGAAAATAATATAAAGCCGGAGGAGATGTTTATGGATAGCATTGCTTGCTACAAAGACATATGAATGGGCTTAAGAGTAAATCTAGTCCAAACTCTCACTAGAAGCAAAGATGACTAAGTGGAGGCTGTTGCACTTATCTCACAATAGTCTGTATGTCCGAGCTCTGCACAAACTTGGTTAACTGGCCTATGTGGCCAAATATACTTCCTTCTCCTCAATACAAAGCCAAATGAAACATTCCCTGAAGAACAGAATGGTTTTTAGGAATACACAAATTGACCAACCCTGTCTCAATCTAATGTATCTCAGACTATTGAGGAGATACATTAATGAACCAAGAAGGCCAAAGCATATTATAGCGTATACTGAAAGGAACCATTCAGAAATAATAGTATGTCAAAATTTGGAATTTTATAGAGATAGAATGAAGCATTCTAGCCCAACCTATATGGGGATAATGATGATTAATTGTATATTTGTAACTCACCCATACTCCAAGAAGCTGGGAATTTTCCATTTTATTCTCACAGTAACCATTTCAGGTTAATTATGTATATTGAGAAACAATGACAAAGATAGGCTCATCTGGCAAGCTTAAAGGCTGAGCAAGAATCTGAACTAAGGTTTGCCCAGTCCATATTGTACACATTAGTATTGCTGTATCTTGTATGGGACACAGAGAAATAAATCAAATTCAGTCATCTTTACTCTGTCCTTTTAAGCATTCAAACTAATACAAGGGTAACACTACATTTTAGAATTTGTACATACAAACTGGCATGTTAGAGTAAACCATTAACTGAGCAAGCAACAAAGATTGTAGAGGAAAGTTACATGGCTGCAGGTGAATGTGGAAGCAAATTACACACTTGTGAGTGGGAGAATAATCAGGCCAGGCCTGCAGATTAACAGACTACAAAGATTTGACTGTACAGAAGTTACAGCAGGTTCCATGTTTTCTCTTTCCTACAACAGAAACCATGATAAGATTCTGAAATTTATCAACAAGTTTACTTCCATGGAGTAAGGATCACAACTTGATAGTCTGCTTTGCATACAGAGGGTTTCAGGCTCCATCTTTGACATCTTAAATTAAATGAGCCCGTTTATAAGTATGCAACAAGAGCTAACCCAAGACTCAGAAAAGCTGCTGCCAATCATAGCAGACATCATTAGGATGAACTGAACGAAGAGTTTAGTGATATTGTAAGGCAGATTTTTGTGTCCCTGGTTGCTCTTTTTATGCTGATTGATTTAATAATTGTGTGCCTTAATTTGTAAGTCAGGTTACATGTGGACCTGAGAATCAAAACAACCCCTAAAGGCTTTCCTATGACATTAGCTGGAGAACTGGCAAGACTAGACACATCTGCCTAGCCAGGATTACTGTCATATCAAAAAAGATCAGTCACGTCCCTCTGCCCAAAATTAGAAGACATATATGAGAACAGTCTCAAAAGAAAAAAGTAGCACCATACTAGACCTTAACACTGAGGTCTTCTACAAGTCTAGTTCACATTTGGCAAAGCATCAGTTTTGAAAATGTTTATGAATTACACATCTGGTTCCTCCATTCTTATGCACATGAAAAGTAGAGATAAGATACATCTAAATGTAGCTTTTGACAAAGCACAGTTCTCAAATTTTGTCTGAACTTGTGAAAGCCATATATAGAAGCTTCTCAACTCCACTTCCCTATGAGAGGGAGCAGACAAGGAGGAAATGGAGAAACCTAAGAGTCACCATAGAAACCATAATAAAAAAGCCTTGTCATAACCTCTACATGTAATGAGAAACCATGGTTTGTTTCTACATCCAACACAAATCATATAATGATGTTTTACTTAGTGAGAGTGCATGAGCACTGCACTCTGAAGCCCCTTCCACACAGCTAAATAAAATCCCACATTATCTGCTATAATAATAATAATAATAATAATAATAATAATAATAATAATAATAATAATAACAACTCTGCACAAATTTCAGTTTCTGAGTTGTCTTCAAAGGCAGTCCCACATAGAGTACATTGTAGTAATCCATTCTAGATGTAACTAAGCTATGGACCACCGTGGCTAAGTCAGAACTGGAATATATGGCACTGTGGATTCAGATAACCCAGTTCAAAGCAGATATTATGGGATTTTCTGTCTTGATATTCTGGGTTATATGGTTGTGTAGAAGGGCCCTAAGACATTTTTCTACTTAAAAAAGGAACCAACAACACCCCATGCTTGCCAAGAGGTAACATTTTAAAATGGCTAGCAATACTATTCAGACATCAATTCCATCTCCATTTATCCCAACTCATATTCCTCATAGTGGTGGATGTCAGCACCAACTATATGAATGAATATAGAATATTTAATATATGGATTAACAGCAAAACAGAGCAAAAGGTCTTACCTGAGTGTTCCACAACCACTTCTTATCCAAGAATAGTTTATGACGAGTTCCTTTGAAACTTCACATAACAAGATTTTCCTACAAAGAAAAATAAAATGAAATGCATTATAACAAAGACTGCCAGAAATTCCAGAAAAGCAACTGCTGCGTAAATCAAACACTCCCACCAGCCATAGTTATCATAGGTTGCCATTGTTGTCTCTTCACGTCCACTTCAAACCAATTTCCTGCCCTCAGACCAGTTTCCTGACCATCAATATTGTATTTGATGGTCTGGCTTTTGTTTGTTTGTCTTGCATGCGAAAGACCTATGGTCTAAGCATTAAATAAATTTGGATTTGGATTTGGATTATCAATAGGCCTGGGATGGCTTGTCTGCTTCCACCAAGATCATTTCCTTATTTCATTCCAAGCTCTTCAGTAAATTATTAGCATTATTGTAATGTTGAAGAAAGGAAAGGATGTCTCCACCGCAATCCCTAAAAAGTGCAGTCATACAGTTGCTATAGGTTCTTTTTGGCAAATTGAGGAAGCAAAAAACAGAACTAAAGCATACTCTAATGTTTCCAGATTTTCAAAAAAGCAATAAGGAAAAGTTGAAATTAACAACTTGCAGAATTGACAAGTAGGAAGTAGCTATTAACAAGTTTGTGTCCTACCTGAATGCAAAATGGAAGTACAGTAAAATTGACCTATTGCCCACATTTCTCAATCATATAATAACACACATTTCAACCTTCATGAAGAGCCCACACTTTAAAATACATAATTTTGGGCATCTCATTCAGTCTGTACCAAGAAAAAATTGGGGCATCCTTTATAATAAGGCACACTGTCAGTCCTGTAAGGTATAAGCTTTTTTGCTCTCTATAGGGGCATCCCTTATAATAAAGGACACCAGGCATTGCTAACAGCCAAAGAAAAGAACCAAGCAATGTTACCAAGGTGAAGACAGACAACATACAAGTTTTAAGGTATGAAAATATTTCTATGTCTTATTCTCTACTAGAAATGTATTGACTGAAAGTATGGATCCCATAGCTATGCCCCTGGTTTAGAAGCAGTTTGGCTGTGGATACCAGCAGCTGCATGTAGAGCAAGAAAGTTATTGCTCTTGTGTCCCACTTGTGGTCTTCTTTCCTCATGTCCACACTCAAAACAGATAGATATGTTCTATGTTGATTAGAAGTTATTCTACCCTTATGCCTACCTGAATATGGTTCTTGTTCTTTGAGAGGCCAGGATAATGCATGGATGGCCCTAACTAAAGAAGTGAAATTTCTGCAAAATTTGACACTCTATGACACTGGGTCAAAATGTAGATTATTATTCTGAAAAATCACAGTAATTTATAGGAAAAGCTATTTAGTCATTAAAATTATTAAAAGGGGTGACTTTAAAGAAATAATCTAAAGGATGTTTACAGGCAATATGCATTATGCATGCTGTTTCAGCAGCCAAGTGTGCCATCCACACAAACCTTTATAGGTATGAAGTGTCACAGTGTGAGAATGCCACAAAAATATTTAGGAACTTTCAAATGTTAATGAAGTCATGATGGATTCTTTAATAGGTTCTGAAGGCAGGCAATGAGCACAAGATGGACTCATGGCCTCTCATCAAGAAGTCTATGAACATAAAATGTTGTCGCAAATCATTGGCATATATAGAAAACTGCTATCGACTCCAACAATGGTCTTCAAAGCTACAAGTAGCAGCCTTCTCTTTCTCTACTGTCTTCGGTCGCTTTTTCATGAAGTATTGTGGTCTAAATCTGGAACTTTTAATATATATATATAGTCTCTTTCCAAAGAGGCAAATATCCTATCCCTCTTCAATAGCACTTGAGCATAGCTAGATAATAAACTAAGGATGTGTTTCTTCTTGAATTTCATTCCCTCAGGGGGAAAATGGCCAATTTACTAACTTTCTCTCCATTCTGAGAACATCTCTGGGAACTTTGTTGGAAACTGCATATTTTCCACTGTTCTTGCACTGGAGAAAAGTTTCCCCTCCCACCACAACTCATAATTTTTCTGTCTCTCTGACAGAGCCATAGAATGGTTTGCAGGGGACAAGGGCAGCCAAACCTGCAGAGGAACTCTTAACAGTGTTGCTGGTAAGGTGGTAGTGAAGGAAGGAAGAGGGATGCCCATTTAGCCCAAATGTAGGAGAAGCAGGAAAGTCACTGAACAAAGGAAGATGATACAAACTCTGAGGCACAAAAGTTTGCTGCAGGTGCCAACTCATTTTTCTAAGGACTGGAGTTAGTCACAACAAGGCTTCAGTGCTAAACTTTGTTGGGAAATGCACACATTTGGTTCTCTTTGGTGTTGCAGGGATACATAATGCAACCTTCTTTTTTCAAAAAGAGGTCCGAGATAACAGTTTTCTTCCTATCATCCACTTCTAGGAAAGGCTTCTCAGAAGATGGAAGGAAAATGCTTGCTAGTAGTCTTGATCTGGAGGGGTTTAAGCTGAATCGTGTGAGGTGGGAAACAGCATTTCTGAGGACAGAAATGCCTAGGAAAGTATAGTGAATGATCTATAGCAATATGGAGTAGTCTTATGCAAATGTGAAAGTGATTA
Source organism: Anolis carolinensis (assembly GCF_035594765.1). Taxonomy (NCBI): domain Eukaryota; kingdom Metazoa; phylum Chordata; class Lepidosauria; order Squamata; family Anolidae; genus Anolis; species Anolis carolinensis. The sequence goes on from NC_085843.1 coordinate 179,784,748, forward strand.
CAAAAAAATTAGAAAATGGGTAAATGGAATGATCCATAGTTTCACGTGTCTCAGGGCTACTTCATTATACGTAAACAAGATGAACTTGATCTTTGAACACAGACAAAAAGGATTTAATAAACATTTTTGGAATGCTGGCAAAAGACCAGGCACAATGAATTAACTGAAGGTATAATATACAAGGACAGACCAGGCAAAAATGAAAAAGGATATCTTAATATATATAATTGTGAAGAAACCCGTGATTTGGGGACAGAAGCCAAGAGGGTTTGGGTAAAAATTAGACTTCCAAGCTAGACTTAAGAACTAGAAGAACCAGAGCAGTGGTTCTCAACCTGTAGGTTCCTAGGTGTTTTGGCCTACAACGCCCAGAAATCCCAGCCAGTTTACCAGCTGTTGGGATTTCTGGGAGTTGAAGGCCAAAACATCTGGGGACCCACAGGTTAAGAACCACTGAACTAGAAGAACATCAAATTACACTTGATAACATGCTTTTTGTTACTGGGTTATAAATGTCATTCTCTAATTGGTTCTATCATAAAAACATGGGAAAAGTTTATTAAACTGCAAAAACTTTGTTTTTGCGGGACATTCTGCAGCCCATTTTGCTATAGTTTTTGAGTAGATATCAAGTCAACATAGTTTGTGGCAGGCACAAAAACAAAGTTTCAGAATATAACAACTACCTTTAAAGTAAGTACCACACAATTAAACAGGAATGACACTTTCAAACCAGGAACAGTTTTTTTTTTCAAATTTTGTTATATAGTGTTATCAAACATATAAAATGAAGAGTAACAGTAAAGAGTAATATAACAGTAAAGAGTAATAGTGTCACTAGGACTGATGTCATCCAGTGCAGTGACTCATGATGTCATCTCCATAGACCCCCTCCTGTACCAAACCATACCACAATATTTTCACTAATATAGTAGAAAATTGGAATTTTAAAAAATAAAAAACACCCAGCAACAATAAAAACCACAGAATGTACTAGTAGTGCAAGCAGATGAAATCATGTGAATTGAAGCATCATTTTAACAGGGTAATAACGTGATTACAAAGCTCGAAAACTAAATTAGCAGAGTTTTAACTTTGTAGGGACATGTTGCTGGACTGACAAAAATGGTTTTGTGGTTATATCTAACTACTGGGATTTTTTAAAAATATATATATATTTCTGCTGAAACACTGCACAAATATTTCAAAGACTAGTAATTTTAATGTCACTCGCTCAGGAGGTGCCACCTGGTGTGGTTTGTACTCCACACTCCCTCCCTTCCCTCCAATGAGGCCACTGAAAAAGGAGAGCCCTTGAAAGGCAAATTCTGCCAATAATGTGAGTTCCAACAAATTCCTAACAACATGCAATCAACTAATTAAGTATCTCTAGTATGTTAGCAGCAAGGAACACTTGTGTGGGTTGGAGGCATCATATCTGTGTAAAAAACCAAGCATCAATTGCTTAAAAACACGCTTCTATCAATCATAGTTCAGTCACTCTTTAGTACTTTTGATTAATTTTTCATTTGATCTTTTGCAGCTATACTACGTCTTGTGGGAGGAAAGGATTGAATCTCTCATACACAGCCAATTCTCCCTCTCGCTTAAAACTCACTTCTTCTACAAAGCCCGTCTTTGACCTTCATAGTTTTTACACTTGCTTACATAAACGTATTCCTGCTACTTAACTATCTGATCCTTTTTTTCTACAGTTAATGCTATTTTATGGAGTACTTACAGTAGATTCCTATGTATTTTACTCAGAAGTGTCTCTGTTTAAGATGGCTTACTCTCAAGCAAAGGTACATAAGATTGTAGCAGTGGATTCAAGGAATGCGGAGATCATGCTCTATGTAAGTTGTTCTCAACATTTATTTATTTATTACATGCATTTATACCCTACCCTTCTCCCCGAGGGGACTCAGAGCGGCTTGGGGTCCCCAGATGTTTTTGGCCTACAACTCCCAGAAATCCCAGCCAGTTTACCAGTTGTTAGAATTTCTGGGAGTTGAAGGCCAAAAACATCTGGGGACCCCAAGTTGAGAACCACTGTTCTATGTGCATATCAGTATCCCCAATCCTCCCCAATATTAGTGATAACTGAATAATTGACACAACATCAAATTTGGAAGTTTATTTGAAGCTGTACTGATAATATGCACAACATAACGAATGCCAAAAGAAGTGCTTCATGTTACCTACCCTCTCCATATCAACTGAACATCACAATATAACACAGAGGTGGGCTATGATGTTCAGGTGTAAGCAGAAACATTGTCTTACCAGAGTTTCCTGTGCAAAGAAAGACTCAGCCCAGCTGCAATCTTTGGTTTCTCTGGGGCAGCATGTGCTCCCTGGTCCAGCAGAGGGAGCATGGAACCAGCCAGTGGAGGCAAAGGAAATGGCTAATTGGTTTGCCTTGTTTGTAGGAGTTGTTGAGTATTCTAGGCAAGATGTTTGCATTGCAATATAGCAAAGGTGTGCTGGAGCAGATTGTGCCTCTGTGCAAGTACAAAATCCTGAGGCACTGTTCTGTGAATAGGGAATTAGCCTACCTTAACACAATAAGGTGGCAACTATCAGGAGAAAGATTGTACGGCAGAGTTCCAGAAATAAATTTTGGGCAGGGGAAATCAAAAGCAACAGGAATAATGGAGAAAGGACTGCATAGCATTTGATCAAATCACACAGATAAATAAATTCGCCAACACTTTTTGAAGTATTTTTTAAAAGACAGAATAAAGGGGAGTCTATTAAAAATATGTTATTAGAAATACATATAATACATCTAAGTGGGCTAAAGCAGGTGAAGGAAGGGAGCAACTGAAATGGTTCAAAGAAATGGATAGGAATAGTAAAAGAGCTCCTAGAAAGCAAGACCAAATATTTCCAAAATGAGCAAGGAGTTTATGCTATGGATAATTTTGTTGCCCTCTTTGTTGCTTCACATTTCTATCCATTTAGAATCATCTTGATCTCAGAATCACAAAATTAAAGAAAAAATGGAAAGTTTAATAATGACTACCATTTTTTTTTTTGAAAGCGTAACACTGAAAAGTACGACACATACAGTGTCAGTGCTTTTCATATGGTGTATATGTGTCTCTAGGAGCCCCGATGGCAAAGTGTGTTAAAGCACGGAGCTGCTAAACTTGCAGATCGAAAGGTCCCAGGTTCAAATCTCAGGAGCGGAGTGAGCGCCCGCTGTTGCTCCAGCTTCTGCCAACCTAGCAGTTCAAAAACATGCCATTGTGAGTAGATCATTAGGTACCACTCCGGCAGGAAGGTAACGGCGCTCCATGCAGTCATGCCAGCCACATGACCTTGGAGGTGTTTACGGACAACGCTGGCTCTTCGGCTTAGAAATGTAGATGAGCACCAACCCCCAGAGTCAGACATGACTGGATTTAACATTAGGGGGAAACCTTTACCTTTATATATGTCTCTATTCTAAACGTTGATAAAAGAATGCTGCTCTGTGATAAATCATTCTTTGTGCTATCTTCTTCACATCCTTTAACCTGCAGTTTCACTTAGCTTAGATAATTGACTTCACCACTCCATTTTTAAAACGTAGATATTCTTGGGCCCCTCAAATGTTTTGCTATCACTTTTTCTACTGTTAAAAGATTTGGAAGTGGCAATTAGTACATTTCTCATTTCTGTTTAGAATATTGTAGTGGAGCTCTTGGAAGGAGGTACATTTCTGAGTTCAGCTTCCTCATGCAAACTTTCCCGCCTTCTCCAATTGCAGTACTATAATGTTTGTTTTGTTGCCTAGCCTACTCATTTCAGCTTCTGATTTTTTTCTGACATATGCCCTAAATAAAAAAATGTATTCCCATTGGGGAACTATTTTCACTTTTCATGCTGCAGCAGCCCAAGATATACCAGCTTACTCTCATGTATAACCCAGTGTAAGAAGTGACCTTACTTTAGGGGAGAGGGATGGTAAGGAAGTGGAACAACAACACTCCTCTCCACAGGCATACAACATTCTACAGTATAGATCAGATGGGACAAAGGAAGTCAATCTACTGCTATATTTGGAAACGTGTTACTTATCATTATGCCTCAAGACAATTACTGTGGCCAGAGGCGGCCCAACCATAAGGCAAACTAGGCACTTGCCTGTGGCGCCAATGTCCTGGGGGCGCCATCATCCCTGTTTTCAGAGTGTTGTTCTTTATTTATTGTCCTGATTTTAGAGGGGTTTTTTTAATACCGGGGGCTATCTGGGTTATCTCAGTCCACACTGCCCTATATCCCTGTTCAATGTTTGGTGCTAAATTCACAAATATAGTAATTCCTACATAACATTACCATGTATTGAACTGCTTTTTCTGTTGATTTGTTGTAAAACATGATGTTTTGGTGCTTAATTTGTAAAATCGTAATGTCATTTGATGTTTAATAGGCTTTTCCTTAACCCCTCCTTATTATCCAACATTTTCGCTTATTCCAACGCTTTTATTTTTCAGTGATTGGTTTGGGGGGGGGGGGGGGCGCAAAATTCTGTTTGCCTACACTTGAAAATTACCTAGGGCCGGCTCTGACTGTGGCTAAGGGTATTGGTGGTGGTGATGCTAAATTTCCTACTGAAGTTCTTCAATGGCCTCTGTGAAAACACAGTTGTTCCAGCCTCTTATAATAACAAAGTGGAAAGGAAGATACCAGGACTTGCAGTAACTTCCATGAATGATTGAACAGTAGACGCCTTGTCTGGAAGCACCCATTGGATGGGATACGTTCAAGAGCAGGATGCCCAGAGGCATAAGCTGTGAAGGAATTGAGGTATGGAATCAAGGGAGTAATATTTCTCTCACAACAGTAAATAATGGCTAATTATCTTCCAAGCCATTCTCTTTTATGAAGAGGCATGGCCAATTTATTTGGCATCCTCCAAGCAAAGGGAAAGGCTTGCTAGGATACCACAGAGGATTGACTTTTAGGTATTTACGGGGGAGGAAAGTAACTAAGTAAGTGTCTGTTAGCTCATGTTCAGGTTGGAACTAACAGGTAGTGTTCCAAAGGAGAGGAACTTCAGAGATCTTTCAATGTGTCCTGAATACCTTTAAATGTACAACACTGTATTTGCAGACACACCAATCACTACTTCTACTATTGTTATTAGCATGCAACCCAGAAACTTGCTCAATCCTTCTAAAATCGCCCACACAAAATTAGAAAGGGCTAGGAATGTTATCTGCAAATTGTATCTCAGGCCTCTTCCACACAGCTGTATAAAATCCACATTATCAGCTTTGAACTAGATTGTATGGCAGTGTGGACTCAGATAATCCCGTTCAAGGCAAATAATATGGATTATCTGCTTTGATATTCTGGATTATATGGCTGTGTCGAAGGGCTCTCAGTGTCAATGAATATTAGGAAAGCAGAGAGATAGTGAAGCAATCTACCAGCTACTCCACTATAATGCAGACGAATCAGAAAAGTGTCAGGAGATAGTATGGAGCAAAGACATGTTTCTGAGCATCTTCCAAGGATAGGAGGTTCTCAACTTGCTACAGTTGGGTTAAGGATATGAAAGCATTCTTATCCCAACTGTAGCTTGGGATGAGCAAAGAAGAAAACTTGGACAACTACCATCTCCATCTTCTCTCTTGTTCACTTTCACTGTCTCCCTGCAGAGTGCATCTTAATAACTTCTAAGTATTCCTTTCACAGCAAAAGGAGAAAGGAAAGAAGATAACAGATGTTTTTTTTTCAGGCTGTTCAGTGGCCACAAGCTCACCATACCTACCACACCTATACTACTTTAATTGACTAATTAACCTTAATCTATAAAATGATTGATGGGTCAGTGTCGTATAGCAGTTTGAGTGTGGGAAATCAGGGTATGAAAATCCTCATTTGGCCATGGAAACCCACTGAGGTCCCTTCTACACTGCCAGATAACATCCAGATTATCTGCTTTTGAACTGGATTATATGGCAATGTAGAAGGGGCCTGAGTCGCCTTGGGCAAGTCACAGTCTCCCAGCCAAAGAACGCAAGGACAAATCTCCCCTGAATAAAACTTGCCAAGAAAACCCTTTAATCTTTAATATATAAAAAGATAAAAAGACTAAGTCCTGATTAGAAAATGTAAGGTTGGTAGGGTTTGTTCATATCTAAATAGAAATACACAGATATGTCTATCAATATTTAAGAAACAATATTTAAGACACATTTATTTTCTGGAGAAGAATGGTAGCTGGTTAGTGAAGCAATCTAATGTTAAACTTTTTGTGCACTCCTGCCTCTGAGTACATCTGCCACCCACACATTTCTAGCACTAGGAAAAGCCTTGTGTCCTCATCTGGCAAAGTTCAAACCAGCCTGGTAGAACAGGTTTTAAAGGCCCTGCTGCTAGTAAAGTGCTAATGGATGTGCTAACAAGAACATTTTCCCCTGTTCTTAGCTGAATATTTTAATTTATTAATCTTCTAGGTCATGGCAGGACACATTTAAGAAAACGATATTAAAACTATGTTTAAAAAGTAATTAAACACACCCATACCATATATTGCAAACACACTGTGTGGAACTAAGAAAGTCTTGCAAATTAATACAAATATAATCCCACCAACATTTTCTAGCAGATTATCACTCCTTTGGGTATCTGTGTTCGTTTTAATAATTTGTGGCACATTCATGTTGTAGTGAGAAACAAGAACTAGGGTATTATTTATTTTTCCACCTTTCTAGATCATAGGTTTCCCGAGGCAGCTTCCAACATTAGAACAAAACAATTCAGAATCAAAATACATAAATACATAAAAACACAAAAAAGAGGCAAGGGTAAATCCCTCATGAGGAAAGTCCTCAGTGTAGCGGACGGGCCATCACTAGAAGACTCAAATTACCAAATGCCTGGAAGCATTGGACACAGATGATGGTTCTTCAATTCAAAAGAAGAGAAAACAGCAGCGACACCATATTTATCTCAGTACCTATGTGATGCATACTTTTTAAAAAGCATTTTAAGATTGTTGGTTTTACTGATGAGGACTAGGGCCCCTTCCACACAGCTGACTAAAATCCCACATTTTCTGTTTTGAACTGGAATAAATGGCAGTTCGAAGCAGAAATTGTGGGATTTTCTGCCTTGATATTCTAGGTTATATGGATGTGTGGAAGGGCCCTATGTCATGAACAGCAACCCGCATTTGATGGAGTCAAAAACTACTGGAAATTGCCTAGCTGACATGAATAAAAAAGTTGCCTTCACAGTTTACTACTGATCACCTTCTGAGTTACCCCCACGGTGGTGTGGGTTAAATACAACAAATCTGAATACAAAATATATAGCAGAATTTTGCTCATAATACTAATTGTTCGCAACTACAATAGACAGTGCATTAGGATGAAGGAGATGTCACTGTGTATTTGGAAAATAACAATTATTTTAATTGCAGTCCTCCCTGTTACCATGAAACAGCATTATATTTATAATACAGTACTACTTTCTATTATCAGAAATCAGAAGTGGGCATTTGACATTAGTTCTTTATACACTGATGAGCAGTGCAGAGGGATCGTTTACCTTCTAAATCAAGAGGAAGACATCTCTGGGGAAGAACTCTTTTGACTGGAGAATGATGTGATCAGGAGGCATCGCCCATGTTCCACTCCTTGCTACATGAACTCCATTGCCCAAGTGGCCAGAGAGACAGACAGTTCACAGTGGAGGGACATTAAGCTCCTTCTGGTGCCTGACAGACTATGACACCAAGTACGTAACACTTATTTTATTTCCAAACAGAGCAACAGTCAGTTGGTACATATATAAAATGGGTATGAATCCTCTGAGTCAAAGTCAGAGCAATTCAGAGGTGGAAATTGGCCAGTCAGACAAGACTCCTCCTGACCCACACAGCCCTTCTACCTCTTACTCCTTCAAGCAGATGGGAATAATGTATTTCTAGAGTGTTGATGCTATGGCTGGTTTGCGACTCAAAAGAAAGACTGAACATTTAACAGAGAACTGTATTTGATAAAATATCCACAACTCTTAAGCTTCTTTCAAGGCTAGTTAAAATGTCAATTTAGCTCATATTCTTGGTTGGGCAATCTAACTGTGCGGCATGTCCGCTAAGAAAGTTTCCTTTTATAGTTTCCCCTCCTCAGTTTTAACAAGCCCTCATTTATGAGATTTCAGTGCCCTACAAATTAGAATACTGATGGTTACACCAGCATTTTAAAATAAAGAAGTCATACATGATGTTGTATTTTAAAAAATAGGGAAAGACGAGACCTATATAGCAGAAGAGTCTGTCTGTCTGGTTTTTCTTCCTTAACCACTTTTCTATTTAACATGGAAGTCAGTAGTTCCTAAACAAATCGGCCCAGTTTTATTGTGTTTTAGCGTATTGTTTACTGCTTGTTGTTTATACTGTTTTAATTGTTTTTAATTTGCCTTTTGTTTTGTATTGTTATATTGTGTGTTGAGGCCTTGGCCTTTGTAAGCCGCATCGAGTCCTTCGGGAGATGCTAGCGGGGTACAAATAAAGTTTAATAATAATAATAATAATAATAATAATGCTGGGGCATTGTGGGAAGACTGGAGAGAGGTTTCCTCTACTCTCTCAAACTGGTAAAATCAGATAGGAGATTTAGGACAGACTACGACCTCTTCCATGCTGCTAGATAATCCAGATTACCAAAGCAGAAAATCCACATTATCTGATTTGAACTGGGTTATCTTAGTCTACACTGCCATATAATCCAGTACAAAACAGGCAATGTGGATTTTATATGGCAGTGTAGAAGGGGCCTACTTTACAGTTAAAATTTGAATTCATCAATTGTCCATGATACGTTACTCATTAGAAGCTGCTGTATACGCACGATCCACATATCCGGTTATCAGTGACTCTACACAATGCTCTTGTCGCTCTGTTACTGAATCTCAGATACCTTATGTGCCAAAAGGTTTTGAAGATACCTGTTGCTCCAAAACTCCTTGTTGTCCACAATACAGCATTGGCGGCAATAGTAAATCAGTATGTGTCTTGAGCTCAGATTTGTCAAGGGGCTTCTATGTTTTGACTTAATATACATCTTGTTTCAGACCACAAATATCTTCTCTGTTTGGTCCGCAGACTATCTGATAAAGAATGCCATTGATGAAGATGAGCTTCTAGAATTATATCTTTGTCCATATTATTCTTTGGTCCTGAGCATTATGGAATGACACTTTAACTGCTGTACAGTGAACTCTATGTAGGTGTCTTAATCAGGGCTTTCAATCCCTGCTTCTCATGACATTGATGTCTCTGCTCGGTCCTTTCTGAACACAATGAGGGGACAACTGCTGCCCTCCCACCTTTGAGCCAGGGAAGCATCCTTCCTCATTAGCTCTTGTGTATTGTATTTTGGGCACAAAATGCCATGGAGCATTTTTTTTTTGTCCCAATGTACAGACAAGAAAACAAACAAGAAAATGAAATAGAGTTGTTGGGACAATTTTTGTCCCAGCTGTTATTTGCCTGCTAAAAATATCTACATATCATTGAAACTTAGAAATGATTTAAAACACTTGAGGTGACAATGATGTAAAATGCCTACCTAGTCTGCATTAATTCTGCAACGAAACAACTCATTGGATATGACGAAAGGTAAGTGCAATGAGAAATTGTAGACAGGAGGAGTCCTTTAAAATTAACACTTAAAATCTAAAGCTGATGATAGAAGTGACTCACCAGCTAGTTTGGCCACTTTTGTGGCTTTGAGAATCAGGGAAAGAGGGCGGGAGAAAGGTATGGATGGATGGCTGACCAGGAAAAAAAAGCCCAGATCTGCATGAGCAAGATAGATATGAAAAGCTAAGCAAGAGGAAAAGGCAAGGGCAAACTGTGTTTCAGTATCTTCTTAAACAGATTATTGGTACATAACAGCAGTCCACCTACCTAAGTGTGAGCCTGTATCTTCATTTTCAAATGGAAGTATCACTCATAGGCACATAAATGCTGAGGCAAGATTAGACATGCTTGTTTTTAACCATTCAGACACAGACACATTATCTCTGGTGCAATGCAATATGGGCAACTCTGACACCAAAATTATTACTCTTCACAACGCGAAGGGTGTTTTTAACTTTGCACATAGCAATTATAGGCAATTGTTATTTCAAATGTGAAAAAGGACAAAAATATCCAAATGGCCAACTTGTTTGATAAAAAGATGCCAGTTCAAGAGAGTTTTACCTAAACACAAGCAAGCAGCCTCCCTACTCCGCTAACCCTACCCCACTACCAGCTAAATAAAAGGATATAATCCAGAATCTGGAATATCAAGGCACTTAGAAAACAAACACCTTGAACAAAGCAGACAGGAGACTTGCCTGCTACAAAAGGATACTCAACAGGTGATTAGAGGCTCAATCCTGCTTGACAAACTCTGTCATTCCACTCATGTAAGATCCACCTTGCTTTCACATTAAAATATACACATCTTGGCTTAGCCAAACAGCTACCTTGTCATAAATTGTGACAACAAAATATTCCCCTTAAGTATGCATCTTGCTTCTCTAAACTACAATCCCTCCTTCCCTCTGTCACAGGCATTTTCTACATATAGAATACTTTTATGTTCTGTTTGCGATGCTGTTTTTATGCCTCTGACTTGTTTTTACTATTGTTGTGGTTTATTATTTCATTGAATTAACATGATTTGCTTTCTTTTCTTTTTCTGCTAGTATCTTGGTCTGGTCTTTTGAGATGATCTCAAATGGAATTTAAAACACACAACATAGAAAACCTGCCAACTCCAAAGGGTATGCATAAAAATGATCCCCACGAAGGTACTGGTCTTTTGCCTTGAGACATAAAGGATATCTGTGCCTACAAAACCCCAAATATATTTCCAAGTTCTTCTCTATCAATTTGCTGAATATCATTATGGTGAAATGCAGGATATTTGACAATTATGTAATTTTCCAAACAGTCCAGCTCTCTAAGAACATTGTTCACATCAATTCAAAAGTTGCTTCTGTAGGTGGCTCAAAACTATAGTTTCCACACTTACTGAGATGTTAATTCCCCCCGTGCCAATGAACCAACCAACAAATAAATAACCAACCAATCAACATGGCAGAAAGAACAGTTCGACCCATCATTTTTTTTTTTTAAATTTTTTATTGAGTTTCAAGATAACATTGAAAATACATGTGCAGAGGGTAAACAGGAGGGGGAAAGGGGAGGAAGGGGAAGAAAGAAAGGGTAGAGAGGTAGTCCAACACCACAATGGAGAAAAAAGAAGGGGAAAAAAAAATTCATAAAATGAAATAAAAGACACAAAAAGCAAAAGGAACAAAAAAGAACAAAAAAGAACAAAAAAAATAAAATAAAATAAAATTTGTCACTTCCATCTTTTACACAGATACCTGAAGTAATTACAGTCTTTAGACCATTTCTTTAACCTCTGTTCGTATTGTCTAAGTCAATATCAGCCTATTTTCTATCTTTCCTCATTGACAATTTCACTTCTTTGAGGGTTAAATCAACACCCTCATCTTTCTCTCCCTCAAATACTTTTTTATCGCATCCCAGTTTGTTTGTTTTTTCGGAATGCCGTAGTTATTTTTTAGTAAATATGTCAATTTGTCCATATTCATTATTTCCAACACCTTATTTAGCCAACAGCTCAATTTCGGGGTTTCTTTCTTTTTCCAGTAGCTGGCATATACTATTCTTGCCGCCGTGGTAAGATAACTGAAGAGGATTTCTTTATTTTTATCACTTTTTATGTCTAGCATCCCCAAGAGAAAATATTTGGGATTCAACTCTATATTAATTTGCAATATCTTTTGTATTTCTTGCTGAATTTTCTTCCAATAGCTTTTCGCTTCTTTGCAAGTCCACCAGCAGTGGAAAAAAGTTCCCACTTGGTCCTTGCATTTCCAACACTTATTTGAATTTTTATTATTAAAATTTGCTATTCTTTGGGGAGTCAAATACCAACGATGGAACATTTTAATCCAATTTTCTTTCAATTCTATTGCATAGGTGAGTTTTAATCTGGAGTTCCATTTTTCAAAGGATGCGTGAGACATAAGAGTTCATATCCAAAGAGTGAACAGGAAATTCCACCCCCAACTCCTTCCGCATGCAATTTGTTCAATTACAGCATATGATATTCAGAACTATCTTCAAATAATTTATCTGAGGAGAAGTTATCCAACTTGTCTCTTGACTGGTAGCCTTGCATGTTCCCTCAAAGATCTGAAGGGAAAGCTTTAGGATATGATCCAGAGCTTCCCTTCCTAACCAAATGCTGTCAAGCCTGCAGAAACCGAATTTCTGAAAAACTGACAACCCAATGAGACAGCTGGAAAGCACAGAAAATGCTGTGCTAATACAGGGTTATTGTATAGCAAGGTTCTTTCCTGAGGCCTGAAGACAATGTCTTGGGTTTCAAAAAGTACAGTTAAGGTAATGCACAGACCAAAGTGAAACTGAAAGCAGAGATTCTCTGAGATGCCTCACCAAAATACATGCACATGTATTAGAAGCTACAAACAAGGGCTGGGTGAGTATGTCAGATTTCCTATATGTTGCTATATCTAACTTGAGACCTTGAAACTTGAAGGAACACCTCTCTTTATATATGCCTATCCAAAGACTCGCTTTATTTTAAATTGGGGTTTAATAAATATACACTGAAAACAGAGAAAGGTTCTGGAAACTTGTAAAATGAAATGTTGCAAGGTTCTGCTCCATTTGAAATGTTCACCATGCCTGAGCGAACATTATCTGAGCTTCAAATGACCTGGCAGTTCTGTATCTGTTTACAATCCCCATGTTAGCATTGACTAGTTTTTAGTAATAGAAAAAAACATGATAGCTCCATGCTGGATTTTCTACTTTTGTAGAACCAGCAAGATACAGCAGTTTGAATGTTGGATTGTGACTTTGGAGACCAGGATCTGAATCCTTGCTTGGCCAAAGAAACCAATTAGGAGACTTTGAATAATTCAAATTCGCTCAGTTTAGTAAGAAGCCAAAGGCAAACCCCTTCTGAGCAAATCTTGCCAAGAAAACCGCATGGTGGGTTCACCTTAGGGTTGCCATAGGTTGGAAACAACTTGAAGGCCCACAACAATAACAAATGCCTTCTCTGCAGGCCTATTTCAGTTAATTATGTAGATATGTCCCTGGACATTACGTTTTAAACAAAAAATGGTACTAGAGACAGAGTAATCTGGAAAATAGGGGGAGGGTTTCTGCAGTGAAAAAGAGGAAGAAATCAATATGTTTCAGTGCACTTTTTATTCGAAAGTAACAATGTACATATGTGAAATGAAACAAAAAGATCTGGTAATTACACAAAACATGTTGAACCTTCTTGCAGTGGTTCTCAACCTGTGGGCCCCCAGGTGTTTTGGCCAACTACTCCCAGAAATCCCAGCTAGTTTACCAACTGTTGGGATTTCTGGGAGTTGAAGGCCAAAACATCTGGGGACCCACAGGTTTAGAACCACTGTTCTAGAAACTACTTCAAAGGTGCATCAACAAGATTAGTTTTTTTTTCTCACCATCCTCCAATTTTTGTGTTTTCCATTTGGGGGGGCCTAAACCTAAAGATTTAGGCCGGGGGGGGGGGGGGGTGATGCTTTCCTGTTTTCTGTTTGTCTTGCTATTCATGCGCATTCATGAAGCAGCTGTTGTTCACACCGCCAGTTATAGGCAGGCACATACAATGACAGTAGGATCAGCTAGAGTATAATCCCATTCTTTGCCAGTTTGAACTTTATTGTATTGAACATTTTCAACACACTGCGGCAACCTGACGCTAAAGGCTTGTGTTTCTCCAGTCCATTCTCCAAATGTTGCAAAATTCTGACCAGAGGACAAGAAAGACAAGGGAGGATGGACTGGTGCAAAAAGACTGTAAAAAGGGGCTTCTTTGTCAGAGGTTTAGTTAACTAAATATGCCTGTATAGCTTATCCAGATGTTGTTAAATTTGTCTTGTATCTGCATAATTTATTACTCCAATTTAGTACAGCCTACTCACCATGTACAGGCAGTCTCCAAGTTACAAAGAGGATAGGCTCTGTGCTTTTGTTCTTAAGCTGAATTTGTTTGTAAGTATAACTCCTGTCATACGTATGTATGTATGTATGTATGTATGTACATACTTCTGTGGTGTTTGTTTTGCTGTCTGTGCCCCTATTCAGAAGATTTCACCTCACTTCTTGTCCCTTTGACAATTGGATCTTGAAAAATTTGGCTTGTTGTGGAAACAAGGATTGGTGATAAAGCTTCAGTGGAGACACCTTTTCCCCATGATACCTCTTCCAGGAATGACTATCCTTTCTGAGGGGTAGCTATGTATGTAGAAAGTACATACGGCAGTGGAACTCTCTCCCCCGGGCCGTGGTGGAGGCTCCTTCTTTGGAGGCTTTTAAGCAGAGGCTGGATGGCCATCTGTCGGGGGTGCTTTGAATGCGATTTCCTGCTTCTTAGCGGGGGGTTGGACTAGATGGCCTTTGAGGTCTCTTCCAACTCTACTATTCTATGATTCTATGATTCTATGATTCTAATCAAGCACGTTTTAAGTCTTTCAGTGGAGGAAAGTGATTAACGTCCTCAAAATAGTCGGCTGCTTTATGAGGAAAGTGATGCAATTTTTTTTTACTTAATAGTTTCTGGAATACAGAACCAACATGTATAGTCCATAACAATGTTACATTTGTTACATTTAAGTTGAGCTCTCCAAATTCATATTACTCATTGGTCCAAATACATTGACTTCCCAATGTGGCCTGAGAAGAAAGATGCAATTTGAGAATGTATCAGATGGAGAAATAAAAAGAAATCAATTGATCAGGAAACCTGTTTTGTAAGGAAGGGGTTTGTGAGTCCCTTCGGGTGAGAAGGGCAGGATAGAAATATTGGAAATAAATAAATAAATACATACGTGATAGATAAAATAATAATCACAGTGTTACTATTATAAGAGGAATTATTTGTTCAATAAAGACTAAGTAAGCATCCTTCTCAGAGTCTTTGCAGTTGCTAACACAAATTAAGGAACCATTTGCAAAACAATAGCAAAAGCTATAAAAGTAGTCTCTCCAATGTTAAGAGATATTTCAAAGGGAGGGGAATATTTGTCTCTCCAAACATGTCCTGCACTATTAATTTCTCCCATTTGTGGGTGTAACAAAAATCAAGCTTGTTGCTGAGAGTCTGGATAGGAGAAAAACTGCCTCTTCCACTCTGGTTCTCACACCTACCTGAAAACTTGTATCACTGACAGTTTCTCACGCAGGAACAAGATGTTGAGCCTGAAAGCAAAAAGCAGCTGTGAAGACCTGAGGTGCTAACTTCACCCAGCAATCGATCTACACACAGGCCCACACATATGCACACACAGAGGGAATTGTATTGGCATTTTCAACAAGGCACCTGAACAGATGGCAAGGTAGGTATTATACCAATACTCCAGAGAGGGGCTTCTCCAAGTGTCACAGCAGGCTTTGCTAAGCCAGTGAAGAAGAAAAAGGAAAGCAGATAACTGGAGCGGATTCACATGACCACTGGGAGCTTATTTTCCATTGGGGATTTGTTTTAACCAGCTTTCACCAAAAGTTGAGAATCCCTTATCCAGAGTGATTTTCACATTTAAATGTGAGTCCCATCTCCAAGATACCTCATTACATAAATATATTCAAATAGAGACATTCCAAAATTGAAATAAATAATTCTGAAATCCAGAACACTTCTGGCCCCAACATTTCAGATAAGGGATATTCAATTTGGATTTCAGTTCCTAAGAAGCTCCTGCCCACCTACCCAAATAGTGCCACTTCAGAGTGCTGAAAAACAGAATGCCATGATTTGAACAAAGTAGGAAAATTTAACATGATTATCTTAATTTCTTTGTGTCAAAAATTTGTTCTGTGACTGCTAGACATGAGGAACAAGGCAAGCAGCTATGCAAGGCACTGAAATCTTGGCTCCCGATTCTTAAAAGTCCTATTTGGCAGCTTTCTCTGATATGCTCTCAAACGTTTTCTTGCAATTGTACAGGCTAGAAAATAGATTATTTTCAGAAACCTGCATTCTGCATACATATTTTGTCCATCAGAGCCAGAATAATACAGTGGGTTTTGTATAGAATTAGGTAGGACTCCAACAACCAAAGTTGAAGTTCCAGCTTAGCCACTGAAGTCCACTTGGTGACCTCGGATAAGTGAGATTCTTTACTATCAGAGGTATTGCAATGGCAAACCCTCTCTGAACAAATTTTGCCAACAAATTGAATATATTCACCTTATAGATGGCATAAATGAGAAATGACTTGACAGTACACAACATTCTGTTCATGCTATATTCTGTTGTCCCCCCACCCCTCACAAAGAATATATATTTAAAAACACAATGTGTATGTATATCTGCTCCAGCAAGCTGCCTACCCAGCTGAACACTGCAATATTTATTCAGGCAGAAAGGCAGCTTATACCTTGCCCCGTAAGTGTATGTTTTCTGGGCAGCTTGCAAAATAAACCAGTTACATTTTAAAATATCTGTAGGACTTAACCTATGTGGTTCCTAGCTTCGGATTTTCATGGGTTGTTGCTCTATAGATCCCATAATCCCTGCCTAATGACCATGCTAGCCAAGGGTGATGGGAGTTAATACTCCAGAAACACCTGAAGAGCCAAGGTGAGGAATCATCAAAGGCAACTTCTGTGTGTAAGGATTTCTGCAGCCCCACTTACTGCTATTCACAGAAGCTGACACTGCAACTCATGTGAATTCATTCCTTCAGCTTCACACTACTCAAGTGAATCAACACCCTTGGGTTAGCAGATAACATTACCTATACCTATCAGAGATTATTTAGTATAATATATGAATCTTAGAGGTACAGCTGGGGGTGGAGGTGTACTGTAGCTACTTAAACTGTTATATTTACAACAGCAGAATTTGTTCTGTGAACAAAGGTTGACTTACTCACATATAAGAGCAGAATTTGTTCCAAAATACTTGCAAGCATAGATATACTTCAAAGTAACGGTAAACACAAACAAATATTGCCCAAACACAATGTCAAAATTTACCATCATTCCCACTTGTTATGTAACTATTGAACTACAACTTCCTCACAACCTTGTTTGTTCCAAAAGGAGGGGCTCATCACATGTGACTACAGAGCCTGTGAATGATTCATTAACTCTATGTTGAGCTGCCAATCACAATTTTCTGAACACAGAGGCAAGAACTGGAATGAAGCAATTACTTATATCTTAGGTGAAAAAATCTTTTGAGGCATGAAATCTCCACTCTCAGAGAGATATGCAGCAGGTAGAGAAAGACTCCTTGAAGCCTTGAGGCTTGGGTTCAAGGCATGCTGTTTGGTCTACATTTTCCATCATGTCAGCCTGAATAATGAATACTAATTCTTGTCTACACTGACAATGTAATGTAGCTTCAAACTGGTATCGAAGAAGATGGGCTCACCATGCCCATGACTGCACAGAAAATCCAGAAATCAGTTTGGGGCTCGTATGGAGCCCCGGTGGCGAAGCGCTGAGCTGCTGAACTTGCAGACCGAAAGGTCCCAGGTTCAAACCCCGGGAGCGGCCTCTGTTAGCTCCAGCTTCTGCCAACCTAGCAGTTCGAAAACATGCCAATGTGAGTAGATCAATAGGTATTGCTCTGGCGGGAAGGTAACGGCGCTCCATGCAGTCATGCCGGCCACATGACCTTGGAGGTGTCTACGGACAACGCCAGCTCCTCGGCTTAGAAATGGAGATGAGCACCAACCCCCAGAGTCAGACATGACTGGACTTAACGTCAGGGGAAAACCTTTACCATTACCTTTTATGGTAATTACACAAACCATGGAGCACTGATGCACATTAAGGACTTTTCTTTTGTGAGTGTTTCGTGACTGGTCACTGCAGTTTGAAGCGGTGCATTAAATGGTCCACGTATATCAGGCATAAGATGGCCAATCTCTACAGGGGCTTCTTTTTGTTGTTGCCTTCAACTCAGTTCTGACTTATAGTGGTCCTAAAGCATGCATGTCAAATGCAAGGCCAGTGAGCCAAATCCAGCTTATCACATCATTTTATGTGACCCGCACGACTTTCAATGCCACGACAACATATTACATTATAGAGCAGTGGTTCTCAAACTGTGGGTCCCCAGATGTTTTGGCCTTCAACAACCAGAAATTCTAACAGCTGGTAAACTGGCTGGGATTTCTTGGAGTTGTAGGCCAAAATACCTGGGGACCCACAGGTTGAGAACTACTGTCTTACAATTACAAATGGTCCTTTGGAGGCTAGGAAAAATGCAGCTTATGGACTTCATGGGACTCTACCCCTGCTGTGCCTTAGCACCTCAAGACTCCTCATATTAATTTTTTTACACAACTTTATGAATGTTTTTTTTTGCTTCCAAACCAGCTCCAAAGATCCAAAATTGGCTGCAAATGTGGTACTTAACCTCCACTTCCCCAGGCACTTCATATCTAGCTTAACAGATAAATAAGGTGTTCAGGCAGCTTTCCATTGAGTCACAGACCAGACCTGCTTAGTTTTGAAAGGTGTCTCCTAAGACCAAGCCGTTGAGTCCCACTGGCTTAGCATTAGAATCCTATGAGCAAGTCCTTGTTCCAAAGGAACAGATTCTGCCTACACATGAGGTATACTGCCCTATATTCATTAGAGTTTGCATAAAATCAAGAACATGTAGTTTATGCTAATAGAAAAATGGGAAAGGAAAGGAATCAAGCAACAACAAAAATATCCACACATCAAGTATTTATATAAGAATGAAATGTTTCATTAATTACACAGAGATACCATTTGCAGCTATGTTTCTTTAAGTTCTCAGTCAAATGTGCAGATTTGCAGTACTTTGAACTGTGCTGCACCAGTAATTGTGGATGAATATTTTAAATCAGTCTTGAATCACTGTACTCCATATAGACCAAATGAACTAATAAGTTGTTCATGTGTGGACTACTAATGCAGTCCTCCCCCGCCCCTCCCCTCACCCTGACAGATGGAGTGCAGTCTTGAAAATTAGATACATTTGCTACTGGGAATTTTCAGAAGACTTGATGTATTTTTTAATATAAAAAACCCCTTCCTATTTATAAAAGAGCCAACCATAACAGCCTGTGTGTGCTTAAAATAAAAGAAAAATATAAACAAACTAAAGATGATGCTTAACCAAACATTGCAAGATTACTATGCGCACATCATGGAAAACATTCCTCTATTCAAAAGGCATATTATAGGGATTTTCAGCAAGGGTGAAGCCATAATGAACTCTTTCTACTGTCTGAGCTAAGCAAAGGACCTCATTACAATATTTCCACCCAAGAAGTATTATCAAGTGGTGCAACTGCATAGCAGACTTTGTTTTCCTCCTTAACTGGAAGCGGGATAGGGGACTTGTTTTGTCATAGTGTGAAAAAAACAATATACGTACACTATTAACTTGGCAATGAGCTCCTCACTCTGGGAACTCTCTTTTCTTGGAGTCCTGCCAAGGTCTGTGTTTGTGCTTCTAATATGAGACAACCCACAGTGTTGTACGTAGTCAGGAGAGGATTCAATAGATCTGGTTTTGGAGGGTCTCTTGCTACTGCATAATTTCTATGTCACAAGCTGTTGACCTGCTTATGATAACATAAAAAGGTAAAGGTTTCCCCTTGACATTAAGTCTAGTTAAGTCCCACTCTGGGGGGGGGGGGGGGGCGTGCTGCTCATCTTCATTTCTAAGCGGAAGAGTCAGCATTGTCCATAGACATCTTCTAGGTCAGGTCGCTGGCATGACTGCATGGAGTGCTGTTACCTTTCCACCAGAGCGGTACCTATTGATCTACTTACATTTTGCGTGTTTTCGAACTGTTAGGTTGGCAGAAGCTTGGGCTAACAGTGGGAGCTCACCCCGCTCCCCGCATACAAACCATCAACATTTCGGTCAACAAGTTCAGCATCTCAGCGGTTGATAACACACAACTCTAATATTAGATATACTGCCTTGTACTGATGAGAAATACAGCCTACTTGATACTATCAGATACCTCCCTGTGAAGGTGACACCCTCTGATTTTTAAAAAATGAGAAAATACCCTGAATTACCAACTTCCATGAAAAATAGTTTTGTGTTTCTTTCTCTCTCTCTCTCTCTCTCTCTTTCAACTCCCTCCCTTCTCCCCCCCCCCCAATAAACACAAACACATACAGCTATCTAGAAGTTGTGGTGCAAGCAATGACTTCAATTGCATTCCTAAATCCATGTAAGCAGGAACGTCTCATTCCCTTAAAATGTCAGAACAAACTCAAGGATGCCAAATACTAACATGCACATAGATTTTGCAGATGCATATTTTAACAATGAGAACCACCTGACAATGAAAATCGAAAAGATACTTTTCTATATTAAGTCGTGATCAATCTCCAGTTGACATTTTCAAGGCGAGCTAGTGTCATCAACAGGGAGCCCAGCTCAGTTCTCTTGCAGCCTCCCAAACTTACACTTCACCTTCCTTGCTGTTGCTGCCCCTTCACTTGCCTTCCCTGGGATAGTGCCAACATTTTTGGTGAAATTACCACTTCGGCGATTTGTAAGAAGCCAACCCTTGTATCAACCCTCAGACATCTGTCAGATTTGTGAGAAATAAATGCATGCAAAACAGTGCATATGTTTCAAAATGTAATCAATTGAAATATTATATAGGGGAAAGTTACATAAATGAAGCAAATTGCATAAATAAAAACACAAATCAGGGAAAATGGTTTTAACCATTGCAGAAATTTCAGTTCAGGAAGAAAGCACAAGGCCTTGCAATATGAATCAATGACAGGAAGAAAATGCAGGTGGGGTTCTAAGAAACTCAGTGACATTAAGGCTCCCCAAGATTGTACCCACAGCATCATTTGGTTCATTACTGCAAGCATAAACATGCACACACTTCTAAGAGCCAAATCAGTCCAATACTTGATTGCATTCAAGAAATTATCATAAAGCTCCTCTTAACCTGACAGACAAAATACTGGTTGCTGATAGCAAGGCTTTATCTTCTGTTTTGTCTATGAAGGCTGAACAAAGAATTCCACTTAACTGCTCCAACAAGAACATTTTTCTATAGTTTTAGTGAAGATCTAAAACAGTAAGTGGAAAAGTTGAGGGGTTTTTTAATTGTTGAACAGAAAAGTTACTTGATCGTTTACTGCCTATCTTCACCAGCACTGAATTAAACTAATACTGCTGTCTCCATCGCCTTACATTATTAGCTAATTAGCCCTGACTAAGGGACAACAGTGTGTTTGTGCTGGCAAGCTGTGAAAAGAACACTTCAACTGGGAAGATCAATGGCATTTTTGTCTGGCTTACAATAAGAAAGCTGCTGGCCTGGGTTATGAGTTTAAACCATCTTTCATTTGGCAGGCATGACAGTGATATTGACAGATCAATAGAGTAACTTTATGACAAGCTGCAGCTTCTGGAGATGGCTGAATCATATTAAGGAAGGATTCTTAAAACTGGGAAAGAACATTTGGACAAAAGCTACCTGGCCTTTGGAGTTATTAAAACAGTCCTTATATAGGAAAGAAAGCCACCAAAAGCATATATCCAAGCCCTTCCAAGTCTCACTCATCCTTCAACAAGAAGAAAGTGGAAGAGGAAATGCTACTTGTATCCCATTAGGAACAAATCAGGATTTGTCTAAGATAATACAGATATATTCATTTGATGATAGAGATATAAACAGTCAGGTAGACTGATTTGGGGCTAAGGAACCTCTCCATAAACACATCACAAGACTATCCTGTAGAAATGAGTTTAAAGGATTACAATTCATTTCCTACACTTTTGTAAAACCTGGGGAGTCTGGTCCTGGCAGTTCTAGAAGTCCTGGAGACGAAGAGCAGCAATAGCTCGAAGTAAACAAGACAAAATGGCTATCTCTGATAAGGAACTGTGGAACAATCTAAAAGTTATGGCAAGTTTTAGGGACCGGAAAAAAAGACCTCGGGAAAGTACAGCACGATACTGTTGCTGCTACATACAAGCAGGCATATTTGTACTGCTGCCCCAAAATGTTTTGTTTCCTGAAGTGTGTAGAGGGTGAAATCTGAATGGATTCAAATAACACAGAATGGGTTTCCAACAAAATTTTGTGGAATTTCCTTATAGTTGGAGTGCTTTCATGTTGAACAGAAAGTCCCAGAGGCTGATGGACTCTCCTTTGTTAGAGGTCTACAAAGTGAGGTTGGATCTCTCAGAGATATATAATGATATTATCAGTATATGTGTGAACTGAATGCCTCTTTGAGTCCTTTCTGACATCCTGATTCACAAATGGAGAATAAATATCCTGGGAGGAACTCTTCCTCCTAAATTGCAATCTCCAGACGTCACTAGAAAAGAGTAATGCTTGGTAAGGTAGAAGACAGTAGGAAAAGAGGAAGACCACATTCCAGATGGATGGATTCCAGCAAGTTACAGCTCTGAGTCTGCATGACAATTACGGGGTTGCTGATGATAGGGTGACTTGGAAGGTAACAACAACAACAACAACAACATATGCAATTCCAGCTACCATCTTTAAACTTTTGGAGATTACTAATGTGACTCAGGAACCACCTGGTCTCGCTCTCTCTTCCTTTGAACGACTTTCTGTTAGAACATGAACAACACTGAAAACTGCCAATTGAGTTTTCTGGTTGTTTTTCATTTGTGTTATGTTTACTGCTTTTTTCCAATCCTAGGAAGATACCAAATAATTTGAGGCTCCCTCTCTATAATTATTAGCAATAGGAGGTACACAGATATCCATCTTGCATATGTATACATTTATCATGGTGAATCTAAACACGAACAGAGAAATTTGAACTAAGTATCTGCCTCTTTGCGTCTAATTATTTTTCTATAGGGCTGTGAATACACCCAGAAGAAGATTCCATATCAAACTGCATTTGGCATTTAACCTACTAAAGGTTCCATCATCCAGTATTTCTAAATATTTTTGAACGTATTCCATCAACCCAACTAACAGTTCCAACAAACAGGTGATTATGAGAGCTGCATCCAGCAATATCTGGAGAGCCAAATATTAACTTGCCCAAGGCAGGACTTTAATTCTCTGAGCCTAATTGTATGCTAATGCTTTTATGTTAAGCCACTTTGAGTCTCCTTCAGGAGAGATAAAGTGGGGTATAAATATATTCACAACAACAGCAACAGGAATATGATTCCTTTTATGATCTGATGCAGCCAGGTGCTTAGCGCTCTCTCAGTTCAAATCAGGAATATGCCACAAAATGATATTTCAATCAAAGAATAAGCTCATCTCCATGAAAAATACATGAGAACCACCATCCCAGAAAAAAAACCAACAATGATCAAGTTTACAAAAAATGCCAACATATTATTGTGGTTAATGCAAATTCTTATGAGAGGTTCTTCAGAGAGAAGACCCCCCCCCCCCCCCGCGCCATTACCAGGAATACTGGTTTTCAAAAGAAATGGAAGTAAAATCTTTTCTATTGCCATGTCAAGCAAAGTTTCAGTGCACACGAATCAGAATTTAGATTTTTGTGAAGAGTCCACACTTATCTGCACTGCTACAGGAATATTATTTGATATTATAAAACAAATGAAATACACCAAGCAAATGGCAAGCTAAACTGTAATCCTAGCAGGACAGATAAAGACGATAAATCACATCTTTCAGATGGATGAGATTGCAGGCCTATTCTTTATTAAGTGGAGATAAATGCACTGCTCCTCATTTCCTAATAGGTTATTCTTACATAACAACAGGATGCATTTCCAGGTCAATCTGGGGAGGATTTGGAAACACAATGCTAATCCTGGTACTCAAAACTTAAGCGATGTGACCACATTTCCTAAGGGTTGCACAACTGCTGAACCACGAGCCAAAAATCTTGTTAAAATAGGACAGTACTCAGATCAAAATCATACACTACCCAGCATCTCTCATATCTGACCCAGGTGATAGATTTTATTGAGCAGGACTGCTGCAATAAATCTTAAGCATCTAAGGAAAAGTACAGTGTGAGGGAGAGGAAACAAACAAGAATATGTGTTACTGTAAACACAGATGGTGCTAGGCATTAAGACCCCTGCTACAGGGAAGGGATGGCACTTTGATTCCCTCTCCCCATCCTACCCTTTCTCTGAACCCTCTTCCACTAATGGTTTCGAGCCCCACCAGTTCTGCTTACCACTCTCATCTGCCGCTATTTTAGGTCAGTTTCTTTTGTATTCACTGCTCATCCAGGATCTGTGGACTCTTCAACCCTGCATCCAGGCAAGCCATGTAGAGGCCCAAAAGGATTGGATTTTGAGAAGAATGCAAATGTGCACAACAGTTTGCAAAACTATCCTGCACAGTTTGTTCTGCAGTGAATAATATATCCTTGTTTTGCTAACTGTGGAGAGGGGCTGGTGCCCATGGTGCCCACTGCTGGAAACCTTACCCTAACATTCTTCTGACTTCTATGATTTATACACACTTTGAGGCACCACTTTGTAGCCACCAGGACAAGTTTTTACGGTGAACATACCAGGGTTTCTTAAAAAAAACATTTATTAATCATAATTACATTTAGCTTTCCATTAAAAAAATTAAACTGCCTTTTCATTTATGATATTGGATGCTATTTTTTTAACAAAATTTAAAACTAAATTAAGACAATCTGAAATATGATTTGTTTTATAAGTTGTTTTATAAAAACCACTCCGATTTCATTATCTTACAGCCTGCAGTAAGGCAGGGAAGTCTACTTAAGGTGAAACTCATATTTAAAAAATAATATGTACTGAGGCCTACATGAAGCAAAATTTTCCTTTAACGGGACAGTCTGCACATTTCCTCCATAACTGTAGAGGCATAGATAGATATAATATTGATCTGCAATGTCCTTGCTTCAGTTTCTCCCCCCTAAAAAGGAAGGAGGAAATGGGAAGGGGAATGAGAAAGGGAAGGGGAAGGGGAGGACAGGCAAGGCAGGGCAGGGCAAGAAAGATTCTGCAGATGCCCAGCAGAATGGTGATATGAGAACTATGTTAACCCATGGCAACAGCAGTTGCCAGAACAGATGGAAACAGAAAATATTGGCTGCTCATCATTACCTACACAGCTGTCCAGAGGACAGCCTTGCATCAAAGTCATGCTGTGCAGTGGGTTAAACATGAAGAAATCGTAGAACTACAACATACATTTGAGTAAAACCGTATTATACAAGGTGATGAACTCACAGCATGCCCTGCATGTCTGATCAATGGCATTTTCAAGCAAATCAGGAAACATGCGCTTGTGTCCAATGTTATGTTCAATTTTCCACACAGCAAAGTACTAAACTCATCATCATTACTGCTACCATTTACCAACAATTACCTTTACAAGATGATAACATTTTGATCTCCCTTGATTAAATTCTTGTTAATAGACCTT
Organism: Anolis carolinensis; assembly: GCF_035594765.1. Taxonomy (NCBI): domain Eukaryota; kingdom Metazoa; phylum Chordata; class Lepidosauria; order Squamata; family Anolidae; genus Anolis; species Anolis carolinensis. The sequence goes on from NC_085843.1 coordinate 179,810,212, forward strand.
AAATTGAAAACACAACCAAATCCTTCTTATCATATCCCCATTAATGTCTGCAAGCATGCTAACCTGCTCCCCAAAGCACACACCAAGCAAGGATAAGGAAGTGCTAACTACATTTGAACATTTCCTTTAACTTTGCTTACTCTGTATTGACTTAGCTGCAGTTATTTTGGTTATCTGTATTTCTACCTCCTGGGAGTATATGGGCTTGATTATCTATCTGTCTGCCTACCTACCTACTTCATGCTCATTCACACCCAACTTATTTCCATGGTCATTTGATTAAGCTTGGAATCCTTTTGCGGGTGCTAGAAAATACATATAATTCAATTCTCTTTCATACCCAAGTTGGAAGTGTGGTTCACAGGTCACATGTAGGACCCTGCCCCTTTTCTGCACACACCCAAACCTGAGAATATCTCCCAAATCCTCCAGATTCCTCCAAACATTTTTTAAAAAACAGACAATTTTTAAAATAAATAATGAACACCTGATAGTTCAGGATGAGACTTCTATGCTGACTGTTCCAATGGCTAAGAACCACTAGTGGAACTAAGAACTGTTTGCTCTCCTTTCACAAGGGCTGCAAAAATTCTCTTAAGATTGTGATTTGGTTAAAGTCCTTCTGTGACCACTTAGGTTTTTAGTCTTGGCACTTGTTGATGTCTATACTTTAATTTGCATTTTAATTACTTGCTGTAAACAGCTATGGACAATGGATAAGCAGTACATTTCTTGTCGTTGTTTCAAGAAATATAGGTCTAGTCAGCAATGAGTGGCAACCTGTCACCTCCACACAGGCTGTATTGTTTTCCCCCTAGAATATGCACTTGAACAGCCTTTCATAGACAAGGTGATACCTTCTGATCAAATCATTGCTGTTGTTATTCTTTGATTTAGCACTAGTATCATAGTTTGCATGGACAAATCTGATTAAATCAGATGAGGAAACTCTGATTTTCAACAGAATTAACTAATTAATTACACTGCTCTCTGCCCCTATTAATATTAAATGCTATTAAACTATTTTTAATGCATTATGAAAAGAGTGTCTTTGGTGGAAGCAGATTATGTGAAGAGCCACTGTGATTATATTTACATACATTTGTCTGTCAATATGGTCTCTTTAATTACTATTCAGTTTTTTTTTTATCATACTTCCTTTTGAATTTTGTCTCATTCCTCCTTTCTCTATGTGTATATTGAATCCATTTGTTCATTAGGTTCCCTATAAAGTTGGAAGGGGGATCTGACCTGTGGCATTCCAGACAGTGCTTGACTTCTATCCCAGGCAGTCCTAACCAGAGCAATCAATGGGAAGGATACCGGTTACTGCCATTAATAACATTGAAAGATATCTTTTACTAAAGTTAGGTAAAGGTTTTCCCCTGACATTAAGTCCAAGCATGTCTGACTTTGGGGGTTGGTGTTCATCTCTATTTCTAAGCTGAAGAGCCAGCGTTGTTTGTAGACACCTCCAAGGTCATGTGGCCAGCATGACTGCATGGAGTGCTGTTACCTTCCTGCCAGAGCAGTACCTATTGATCTACTCACATTTGCATGTTTTTGAACTGCTAGGTTGGCAGAAGCTGGGGCTAACAGCAGGCGCTCACTCTGCTTCCTGGACTCGAACCTGCGATCTTTTGGTCCCCAAGTTCAGCAGCTCAGCGCTTTAACACGCTGTGCCACCGAGCTATTAATCCAGCATTTCAGGTTTACCAGAGGATCCCTAGAATTTCTTGGTAGTCAACCATCCAAGTACTGGCCAGACCCAACTCCGCTTGGCTTCTAAAATTAGATGAGTTCAGGTGGCTTCAGGGTTCTTTTTTCATCTTAAAGGTCAGAGATCCCAATGCCTGCTTCAAGTCACCAAGGATAACAACGAGAGGGCTATCACAAAGCAAACTAAAATAATGGACTCCAACCTTTGTTCAATTGAATTTGGCATGTGTTCCTCCACCTGCATGCAAGTCATCACACTTGCTTCAGTGTCTTCAGCCCAGCAAAAAGCTTCATCAGCTGTGTGGAAAAACTGCTGCTATCTGGTCAATCACAGGGGACTTTTCTGTTTTCCAGAAAGATACCAGGGCATCAACGGAAACACCAGAAAAGAAAATTCCCCAAAGCTGTTTTCAGACTTGCAAAGGAGAAAAAACTGCTGGAAATGTAAACCTCAGTAGGAAATAATCACTCAGAACAAGGGGAAAAGAAACCAAAACGTTCCATTTTCAGATTACCAGTCTCTTGCCCATTGAAAACATCCCAATATATTTCAGGAGTTGATGGAATGATGGAACATGAAGGCAACCTGAGATTTGGTCATTTAGCAAGTGTCTTTATGAGGATTAAGGCTCAAACACCTTCAAAGAAATTAGGCAGGTAAAAGAAACCAAATTCAATTCCAGCAGTAAAAGATTTCTATGTAATACAACATTTAGTTCTTATGCATATATTAATTCCCTTTCATTTGAATGAATTTTACTCCTGAAGCCTCTGAAACCAGCTGTTGAATCCATCATAGTTTTGTATTAACCTAAATTCATCCTCTTCTAAAGAAAGCATTTCTGCAGATCGTCCTTTGATTTACAAATAGTGTTACTTTAAAGAGATACTCTTACTATAAGACTTTTTTTTTTTTTGCTTAATCTGAGTATTAGAAAAGAAAACTAAAGGTCAGTTGGAAAGCAGGTTCATTCCAATATTTTCCCCTGATAGTTAAAACTACATGTTACTAATAACTATTTACATAATCCCCACAAAACTTGCAGCGAATTGTGAGAGCTCAAACATGAAAGAGGGCATAAGAAACAGATTAAATTTAATCGCAAAACACACACACACATACACATATATGTATGTGTGTGTGTGTGTGTGTGTGTGTGTGTGTGTGTGTGTGTATATATATATATATATATATATATAATGTGGGCATGTGTGAATGCGTGCATACAGTTGTTGAGGATTTCTTTGCTAGCTCTCTTTGATTTCTGCTCTTGTTTTTTTGGAATTATTGAACTGAATTATTTCTTTCAAGCCTGAAAACGATTCTATAAATTCCACTCAAACTGCTAGCTTCTGGATGCCAGCCAGCTAGCTGAGTAAACAATCTCAATTCATGCTCTAAAAACAGTTATTTTTACTTTGATGGGGGTAGGAAGGCATATGGTGTCATAAAAATCAGCATCTACATCTTCCCCCTCCATTGCCTCACATTTGTATTCTGTGTCTTTTCCCTGTGATGCCAAAATGAAAGGAGAAGAGAAAGAGTGAAACACAACTGTACCCACAGATGCCTTCAAGAACAGGTCCAGAAACACTGGGGAAACGCAGTAGAGATGGATGTACTGTACTCTCTATTACACTGCCCAACAAAAAATTATTGATGTCTTGGTGTTTATCCCTCTTCCTGGGATTATTTGGGGTGCTGATTCAGAAATTTGAATGGCACAGAACACATCAGCTGTAGTTTCTTAGATATGGTTGTCTAAGAAACTAGAGCTGAAAATTAGAACTAGATTTTCTTTGGGTGAGCAGATGGTGACTGGAAGATGGCATATGCTTTGTATCTCAAAAACTAGAGCTGATAGGGGAAAACTGGTGCCATTTTTGGAATCTGCAAGTCAAATAGAACCACAAATAGGGCTGACATTGAGGCACCGAAATGTGTGTTGGCCAGTGTTATCATCGCAGTAGGTCGACATTGCTTTGTGACTTGTCATAATAATTCCACATAAGGAACAAATAAGTATTTTCCTTGGTTCAATGGAGAGAAGTTAGGGCAATTTTAATCAGTTTCTGGTCACTTCCCAAACTCATTCTTCCACTTTTTAAAAATATTTTTAAAAATATTACCTGCACTTTACTGGAGGATAACTTCCAGTGCTCTTAGCCAGAATCACCACTGACCAATCTAGTTAGAGCTCTCAAACTGTGTGCCATGAAGGTGACTAGCTAAGATGTGCCCCCAAAGATGTTATGTATCTTAGAGCTGATTTTTTTCTCTCTTTGTCAAACTTTGGATAGCTTCATCTACTTGGAGAAAAGAAGGGACTATTAAGGGCAGCAAATGCAGTCCATACTACTTTCAGCAAAGGAATTCTGGAAACATCATATTCAGACCCACTCCTGGGCAAAGAGGCTCCAAGACAAGAAGATCCTAGTAACTGAGCTATTTCACGGTTGCATGGACGATGCTAATCCATCATTCTTGATCTTTGTGACTAGAATAGGAAAGTTCCTGGTTTTAGATTACAAGAAAATAACACTAGTACTAGGGAAACTGTAGCCTAAGCTAATTTTTCAGTGACTACATCCCTTTTATTAAGGTTGTTTCTCCTTTTCACCAACTCCTAAATATGCACCAAGAATTCAAGTAAGAGGTTTGGATTAAGTATGCAAAAGAAATAAAATCTATGCAAAGCTGTCTACTCGTCAGCTTCCCGCTCTTTAGTAGGTGGCCAGTGTATGACACATGGACTAATAGGAGAATGTAACACCCTGGATGAGAGCAAGTAGACCTTTATGGCTATGACATAAAATTAGAATTATCTTCTTGCCTCTAGTGCCGCACTGGTGCCTATTTCTTTGCTGAATAAATTAGAAGAAGATTAAACCAAGGCATTCCATATAAGTATATCTATTTCATGCCTCAAATTAACTTGCAGCCCTCTTGTTCAAGTCCACTTACTACTGACATTTTTGAGCATAGAATTAGAGATCTCTCGGTATGCTATTTAGACGTTTTACATCAAAGTGCAGGGGGAATGAACTCCTCCATCTATGTTTAATCCATTTGAAAGACATTGCATTTTGTTACATAAAAGGTCAGTGATCTGGGCATTTCAGTGGAGTTGGGTTCTACAAGAAGAGCTGGCATTCTTTTGACAGTTCTGCAGGGGCAGTGTTTCTGCCACAAGTACACATATGTCAAAGAGTACATCAACACATATCAGTACATAACGACAAGGGAGAGAAGTGGATTTATGTTGAGGGAGGGTAAATACAATATACACATAGGTTTGGACTGAAATATCTCATTCAACATAGATTATCATTATCTTGAACATTCTTGAAATATTTTCCAGGAAAAAAGAGAACTTTCCATCTTTTCATTTCCCAATTATTTAATGTTCAGTCTTGAGAAGCTTTCAAATATGTTTGGAAATGGGATATAAAGTGTGTAGAATCTAAAGTGCCACACATAGAATTGAAAACTGTTATCAATATCTACCATCTTCTGTATTGTGAAAATTAACAGGTTAGCAAAAATACATTCCAAGGTGAGATATGGGACCTAAATCTAAATGACAGTGCCAACCAGAGTTGACCCATTAAGCAAGGGTTGTAATTATGTGGGAACAGGCTGCACAAACACTCCAGTGCACCAAAATACTTCCATTTTTCTTCAGAGAGGTCTCAGAATGTCTAACAGAAGTGCTGATTTTGAGAGTCTTTTATAAAAAACAAAGACATTTGGTAGAGATCTGGGCAGGATGAGATGCTTTTCCGTATTTGTGGGACTTTCGAGGAGGGGGGGGGCTAAAGAATTGCCCCAAAAGCATGTTGAATTTTTAAATATAAATGGGGAGGGTTGGTGAGCTAAGATGTGCCTCCAAACCTTTTGGGGATTTAGGGGATTAATGTGAAGCTTCCAGTGATGTCCACATGAGGCCCATTAGCCACAATTTCCACATGCCTGAATCAAATCAGTAAGGTTTACATGAGTGTTGACTTATCATTCAGTGACTGATTCAGTGGGCCTAGTCTGGTTTGTCTCATTGAGCTAACATGGCCCCATGTACAATCTTTAAGCTAGGTAGCCTTTCCAAAAACAATTCCCCGAACAAACTTAAAAACAAAAAGGTACATAAAATCCTATTCAAGGGTTTTTACCAGGACCACTACCTACCTAACTTTCACAGAACACAGTTCATTGTAAGTGAACCATACAGAAATCACCCTTTGAAATACCAGATAATGTATTTCATTTATCAACAGTATCAAATTAATCAAGAGCTTCATGGGCATTCAGAGCCACTACTAGAGGGCTGTAGTAGTATACCTGTATGTTTTCAATAGTACAATAGTTGTATGCAGGAGGAGCCCTGAATGCAAAATCAGGTCTTCTGATGTTTAATGGGGGCATTATAGGTTCACATATGGCAGCAGAGCATGCCATTAAGAAACAGGCTAATTTTGGTCTTAATTTGTAAACATAACAGAACTGTGTCTAGTTGTCAGTTTGGGGTATGAGTTAGAGGACTCTGATAATTTTAATTGCTTGCATTTCTAATGCTAAATGGACACTGGCATTATTTTTTCTGGCCCTAGCCCTCTATAGCTCCATTTTTGAGGAAGACTGACCCTCCATCTCTCCCAAACAACTAAATACTATCATGTGTGCCAAAGGGACAAAAATAGCAATGTGACAAAGAGCCAAATGCATACTGTGACACGTGCAGCTTTCTAAATAGCACCATTCTTGGTGTCCATGAGGGCTAATAACATTCCTTCTACTTGCAGCACTCCATTTCTCTCTCTCTCTCTCAGTGTGTGTGTGTGTGTGTGTGTGTGTGTGTGTGTGTGTGTGTGTAACTCAAAGCTTACAAAGTCAACCCTTGCCATATTTTATGAGGCCTGTGGGAAAGGAGGGGTGGAAGCAGTATTGAATGTATTTACTTGGCAAGGACCAAGTTCTGATATGAACAGGATGGCGATTGTGTTACAACAGCTCACCCAGTCTACTCAAGGAGGACCAACTGTCTAAGAAAGACTTTCAAAAAAGAAATGCTTCTTGCAAGGGTCACTTGAAACATGATCCTTACCGGAAAGACCAAGAGGTCCCTATGCAGGTGTCTTTATTTAAATGTCTGTAAAGCGGTCTCATAAATCAGCACTTCTATCTAACTGGCTAGGCAGGGGATTTTATAATAATTGGGTTTTCTAAAAATTTCACAAATTAACACAGAGATGCTTAATGATGAAGAATAATACATTTTTGCAGAAAAGTAAAAATGGTAAAGACTTATTTGCAAGGCTACTGTGAACTACTGGTTACACAGCTTTAAAAAATAGCTGTATTATGAGTGAAGCCCTCTCTTATCTCCTCCTGATGTCTCACCCGCACATCACTAAATTTAGATTATAGGTTCCTTTGAGTAATAACATGTCTTCTGCTTTGTTACTATGTAAGCACTATATGTACTGATGGGGCTATATTAGTAAAAAAATAATAACATGTTTTATAGTATTTATATGCAATATGATCCCTTTATCAATTTCTGACAAAACATAGCCTCTCTAGATATTTTCTAAGTCCTCCAGTACAACTCTATGACATTCTAGGGCTGGAAGTCCCACATTTCAGTATGATTTACTATTATCCATGGCTTCATGTACCCACAAGAGGTTTAAGAATGTATGCCTTGTGGATGTTCATACAGCTTATTAAAAGTTGTATGAACAGGAAAGGTGGAAATTAATAAAATTGAGAATTCTTTTCTTCTTAAGAGGTCTGAATGCACTCTCTTTCTTGAGTTTACTTAGAAACATAACTAAAAGTACTAGCCCAGAATTCCAACTGTGTAACATAACATCAAGTGCAACTTCTGTTTCTAAAAATATTGGGAACACTTGGGGCTTAAATGCTCCCAAAGAAAAATCAATATAACAAATGATGCAAACAACATGTCATTGATTTTAGGGTATATGTACAAAATCATACCTTTTTAAATTCTGTATTTATTAATCTTAAAGTATGATTACACCTCCTGTTTCTTTACAGATTGAGATGAAAAGCACTGTCTCCAAAGTAAATATTAAAAAAGGGTGGAAGAAGAGAGTCTGATTATGTGTTAAAAAGAATTCATCTGAGCTGCAGGTTACCTAATTTATTTGAAATCTGAAATCATTTCACGTTTAGGCAACAGGTTATGTTGCCAGGACGATAGTTCCATCTAGTCTCCTGTGCCATAGCAACATGCTATGCTAATTTATAATTTATAAATATATAATATATTGTATATACATATAATATTGATAATAAAATTATAATGTAATACAATATTATACTACTAATACAGTAGAGTCTCACTTATCCAAGCTAAACGGGCTGGTAGAAGCTTGGATAAGCGAATATCTTAGATAATAAGGAGGGATTAAGGAAAAGCTTATCAAAGCCTATTAAACATCAAATTAGATTATGATTTTACAAATTAAGCACCAAGACATCATGTTACACAACAAATCTGACAGAAAAAGTAGTTCAATATGCAGTAATGCTATGTAGTAATTACTGTATTTACGAATTTAGCACCAAACTATCACGATATATTGAAAACATTGACTACAAAAATGGCTTGGATAATCTAGAGGCTTGGATAAGCGAGGCTTGGATAAGTGAGACTCCACTGTAATACAATATAATAATATTAATTCTATTATATATTAAATGTAATATTACTAATAATATTACCATATAATGATATAGTACAATATAGTAATGTAATGCTTATATTCTGCTATGCTAATAGTATATTGTATGTTCATTTGATTTGTAAGCCACTCTGAGTCCCCTTCGGGGTGAGAAGAGTGGGATATAAATGTAGTAAACAAATAAATAAATTATGTCTGATAATAGCTAGGTTAAATAATTGCTAGTCTTTATCAGCCAGCCATGCTTTATAAACGGAAAGAAATGTTATGCTACCATATGGATCTGATGTTTATGCTGCCTTGTCCTGACTTTCTGTATCTTTACACTTTTGCAGTAACTTAGTAAATCAGTTACGGCCAACAAAACTCATGTACTTTTTGTCTGCAATGGCCTGAGTCTTGGACTATAATGGTAATGTTGTCGAGCCATGGAATCTGTCTCCCAAAATGTAATGAATGATAAAAAGACTTCAAGAAAGCAATATGATTTTTCTATTATTTTTAAAACATTTTCCGTGGCTCCAAAATGGTGCAGTGTCAAAGCCACTAGAGGCTCCAGGAGGACCTAACAGCAACTGTTCCCTAATAAATCTGACTCTTTAAGAAATGTATCAATTTGATGTTGTATGTGTAATTTGTATCATGTATGTATGGTGTCAATTCTTAAAATTCTTAAAAATGGAGCCCCCAGATGGCGTAGTGGACTAAGTGACTTGAAGGTTGGGTTGCTGACCTGAAGGCTGCCAGGTTCGAATCCCACCCGGGGAGAGTGCGGATGAGCTCCCTCTATCAGCTCCAGCTCCATGCGGGGACACGAGAGAAGCCTCCCACAAGGATGGTAAAAACATTAAAACATCCGGGCGTCCCCTGGGCAACGTCCTTGCAGACGGCCAATTCTCTCACTCCAGAAGCGACTCAGGTTGCTCCTGACACGAAAAAAAAAATTTCTTAAAATGTATTCATCAAATGTATCTTGAAGGCAGACCATGACCTGGGTCCCTTCAGCTATTTCCTAAGTCAGATAAAGTCAGGACCTTTGTGTAGGACAAATATCCGCTTTGCCATCAAGATGAGCTCGGGATGTTTGTCCATTAAATTGAGGCTGAGAGTATGCCACATCAGTGGAAGAGGAGGCTCAGCAAATATGAATTCATTAATTTCCTGAATGGACAGCCAAGTCCCTGATTACTTGAAACTATTACCCTTTGACTTACATGGAACTTGACACTTCAGTTAATCAAGGATTCATCTGCATACCCATATTAGCACTTCCTTCACAAACTGTCCAACTTCCTTGTGATGTCAGGGGAACCGCCAGCCAATCACTGCGTGGATCCTGGCCAGCCTCACTTTTCAGGCAATCAGGGGAGGGAGCAGGAAGTCTGAATAGCTGTCAGAACTGCCCAAAATCTATATATATAAAAGAGTGATGGCATCACGGCGACCCACAAAACAACAAAACCACAGGCCCCCCAACCTCGAAATTTGACAACACAACCCATCATCCATGCCTCTAGGTTGATACAACAAAAAGAAAAGAAAAATAAAGTCCTAATTAGAGAGAGAGGAATAATTGCTTTTATCCAATTGCTGCCAGTTAGAAGGCTAAGCTCCTCCAACTTGGTCTCCTAGCAACCCAATAAAAAATAATAAAAAACACTAAAAATTAATACAATAAAATACTATAATAACAGAAAATAACTAAAAATAATACAAGAAAATAATAAAATATAATAAATAAAAATATAACTTAGAATAAAATTAATAAAAATTGCAAATAACGTCAAATAAAAATTACACAACAATTTTTAACCAATACCACCACCACTTTGCCACAGCAACGGGTGGCCGGGCACAGCTAGTGCCATATATTTTTCTGTGTATTTGTGCTTGTACCTTTTGAAGCATATTGCTTCAAAATCAAGGCCAATCCTAGACAAAACAGTGACTCAAGCAGAGCATATCTACTAAACTGTTCCCATATCTTTGTCTTTTGGAATGTCTCAGTTTTTACTCTGTAGCGTATTTCACAAATCTGGCGCACAAACTGTGTGCAGGATTTATTCCTATCCGTTGAGAAGTGTGCAAACAGGTCACTTATAATTACATACACATGGACACTAATGTTATAAATGCTTTTTCCAGTAATTACAACCATAAAAATAACATATGAATCCCCTGTCTGCCACCTGGGCCAATACTGCCATTTTTACAAAAGATGATGAACACTATTTGTTTCATCCATTAAGTAGACAGTCTGAGAGAAGCAGTTCCTAAGCCTAAAGCTTCATGTTCAAAACCCCAGATGATCATCCGGGTTATTTGTCCCTACATCCTGCCCAGTTCACAGGACAGTGGGCTTACTGTAGTAAGTGTTAGTAAATCTCTGCCTGATAAAACTACTCCCATCTATAAGTCCCACAAAACAAATAAAAATACTGGCTAATTCAACATCAAGTCTGTTTCATTTTTTTAAAAAAATTCTTGCTCATTATCTATATATATAAAAGGATAAAGTTGTGGGCGCAGTGACTATAACAACAAAACTAAACATCCCAGAAATACGAAACTTGGCAATACAATGCAAAAGCCTTGCCTCCCGGTTACAACAACACAACCACACCACAAAACCACAATCCGGACCCACAAAACTCACAACAACGCATCATGACTATAACAACACAACTAAACGCCCTAGAAATACAAAACTTGGCAACACAATGCAAAAGCCTTGCCTCCCGGTTGTAACAACACAATCACACCACAAAACCACACTGGACCCACAAAACTCACAACAACGCATCGTGACTATAACAACACAACTAAACGCCCCAGAAATACGAAACTTGGCGACACAACGCAAAAGCCTTCCCTCCCGGTTGTAACAACACAACCACACCACAAAACCACAATCCGGACCCATTAAACTCCCAACAAAGCATCGTGACTATAACAACACAACTAAATGCCCCAGAAATACGAAACTTGGCACACAACTAAATGCCTCAGAAATACAAAACCTGACAACACAACGCAAAAGCCTTTTCTCCCAGTTGTAACAACACAACCACACCACAAAACCATAATCCGGACCCACAAAACTCACAATAACACATCATGACTATAACAACACAACTAAACGCCCCAAAAATACAAAATTTGACAAAACAATGCAAAAGCCTTGCCTCCCAGTTGTAACAACACAATCACACCACAAAACCGCAATCCAGATCCACAAAATTCACAACAACGCATAGTGACTATAACAACACAACTAAACACCCCTGAAATATGAAACTTGGCAAAACAACGCAAAAGCCTTGCCTCCCGGTTGTAACAACACAATCATACCACAAAACACAATCCGGACACACAAAACTCACAACAATGCATCGTGACTATAACACCACAACTAAACGCCCCAGAAATACGAAACTTGGCACACCACTAAACGCCCCAGAAATACAAAACTTGACAACACAATGCAAAAGCCTTGCCTCCTGGTTGTAACAACACAACCACACCACAAAACCACAATCCGGACCTATAAAACTCACAACAATGCATCGTGACTATAACAACACAACTGAACCGGATGGCCATCTGTCTGAAAGGTTTGGGTGGGTTCTTCCTCCATGACAAAAAGAAAGAAAAGGGTTGGACTGGATGCAAACTACAAATTCCAGCACCCCATGGCATGGAGTCCATGCATTGCAATTAGAAGCCTCTTCCTTCTCCCTTTCCCCGCCATCCAACCCATTGACCCAGTTCCATGGCTCCGTAGGCAGGAAAGGCTGGGACGGATAGAACAAAGGAAGGAGGGAGGGGAGGGAAGCGAAGGAATGCCAAGGACAAGAGCCCTCCCTCTCTGCCCGGAAGGCCAAGAGCAAAAGGGAGAGAAAGACCATTGATCCGGTTATATTTATCCTCCTTTCTGACCAGTGTGTTCTTATCAGCGAGCTCAGGATCGGAGCAGAGAAAGGGAACAGCATAGGAATAAAGGAAACAAGGAGAGCACCCACTCTATCTATCCATCCACTCATCTATCCATCCACTCACCCACTAATAATAAACACCTACACAGGCAAGAATCAGCCATGCACTGAGTCTACAAGGCCATTCAGTGCTCATTCACCTCCCCAATCCCTACATTCACACTTGGCCTCCAAAAAAAAATTACAATAATAACAATGACAATAATAACAATAAGAATCAACACCATCACAGGCAAGAAGCAGCCAGGCACTGAGGCTGAGAGGCCAGTCAGTGCTACACTGGGCCTTCAAAAAACAATACAGTAGCATCTAACTTATCCAGCCTTCATGACCACTACAACAACAACAATAATAAACACCTACACAGGCAAAAAAAAAAGACTATTGTACCACAATAAGATATAAACCGCACTCAGCAGAATCAGACATCACGATTAACAACAAACCAAAGACAACAGGGATCTCAAGCAATTATCAATCAACACAAAAATTGAAGAAGGTAACAGACTTCAAATACTACTACTAATGTGAGTATAAAGAAGGGTGGAGGTCACAGCATAAATACAACCTAATGTAGACTGACCAACACCACCAGACTAAGCCACAGCAACGCGTGGCCGGGCACAGCTAGTTATTATATAAATTAAGTGGCTCCAAACTACATTTTATGCAATTCATCATTATTAAAGCAACGCTTGCTTGAATGAAAACCAAATTAATTCATCATAATAGAAGGGCTTCCAATTTCAGGTGAAGCCAGTCAGATGGGGAGAGTAAAATCACCCAGCAAAGCCTTAAATACCTAACGGGAGATGACAAATCAAATGGGAATTAATGAGTAGAAAACATGTATTTTTTAAAAAAAAAAATGATTGAATTTAAATGGAATTGACGTAACTGTGAAAATTAACTTAGTACAAAAAGTATTCACTGAGAAAGAAATATAGATTCATTAATAATCTATATTTAAACAACAGCATTGGTTTAATGTGCTACATGGGGCTACATGGGGCTTTTAATGGCCATGGCAGATATCAGAAGTTAATATTAACATTAAGGTACCTGACTATGAGGGAAAGAAACAGCAACTAGGTGATATCATTGGAAATTTCTAGCTAGATAACTGATTAAATAGAAAAAGTTAGTGTCTTCTTTTGACAAATCATCAACACATCATTGCTATCACTGCTAAAAGTACCAATACGCAGGTATTAACACTGGATGTGTTCTGAAAGTTTATATATTAAGCTGTTATAAAAACCATCCCCAATATCGATCATTTCACAGACTGTGGCCCTCTGCATTTCAGGCTGAAGTTTTATCCATCCTTGCCATCCAAGTTCCTGAAACTAGAGATGCCAGGAGCAAATCCTAAAACAATATTTCTTCTGTACCACCCTATCCCTAATAGACTATAAATTCAGAGCAGCACTTGCTGTGGAACTTTTAAAAAACTATAAATGTCAAAATTTGATCAGATTCAATATATTATAAAACAAAATAAAATCAAACCACAAACACAGTGTTTGAAAATGGTTGGAAATGCACATATTGTATTTGTTTGTGTATCTGCGTGCATTAAACGCACCCAATGAGAGTTTAGTTATGCGTGAAGGACCCACTGAGCAGGACAGCGTAAAGGGGGAATGCCCACCTCTTTTTTTACAGCATTGGAAAACTGTTAGGATTAACAAAGTTAATCACAGTAATTATCAAGTGAATAGTGAAGGGAGAAGCACTGCTAAATATCCAAGAGCATTTGCTCATTTGCATATCACTCACATTTACATTTAAGGGCTGCAGTCCTAATCTGTGTGTAGCTCTGCATGTGTAGCTCTGTGTCATCCCACTGCCTGGAAAATATCAAGGTCTGGAAGAGGTCCCTGCTTCTGTTACTTACCAGTGATGAGGGGGGAAAGGGGGAAAGAGACTCAGGCCATGGAAACAGCTGGTCTCACCATAGTTGTGAGGAAACATGGGTGTCCTCTCAAATGGAGAACACCCATATTTTTATTTTGCTGGGACCTCAGAACATCTGGGTCCCCGTGATCTCCCTATCTTCTCTAGTCATCAATAAAAAACACAGGAGTCCTTCCCATGTCTTTAAAACTATTAAGTAGTTTCTGGATGAAAGAGAAAAGCCAATAGCTCTCTACACACTATCCTAAAATGGGCAACTGGCACTTATGTCTGTTTAAGGCACTAGCAGGACACTAGCCCATGTGCTTCCTACCAGAGGGCCAACTGTAGTACCCAGATGGTATGAAAAAATGGGAAGATGATTTTAATGGAACTGTACACACAACTTCCTTTGGGACTCCTTTTTGACAGACCTATTCTTTTGTTGCAGCTGCAATGGAAAAGAACTCCCTATTGCCACTTTAACTTATTCAAGGAAGGAGAGAAGAGAGGAAGGCCTTGATGTTTCCAGGGAATCAGGAACTTCATTGTCAGTGTGAAGTATGTAGTGAATACTCTTTGACTGCTCTCAGATTACTTGTAGAGTTGTGACAGAAGAGAAGGAAGGATGCACCTCTAATGTGGGGATGGTACAGAACACAAAGTGCAGGTCTGTATGGAGAAATACTTTGGGCACATCCACGCTATGCTTTTAAACAGGTTATACTTGATAAAGCTCACAATCAATACCATGTATGTATCAATATGTATGTATGTATGTATGTATGTATGACTGAAGTTACACTCAAAATGTGCCTGTTCCGACTTACGAACGAATTCAACTTAAGAACAAACCCACAGAACCTGTCTCGTTTGTAACTTGGAGATTGCCTGTATTATAAATCTAATAGTATTGGAGATTGCCTGTATTATAAATCTAATAGTATTCAACATATACTTTAAAATTCCAGAAACACCAGTTATTTAAAACCCTGTCATGTGTATACCTGTCATATGTATTCCTATATTATGTGAAAAGTCGAGGTTGTCTCTATTCCCTGTTTAGATGCATAGATCTCACAAAAAAACCAAAGCAAAATGTCTTTGGGGGAATGATTAAGCAGAGCTATAAAGCAAGGAAAACAGATATAAGGAGGAAAAGTACAATCAACAAGAACAAGCTCTCCCGTGCCCCACCCGAAAACAGGGAATCCCACAGGGTTCGTTTGCACCTCCTCTAGTGTGGTTTTCCACAACTGGCTGGGAACTGATGTTGTCCTTAGAATCACTCCGGAGAGATGATCTCAAGAGAAGGGAATCATCGCTAGCAGTTCCAGGAAGAAGATCAACACACCAGAGAGCCTGCTGCTCTCAGTCATTTTCCTTTTATAACATGATGTATTTATACCCAAGGGAGCTCTGCTCACGTGCAGCAGCTCTCTGGGTCAGGCAGCAACCTCCGTCTCAGAACAGTTTAAATGCTAAAGCACAGAGAGACTATGCAAAGCCAAGATCCATCCACATACAGCAGCTCTCTTTCGTAAGCAGAAAGGTCATGCAAGACCACAGAATGGCCTGAGGATTGCCTAAAACAAAGGGGACAGAATACTTTCTTCCAAAATTATTGCTCAGGTCTTGGCTAACACATTTATTTGCCCATTTGCCAAAATGCTGGTCTCTTGACAGAACAGTGCTATCAACAAGACAGCAGCAAAGTCACACAAGTAGCTGCTCAATCCATCCCTCACCCCTCAAATAGCAACCCAGGGAGCTGCTGGACTGAGAACATTAAAGGGTCAAGGACTAGCAACCTCTGAGCCATGTCTGACTCCCTTACAGAAGCCACATAGATAATCTTTTGCCAATCAAAGGATGAAATGCAGATATGGAGGCATTACTGTTATGTAAAGATGTAAATCTTGGCTATTTCATTCTCAAAGCAACAAGCCATTTTTGGGGGAAATTCTTCCTGTTGCAAAAAAAGTTTTTAATAACTGCACAGTTCTCAATGACAGTTTGTAGTCCAAGATTTATTCTGTGAAAAATCCACAAATAGTATTTTTTTGCAAAGAAATACTCTGTGTGCAGAAAATGCACCTAACCCATGCAGAAAAATTGCACTTTTTGTTCAAAAAACAATATTTTCTGCATAGAAAATACCATTATGGGGCAAAAACATGTTTCTGTGTCCAAAAAGCAATGCGCAAATTTTGCACAAAATATGTTCCAAATTGTAAAGGTTTGGTCTTGCCATTCCAGGATTGCCTCATTAGTTTCATGGTAGTCAAGAAACATTTTTTCAACAATTTCTTGATAATTTCAAATACTTGTCCTATTACTACAATTATGACCATAGAACTTGCTGTAAAACCCACTTCAGAAAGTGGGATGGAAGATTTGCATTTGCCCACCCTTTCCTTACGTCTAAAAGTGTCTGCCCAGTGAGATTAATAACTGACGAGAGCCCTGTGTTGGACAAGTGTTCATCTAATCCTTTCTTTAAAAGGCTCCAGTGAGACAAACACAATCCTCCTGTACCATTCTTCAATCGATTTTAAAAGACACAAAGCATTCCCTGCCTGCTTTGCCATGACACTGTGTTACTGATCTTGTTCTTCCAACTTGTTTCTCTTCCAAATGATGCTTCAAGTAAAAGAGGATTCATTTGGGACAAAGTAGGAAAACCCTGCTTTATCCCAAATTAACTAAATATCTCCTGAAAGGCCTGGGTCTAAAGGGGTATGGGTCCTGTGGGAACTGACCCACGGGTAGTCTCACGACTATCCAAGAATTAGTCCCCACACCTATCTTGCACCTTTTGCACTCCTGGAGCCCAAAGGTGGCACCGACCCCCTGGAGCAAGATGGTACCCATCCCCTTTCTAACATATCCAAAGCCTTAAAATTTAAAAAAATATTACAGGGTCATCATGGTGCTACTCCGGCATTCCTCTGGCATGTAAAAATTACATGCCAGGAGGCAGCCGGGGGGGGGGGGGCATTTTGGCCCCCATGCCAGGAGGGCTGCCGGAGCCGTGCCATGGTGACTCGGTAAGTTTTTTTTAAGGCTTGGGAGAGGGATTGGTGGCCCCATACCAACACCGAAGTTATCACACTGGCATGGGGACACCAACTGGGAAAGCCTGGTTGTTTTGGGCAGGACATGGAGACTTAAATTTGCTTCCGAGAAGGATTCTTTAGCCTGCTTCGGAGCAGATATAAGCCTTGTCTGGAAGCACACTCAGTGTGGCTCAATATTTTGAATATGTTCCTTCAAGAACTAACCTGAATCCTCTCAAGATTATATATACTTGTTAATATAGAGAGAAATATAGGAAATATTGGAAGGAGGGGTTCTATAATGTGCAAGTTTACTAAAAATTAAGTTCAGGACTCTCAAGCTCATATAACTTGTCATGTAAAATCTATGCTTCACAAAATGCAAGAATGACATTCTTGGAGGAGAATAGCATACAAACTTTGCTCTATGATAAAATAAACAAATTTACACAAAATGCTTCCAAATGCCTGGATGCACAGTCAGCACACCATATTTGCAAGTTTGTGAACTTGATGGTTGGCAGATTTGATTAAAAAGTTCTCTTTAGGAATCTCTTGGCCATGCTGTCCAAATCTGTACTTAACTTCTGCCAAAAGCTGACCGCAGAGTATTGCTTAGAGACCTAGAGATTCATAGAGAGATGGTCTCTCAGTTTTTTTTAAAAAGCCAGTGTCTTCTAATTTACAGTTCTTCTGTGGGAGTTCTGCACTCTTAATCCCAGTATATATAGACGAATGATTGTATTTTGCTATTCTTCTCCAAGAATGACATTCTTGCATTTCGTGAAACATAGATTTTACACAACAAGTTATATGAGTTTGAGAGTCCTGAATTTAATTGCTTAGGAGAAATGAACAACCAAAAATCTGGACAACCTAAACAAATAGCATGAAATATTTGCTTTTCTAAGTATCAACATATCAATAAACTGGCAGGCGATCTGCTATGACCTTTGATGAGTTTCTCCTCTTTTGCAGAGGAAATAAGACAAACTATCCTGCATAGCTTGGTGCAGAAAACTCTTATCTAGGAGAAAGGAACATGTTTAGACTTTCATAGCTAAAAGGAAGCCTCACATCGGTATTTGTACGCTGCCCTTGTACAAAAGATGTCTGCAAGAAAAAGGAAGGGCAGCATGAACAAAAAGGAAAGTTGTCAAGAAATGAGTATATCATTAGCCACAGTTTTGCTAATGGTTTCTCCTTAGCAATTTTTTTTGGTATTTTGAGCCGCAAAATTATTTCATCATTCGCCTGATTTTTTACTATTGGCTGTGATTCTATCTTTTAATTTCTAAATGACTTTTTGTTGAGATGCTGATGTTGTGATACTGCATAATCTTCTGCAAACAGGGGATGATCACTTCTAATGAATAACAACACATGAATAATGGTAGTTATAGTCCTAAAGCCATCACATATTTGAACAGTTCAGAAACGGTTGAAAGTGAGCTCTACACACATGCAGACAAAATCTTGTTTGATGGATTTATCCCCCATTTCTAAAAACCTCTTTTGACACTTATAAATAAATAATAAATAAACAAACTTTATTTTTAGAACGCCCTCTCTCCTCAGAAGGATTCAGGGCAGTTAACATACATATAAAACCGCAAACATTCAATGCCAGAACTACATCACTTAATATCAAAAAGTATAAAATAATAACATATTTATTATAGTAAAAATTCCAAATTATCAAAAACAGTAAATTTAAACATAACAGTAAAAAAAATTACTGCACAGAGCATATACCCAGACTTAAATGACCAAACTGCAGAAAATGTTTGGCATTCATTGTAGTTTCACTTAGATCATATGAGGTGACAATTATGTTAATCCTCCTTTATCATAAGAAATCCCAACATTTTTAAATCATGCATATTCATCCTCATCCTACTTTCAAGCCACAAAATACATGTTTCTGCATGTCTAGTGTAATATACTACAGCTTGAAACAACATTAACTAAAGATGAAGTACAGAAAAAGTGGAAGGATGGCATACATGTGTTCACTACTCTTCCTTGACGAAATTGCACATCTTGCCTCTCATTCCAGTGAAAACCTACACATGTCTACTTAGAAGTAAAGTTCATTGAGTTCAATGGGCTCTATTCCTAGGTAAAGGAAGTAAAATACTGCACCTTGAATCTATAAACAAGGTTTTTTTGTGTGTCAGGAATGACTTGAGAAACTGCAAGTCGTTCCTGACACGAAAAAAACTTGTTTATAGACTTGAGAAACTGCAAGTCACTTCTGGTGTGAGAAAATTGGCCATCTGCAAAGATGTTGTCCAGAGGACACCTGGATGTTTGATGTTTTACCATCCTTGAAGGAGGCTTCTCTCATATCCCAGCATGAGGAGCTGGAGCTGACAGACGAAGTTCATCCGCACTCTCCTCGGGTTGGATTCAAACCTTCAGGTCAGCAACCCAACCTTCAAGTCAGCAGTCCTGCCGACACATGGGGTTTAACCCATTGCACTACTGGGGGCTCCTTATAAACAAGCTTTAGCTGGTAGATCAATCAACTGAAGCTTTGATTGGTCAATTACTGAGGACAGCTTGGAACTGAGAGACAGAACTCATCTTCTGCTATATTTTGAAGCTATTTTCTGACACTTCCTAGCTATTTTCTGACACTTCCATTTACCAGTGGGTGGCTACTTTTTTTGGCTCAACTAGAAATCAACATTTTCATTAGCAACTCATAAAGGGATTCACTGCTGTCTTTACATTTTAAATCAATAAATGTATCTATTAATTTGCTTTTAAAAAGAGGTGATTGCTCAACAATGGTTAAATTGGTTGACTGCCCTAATAACTACACAGGGGGGCCATGACAGGGTTATTAAAAGGCGGATCAATCCTTTAAGCCCCAAACACTTATTTTACATAAACCATGCTATGTGGCAGCATAACTGCTTTTAATCTTAAAAATTAAACAGTTCTTCTTTTCTTTGAGTTTGAAATAAGGCTGAGGGTGGTGGTGCAAAGCTCCTGTTGCAACAGATGGGGACCTGTCACATCAGTTGATTCTTAATTCCTATGGATCCATGTTTTAAACCCATTGATAGGTGCTTTAAGGACATCTATCATCATAATTAATAAAAAATACACTAAATGTGCTGTACAAGTTGATCTTGGGGTTAGTGTTTGCATCAGGCTTTGCTGGAATATTGAAGATTATATTAAACCACCAGTTCATCACTTGTCATGCTACTAATGGGTAATTACAAGGACAAATCCTCACTGTCACCAGGCAAGCATCAGGTGAACACTCTTGGGAATCTGAATGACTATCTGTGCAAAACATTGATAAAGGCTTCATAAGGTAAAGGTAAAGGTTTTCCCTAACATTAAGTCTAGTTGTGTCCGACTCTGGGTGTTGGTGCTCATCTCCATTTCTAAGCCGAAAAGCCGGCGTTGTCCATAAACACTTTCAAGGTCTTGTGGCCAGCATGACTACATGGAGCGTCGTTGCTTCATGCAACTACTGTAATTTCAATGTTGGGGTAGGAGAAAGGGAGAAGGGGGAAATGAGTTCCTCATAAGTGAAATAATTTGATGAAAGGTCATAGAGATATTAATACACCAGTTTCCTGTGGCCCAAGCCCAAGAGTTCCCATGCCAGCTAACCACCAAGCCCTTATACTGGGGGGGAAAGGCAGCAGGCTATGCCAACACTCATCTCCATCTTCTGTAGACCTTCACCCTTACAGACAGCTGGTCTAATGATTATCCTAGAAGCTAGAGAAAGCATGTGGGTAGTTGCCTAGCAACCATCCTCTTTGGCTTCAAGGTAACTTAAGAGGCAGTAGGGAGATAAATAGATGGGTCGCCTTAAAACCATCTGTGGGCTTCTATCCAGTCTTCTCCATCCAAGCATGAAGATGACTTAATATTAAACCACAGGAGACAGCACCTGCTTACCCTTCTGTGGCTCATTGCTGTAAGATATCACACAGCTCCAAATAAAAGAATGACCAAATGCATATACAACTCAGCTTCCATAGAAGGTGATCTTGAAAGGAGCATTCAGCTCATAGCAGCATTTGGTCCTTAAGGATCTTAGTCAATGAGTTGTCTTTTCTACTAGCTGCTTTTTCAGCCCTCTTTTTCAAAGGAGTATTAAAAATCTATTCATGTTTCTTCATCAGGAAATGGACTGAGGTTCAGCCACGGACTTGTCATCAGCCATCGCCAGAGAAGAGTCAGCATGCTTTTCTTGAATTAAACTCAAGATTCATCTAATCCAGTATTCTGGCCACAGTCCATTCACATGACTCTAGATCAGAGCTTTCCAAACACGCTTTTTAGACAGGCATCTTTTCGTGACGTGGTAATTCAGTTTTACTAGCAATCCAGAGGTCAAACCAACCCCTTATAAGAGTTTCATACGCTATCTATCTATAGGTAAAAGGTAAAGGTTTTCCCCTGACGTTAAGTCCAGTCGTGACCGACTCTGGGGGTTGGTGCTCATCTCCATTTCTAAGCAGAAGAGCCGGCGTTGTCTGTAGACACCTCCAAGGTCATGTGGCCAACATGACTGCATGGAGTGCTGTTACCTTCCTGCCGGAGCGGTACCTATTTATCTACTCACATTTGCATGTTTTCGAACTGCTAGGTTGGCAGGAGTTGGGGCTAACAGTGGGCGCTCATTCCACTCCTGGGATTTGAACCTGGGACCTTTTGGTCTGCAAGTTCAGCAGCTCAGCGCTTTAACACACTGCGCCAACACCAGTGTATATGTGTGTGTGTGTGTGTGTGTGTGTGTGTGTATGTTTTTCATATAATCTTTACTGTATAAACAAGGTTTGGTGTTTTTCCCCTTTACATTTCTTATGTACTACAGTTGATTCGTGTGTAGTTTCTTCTATGGCCACTCCATGTGGTTGATCACAAACATCATTGTTAACAGATTTTCATTTCTGAATTTGGAAAATTTAGTGGCATTTACTGCAGCTTGATCAACAAATTGTGCAAATTTGAAAAAATATATAACGGTATCTATGACTGAACAACACAAGTCTTTGTTTGTGGGGTGGGGGAGTCTTTTTTACATGACACACCTAGGGACTAAAGTTTGGAAAGCTCTGCTCTAGGTGTTCATAGGTTAAAGCATGAGAGTAATGACCATGTTGCACATACACATCATCATCCTAACTTTAAACATGATGAACTAACTCCAGTCTGTTTAGAGATCAATGTTAAAACTAATAACTCGATACATTGATAAAGATATCACAAAGGACATAACAAAATTAGGCATTATTGGTAGTATTCATAGATTTTCATGGGATCAGTTCAGAGATATTGGGAAAGCACAGTTTGCTAGTTTGAAATTACAAAAACCCTATTCCTATTTTTCTTGTGCACTGTGTGGAAACAAGAATATTCTATTCTAGAATGCTACAAACTACTGTTTGCTATTTTGTCTGAACACGACAAATGGTTTTCAACAGACCACAAAGGGTGATCAAAATGGGTTTCTTTGTAACTGTTCCCAGAATGTGAAAAACACTTTCAAAGGAGGCTAAGATAGTCCCATCGCTGTTGTCTTTTCACTGGCAGGCAAATAATACTTTATAACTTACTAATTGCTGATTTTAAAGGATTTCAACAAATTCATGTTGTATTTTAATTGATTTTGTAAATTCAATAGTATTTTTAACAAAACATTTTAATTTTCTGGTGTTTTCCTCTATACTTGTTCTTATCAGTAAGTGTTTTAAACCTGTTGTGAGTCACCTTGAATCTCAGATCTGGCTGCGGGGTGGGGGGACTAAGATATATATCAAATAAATAAAATGTCTTGAAGACAAAGTGAATGTTTGCAAATCCTTCCCTTGGAACAGTGACTGAGCAAGAAAATGGGGAAAGTGAAAAAGCACAAAACCTACAGATATTTCTTTCACAACTGTAGTGATTAAAAGTTGCTAATGCTTTGAGAACACTGTTCTCACCTTATATGAAAACTCAAAGGAGCCAAAGTGAAGGAACACAATAAGAGGACCTTATTCTAAGACCTGAAAATCTCCTAAAAGCTGAAGGTATCCACAAATGGGACCAATTCCAACACAGTTTATTTATCCACAAAAGCTAACCATTTACTTCAGACTAACATTAATCTCACAAACAAAAACAAATTTTGCTATATGTTTGAAAGAGAGCTTGTAGATCACATAGTAGTGTTAAAGCCATTCTTTATTTATTTACTTCCAAATAATTCCAAGTATTCTATATTATTTCTCTAGAGAGTCAAAAGTAAATAACTGTTTTTGTTTCACTCTTCACAAAAAGGGATTGATTACCAAAAAAGAGGGTCAGACCATGATTCTCAATTATAATATATTTAAATAACAGTCATAATCCTTTCTTGCAATTTCACACATGCAACTGGGTGATACTAAATTCTGAATCTTTATTCCCCACAGCACATAGTGAACATATTACCTTTACCTTTAGCTGAGTCAGCATTTAGGAATAAAGGCTGCGGGTCTGAATTGAGTCTCACTCTTGATGCTACCGATAAGATGCACAACTTGACAGTGAAGGTTATCTCACACAGTTAATTCCTCAGAGTTTTTCTGCAAGGAAAGAGAAAAAGAAAAGAGTATTATTCCCCCTGTGTTTACCATGTCCTAGTTATAAGGAGCTCAGAGTAAGATAGGTTAGGCCAGAGGTTCTCAACCTATGCACCAGATGTTTTGGCCTTCAACTTCCAGAAATCCTAACAACTGGTAAACTGGCTGGGATTTCTGGGAGTTGTAGGTCAAAACACCTAGGGACCCACAGGTTGAGAACTACTGGGTTAGGCAGAGGCCATGGTTTACCCAAGACCAGTCAATAAATTTTACCGCTCGGGTGGGTAAACTCTTTCAGCTCAGAGGCCAAATTCAATCTCTGAAATGTTATTGGGGAACAACACCCAAGTGGTAGATGTGGTCAAAGATAAAAGGGCAGGAGCAAAAGTAACAACGTATTTTAGCTGAAAGTTCCATTGCTACACCCAAAGAGAGGCATTGCGATCATTTAGAACTTTAAGGGAAATCATACACAAACTTGGACACTATCAAATGGGGAAGCAGAGCACATCTATCTGAGCCAGGATGAATGGCACAGAACTCTGGATTCAACCTGACCCCCATTTTAGAGCAAGGCAGGGACCTGAAATGCACTTTTAGATATAAAAACCCAGTTTTCTAGCTACCATTCCAGCACCCTAGCTAAAATATTCCTCTTTTAGCAAGATATGGAATGCTTCTTAGAAGTCAGCAATTCATTTGACAATAGAATGTACAGTAGAATCTCACTTATCCAACACTCGCTTATCCAACGTTCTGGATTATCCAACGCATTTTTGTAGTCAATGTTTTCAATGCATCATGATATCTGGTGCTAAATTCATAAATACAGTAATTACTACATAGCATTATTGTGTATTGAACTACTTTTTCTGTCAAATTTGTTGTATAACATGATGTTTTGGTGCTTAATTTGTAAAATCATAACTTAATTTAATGTTTAATAGGCTTTTCTTTAATCTCTCCTTATTGTCCAACATATTCGGTTATCCAACATTCTGCCGGCCCGTTTAGTTGGATAAGCTGTACTTGGATAGTTGGATAAGCTCTACTGTACTTAATTGCTATATATATTATAAGTTCTCATACTGTCATTTAATTCCATTTTTGGACATGTCCTCTAATTGTCTCACAAGTCTGCTATTCCTCTTCCATTAAGAGGAAATGTAACTTGCAGTTTTTCTTTTCACAGATGTTGAGCTGCTTTCTCACATGGGTTCGGAGTCCCAAGACTACACAGCTCACAAAAGTAAACAATTTGCCTGAGTATTTTGTTGCAATTAAAGCTGGTCACCAGTGTATTGCTAAAATTAAATACGTTTCCAACATATATTAAATCTGAGCTCTCTTAAGGCCATTTGCACACATATTCCAAAGCAACAGGCTTAGGTTTTTCATATGCTCAGCAAGAAGCTGCTACCAATAATAGGACTTGAACAAGTACACTTGTATGATACTCATGTTGACAAATACCTTTTCGTGTCTACGTACACTTTTCCTGTGTGTCTTACAATAATGTAAAGCTTTCCAAATACTTAAGATACAACAAACTGTACTAATTTTATTTACCGTAGTTGTTCAAATGTTCACTGTTTGTAACCTACCCCCTGTGAATCTCACATGTCCTATCTGCCAGCAGGACAGTTTGGTGATGAGTATGTTACTTAACTTGGATGCCTGCAGAAAAACACATGCCCCATGCATGTGAATCTTGATATTTAAAGTAGTTGCAAGTAGATGAATAATCTATTCACACACTATTAGAGTACAATGTCTCTCAATTGCCCTTGCAAAGCAGAACCTAAGGTGAGGGGGAGAAGGTTAGTGCTGGAGACCAATAGTAGGGTCAGAGATGATATCATCAGAAGATGATATTTTCACCTTATTTTTAGAGAAATGAAAGATGGAACCACTGGAAGGAGGTGGGTTGTGGTCCAAAATGAAATCATATAAATGAGAGACTTTATATCTTAATGTGAAAAACTCATAAACATTCAAACTAGTTTGAATGATAGAAAATAATAAAGCCATGCAATTAAATTAAAACATGAATTCCCTTCACTCATACGATTGAGAAACATTTCCTCAACTAACAAGAGATCAGTCTTGACCAGTCAGGTCAAAGGTTGGGGGGTGAAGAGAGAGCACCTATTCTTTACTATGAGACACTTTGGCTCTAGTTACTCCACTGACTACTAGTACTTAGTGCCCCCTCATATAAGTAAATGGTGATAGTTTGCACCACATATGACTAGAGATCACCTCCCCTCTTCTATACAGTATTAGCTAAATACGCACATTTTGTCAGGGTCCTTGGATTGGAAAAAATCTTTTTTCTTCAAACTATAAATGCACTAAATTCTGGCCATGTTGTGAAATCTCTCAGTGCCACTCCACACTGTGTGCTCAATCAGTCTCATTCAATTTCACCACTGCTTCTAATGCCTGCACAGTGCATCACTGCAAATTGGCATTCACATCTTGGCTTTCTTTCCCAATATTGCTTTATAGTTTCTTCTTTTTGAGTTGACAGGCACCAGGTCTCTGATTTCCCCCCACAAAACCTACTCTAGCAGTCAGGCCACAGTATTTGGCCTGACACTAAGTGAAACAAAGTCAAACAAGGTTAGGGAGAGAGTGAGGTGCTCAGTAAAGCAAGTATTAGAAGCACAAGATGCATAGGAACCACCATAAGCCTTTCTAGAAAGAACATTGTTATGGAATATTTCCTCCTTCCCCCAGTTAACCAACAACAGGATGCATACAAATCGAGGGCCTTTCACCTCCATTAGCAATTCTGAGACAGCAGATGGTCATCTACTGGTTGCTAAGCATCACAGTAGCTAAGTAGCTCACCACTACTCAGAACATACCAAACTATATTATTTAACTTACCTTTCATTTGGTTTAAGTAAGAAGCTTCCACATATGAAAAGAAAGCCTAAATCAATGTAGCAACACATAAATGGAATTTCTCATCTATAGGCATATTGGCTATATTTGCATTTATTAAAACAGGACCACATCCTGTAGGAAACAGACCTGGAAAATCTAGTTGATAATATCAGTTAGTTAGAGCATGAAGGAAATCAACTCTGAATGCTACCAACTTGAGCAAATTTAACCTGCAGATAAATATTCTATCTAGAAGACAGAATCTAAATACGTGTGGCAGGATCTAGATATGTGTGGCTAAGAATTAAATATGCAGTTATTTACTTCCAATACTATTTTGCTACTGAAATATTTCTGTAATATGAAATGAAAAAATACTAACTAGTCTTTCCTTCTGAAGGTGTAAGTTTTAAAAAAGCTCATGCTAAACCAACCAAAATACAGTGCTTGTAATGACTCTATACATCTGTATTGTGATGCTTATCTGGATAAGGTATGTGCTACTGCTGAAGAACTGGGGCAAATCTGTATTCTGAAAGTGTTTAATATAGCAAATCATAGCAGAATCAAACATATGAAAACATATGTTTGATTCTTATACTTGTTATTGAAATCCCAGGACCCCAAATGGACAACAATACCAACGACCTGAGGACTGCTAAGAAGGGTCCCAGTCACAGAGTTGATGGATGAGTTCCCCCACCCAGAAACCCAGTTCAGTTAACCACAGCATACAACCTTCAGCCTGAATCTATAGTTGCACAAGCACAGATACATACACCAAGACAAATCCCATCATCCTTTCACACAACAGGCATAATTCCCTAACAATATCTCCACACACCTAACAATGAATTTAGACCTAGAGGTAGTGGAAGTTGCCCAACACCCTGCCTTGCGATTTCCTGGGAACCCAGGAAAGCATGCCAACACTCATCAGCCATCCACTTTCTAGCCAGCCAGACCCATTGTCCTACTCTAGGCTGGCAGGAATACAGTAATTAGCAGCCATCAAGTTGGCCCCTATCCCTATTCCTTTTCCCCACGTACCAACTGGGGCAGACCAAGAAACAGTCACAAAGTTTCACATTGAGGAATAACAGTTTATTAAAATTCCAACCAGAGTGGGGGACACAAGTAGCTAGAGTAATGGATAGGGCATTTCAGTGAACCAGTGCGCAGATCCTAGCTGGCCCCAGACTGAGCCAATGAGCACTCTGAGTAAATGTCAATTGTTTTGAACTGTTGTCACATTTCTATAAATGCTTCTATATACAGGCAGTCTCCAAGTTATAAACATCCAAATTAAACATTTTTTCCCATTTTTATATATATACAAATTTTTATTTTTAAAACACCAAAAACACACACCATAGACATACAAAACATTTACAATTCCCACCACCAACACAAGGATTGTTTTCTTTTTACATATTCATTTCTTTGTATGACAATATTTATATCTTTATCTTTATCCATTTTCATCCTATATACTATATAACATTTGTATCTTATTTCTTATGGCTTGATCTCCAGATTGATTCATGATATAGTTCTTTACCTTTGTCTATCTTTCTTCCATTTCTCTTGTTCTATTTTCATTAGTTTTTACAACATTTAGTTTCACATTTATAATTTCAAATTCCATTTGTTCCATCATATATTTACTTACTGACCATTTTGATTTATCCAAATTAAACATGACTCATAGTTAAGAACAGGACTGAGACAACAGGAAGTGAGAGAGATCTAGTTTGTTGTGCATTTTCCGGGCTCTGTGGCCATGTTCCAAAAGCATTCTCTCCTGATGTTTCGCCCACATCTATGGCGGCATCCTCAGAGGTTGTTAGATATATTGGAAAACTATTTGTGGAAGGACCTGGGTGGGAGAAAGGACTCTTGTGTCTATTGGAGGCCAGTGTGAATGCTGTAATTGATAGAGGTGTGCACGAAATTTGTCTCATATCTTTCATTCGTGCTTGTTTTGTATTGTCCATTCGGATGGCACAAAACAGAAAGACCCCCAATGAAACAAAAACTGCCTCGAAACGAAAGGCAGGCAGGACAAACATCGGCTCCAAGCCTGCCTTTTGAATCGATCAGCTGTAGGTTGGATGAAAACAGATCAGGGCCTCAACGAAAGTCGGGACATGAAACAGAACAAGGTAAGTCCTGAAAGCCCATCTCTAGTAATCAATCACCTTGATTAGCATTAATGGCCTTGCAAGCTATCTATCTGCCATGGTGTCCTTTTTGAATGTTTGGGCAAGTAAATGGCAGTGGTGACAGCCAGGGGTGGCTGGTGTGCTGATTTGCTATTGGTGCTTTCTCCTCTTCATGGAATGACCCACAACCTATATCAAAATCCATAATTTTGGCCCCAAACCTGCCCTCAACTTGTACATGAGATCGCTTATAAATGAGTATGTATGGAAGGTGGATAGACAGAGAAAGCATTTGTCTATTATATGATTCCAAAGCTTGAATTTAAAAAGTGTTGGTTCTGGTCGAGAAAAAACTCAATAAAGCTGCGAGATTCCTTTTTTTTTTCCTCCTTCTTCCTTTTCCCCTCATTTTTTATCTCAGTAAAGACTGCCTGCCTTCCTAAAACCAATCCTCTCCTATTTTTCTCTTCTTCTTTGTCTTATTTGAAAAGTAGGAAAAGGAGAACTGTCAAATGGGACTATGCTTCTACAGGACTAGATTGGTTTACCACAGTGTGATTAAACCTGGAGGGCACAGCTGCAAGTTATAAATGTCCAGGCGGGCAAACATGAGTGGCATTCCCTCTACCCAGCCAAAAATTCCAAACAATTAGAGCAACACTTTCAGCTCTGGAAATTGCTAAAAAGGAGCATACATATTAGCAATGGAGGAAAAAACTTCTTTTCTCAAGTGATTCTAAGTTATCTGAAAATATTTTTAACACACATATATCCACATGACCATTCACTCACTCCATAGTACAACAAATGACGTACCTGAGTTTGTTTCTTCCTCTACCTCATGTCCACTTAAATGGGAATCTTAGCTCTTTTCTGACAGTTGTCTCCCCACTCTACATGAGTTTCTCCTTCAATTTAGGTTTTAAGGTGGGGTACTAAAGAGTGATCGCAGGAGACCTGAGTTCATGCAGGGATCTCCTGGAAATTATTTTTCACAACTCAGAATTAATTTCGCAAAAGGACCAGGTTTTGATTCTGTTTCTTCTTCGTTCTTGTATACTACACAGCATCCCACAGAAAAACTGCCCAGCTTATGTCACAAGTACAATCAACGAGGAATATGGTGCTGAGATCACATCGTCAAATGGAATAAACTTGGTATTTCAGCAATCCCACTGCTGCTTCCATATTCATATCCTCTTAGTCCTGCAGCTGAATTTTTATTTGCAATATAAGGAAGACAGAGAAGCCATGGAAAGAAAGCCATACATGCTCACAGAGATTGTAAGGTCACTTTGTATTATCTAACTGAGGCAGGCATCACATTTTCCAGTAGGACGATAGTAGGGCATGGGAACTCTGCAACTCCTGGGGCCACTGTGCATAAATACAACCTGTCCTAGACTCCCCTGGGAACAATTAAGTAAAAATTATTATTTCAATTCCTGAAAGCATTAGAAGTGTCAATTCTGACTTCAAACACATCACAGTCTCCTGCGCTTTTTTTGTCTTTCCAAAACTGATGGTCAAAATAAATAAAAAACAAAACTGAACATTTTGTAAATCTCAAACTACTTGAAAATTCAATTCCTTCTCCAATGAAAGTGGAGTAAAGCAACTCCAATCAATGGAGGCTACTGGGGCTTCCATACATAGTTTCTCCCCTATTCTGAAATAGGAAGAGGCCACACTTACACACTGTTGGGGTGACATAGAACCATGCTAGGCCTACTATTACTACATATAAATCAGATGCTAAACTACTGTAGTTAGACATGTTGTATTAAAATGCATCCTTATACTGAAAGAAGGTTTCTAATCAAAACCAAAACTTTGCTGCTCTAGTTCCCAGGTTACTTCTCCACTTCATTCCCTCAAATTCAGGATTGCAACCTCAGAGCCAGAAACTTTTTCTGTAAATTGCACTCTCAGAATTCCTCCAATGCCATTACATATCAATGTGAATTAGGATAGTGCTTCTGTCCTAAATCTATGTTTTCTGGAAGAGGAGGAATGAAAGTCAAATTGCTGTATGCATCCTCCACATATAATATTAATATTTAGAAGGTTGACTTGAGCTGTTCAGCTTGAAGACTTTCTCCCACTGTTACTTCATCTGTAACTTTGTTTTATAAATAAAGCATATAAATAGGCTTCCTTTGATTGCTCCGAGCATCCAGCATTAAGTGCTGGGGCATAGCTTTAGGCATAATTGTACAACTGAATTCATCAGCTGCCTAATTATCATGCATTTTGCATTTATTTCTGCCAATTAAAAAAGGAAGAAACTATTAACAACTTTTACATAAATACCGTATTTGTTCTTTGCAAAAGACATGAGGCTAATTTGCCAGCGATTAACCGATTATCTAATTTTATAGCTGTCACTCTGTGAGATACCACTTACAAAATAACAAAAAAGACCCCGTAAATTTTCTTTCCTCCATAAGATCCCCCCAGTTCCTGTGTTTATCTCTCTCAGACCTGATGCAATTCGAATCTCCTCAATGGAGCAACCTTCCTGCTGGGTGTCCACTACAATTTCACATTACACGTACAAAAACACAGAATCCTGGTTGATACAAAATATGGGTTTCCTGTAAAACCGGGAAATAAAACTATGGCTTGAAATATGCTTGCAAACCAGTTTTGAGGAAAAATAGCCACACACAACACAAACCGCATGATTAACTAAGAGAATTAATGAGGAAAATACTCTAGAGATGTCATGGGGAGAGATTGACAGACATGATCCCAATCTGTGAAACATATTTTGCAGGGAAAAGGTTTGTTGTGACTGAACCAGATCTTATAGCCACTTCTCCCACTGTTCAAATTCATCCCGTTTTTCACATGGAAAATGTGATAGGGAACTTCATGCAATCCAGGCTGTTCATGAGCTGCTCATGTGTATCTTGTCTTCATGTGTTACCATTAATACATCTCCACTCATTTGCTATTAATTTAGAGCTGGATAGGAAAATGCCCATAAAATTGTAACAGTGGTGTTATCAGTTACAGTGCAAAACATCACTGAAGTTGGAGAAAGTTGATTTGTCTTAATGTCCCACTTTCCAAAACCCTCTACCAAGAGATACAGAATGGGGGGACACCTGGCTCGACAGAAGTACATGTGAAAAAGACCTTGGAGTCCTTGTGGATGACAAGTTAAACATGAGCCAACAATGTGATGCGGCAGCTAAAAACCCCAATGGGATTTTGGCCTACTTAAATAGAAGTCTAGTGTCTAGATCCAGGGAAGTCATGCTACCACTCTATTCTGCCTTGGTCAGACTACACCTGGAATACTGTGTCCAATTCTGGGCACCACAATTTAAGGGAGATGTTGACAAACAGGAATGTGTCCAGAGGAGGGCGACTAAAATGATCAAGGGTCGGGAGAACAAGCCCTATGAGGAGCGACTTAAAGAACTGGGCATGTTTAGCCTGCAGAAGAGAAGGCTGAGAGGAGACATGATGAGGGCTATGTATAAATATGTGAAGGGAAGTCATAGGGAGGAGGGAGCAAGCTTGTTTTCTGCTGCCCTGGAGACCAGGACAGGAAACAATGGCTTCAAACTTCAGGAGAGGAGATTCCACCTGAACATTAGGAAGAACTCCCTAACCATGAGAGCTGTTCAGGAGTGGAACTCTCTGCCCCAGAATGTGGTGGAGGCTCCTTCTTTGGAGGCTTTTAAACAGAGGCTGGGTGGCCCATGAGGTCTCTTCCAACTCTATGACTCTATGATTTGTATCACCAAGAACCCAACCACTTGTTGGATTTTCCTCCTGTGATTATGGAGCTGTAATGAGCTGCTATTATTGTTGTTGTTGTTGTTGTCCTGCCTTCAAGGTGGCTAATATTTGCATGGCTTTCTCTCCTCATCACTATCAAATGCAAAGAGGTGGATTTAGGGAGTCCTCAGAATTTGCCACCGAGGCCTATTTCATAGTAAAATAGAACTTTTACATTTAAGTAAGTAATCCAATTTTTTTGTATGCCTAGCTGTGCCTAAACTGGATTTTTAAACTCTGCCACTCCATTGTTTTTTGTGAGTAGCATAGATGTGCAAAAGTGGTTGTTTTGAAAAAAAATGTTGACATGTCTTCTCTGAGCAAAGACTTTTGAGTAAAATGTCTTTGAAATTTTACGATCATTTGCATTTTACTTAGTAATGGGGTCTTTGAGCAAAAGCTTCGGATGGGGCAGGACAGGGCTCTATTTTTTAAGCAGTATTTTAACTACAATTCTTCCAAGGTTTTTTTGTAGTTACGCTTGGGACTTTTCATTTGAGAAGAAAGGTCTGGGCATACTCTTACTGTTATTTTAAAAATTCAGTTGTGTGTATATGTGTCAAAATGATCTTAGTCCACTTAGGTATACTTTATACCAGAAAGCAATGACTGGTAGAAATGAAGGGCTTTATAAGCAATTAGAAATAACAATTTTAGTTACTTTTGAGAAACAGGAAATAAAATATATATTTTAAACAACTGTAACTATTTTTCTAAGACCAATATAATGTTGGCGGAGTATAATGTCAGCATGGTGCTAGCAGTGCTTCATTGTTTTTTCCAGATGCTCAAGCAGCTGCACATTTTTATCTATGGAACATAGAAAACAAAAAATTGTGGGGTTTGATGTGTATCTTGAAGAGATAAACTTAGATATTTTGCAAATGGAGTGGGAAGAGAAGAGAGACAAACAATAGTAATGTTCAGAACGATGCCTGTATATGTGAGACATACTTTTGTGGACTTCATAAGGCTACACAAAACTGCAGATCATAGCTTACCCTATTGAAATGCAAGAATTCTGCCTCAAGAACACCATAGATATGTGCTAGAAGACCTAGGCAATGCTTAGAGAGGATGTATTTTGTTGGATGCTGATAAATGAAACTGTGGGTATCGGTCCAATGGATATCAGGATGTCTTTTCAAAATTCTCATGGTCTTTGACCTCTTCTATGAAGATCTTTTTTTTTTCCAAGGGCATACCCTGGACATCTTTTCCACCTGTTTTTGGACATCATATTTAGAACTGATACGACAAATGCAGCACTCCCAGACAGAACAAAACAATAATTACCCAAATTAAAATGGTAACTAGAATATGGAAATTAGATGCAGCCTTCCAGCTCAGTATACATTTTTGATCCGGTCCTCAGTGCAGAATACATTACATATTATGTATGTTTAATTTTTTTTAATTTAATGCCATGAATGAAGCAATTTAGATCACAGATTTTAATGAGTTGAGTGAGGAAAATTAAAAAGGAGAATAGTATTATATTTTCATTCCTCCTGGGTAACAAGAAGGGTGAGAATAAAAGCCAGGAAGGCCTGCTTACCATTGAATACAAAGGACTCTACAAGTAGGAAAGCAAATAATAACTATGTTTATCTAAAAGAACTTTATAAAAGAGTATGTCGAAATGCTGCCATTTCGAATGGTTTCCTATCTATAGCAAAGGAAACAATTAAATTCATTTCACTTAAACAAATTATTGTATATTAAGTCAAGTACAGATTAGGCATATACAGTAATTGTATATTTCGCTAAAACTGGTAAAGAGCCTATTGGAGTGCAGGCGTGAATGTATATTATTCTGAGTTTCTCTACATTTTTATGACTTCTGCAGGTTTACAGTTACCTCCTCCACCTGCAACATTTCTATAGAAACTTCTCATTTGATGCAATTGGCTAACCTGGTAGGATGTTACAGAGAGCAAGGCAGTTTATACACATCTAATTTTAGGATTTGTCACCACTTGAAATTAGTCTGATATTTGATTTACAAATAAAACAGAGAAATTCTCCATCAATTCAGTTGCAGTTTCTAAGTATATATTACCTCCTGCTCAAATCGTTTGCCACAGTCTTGAAAATAACAGATTTGTTCTCTCTTCTCTCTCCCCTACCCCTTTCCCTCAGTACTAAATAAGACTGAAAACCAGTCAAACATCCTGGCATGGTTTGTTTGGAGTCAATGCACCAAAGCCATGTACGATCATAATGCTTTTCTAATTGCCATCTACAGATCAATTGTTTTTACATTCAGAATTCCCTTTAAAGAACTGCAGAAACAATTGCCCCTCTCTCTCCCTGCCTTCCACCCACCGAGTGCCTTCAACTGTTCATTGCTTGGTTGCGGGTATCACTCTTATACACCAGGGCAGACCTGGGAAGCTTAATCACAGATTTGGTATCTAACGCTCCCATTGATAGCTGGGTTCATTGCCAAATCTAATTTGTATGGAGCACGATACGGAGCAGATGGAGAGAAAGGGCCACCATGTGAGGCTGCCTTTTATTCTGCCCACTAGCCTCAGCAAGGAGCAGTTCTCTGCCTCTTTACAAGACTAATGACTGAGGGTTTTTGTGCATGACCAATAATCCTCCATCATGCATGCTTTGCCAGCATTATACTTTCTAGGGGCGGGGGATGCAACTTGAACACCGATATGGCTGCTAAATGTCATGTTTTAGGGATAGGTATCAATCATAGGTAAGAGAAAGCATATGCTATATCACCTGCGTTTTTAATGGTTGCCTTCACAGTGTTTCTCTCCTTATCTTGGTATTTCTTACCTAGAAATAACAAGGTGGCCACTATCATATTCAGTGGGTAAATTAGAAAGGAAGATCTTCTCACTCACATATAGATTTCAAAAATCACTGGATGCATACTGTTTATACATATGCCCTGCCTTCCTATACATATGCAATGCATGAAGAATCCCTATGCCATGTGAACATGGAGTTCTCTTTGGTGAGCAACATGTTTTTGAGTGATTGCCCATAACTTTTTAGAGTGAAGATCAGTGTAAAGTACTGATATTAACCTTTAAAGCTCTGGAAGTTTTGGGACCAGGACTCGGACTTAGCCCTCAAAGATTCTGATTGCCAGTCCATCAGCCACTACTAAGGCCAAGCAGGTGGAGAGGATGTGAACATTTGTCATCAAGGAAAAAATAATGAATACTAGCACATTTAATTGAAGAGCCTGTCATAGGTATCCACAGGTTATATGGTTGTGCAGTTATGAATTTCAGACAGAGAAGCAGCAATGAAATTTTAGCCTAACATCTAAAGCATTCTAGAAGACAACTACCTGATATTCCATGGTTGTAATGGGAAACTAGTGAACTTTACCCTATTTCCTCTGCTGTAGCTGCTTTTGTTTATGGAAGAAGGCATTGCTGTTACCTTGCTATTTGGGCAATCTATATAAGACTTCACAGCCATTCCTTTGGCATCTCCCCAAGACACATGCACATGGTGGAATAACTTCCAAAGAGAACATTTTATATTGATTGATGCCCTCCAATGTAGACTAAACACTGGACTTTCTTTACTTTAGAACATCTACAGCATCCATTATCTAACAATAAAATTCCCCTCACAAACAAATGGCCTTGACTCATCCTGATTAATTATCTTCACTCTTTCCCCCAAATGATAGGGTTCACTGACATCACCCTTATGGTCTCACTATAAGGGTTAGTAATTGTAGCTCTCCAAATATATTGGGCTGCAATTCTCTTCAATCATGGCCAGCACAGCTAATACTAAAGGGATGTATTCTACGACATCTTTGCCTATCCACTGGTTAGTTATAAAAGCTCTCTCAATTGTAATCCCTCTCAACTATAACCTTGCAAAATGGGCCTCAATGAGAGCACCAATTGAGCTAGGTGATATCTAAACATCATTTTCCATGCATTTTGTTTCTTGGTTCCTGTAGACTTCAGTGCTACAACCCTGGCTACTGGGCTTTTTGCCTGCACAATATATGTTGACGAATTATATGATATGTGAAATTATGGCTCACAGGTTATATGGCAGTCCCCCGTATTCCTTACCATCAGCTACATTGGCTAAGGGTGATGGCAACAAGTTTTCCACCTCTGATATTTAATCCTTTTCCGAAAAGCTACCTCTTTTGCCAAACCTTCCAAACACTGATACCAATGACAAGTTGGTAGTGTTGCCTTATATCTTGTATACTATACACCAACCACACTTAAATTTCATTTAAGTTTAAATCTCATACTACCCAATACACTTAGGGAAACATTAACAAATGGGTATGGTAAAAATGACAAGAGCAACAAACATGTTTATCTTAAGAGACAAAGATGCAATTATGATCTCAA
Organism: Anolis carolinensis; assembly: GCF_035594765.1. Classification (NCBI taxonomy): domain Eukaryota; kingdom Metazoa; phylum Chordata; class Lepidosauria; order Squamata; family Anolidae; genus Anolis; species Anolis carolinensis. The sequence continues at coordinate 179,847,404 of NC_085843.1, forward strand.
GGAGAGCAGACAGCTTGTAAACCAATAATACCCAATCCTGGGTCCCTAGATATTCTTGAGGACAACATCCATCATCGGCAGTCAGTATAGCCAATGGCCAAATGTGATAGTTTACACTTGGCTGATAAACCAGAATCAAAACCCATACCTTAAGTAAAATAATAAAATAAAAATATAATAATAAAAAACTTTATTTATATACCGCCCTATCTCCCGGATGGGACTCAGGGTGGTTTACAGTCATAAAAGCAACACAAACATTACATAACAACATAATACACATTATTAAACAAAGTAAAATAATACAATTATAACAACAAATCACACTTACATGACGAGATCAAGGTTTACATTAACTATCTTTGGCTTGCTAACTTGAACATTGGTTTGTCTTATCATGCTAGTTTCAAAGAATGATAAACCATTGGAAATCTCTTCAATCTTAGCAAATATAGGCACCTCATGATGAAATAATGGAAAACAAAAATAGCTGAACAGGTCTAAGTCCTTTTTCAACATTTGCAGACTAACAGCAATTTAAATTCAAGTCTGTCTAGTCTAGATCCAAAATACAGCTCTGCTACTCAGCCCTAGCTCTTGAAAGTACTCTAGTGGCTTTTCTAAACATAATGTACAACCTTCATTATAGAACAGAATTCATTTCAAAGATCAAGAAATATAAAATGAAATGAGTAAGTTGGAGGAAGAATTCTTATTGAAATAGAAGTACCTCACCTTTTAAGATGTACAGTCTGAGCATGCATGTAGAGACATATACTTAGCCTTGCTATGGTTTTACAAGTGTCTTGAAAGGGAACAATACTGACTCTACAATTGTTGGGTGCTTTTTCTTAGCTGCTGCTAACTCTGCCAGGCAAGTTTTCTACTTTATCCATTTGCTCCAAAATGCAAGTATGAAGGCTGGCACTTTTCTGTGGCTCTGCAGAGTAATTTCCTGAATGAGGATACATCAATCCATCCTTTTTGTGAATGTGCAACTAGCTTAAGAAATCCTAGTTCCGCTACTCTGCGGTTGCAACATAATCTAAACATATCCCGGCAGCCGGATGTACTGTGGTGGTGTAAAAGCGGGAGGGGGTCATTGCACATTATTATTGTCCAGTGTACATTTACAGAGAGAAAAAAGGAGGGGAGAGGGAGGAAGGGAGTCAGAGAAAGAGAGCTGGAAGCTAAGATGCCTGTTGTGAGAATGATTGATGGCACACAGCAAACAACAGCCAACAGCAGCAAAGCACTCCTGTCAGGATCTACACTGCAGTCCCTGTAGTTACTGTGCTAAACTTTGAGTTGTTTAGACAAGAAAAGCAGTAGGGAGGAAAAGGCATAGCTGCAAAGACAGACTGTTTACCACAATCAGAATTACTACCAAAACAAGCTGAAAGGTCCACTCTATGCAGTGAAATTCATTTGGACAAACATAATCAAGACACAGGGAGCAAAGAGAAAATAACACTGCTTTTGCCCATTTGAATTGTTTTCAAATACAGCAGAGTCTCACTTATCCAAGCTAAACGGGCCAGCAATTATCTTGGATAATAAGGAGAGATTAAGGAAAAGCCTATTAAACATCAAATTAGGTTATGATTTTACAAATTAAGCAACAAAACATCATGTTATACACAAATTTGACAGAAAAAGTAGTTCAATACGCAGTAATGTTATGTTGTAATTACTGTATTTACAAATTTAGCACCAAAATATCATGATATATTGAAAACATTGACTACAAAAATGGCTTGGATTATCCAGAAGCTTGGATAAGCAAGGCTTGGATAAGTGAGACTCTACTGTAGTTACTAGAGAGCAAAGCAACACAGCATGCAAACAAGGATGCCACCTCCTCCTGCTGCCACTAGTTCTCAATGGCAGCTGGGACTCCCATTAAAGCAATGATTCTCACCCTGGGGTCCACAGATGTTTTTGGTCTACAACTCCCAGAAATCCCAGCCAGTTTACCAGCTGTTAGGATTTCTAGGAGTTGAAGGCAAAAAACATCTGAGGACCCACAGGTTGACAACCACTGCATTAAAGCATCCAACCCTGTCCCTGAACTGGGTCCAGCACCTGGGATCTCTCCTGTTAAAGTTCATACTAAAACACTGAGTAGATTCACACAGAGGTCCCTGACTGTCAGTATTACTGTTGCTGCTGTCCCTAAAGAGGACAAATCCATTTCTCTATCATTTTTAGTACCTTCATAAATCTAAACTAGTTCATTTGGAAATTTCAGCACTAGACGAGAAGACGACTCAAATGTAACATAACTTCCTCCTTCACACACACACACACACACACACACACACACACACACACACACACACACAGAAAACTGTTTCCTCTCCTTTCTGGAAAAACGAACCAGGAGATTGTCTGAAATTAATCCTATGCCATAACAAACTTCTTCTGTTTAATGGATACATGAAGCCACAATAACATGGTGATGATAGTAGTGAAAAGACTTGCTCATCAACCATCCTGGATAAAATACCAGTGAAAGGAAACAGAACCAGAGTAAGATCATCCAACAAAGCTATCTTGTGAAGGCTAGTTTGCTCTGTGGAAATTTTGCTTCAGCTTTTAAGCTTCAAACGCTTAGCAAAATGTACAGCCCAAACCATTTTTAGAAGTACCCCATTAAGTCTACATTTTGTAGTTATGCCAACTTATTTTGTGTCTTATAGACATGTGCTATAGATTTGGGGTTTTTTCTGACAAAACACAAGCACAGGGACATTCACAATTGTTCATTTCCCTAGCATAACATATGGGTCAGAAATGAAATCTTAGCTGTTAAGATGGGGGAGGGGGCTTAAAAACTGCCACACAATAACAAATAAAGTGACTTGTGTGCCCTTTACACATAAAATCAAGACTTTCCCCCTTGCCTCTATATCTGCTGCAGCTGGCTAAGGAAAGATAAAACCCCAGATTTTAAAATATGGAAAAAAGAAAGAAACAAAAATCAAAGTCAATGAGCGATGCAGCAATTATTCTGACTTCTAGGCCACAGAATGTAAACATTAAGGGTGGACTGCCAGGACAGTCATGGCAAGGCTTCATACTGACCTCAGTTACCATGGAGAATTTGGTTCTCTTTGGTAACAAGTTTTAGATCTGACCAAGTTCATGCCCCTTCTGACAAGGCATTGCTGACCTCAGCAGCAATATTCTCTAAAAGCTTGCAGCCTGCCCCACTCCCTCTTCCTTTCTTTCTTGCTTTCTGATAGCTCACATTGCCTTGTAGGTACCATTTTACTTCCACCAAAAGGACTCATTTAATACAATGAATAGAAAGGCGATTGGAGGAAGGAAGGGGTTGGTTTCAAGAAACGATAAAATGAGTCTCTCCTGGGAGTCGACAATTGTTCCTATTGATCAACTGCTCCACAACTTCTCATATTATTATTATTATTATTATTATTATTATTATTATTATTATTATTATTTATTTTATTATGACACAGCAAACAAGATAGATATGCTGGATTTCGTATCACAAAATAACAAGTCGAACACTTCCCAAGTGTCTAGGACTGTGTGATGTATTTTCGGATGATGTGCGCAGATCCCAGTAGGGTGGCCTTTTGCAGTTGGCAGATCGTAATTTTGTCAATGTCTATTGTTTCCAAATGCCGGCTGAGATCTTTTGGCATGGCACCCAGTGTGCCCATCACCACCGGGACCACCTGCACTGATGATGCGTGCAGATCCCAGTAGGGTATTATTATTATTATTATTTCAGAACTGTGGCAGGGGAAAAATCAATAGGATTTCTGCTGCACAGCTTATGACAATTGGAGAAAAGTCTTTAAAAACATTGATTTGTTTAAATTAGTGGTTCCCAACCTTTGATCCTCCAAGCGTTTTGAACTTCAACTCCCAGAAATCACAGCCAGTTTACCAGCTGTTAGGAATTGTGGGAGTTGAAGTCCAAAACACGTGGAGGACCAAAGGTTGGGCACCACTGGATTAAATGATCTCATGACGTACCATAGAAAAGTGAGATTATAAATAATATGGTTTCTTTGCCAAGCTGACAAAATATATTTTCATTCAAATAATGAGTGAGGTTATAACCCATTACAAAAAAGGAATAATGCAAAGAAATGCAATTATTGTCAGGGATTCCTCTTCTTCAGAAGAGGAAGGGGAGCAGGAAAGTGTTCATGAATCTGAGGGTGAGTTGGAGTCTGAGGAGGAGACTTTGCTAGTACCCTCATTCCAAGAGAGGAGAAAGGAAACAGAGCAGAGATGTCGTTCAGCTAGATTAGCTGCCAGAAATGCAGCTGAGTAATTAGGAACTGCCCTACCAGCTGTGTGGGGACCCAGGGCTATAAAAGCAGAAGCAGGTACTTGCTGGTAATAAACTGACTCTCTCTGTGTGCCTGCTCCAAGTCTGCATCTGGATTTATGTCTGTTTCTTTGTCTGAAGTAAGACTTCCTGGCTTTCTTTTGCATTATTTCACTGAGTGTACTGTACTTTATGTTTTGCTTAAGTAAAGCAGTTTTCATTTACTTACCACAGTGTCTTAAGGCTGTTCTTGAAAGACAAAACAAGCATCAACTATCAGAGAAGAATGTAACCACTGCTTCACTGGTTTGTTTGGGGTTTTTTTGTAATGTTGAGACAAGACATCTTCACCGTGCAAGGATATTTTTTATTGACTTTGCCTCCCTTGCTGTGAGCATCCCAACAGCAAGGTCAGGGTTAGATTCATCATCCAGCTCTGCTATCCTGTTTGCCTTCCCTTCCTACCTACAAATTCCAGCAGAGTCTGAAGATTTTTTTCAGCTAGGGAGCAAAGCTCAGTTCCTAAGGCAGATTAAGGGAAGATGCTCAGATCAATGTGATGGACTGCATTGCTTTGCACAGACTGCAATTGGATGAGCTGAAGGTCTTGTTGCAAAGATCCATTGCAATTTTAACAGAGTAAAAATATTGTCTCCACTGCACTGCTCTTTTATATGAAAGATATAAGCACATGGCATCTATTGGGAAGGCGGCTGCTGGCAATTGCCAATAGCTTGTTAGAGTTGTGCTACAGTGAGTTTTTTGTCATAATGGGGAGGAATGAAGCTGTCTTTCTCTTCCTCTCTCTGCAGAAAGAAAACCAAGAATCATCTGGGAATGACAGAATAACAGAGTAAGAGAACATTAATTCTACAGATGTACGTCAAACACCCAGACTTATGACCTGCAACAAACAAACATATATTCAACATGGAACACAATGACCAGCATTCTGCTACAACGCCCTAATCTCTTATACAACTAAATAACTGTGTGTGTAATACAGAGAAAATTACTTTAAAAATAAAGCAAGAGTGATGTACTTTCTCAGAGGTGATGCATTAGAAGGACTGAATTTAGTTAGGAACAGGATAAAGACCGTTGGATGATACAACACACTAACATTGATACTATAAGTATTATGTTAGTACTCAAGAAGCAAAAGCAGCAGCCAGGACAATAGGTAAATAAAGGTCCAAAGGCCCTTCTGAAAGACATTTCAGAAGAGCTGAGTCAGTTTTTTGGGGGCTTTTACTACTTAATACACAGAAGAGATACACACAACTCCCTTTTTAAAGGGGAAGCATCGTAAATCTAGTTTCTAGGACTTGGAATTAAAAAGTCAGCAAAATTTGAAAGGAAATCAACTTAATGTTGCTTTAAAAGGAAGAAGAAGAAATCTGGAGGAGCCAAGATATTACAGGTCAAGAAAGCAAATATATATCCAGCATAAATAAGTGGAAGCATTATTAAACTCAAAAAGGTTAAAGAGGCAGAAGATTAATTCTTACAGAGGAAATTTTTGCCATGGCTTCTGCCAAGAGAAGTCATGTTCCATGAAGCTTTAGAATTCTTGGAAAGTGCTAATAAAAAAGGGATATGCAACATATTCTGGTATCCCAAAGAAAAACTTTGACAAAATTCATTGTCAAAGACCCCTTAGTATATTTAACAGTCATGAAATATGAAAAATGGTTTGTTTATGGACCAGTAACTGATTAAACAGGAAGAAGAGGGACTAACAAACAGATGATTCTCACAAGTAACAGAATCAAGCAATAGGCTTTCAAAATGCTCTTTCATGTATTAAATGAGATGAGAACCAGCATGTTGGAGTGGCATTTTGGACTGTTCCTGTAATTGCCCAAACCAGAGGTTCCTAATAATTCAGATGTTCCTTACAATTCAGAATTTTATAGCTCCATGTGTAATTTTTAATCAAGTTATACATTCTCTGTTTTATGATCCTAAACAAAACCATTTTCAACCTGCAAAGGGTGCTGATTACATTTTTCAATTTCCTCCTAATTTCTGTTTTTTCCTCCCCAAATTTCTAGAAATATGCAACTGGAAGTCACCCAGTGAAACTGATTGGCAAGAAATCTACATGTGTCAAAAGAGGCACTTTACACTACACACAGTTAAATTACAGATCTCCATAATGTATAAAGGTGCTGTGGATAAATGCTGGAGATGTGAGCAAAATATAGGGCTATTTTACCATATGTGGTAGACTTGTGGAAAAAAACAACAACAACAACAACAAAAACCATAGAAGTGTTAACCCTTCCCTATGCTATCCAAAGCTAAATATATGTAATATGTATATATTTGGTTGGAGTTACACTTTAAAAATGTGCCTGTTCTGACTTACATACAAATTCAATTATAGAACCTATCTTGTTCATAATTTGGGTAATGCCTATATAGGATAAAGATTCACCAATTGTTTAAAGACATTCTCAAGTATAACCAGTTGGAAAAGAAACATGGAAGAGTTATCTCTAAAATATGAGTACAGATATGTTTATATGCTCAGATATGGAAAGATACCATGACACCAAGACAAGAATGGTAAAAAAATACTGTACATGATGTGGCAGAAATCGATAAACTGACAATGATGATGAAGGATAAATCAATGTTAAACTTGAAGACAGACTAGGATATGATTAACCTTTTGAAACAACACAGAGATATAATATACAGGTAGTACCCGAGTTACAAACATCTGACTTACAAACTATTCATAGTTAAGAATGGGAGTGAGACAACAGGAATTGTGAGAAATCTAACTCTAGGAAGGGAAACTCACCCCTGAAAGATTTATCATGGAGGAAAGGTGTCTCAATTGAAGCTTTCTCATCAATCCTTATTTCCACAACAAGCCAAGTTTTTCAAAACCCAATCATCACAAGGACAGAAAGAGAAGTGAAATTTTCTGAACAGGGGCACAGACAGAAAAAAAAACAGTACAGGGGTGTTAACCCTTCCCTATGCTATCCAAAGCTAGCTCCCTCTCCCTCTCCACACACACACACACACACACACACACACACACACACACACACATATATATATATATATATATGACTGGAGGTACACTTCAAATGTACCTGTTCTGACTTACAAGCAAATTCAACTTAAGAACAAACTTACAGAACCTATCTTGTTCATAACTTGGAGACTACCTATATAGATTTTGGGAGATAGCAACGAATATGCTTGATATAGAAGTGCAGTTTATTTAAGAAAGATCATTAAATATTTAATTATAACCATGAGTTAAGAAGGTAACAGTCACAATAATAATAATAATAATAATAATAATAATAATAATAATAATAATAATAATAATAATGGGATCTGCACGCATCATCCGAAAATACATCACACAGTCCTAGACACTTGGGAAGTGTTCGACTTGTGATTTTGTGATACGAAATCCAGCATATCTATCTTGTTTGCTGTGTCATACAATAATAATAATAATAATAATAATAATAACTTTATTTTTATACCCCGCCTCCATCTCCCCAAAGAGACTCGGGGTGGCTTACATGGGGCCAAGCCCAGGTAGCTACAGACAGTACAAAAGACACAATGTAAAAAAAAAATCAGTAAAACATTTAAATCACATTTGCAATAAAACATAGTAAGATAAAACCTGAGTAGGCTCATAAAGATAAATTGGGCCAGAGAAAGTGCGTAAGTGAAGGATGTAAACTAGTGAGGAGGTAAATAACCCGGGACTGCTATCATGACAAGGAATTTGGGATGGGGTAAACATAAGAGCTATTTCCAACTGAAGGAATGGAATAAAGTGCAGCAGAGATATTGTTAATCAAATAAGACAAGCTCTAAACATAAGGGCGAGGATCATTCACCAAAGGCCTGCTGGAAGAGCCTGGTTTTCAGGCTCTTCCGAAAAATTAGAAGGGTAGAGGCCTGTCTAATCTCCCTGGGGAGAGAGTTCCAGAGCCGAGGGGCCACAATGGAGAAGGCCCTCTCCCTCGTCTCCACCAACCGCGATTGTGAAGGTGATAGGAGCGAAAGGAGGGCCACCCCTGATGAACGAAGAGACCGTGCAGGTTCACAGGGGGAAAGGTGGTCATGAAGGTAGGTGGGTCCCAAACCATTTAGGGCTTTGTAGGTAATAACCTGCACCTTGAATTGGGCTCGGAAGATAAACGGCAGCCAATGGAGCTCCTTAAACAGGGGGGTTGAATGCTCCCTGTAATTCTCTCCAGTTAATAATCTGGCTGCCGAACGCTGGACCAACTGAAGTTTCCGGGCCGTCTTCAAGGGCAGCCCCACGTAGAGAGTGTTGCAATAATCCAATCTAGAGGTAATTAAGGCATGGACTACCATGGCCAGATCCGACGGTTGCACCTGGTGCACAAGTTTTAATTGTGCAAAGGTCCTCTTAAACTTGCTTTTTCTTTAGTTCTAGTATAGTTTTGTTGTATTTTTTTATATGTTTTATGTATTCTGTTGTGTTTGTTTCCTTTGTTTATGTGAGTTTGTCTGTGTTAAATATATACCGTATATACTCAAGTATAAGCCGACCTGAATATAAGCCGAGGCACCTAATTTTACCACACAAAAATGGGAAAACATTGACTCCAGTATAAGCCGAGGGTGGTAAATTTCAGAAATAAAAAGATACCAATAAAATTACATTAACTGAGGCATCAGCAGGTTAAATATTTTTGAATATTTACATAGAGCTCAAACTTAAGATAAGACTGTCCAACTCTGATCAAATCATTATTCTCATCTTCTTCAATGTCAATGTGCTTATGTATCCTTTTAATAATAATAGAGTAAAATAATACATATTATTATTATTATTACAGGAAAATAATACAAGTAATAATAGAGTAAAATAATAAATGCAATAATAATATCAGAGTGAAATAATAAATGTAATAATAATAATAATAATAATAATAATAATAGAGTAAAATAAATGTAATAGTAGCAACAATAACAGAGAAAAATAATAAATGTAATAATACCAATAATAATAGAGAAAAATAATAAATGTACCATATATTCTCGAGTATAAGCTGACCCAAATATAAGCCAACCAGGACCCTCACCCGAGTATAAGCCGAGAGGGGCCTTTTCAGTCTTAAAAGAAGGGCTGAAAAACTAGGCTTATACTCGAGTATATACAGTATATATGTACACACACACTAAGTTAAATTACAGTCTCTCTAAGGCTATCAGCCTGTGAGTCCCCAGATGTTTTGGCCTTCAATTCCCAGAAATCCTAACAGCTGGTAAACTGGCTGGGATTTCTGTGAGTTGTAGGCCAAAACACCTGGGGACCCATAGGTTGAGAACCACTGCTATTAGCCATTACGTCTTTGTTAAGAGTCAATATTGTGGAATACAATTTGAGAGTTTTTGAAATCTTCTGGAGACAGGGAGGGAGGAGAGAGAGTTGTATTTGGTTTACATAAAATATTTTCCATAATCACAAGGGCTTTATATGAAACCACCCCCTCCAAAGAGCAATCAAATGTTTTATAGAAAGCCCTGAAGCTGTCAAATTAGCATCTTTCCAGAACATCTCTGTTCTTGGGCTCCAGCACATGTTTGTTTCCAAATCAGTGAAAAATGCAGGCTATTTTACTGGGTATAGACCTTTAATGTGCCTAGTAAGTGAGACAGAAGAAGGAAAAAAAATCCTTCCAAGTGTTACATATAAACTTTACAAAGGAGTCCATTTCGCAACACCAGGATTCCAGCCTCCGTTTCACAGGATTCAGCCTAAGGCAGTAGCAAAACAAAGTAGTAGGAAAACAAGAACCTCAGCCTGTCCAAATATTTCCAGAGCAGCTCTTATGCAATCTGCGGAACATTAAGTACTTGAGAATTGTGCTCTGGTGATAGGTGAAAGAACACATTTGAAAGGTGACTCCATTTGCCAACCAGCTTTCAACAAATATGTACACAAGCTGTGCCTGCAGACTCTTACTTGCAAGTCGCCCCTGCCTCTGCCTCCTCTATTGGCTGGAAAGGTTTCATAAGGGATTATCATTCTTCACTTCATGTTAGTTGATGTGAAACTAGCACAAGAAAAAGGCAGCATTCTCAAACTGGGTCTGATTTCTTTGCTTCATTTTATTTTATTTGGAGGGCAGGACAGAGGGGGAGGGGGAGGGAATGGGGGACAGCAGTTCTAATCTATTTAGGCATCTGTATTACATGCCTTAATACTGCATTTTAAACTTGCATTTATGAGAAATAGTTATTCAAAAGCTACACAAAAAAGTGGCAGCAGGAGAAAGGCAACAGAAGGACTAAGCCCTCCAGAGTGCCACTTGGCTGCAACTCAAGCCATTCCCCTGCAGGCTTGCCATTTGGCTCCATAAAATTTTGGAAATAGGTACTGGCACAAAACAAATCTCTGGGTATAAGACTCAAACATGGGAAACCTATCCTTCATATATTGTGTAATAGGTAATTAGAATGGGAAATGCCTAACTTTTGATGAGTTGGAGGCTATTCACCCTGGTATAGGTTAAAGAGAGGCACTGTGTAGTGGATGTATATAGTAGTTTTGATGTTGGACTAGACCTCTGGGAAATGAGGACTGGAATTCCTGCTTGGCCAAGGGAACCCACTCAGGGCCCTTCCAGACAGGCCCTATATCCCAGGATCTGATCCCAGGTTTTGTGTATTATCTGGCAGTGTGGACTCATATAATCCAGTTTAAAGCAGAAAACTTGGGATCAGATCCTGGAATATAGGGCCTGTCCGGAATAAATAGGGCCTGTCCGGAATAGATAAAACACTCAGCCTCAGATTTGCAATGCAAAATCACTCCAAACCTTGCTAAGCAAACCATGTGATAGGTTCACTTAGAGACATAATACTTTTAACACAACTTAAAGGCACAGAGCAACATGTTAGAAGATCACAGAATCAGTACTATGCACACATGCCTATAGTGAGATGTCAACCACATTCTCATAGTAGAGTTTACATTATACGCACATGTACCATATAGGTTTGAACTGAAGACTGAAGAATATTGATAAATTTTACCCAAGTAAATAAATGAGCTTCCTAACTGTTTGAAAAACCTTGTTAGGAAAAAGAGATCACCATGAATTTTTCACAATTTTCTCCTGTTATTGCAATGTCCAAAATGTTGGAGAGGGATTATTCTGCAGAGAGAATAACGTTTTTGTTTAACAATAGGTTTTACAAAGTACCCTGAGTTACAAACATCCAACGTACATATTGCTCATAGTTAAAAATGGGGGTGAGATTACAGGAAGTGAGAGAAATCTACCCCTAGGAAGCGAAATTCACTCCTAAAAGAGTTATCATGGGAGAAAGGTATCTCAATTAAAGCTTTCTCACCAATCCTTGTTTCCACAACAAGCCATATTTTTCAAAATGCAATTATCACAGGGACAGAAAGTGAGATGAAATCTTATGAACAGGGGCACAGATAGCAAAACAGGGCTGTCAATCCTTCCCTATGCTATATATATTTGGTGGGAGTTACACTAAATATACCTATTCCAACTTACACACAAATTCAACTTAAGAACAAAACTGCAGAACCTATCTTGTTTGTAACTTGGGGACTGCCAGTATCTGGTGAAGAAGCTCCTTGTAATGAAGAATTTTTACAGGATCCCAGCCCAGTCCAGCTCCCTTCATTGTCTTCTGCCTATCTGGATGCTTTCTTGCACCATTGGGAAGAATGTGAAGGAAGGGTAGAGAAAGATAAACTCTCAGTAGTAAACAATCTAAAAAAAAGCTTGACATGGAAAAGAATGGGATCCTACTCTAGGTGATCTTACTGTGTGGGTTTACTGTGTGGGCAAGGTAAACAGCTGTTTCCACAATCCCTTGCTGAGGGGATGCATGAAGAGAAAAACAGAAAGATACAGGAAAAGCAGGTTAGCCAGCTCATCATCTACCCTACATTTTGAAAAAGCATAGTTTGCTTCTTCTTCTTTTTTCTTCATGTTTTGTCGTGTAGGAACCTACCCATATTTTTTATGTTCTTTCTATCTCTCATACCAAAGTTTCTGTTAAAGTAAAGTCCAGTAACATATCTGTTTCATTAACTGAGGTTTACCTGTAATGGTTCGTTTACACATTTGATTGATTGTAGACAATACTGATTTAGATGGACCAATGGTTTGATTTTATGTTCCATGTGAAAAAGGCTCTTGTACAGCTGCAAATGCAGGTAAATCTAGGTAAATCTCTTAGAAATGTTCAAGTGACATGTTAACATTGTCTGCTCTGATAGAAAGTTTCCTCTCTCTCTCTTTTGGATTTCTTTTAATATACTACCCATTAGGCTGGGCTGTGGTGCAGGCTAGAAAGCAAGCCAGCTGCAACAAATCACTCTGACCAAGAGGCCATGAGTTTGAGGCCAGCCCATGCCTGCGTCTTGTCTCTGTCTATGTTCTATGTTATGGCATTGAATGTTTGCCTTTATGTGTGCAATGTGATCCGCCCTGAGTCCCCTTTGGGGTGAAAAGGGCGGAATATAAATGCTGTAAATAAATAATAAATAAATTAGTGGCCACCAAAGAAAAGGTTAATATATTTCCAGCTCTGTAAATTTAGCCATTTTTTTGGTAATTGTTATAGCCTGGTTCACTAATTCATTTGGGGTTTTTAATCATTTTAAGAAACCAGTTTATTTCTCTGAAATATCTATTTCCTGTATTTAATTTAGCACATGCTGTCATTGATATCTTGCCTTTCTTTAAAAAACCTCAAAGTATTATACATAAGGCCCAAGGTGGTCTCACCTCCAAGGTAGGTCCAGACATAAACCTGCCTTGTGTCATCATGGAGCCCTCAAACCAAGTGACCTGAAATAGTTTCTTAGGACCAGTTTGCTTTATAACTGCTGCCAAAAAGGAGTTGGGGGAATGATTGGTGCTGCTATTGTATTTCAAATACATTGCTTTACTGACAGAATAATTATTCTCCACTGAAGCAATGAAGGAAACCACAAACCTGCAGTACTATAATTCCAGAAAGTGGGAAAGCACCAACTGCAGATATTGGCAGGAATATCAAATGAATTGTTTAGCGAAATGTCTGTTCAGATCCAACAGCTCTAACACTAACTTGGTGGCAGAAGCAGTGATTTAAGATGTCTCCAAATTTTTAAACAGCCTGCTTCCTGTGTCAAATAAGCATAGAGCAGTTAATGCTCCATGCTTGCCGGGGTTGTTTTCAAGTGGTGTTCTAGGAAACCTGGGCATTTTGGGGGATCCAATATCAGTAACAGAAGTAACTACATGTCCTGGAAGAACTTTACTTAAAGCAATAGCAAAGCTTGGCAAGCAGCCCATATGCACCAGACCTTTGAAGTAACACATTGAAAGTAATGCTGTTATCTGAAATTTATAGCTTTCCCAAGTAACCAGAGATAACAATGTTGCTTCTGCAGGAATGACTCTACCATTATCTGCTTTGCCCTTACCTAGCCCTTGTTACTTATTAGCCCTTCCTTTGACTGTATACACTTACGAAGGTGTCATGAGAAGACTTTCTCTTTAGTTATATAACAAGGGTCCTGCACTGCGCAGAGAAGCGTGGGACCCTCATTGTCACCAACATTAAACACATAAATACATTCTTTAGGCACCAAGCATTTGTTGAACTGCTTTGTCCTTTCTGGGGAATACCATTTTCCTGCCCCCTTATTTGCTTCCTGAGAGTGTTAAAATATTCCATCTGTGCCTCAACGCTGACACACACTTTTCTTCTCCACATCTTGCCCACTTTAAATACAATATGTCAAAATGGTGAAGGAGAGTACAAGGAAACCCTGCTTACGTATCTGAGAAAGTCTGCATACAAAGAAGCATTTAAGCTCTTAAGGGCTACGTCAAAGCTTTACAAGCTTTGCATTACTCTAGCAAATCTTTAACAGCCAGGAATGGTGACACTAGGTAAACAAAGGATTTTTCTGGTAATTCATTAGCTGGGTTATGTGCCTGACAGACAGATTACCAGCACCATTTACCTCAAGCAATCTCCTGCCAGGCTTCAGCCAACAGTGGGCAGGGGAAAGCATTTTTACGAAGGTTACAAGCCAGATCATACCTTCCAGTTACATGGAGTACAAAACAATGCTAATTGGGTTGGATGAACTACCAGTTCTGAAATTCTCCGAGCTCATACTGGCTAGGTCAGGAGGCAGAGGAAGGTCACAGATTCTTTTTTCCCCCTCTGTCTTCTCTTTGTTTTTTAAAGTCACCTCTCATGGCAGTAACACTCTACCAAATCTAATCTGGCATAGTTGAAGAATCTGAGCCTAAGGCTTTTCAAGGATCAAAGGCTATCTTCAACTCTCTCTGGATAAGCCTTGTCTTGAAGCCTATCACTGGTAGTACTTTCAGGTCCACGGAGCTTTCCATGGGCACCACAAAGTCACGAAAAGCACCAATCAAGAGAGACATATTGCTCTCTTGTAAATTTCACTTGCCAGCAGATCTAGCAATTAGGATTGCTCTCATAGGTTTTATTGAACCAGTTAGGACTGGAACATAAACACTGCCAAATGAGCACACATCTCTACCTCAGTCAAATAAAAATAGCTGTGCAAGCACAAAACATAGACATCCTTAATGCAAGAAAATGACTTTTGTTTGCCTTAGCTCTTGTGTTGTTTAATAGTAGATTTGCTCCAAGATTAAAAAAAAAAAGGTAAAGGTTTCCCCTGACGTTAAGTCCAGTCATGTCTGATTCTGGGGGTTGATGCTCATCTCCATTTCTAAGCCGAAGAGCCGGCGTTGTCCGTAGACACCTCTAAGGTCATGTGGCCGGCATGACTGCATGGAGTGCCGTTACCTTCCCGCCGGAGCGGTACCTATTGATCTACTCACATTGGCATGTTTTTGAACTGCTAGGTTGGCAGGAGCTGGGGCTAACAGCGGCCGCTCACACTGCTCCTGGGGTTTGAACCTGCGACCTTTCAGTCTCCAGCTCAATGCTTTAACGCACTTCGCCACCGGGGCTCCTTTTGCTCCAAGGTCACTGACATTTTAGCTTGTGCATTTAGAATTAATATAAACCTGGATGTACTTTAAAACCTTTCACATTTATTGTGACATAGGTGTTCATGGACTTGGATTCAGTTTTTCAGCTGCATGAAATATTACCTTCAATTAGCAAGTCAGCCCCACCATCTCATTGGTATCCACTGGTTCAAAGGGAGCTGAAATGCTATTGATGTGGCAGGTGTGGTATGCTGGTTTGGGTCAGTAAGTGGAGGATTCTTTCTCCTTCTAAATCCTGCATTTGTCTCAGAGGAGACAGCGAGTCAAGTAGAGATGATTCAAGGGAATTTCATGGGCCAGGCTGGGTATCATGGAATACTGTAAGTTCCCCAATACTGTGGCAGAGTGATGGCTTTTGACTTCACACATTACAATATTTTAATTGATAATATTTTACAGAAATTATCTTAGATATATATATATATTTAAAAACTAGCATCTAAAAACACAAAAATTCAAATGAAGAAAATTGGACTGATTTTCAGGCTAGGTAAAAATTATGTCCTGATTTTCTAAACATTTACACTGAAACCAAGCATTTCATCAATTCTACGGATCAGCCACTTGCCTCACATCATACAATATTTTTGCAGTTGTGTTTAATGCTCCCCATCAGGACATTGATCTGCAACCTTTGGAATATTTTTACTTTACACAAAATTATTTTTATCACAATATGTAGTAGATGTTTGTGTGGTGATGGGCATTTTCACTTGCAAGAGGGGTAAGGATGATTTGCTAGATGATTATTGGGTAGGAAGAATGTAAATAAGCCTTCATCCATTGCAGACAATGGCAATGGTATGGGATTTGTATTAAACCTTTTTGCAACACTGCTAAATCAGAGGACTGTGCAGAATAATGAATCTGAAATATATAACCCAAACTATTTATTCAAATGATTCCCCCTTTCCTTAGCAGAGACACTCTTTTGATCTTAGGATGCTACTCAGAATAGAGATTCTAATCTTAGTAGTACATACTTCTTCCCACCCTCCTTGTCATGGGTAGGTTGCTGAGCAGGTTACGAAACTCTTTCTTGAATTACCTTCTGCTCCCAGCAAGAGGAGTGTGGTGACCTCACCCAAACAAAATTTCATAGGCAAAACAGCAACCAAAGAAGCCCAAAGAGACCAACACACTGGCAGAAGCTTGAGCACTGTGATCGGAAATCTACTTGGTCAAATGCATGATACAGTAGAGTCTCACTTATCCAAGCTAAACGGGCCAGAAGAAGCTTGGATAAGCAAATATCTTGGATAATAAGGAGGGATTAAGGAAAAGCCTATTAAACATCAAATTAGGCTATGATTTTACAAATTAAGCACCAAAACATCATGTTATACAACAAATTTGACAGAAAAAGTAGTTCAATATGCAGTAATGTTATGTTGTAATTACTGTATTTACGAATCTAGCACCAAAATATCACGATATATTGAAAACATTGACTACAAAAATGGCTTGGATAATCCAGAAGCTTGGATAAGCGAGGCTTGGATAAGTGAGACTCTACTGTATTCTTCGAAGCACATACTTTAAGGGGTCCACTGGTTGGGTATTTTCAATGACAAAAAATCAGAGTATTCTGATTCCTAAGCAGTCATGAATACATATTTTATCATCTTCAGCCCTTTATCCATTCCTGTGTTCACCTGCTATCGCTCAGAGTGCTACTTTTCTTTTCCTTCTTGCTTATTTCACCGGCTTGAAGTAGCACCAATGTTCAGAATTCTGTTCTCTATTTCTCTGGTCCAGACTAAAGACCTCTGTTTTGCTTGAATATTTGTTTATATGTTTGTTAAGAAAACTGTACCCAGTTGTGTAGACTGGATGTGAGTTCAGCTGTCTACATAAATACCAGGCCAATATGTGCAGAGACCAAAAAAATCACCTAGGTAAATGAAAAGTTGTACTAAGATCAAGCTATGAAAGCATTAAAAAGTTGGAGTACTGTATTTGATAAGGCCCTGTTTCCAACCACCATCAGGCCTGTCTATCATAGACCTTTCATGGAAGAAAGTGTTCATAATGATCTTCTGAATGGAGGGAGTCTGATTTATGAAAGGTTACCCAGTTTCCTTATTTACCAGAATCCTAGTCTAACATTCAAATATTACTCACAAAAGAGCAATAAAATAGATTAGTTGTACAGAATATACTTTGCGGAGAGAAGGTCTCAAAGTTCAGTCTGTAAACTCTTCAAGAGGCTTGTGGCATAGCTGGAAAATACATCCCCCTGGGTCATAAGTAAGCCACTGATGGTCCTAATAAATGAAACCTTCACCTATAGCTCAGTAGTATGTATCCAAGCACTAGCGTGAACACACTTAACTAGGCTTATCATATTTTGATATGAGTATGTCTGCCAGCTACTTCAGATCATCAGTCATCATGATGATTCTCACTGCAAATATCAGCTAGGATAATTGTTGCTAGAGATATTTCTAACCTTCTATGTATTAAAATAACAACAATTTTAATTATTTAATCATATTTAATAACACCAGCCATGGATTATCTCAGTAATATCCGAACACAACTTGGACTGGAGAAGCATCCCTCACAGTTGATCATTCATTACTCAAACTGTAGGTTCCCATGAAAACCCTGTGCAGAAGAGCAGCCACAGGGAAAAATGTCAAGGACACCAAAATGAAGATCTATGGATGACAAATGAGACAACTGACTGAGGGCCCACACAGCTCTATATCCCAGAACATCAAGGCAGAAAATCCCACAATATCTGCTTTGAACTGGAATATTTGGCAGATAACCCAGTTCAAAGCAGATATTGTGGGATTTTCTGCCTTGATACTCTGGGTTATATGGCTGTGTGGAAGGGCCCTTAGTGGCTTGACAAATAGAAAAGTTGGGGGGAAAGTAACTGGATGTTCTGAAAGTGAGAGAAGATGCCCATAACCACTTCATGCCATGCAGTAACTCCTTCCTCGTTTGAGTCATGATTACCACCTTTCTTCTTTTGCCAGACATTTTTAAAAGACCTCCAGACAGAAATGTTAGCTCCAAAAAAGAGGATATGCCACAGAAAAGAAGACCCTAGTTTAACACAACTGACATGTCAGTCAGAAAGAACCATGTCTGTTGGCAGAATCCTTTCCCTTCCCACCCATTATCTTACCTCTTGTAGTGTCTTGAAATTCTTAAACATGTTCACTTTGTATGGACAATATACCGACTGTCTCTATTTGCGGGATTACAATCTAAACATACATGTCAAACTGGAATGGGGACACTGACTGCCTGAGAGCATACTAAATATAATTAATTTACATTCACTCTTAAGCTATCATCATAGTAATATTGAGTATTAGTAGAGAACCTTCCTTCCTGCTTTCAAGACAGGTCATTCACACATGCCTATGTTCTTATAATTTGCTAAAAAGCCTAGATCAGTGGTTCTCAATCTGTAGATCAGCAGACGTTTTGGTCTACAATTCCCAGAAATCCCAGCCAGTTTACCAGCTGTTAGGATTTCTGGGAGCTGAAGGCCAAAACATCTGGGGACCCACAGGTTAAGAACCACTGGCCTAGATAAACAGATCCACTCTACTACCAGATAAATCCTTTTACCATTTTTGATGTAGTCTGTTCACACATTCAGCCACTAAAATATATAACGATCAAGGGAAGAAAAAGTTAGAGATGCACATGTCATCATATGAACTAGCCCTTATCCTTAAGGCTTATAGGCAGGGAAATGTGGCAGAGTGGAACAAAATTACCAATATCATTTCACTGTCAGCACTGGCTCTTGAACTGCTTAGGGACTGGATTTTTCCTGTTGCTACTGGGAAATTCATATGTTAATAACAAGAGGAAGCTTAACATTGATGAGGAAGAGGATGCCATCCATTCCTACAGCTTTGCATCTTCTTAAAAATTCACATATGTCTATTAGATGTGATTCTACAATTCGCAGGCATGTATTAATTTCATCCCTGCGGGGTTTTAAAGGACCTTGTATACCAAGGGACTCTTATGAGCAAATTAATAGTTAAGGGTCACACATTTAAAAGCCTTGTTTTAAATCAAGTCATAAGTAAATTTTAGATGTCTCTATTCCAGACTGGCATTAAAGCATGACAATTCAGTAATAACTCAGTAATTATTTCAGCTTTACACAAAGAATATAATTTGCCTTTCATAAGAGGGTGCAAGCTCCCATTGGTTACTTTGTCCAACGACTCTTTTTTTCCCAAGCAAGGACAAAGCTTCCCAATTATTTCCCTAGCAAACCATTCATACCACAAAATGCTCAGGGAATTATGACAACCCAGAGATTCTGCACAGTGCCAGGTTTAATGCTACATCTGATGTCAGGAGGGATCACTTGAATGAGACTGTTTCAATTTAAAAGCCTGAGATAGTTCACAGTTAATCCCTGAAGATAAAGGGCGGATGGGGGCTTCTTCATTCTTTCACAGTGAATCCCTCAATCTAAGTTTATACCTTCTCAATATTCAAAAGAATATGATAGAATAACAGCAAGTTGACTAATAATTGTGTTTACATTGCAGTTTATTTATTTACCAGATTTATATCCTGCCTTTCTTTACCCCAAGCTGGATTCAAGGCGGCTTACAAATGGCACTGATACAGTGCAGTGGCTGAGAGTGCTCCAGAGGGCTCTCAGCTGCTTCGTGCCTTCCTCCCTCGTCATTTTTGCATAAGGTTGTGGTGGTCCACCATGTCCAACTCCTTACGCCAAGAGGACAAGGAAAATAAGGAGGGCCTGAGGCAAATGCCCAGGGGGCCACATCCACCACCATCCCAGACCTTAGTTTGCCCATGCCTGGATGGGTTACAAGTCATGCTAATAAGTAAAACTAAATAAAATAGTCAAGAAAGGCAATGTAGCTCTGAAAACCAGCTTAGTTACCCTGTTCATAATTGAAAATGATAAAAAGGTAAACATTCCAGTAACTGAGGATTCTCTTTTAACTAAAATAAGAAGATAGAAAGAACCAGTGAAATGGGTATTTGGCATACAATCTTAGGGTTGCATTACATATTGCAAGGTTTTACCAATGATTTAGTCTACAATGGGTTATGGTGACATATCCCCACCCAGCTTGTTTTCATGTAGCTGGCTAGCCAAAGAGATGTATCCATAAAAAATCATTCCTCATCTCCAGACTAGGAAGAATATGCTCTACATCAGACATGGGCATCTTCTGTTCCTTTTATATCTGTTTGTGCTAGGAAAAAGTCCCCTGCATATGTCCATGGCTATTTGACATGACATACTTTTGGCAATCACAAATAGCACACCTCCCCAAGCAAGATGGAACTACAGTAGAGTCTCACTTATCCAAGCTAAATGGGCCAGCAGAAGCTTGGATAAGCGAATAACTTGGATAATAAGGAGGGATTAAGGAAAAGCCTATTAAATATCAAATTAGATTATGATTTTACAAATTAAGCACCAAAACTTCATGTTATACAACAAATTTGTCAGAAAAAGTAGTTTAATACGCAGTAATGTTATGCTGTAATTACTGTATTTACGAATTTAGCACCAAAATATCACGATATATTGAAAACATTGACTACAAAAATGGCTTGGATTATCCAGAGGCTTGGATAAGCGAGGCTTGGATAAGTGAGACTCTACTGTACTTCCAAAACCTGCCATGCCAAGGGCAAACCGCTGGCCCAATCCAAGCCACAAGTACCGCAGACAAAAGCAGGCTTGTGTTTTGCTTACTGCTAATAATGCTGCTTCACTTCATTAAAAGCTGCTTATAATTTTATGCGCTCTTGTTTGATTAATTAACCTCTGGTTAAAATGAATGAGCTCTTGATTTAGGGATGCTACTAATGTGACACTGGTGAGCAATGGATCACACGTTTCCAATCAGCCCTTTTTATTACCAGCCTTCTTGTATCTCACCAATGTGATTTTCAAGCTCTCTCTTCCTCTCCTTCTGCATCCCCCCTGCCTCAAACCTTGCTACAATGGCATGCAAATGCTATTAGGGTGATGAGGGGGAAGATGCCATAATCCACAGCTGACCTAAAAATGTACAAGCCCTCTGCAGTCAAGAGTCTGTACCATCCGTGAATTAAAAGAGATCACAAGCACAGTGTGGGGGAAGCCAGGGGAAAGGAGGAAGAGACGCAATGTGTGGCGAGCTGAATTATTTGCATGTGCAAACTCTACAGGCTGGGATTTATTTTTTGCACAAAGAAGGGGCAGCCGTAGCAAGAGGAAACCATTTTGAGAGAAACTTCCTACTCTGGCCCACATTAGTTGGTCTATATCTTAGAAGCAAGTCTGTAAACACCAATGTGAGCTTTAACCTGATGGTGGGTTGAGGGAGGGCTATAAAAAAATATATTAGCAAATCCAAATGGAACTGTGGTAATTCTGGTGGATAGAACACAGGCACGCTGAAAGCAGAAATAAATCTGTGTACATTTTTCCTCTCTCAGGGAGTCTTTTTCATATCAGGAGCGACTTGAGAAACTGCAAATAGCTTCTAATGTGAGAGAATTGTCCGTCTGCAAGGACGTTGCTCAGGGGATGCCCGGATGTTTTACCATCCTGTGGGAGGCTTCTCTGATGTTCCTGCATGAGAAGCTGGAGCTGACAGATGGGAGCTCACTCACCCCATGGATTTGGACTGCCAACCTTTTGGTCAGCAGCCCTGCTGGCACAATGGTTTAACACATTGCGCCACCGGGGCTCCTCTCAGGGAGTGCAATCATATCATGCAAAATGTGCCCAAAGGCCTCACATTACTGTTTTTTTTTAACTCTAAAATGTGAACCCTATTGAACAATGCGGTACTTATTTCTGGACATGTGATACATAGAATCATAGAATTGTAGTGTTGGAAGAGACCCCACAGGCCATCCAGTCCAATCCCCTGCAAGAAGCAGGAAAATCTCATTCAAAGCACCCCTGACAGATGGCCATCCAGCCTCTGCTTAAAAGCTTCCAAAGGAGGAGCCTCCACCACACTCTGCGGCAGAGAGTTCCACTGCCAAACAGCACTCACAGGGAGGAAGTTCTTCCTAATGTTCAAGTGGAATCTCCTTTTCTGCAGTTTGAAGCCGTTGTTCTGCGTCCTAGTCTGCAGGGCAGCAGAAAACAAGCTTGCTCCCTTCTCCCTTTCTTGGGACCATAGAATCTTTCTGTGGCAATTTCACCTTATCTTAATCTGACAGATAACATCTTAAGGTAGCTTCTCCTGAGTAGGTAGATATGTTTTAAGGTACACAATACTAAGCATGCAACACTCAAGACGCAATACAGGATCTTGAGAAGAGAGTTTAATTTCCTTCCTTCCTTCTGCTCAGTACAAGTAAGTACAAACACTGATCTTTTTTATCTGTAAGGAAAGAAGGAGTAAGAAGACATTCCGCTGCCATTAAAGGGAAGTGAACATTAGCCCACAAGGCACATAGGCTTCAAACTTGCAGGACAAGCTAAAAGCCTGGAGGCCCAGTAGCCAGAGCTTGGTGTACCACAGTGGCTTATCAAGGCAAATGTAGCATTGGGAAGCAACGTGCCTTGGAGAGCATATGTTCAATCCAAGAATTTGTTCTCCGTATCAGAATGGGAGCTCACATACAAGCCTACCCTTCTTCCTACCCACACCCTTATTTCAACAACCTAATTGAGAAAGAAAAACTCCCCTTGTGAACTCACAAGGGGAATGTTCCTTTTTCCAGATTCTGCAGCAGAGCTATCATACTTAGCAGACGCAGACAAACAGGCAGACAGAAATCTCTTTAAATGTTAAGGAGTTGAAGTCTAAAGGGCTCAGACCATTTCATGTATCTATCTTGCTGTAATCCTTCCCACAACCCTGCAAAGCAGGTTAATATTGTTATTCCCACATTGCAGCTCAGAAGTAAAGGCTGGGGATGTGCGGGTCATCTGTGTCAGGGCCATCCCCTAATTTCATGACAGAGAAAGAACTGAACTGTGCACTTGCTGATTCACAGCTCACTATCTTGCCTGACCGTTTATCCCATTTTATCCTTAAAGGAGGATAGACTAAAAGAGTGTTTTGCCCAAAGTCGCTCATTAAATTTGAGGTATGAACTTGGAACACACCACATCCAAGTCCTATATCTAACCTATGCAAGTAAGTTAACATTTATATATAATCAGCCCTTCACATTAGTTGGTAACACCACAGGGTCCTCATGAAAGTCGAAAACCATGAATAAAAAAAATGCTGTTTTAATGGTGTTTCTTCTCTATTGGTATTACAATGTTCCCTCACTACTTCGTGCTTCACTTTTCGCAGATTTGCTGTTTTGCGGTTTTTCAATAAACTTTAAAAGAATATTATAAATCATAAAAAAATTACAATTTACAGCCTAAGGAAAGGAAGAAGAAGCCTAAGGGAGAAAAAAGAAGCCCAAGCGGGAGGAGAAGGAGGGCAATGGGAGGAGAAGGAGGCAATTTATAAACACACAATTGGTTGATAAAGACTTAAAATAGTGTATAACTACTAAAATAATGTATAAATATTAAAATAAATATAGCATCCCAACTTCGCGGATTTTCACTTATTGCAGGTGGTCCTAGAACATAACCCCCACAATAAGTGAGGGAACACTGTTTATAGATCTTAGTAAAAGTAATTGTTATAAAATCACTTTTTTAACCCGAGGGAACAACTCTTTAGAACAGTGGTGTTAAACAAGTTGTCCTCCAAGTGTTTTGGACTTCAGATGCTAGAATTTCTTGCTGTTGGACAAGGTGGCTAGGGCTATAGGAGCTGGAGGGCAAAACATCTGGAAGGCCACAAGTTTGACACCTCTACTCTAGAAAATGTGTAGGTTCTCCAGCATAACTCCATAGTTAATTTCTACTGGAAACGGATAAAGAATCACAGGAAACTGATAAAGAATCTAGAGGACCCTAGTGATAGCATTTAAATCAAATCCATGAATAATCAAATTGCAAAAGTCAGAACAGCAAACATGGAGGGACAACTGTAGATGATTTGGGTGAAGGCAGGACAAATTGCAGAACAATCTTCCCAAGTTCTTCTGACGGTAGAAACTCTGCATAAAATCAAGGAAAGGAGTTGATTGTGGTGATAAAGGCATCTGTCATGGGTGCAGTGTGGACAGGAGGAGAACGCAACAAAATATAGTTATGCATTGCAGCTTTGCTTTTAATTATGCAACAAGTGTCCATAAATCTGCTCAAATTGTAAATAAAACCTTTCTGGGCCTGAAACAGGTCAGCACCACTCACTTTAAACACACACAAAAATTACTGCCATGGCTCAAGATGGTATGTGGGACACTGAAAACATTTATGGGAGTGGCATGCCCATCCTAGGATCCTTGGAAGACACATTCAGTTCACAATTTGTCCACCCAGCTTTAAATGTAAGTTGGAAGAGCCTATAGAGCTAAGAATAGGGGAAGGGCAAACTGGTGATATATTAGCAAAGAAAGCATTTTAGCCACCTGGACTGCCTTCTTATGAATCAAAGCTATATTTAAAATATGTTGATGCTGAATCTATGAGAAACAATATTGGCATCCCAATGAATAGCCCACGATCACACACTGCAGTAACATGGCCAACACTTGGCAGCCATAGATCAGGGAACCAGTTACACCACAAACTCATAGCACTGTTATTCCACTTTAACTGACATGGTTCCATCTAATGGGATCTAGGAATTTGTCATTTGGCCAGAGAGACTGGAGCTATCTTGCATTGTAATGTATATTATCATTTATTGTAATGTTCAATATGTTATGATTTGTTGTTCTTTTTATATTCTGTTATATTGTATTGTTCTGGGCATGGCCCCATGTAAGCCGCCCCAAGTCCCCATTGGGGAGATGGTGGCGGGGTATAAATAAAGTTTATTATTATTATTTATTATTATCTGATTGAAATGTCTAAACACCCTTTCCTCAACTGCCAGCCCCAGGTTCCATAGAACAGAACCATGGTAGTGAAAGCTGAATAACTGTGATACAGTTACATAGTGTCACTCGGTACCAAGTCAATATGTGGATGGAATCCCGCAGAAAATCCCACAGATACTGGAATTTTGGATTTTCCAGAATACAAATAAGACTGATGTTCCTCAACCAAGAAAATATTCCTACACCTTCATCCACAGAAGAACTGAGTCAGAGATTTCCCATCTTAGAGTTCATGGTCTCAGCCCCTTCACAGCAGCAGTTCACTGCTCACATTCTGCTTCCAGCCAATATAACATAATAACACACATTATTTAATAGATGAATCCCACAATAGCACAGAGGACCTATTCATTTTGTTGTTTGTGAAAGGCAAGTTGCCACACTCCCATGGCATACAGAAATATCATTCCTATATTGAACAACAAATCATTTTTAAAAAAGAGTATCCTCTGATTTCCATCTAAAACACAGTTAGGAATCAGATGATCTCCTGATGCTATTTGATTCGGCCCAGCAGCCCTGGCTAGCAAATCTACCAAGGGGGAATACTGGGAACTGTATCTAGAGTACTGGGATGCAAGTGTTGAAGCATTTAAAAAAAAAACCCTTCCACCTTGCAAAAAATATTTTTTAAAAAGACTGGCAAAATGGTGTGTACTGATAGTCAACTATTTCTCAGTTTAAAGAAGGGCAGCAATGGAAGACTTTGCCAGTATATTCTTAGCACTCCAAAATAACTAGATTAGAGTGAAGGACTGAAATAGGCCACGGATTTTATCCAAGCTTGCTTAGTACTTTCCATATGCAAAAAGGCTAATCTTATGATGATGCTTGTGGGATTTCGAGCAGGCACAAATTCTGAATGAAACACATGATTACAAGTTTCATTTCCTGGGGAATCACCATACAAACACCAGCTTTCCCTATATAATGGCAACCTCCATCCCTCTGCTGCCACTCCCAGCCCGCCACACATATTCTTATCAGTGAAGGATAATTCAGAAGGCAGTGGTACACTGCAGAAGTGGCTTGGAAATGGTTTATGTTAGCTAAATTAAGAAATCCAACTCCAAACCTATCCCAAAGGCTTTCTTTAAAAACACACCAAGTTTAAATAAATATTCTGCTGAAATGCTGCCTGGGGTCTTGATGCTCTGCAAATGATTTATGTAAGAGAAGAGCAAAACACAAACACGAGAAGCTTAGTATACTGAAAGATAAGTCATTACAGACACTACTTAACATACCCAGAGTGTCACACCTGAGTTATGTTAGCTAGAAACAGTGACGCCTTATGTTTTGAAAGTTGCCAAAATATAAGGGAGGATTAAGAGAAATTAGTACCTGCTTTTTGATCATGCTTTTTAAAAGCATTCTAAAACATTCTATGGAGAATGGCATTTTCAGCAAAGGAAAGAAAAGGACATCACTGGCCAGTAAGGGGACTGAATTTGAAATATAGAGGAAGACTTATCTGTGGAATTCTGCTGAATCCCCAGGCTTAAAAGGATCCAAATACTAGAAAGTGAAGCTCCACCAGTGCCAGTTAGCTTTTACAAAGACTGCCACCCAGGTATCCAAATAAGTCCTGATGTGCATACTTGTCCATCTGGTTCTCAGTTCCAGAAACAGCAGAGGTTTGGATGAATTTGGGGTCCTGCTGTTCCAAATTTTCTGTCTTACCCTCTTTTCCTCAAACACTACTGATGACTATGGAATCACCATGGTTCGGGGACTCCCTACCCAAAGAAGAAAGCATTCATTTTTCTTGAGTAAGATTTTGGGGACCAGTTGGGTGACTGAGGTGATTTTCTTTGAGAAGATGAGAAAGGGAGTGGCATCTACTTCTCACCCCTGAGCTTAGCGTCCTTTGCATTTAGCATGCATTCCTGAATAAGGAAGTAAGGAAGCAAAGAAATACAGAGGCAGAAGTGGCATGCCAGGTGTTTCAAGGCTATCCACATGGATTCTTAAGAAACCTTGTGTAGCTCTTTTCCTGAACTTTAAGCAGAAAGGAAAACCTGGTACTCTGTTCCCATACACAAATGATCAACTAGAATAGCTGTGTTGTCAAAGGCTTTGATGGCCGGAATCACTAGGTTGATGTGAGTTTTCCAGGCTGTATGGCCATGTTCCAGAAGCATTCTCTTCTGACATTTTGCCCACATCTATGGGAGGCATCCTCAGAGGTTGTGAGAAATCACAACCTCTGAGGATGCCTGCCATAGATGTGGGTGAAATGTCAGGAGATGATGCTTCTGGAATATGGCTATACAGCCTGGAAAACTCATAGCAACCTAGAATAGTTGTGTTTTTTGTATATGTCTACACTCACTCCTCACATCCTCCTCCTCAAGCTAGGAAAGGATTTTTTTGATATTCACTTCATACTCTTCAACTTGTGAAACCATCCATTTGTTTTTTTTAAAGAAAAGTTGTTTTGATTGTCATTGTTATTGCTGTGTGCCTATGTTGTTTTCGATTTATGACAACCCTAAGGCCCCTTCTACACTGCCATATATTCTAGTTCAAATCAAACAATTTGGATTTTATATGGAAGTGTAAAAGGGGACTATGAGAAACCTATCACAGGATTTACCTGAAAAGATTTGTTCAAGGATTCCCTTTGCCTTCCTCTGTGAAATGACTAAAATCACCCAGTGGATTTATCTCCAGAGTTGTTGTCCAGCACTCAAACCACTATGCCAAGCTGGTTATCAATTGTCATTGGCATGTGCATTGAAGTCAGCTCTGACTTATATAGCAGTCCTGTTTTAGCGGGGCTAATTCACTGGAGAGTTCAACTGCATTTCTCTTAGCTAAGTGAGTATGCCATGAGAGTCAAGACAAAGATCCACCCAGAGGAAAGGTGTTCTTACCATACATCAAGGGAACCACTGGCCGCATAGGCAAACTGATGAAGAAGCACAACCTACAAACTATCTACAGACCCACAAAGAAAATCCAACAAATGCTACGGTCAGCGAAGGACAAGAGGGATCCTCTCTCCTCTGCAAGAGTCTACCGGATACCATGCAGCTGTGGACAAGTCTACATAGGGACCACCAAACGTAGCGCCCAAACACGAGTCAAAGAACATGAAAGGCACTGCAGACTCACTCAACCAGAGAAATCAGCCATAGCAGAGCACCTGATGAACCAACCTGGACACAGTATATTATTTGAGAACACAGAAATGCTTGACCACTCCAACAACTATCATGTCAGACTACACAGAGAAGCCATTGAAATCCACAAGCAAGTGGACAACTTCAACAGAAAGGAGGAAACCATGAAAATGAACAAAATCTGGCTACCAGTATTTAAAAACTCAAAATTCAGAACAGTAGATGCGAAGCAACACTCTGAGGGCAGAGGAGCCCCAGGGACAGCTAATGACGCTGAACAAAGGATGCCCCCCAGGCAAGAGATGAACCTTTCCAATGCTAATTAGGGTGATTAACTGTAACATTCACGCTGGCTTCCAACTGACAAAGGACTCTTGTCACACCCTGGACTCTCCACAGATATATATTTACCTTCCTTGCCTAGTTTCTCCATGCCTCACAACCTCTGAGGATGCCTGCCATAGATGTGAGCGAAACATCAGGAGAGAATACTTCTGGAACATGGCCACACAGCCCGAAAGACATACAACAACCCTGTGATCCCGGCCATGAAAGCCTTCGACAACACACTGAGTGTGCTTTCATAGAATCATAGAATCATAGAATAGTAGAGTTGGAAAAGACCTCATGGGCCATCCAGTCCAACCCCCCGCTAAGAAGCTTTGTCCAAAATCACCCAGTAAGTTTCCATTGTTGATCATATATTCAAACCCTCGCCTACAAGACACAATTCACTACAACAAACTCTAAAAAGTCATACCTATAACAAATATAAATAATTTCTTTTATTAGAAGTTAAATTACTGCCTTGTCAACACTGCACACAATTGAAATGGAAATGCTTTTAATGACTACAAACTATTACAATCAGGATCTTTAGAAGGACCCTTGTCCAGGGGACTCTCTTTAAACTTTTCATCAGGTTTCATTGAGAACATCTTGCTCAAAATTATTGCCTAGCCAATGAAGCCAGGTATAGGATATACATTTTGGTTATAAAATGTGGACAAAACTACCTACTTGAAATGGGTCTACATTTATCAGGCTCTGCAAGACGACAGGCATGCAGATATAATTTGTGAAATAGCAACAAGGATGTATAAAGTGAACTTTCAGCAGCAACAAAACATTAGTACACTCTACATGAATGCATGCATTTTAATTTTGGGTTTTCTTGTCAACCTTTCTCCAAGGCAGCTTGGAGCATGAATTAAAACATGAGTTAGTCATTTAGGTCCTAACTACTAGGTGCAAAAAAGGGAGCAGCTTATTGTAATTCTTCCTTGACTGTTCATTGGCAGCATTTATTAGCCACAACCACCCCAGGCCATCACCTCTTGAATGAAATCGTTTCTTGCCGGTGTATGACAAAGACCCAAGATACTAGATTTTAAAACTGTGCACTTATTAGAAAGGCTCTGGACAAACCATTATCTGTAACACTAATCAAATTATTTATTTAGATGTATATTCTATCGCATCCAAATCTCAAGCTGTCCTAAGAATTTTCAGGTCTATAGTATTGTTGATCATGTGTTATAGCTATATTAAGGACTGTTATGCCCTGTGTTGAAATGACACCTTTTTCTTTATTTTCTTTCTCTCTCCATTTCCAGAAATCTTTCCATCTGAAGAGAAACGGAGAGCAAAAACTTATTCTTCATTAAACTATTGCAGGGACCATTTTGGTTTTTTCCCTGGAACGCTATTTTGAGATGTAGTTCTGGAGTTAGAAATGACTGTTTCAGTGAAAATGGCTTCTACCTTTACAATCCTATGGGTGCTGCTATAATGATGGATTAATTAACAGTTGAATGGCTTCTGGTGCTACCCACTGAAATGCACTTTCTCAAAAGGGGATTCCTCTAGCCAGTTATAGAAATCTGTATGTGTGTGAGAAGAATATGGGGAAACTTACTGCCCACGTATATGTATGGGCCTTCAGTTTGCAGGTCGATTTACAGTGACTCCATGTACTTTTTAGGATTTCCTTAGATTAAAAATGAAATACTCAGAAGTGGTTTTAGCAATTCCCAGCCTTACCTAAAACATAGATTACAACATATGGTATGCATTGGCAGTCTCCCATTCAAGTACTAATCAGGGCTGGCCAGGTTAGCCTCCAACAACAGAGAGGACTGGGTGCCCTTAGTGTATTTTATACCAGTGGTTCCCAACCTGTGGTCCATGGATCACCAGTGGTCCCCAAGAACTAAAATTTGGTCTGTGGCCTCACCGTTATTACACCGAGCAACTCGTCTCACTAAACCCTCTTATAGTGCCAAGGCAACAGGGATGTCATTAGGGGAGAGGCTGACTATCCATGAAAGGCACAACAACAAGCCTCCTGACTGCTGCTTCTCCTCCCCTTCCCCCCCCCCCCCCCCCGAGAGTAGCCATTCTGTGTGGCACCTGAAAGTGCGGGCACCTTGGTGTCTTCATTTTTAGGCTTTCTCCTGGGATTATTTGGGGATGTTGATTCGGAAAATTGCATTGGATAGACCACATCAGCTCTAGATTACTAAATATGGTTTTCTGTGGGTGAGCAGATGGCAACTACTGGGTGGCATTTGTTCTGTATCAGAAACTAGAGCTGATGTGGTCTATCTAATGCAATTTTCTGAATCAACACCCCAAATAACCAAGCCGAATCTAAAGTTGACCAAAAGCTTTTACGTAAACCGTTTGGTACTAATGTTGGAGAGTGGTTCCTGGTCAAAGTGGTCCCTGGTTAAGTGATCCCTGGTCAAAAAAGGGAAGGAAGAGAAAGCAAAGCAAGCAAGCCAACAAACAAGAAGGGCAGAAGGTGCATGAAGGAAAGCAAAGGAAGAATCACAGCCAAATGGAAAATTTCACTGGGTGGCATAATTTATTAATGGAGACTAATCCCCTCATTTTGTCCCTCCAACTCCTGCCAATAGCTATTGCCCTCTCTCTTCGGAGACTCTTTTGTCCTTATAATTTACATGTCCTTATAATTGATGTCCTTATAATTTACATCAACATTATTTGTAGCCATAATTAATTTTAACTCAGTCCCCTCTTTGCCCAGAATTCAAGCTGTTTAACAAACTAGAGTGAACTAGTATTAACAAGTGTTGCCAACAGTGTCAAGGCTTGATTATGGATAAAGCCAGCAAGGCCATTTTTTTGTTGGAGAGAGGGGGGGAAAACACTTCAGCCTGTATGCAAATCCAGCATCAGGTTATTAAATATATGGCATTCAAAAGCTATCTATTTAAGAAAGACAAACCAAAATGCATGTATAAATTTCATCCAGAATTTTATCTTAACATGGTTTTTAAAATCTCTTAAAGGAAGGCAGCTGACCATGATGAGCTAAGTGATGTAAGAATTAAAATTTGAACACAAATGAATTCAGCCCTTACCCCATCTTCACCACCTGTTCCATAAGGAAATGTAAAAGGCAGAACACTAAACAAGGAAAATAGTTACCTTTTAACTCTCTGAAGAGGTCTCCATCAGTTAACCTACAAGAGCTCTCTGCACACTGGGAGAAAAGGAGAAAGGAAGCCGAGAACAAGGTCTGTATCCACAATACAACACCGTCTTTCCTGAGAAAGAAAATAAGAAAACAAAATTAGCCACTACCTTTCAGGTGGAAAGTATGGTCTTAAATGTGAGAAAAAAATCACATAAACACAGACAGGCTTTCAGGTCTTTAAGTTTCCCAATTACATTAAAATACACATTAGCACAAACTTCAACATATTCTAGATTGAAATATTGAATATAAAGTTGATATTTATATTGCTAAAGCAAATTCCAGCTATTTGTTTTAGAATTACTTTGCAAATTTGACATTGACTACTTCCAGTCAGTAAGAGAAACTAATGTCTCTTTATTGCAGGGATAGTAAATTTACATAGCCTTTTTTGTATGCAAAGTGCAATATGCCCATAATCTGAGTCATTTCTTCCACAATCTTTCCAAGGCATCACTATAATTCTGATTGTACAGATGGGGAACTGAAACATAGTTGTAGTGTCTTTCTCAAGGCCACCCAGGGAGATCCTCTAAACCTACCATTCTAACCAGACAGCCAGAGTGGCAACTTTAGTCAACTTGCCAAACCTGGTCTGCGTTAACATAATAAAAATGTGAGGAAAGGAGGTGTGAGACACCATAATCAGTAAAATACATCAAATGTACCCTTCTGAATTTATTTACGTATCTTTAGGCAGCATTATGATGAGAAATCCTCCATAACCTTAAAAAATACAGAGACTTGGGTAGCCCACCAGTTAATACCTAATGTGCTAGCTAAATCTGAAGTGCTAAATATTTGCAAATTTACCTTCCCATCTGTCAAGAAATAAAGGAAGTAAGAAGAACACAAAGCATCTCCACATAGTCTTCAGGATACTGTAGAAAAGGGGATGACCCAAAAGGAGAGAAGTTGATTTCTGTAGCTACTTTCATGCTGATACTATTTTAATCTTGATTGTGTATGTTTTCAACTATATTTGTTCTATTCTGCTCTGTTATTTTGCAAACCCCCTCAAGGCCTGACCTGGGAAAAAGACTAGCTATAAATAAAATGATGGATAGGTAGATTTTTGTGTGTGTTGAGGGAGGCAGTAAGTGGGTTATTGTGAGCTGGCACAACTATTTGGCACAGTTACTGCTGCCCATTCACTTGTTCAACCCATCTAGGCCCATCTGCACTACAGCCCAGAAGAGAGGCAATGGTAATTGCAAAAGCATTGTGGCTTTTGAAAAAAATTTCACACTGGGATAAAAATGGCCAAAACTTGTCATTTTTCTGAGCAGAAATTACATATTTACAAAGTTGCCAAAAATTCCAGGATTCTTAGTTCCCACAAACAAATCCTTTACTCTCGGGTTTTCCCCAGGGCAAAAAAAAAAAAAAAAAGATTTTAAAACCAAATTAAGACACATTTTTCTGTCTACAGTGTTGTTACCTGGATTATCCAATTGTACCCACTATTCAGATCCAATACCACTGATTACACATGGCATAAACAAAATCAGAACTGGTGGGAATGATAAGACTGGCTAGATCACTTATACAGAACATCATTATAATGATAATAATCCAAATAAAAAATGGGTGATAGTGCTATAGCAGCCAGAACATTACTCCAGCATGCACACACTCATGTAAACACATACAGAATATCGACAGCTTTCAAGGAATCCAGTGGGCATGCCTTCTAACAAAGCCACACAGCCCAATGAGATCTGAGCACATTTTTGCAAGTCCTACATATTAATTCATTTTTCCTCAGCTTGCCAGAATATGGAAGTTCAGCTTGGTTTGACATGCACCTATGCATGCAGACAGTCAGCTTACCACATGTAAGCAAACAGAATTAGAGAGCAGTGTGTTCAGCATGGCAAGAGAACCCAAACATTCAATCTAATCAAATTTAAGTGATAACTGAAGAGAAAACAGCTGTGTTCACAATCTCCCTACAAAGATCTACAACTGTAAATTTTTCTAATGGGTTTAGCCCAATCATTTTCCTAAGCCATACCATTAGCAAAAACAAGCCTGCAGCCAGAGCAGCATGAGCCTTGATTTCATTAGAGCTCATGTGGAGCGCAGTAATTTCTGGACAGTACTTGGATCCAGAAAACCAAAATTAAACCAGGTACAGTAGAGTCTCACTTATCCAACATTAACGGGCCGGCAGAACATTGGATAAGTGAATATGTTGGATAATAAGGAGGGATTAAGGAAAAGCCTATTAAACATTAAATTAGGTTATGATTTTACAAATTAAGCACCAAAACATCATGTTATACAACAAATTTGACAGAAAAAGTAGTTCAATATGCAGTAATGCTACCGTGTTTCCCCAAAAATAAGACAGTGTCTTATATTAATTTTTGCTCCCAAAGATGCACTAGGTCTTATTTTCAGGGGATGTCTTATTTTTCCATGAAGAAGAATTCACATTTATTGTTGAACCAAAAAAATGAATATTTATATTATACAGTACAGTAGTTGTTAACACAAAGTAGCATAACCAGACAAACTGAATCTTATCAAGAATTTCTTGTTACTACCATTATTTCCATGTACAACACTCTATGATACATACATTTACCAATCCTGCATGTTCTGATGTTCTGTTCAGCAGGCATGCTTCCAAACAAAAACTTTTCTAGGTCTTACTTTCGGGGGAGGCCTTATATTTTGCAATTCAGCAAAACCTCTACTAGGTCTTATTTTCTGGGGATGTCTTATTTTAGGGGAAGCAGGGTATGTAGTAATTACTGTATTTATGAATTTAGCACCAAAATATCACGATGTGTTGGAAACATTGACTACAAAAATGCGTTGGATAATCCAGAACCTTGGATAAGCGAGTGTTGGATAAGTGAGACTCTACTGTACTTCTGAAGGTGGGTTTGGATGCCCTGAAGATTTGCTTACTCAGATTTACAGCCTACTATACCCTTATAGGTTCGTAGTATCTTACAAGAGTAAAATTCTGATAAAGCCCTAAGAATATATACAAAAGCTGCCCACAGTTCACTAAAGCCAACTCTGAAAACTACACTTGAAGACTAAATGCCCAAATCAAAAATACATTCGAAGAGGCTTCAGATAGACTTCAGGGTGGCAAACATGAATACTAAAGTGGAGAAAATGCCATTAAGAACCCCATGAAGCTTATCCTCAGGTCATCTTAGATGTGCAGTCAGCTCCCTGTATTTGCAGGTTTGACATCTGTGGATATAATTATTCACAGGTTTGCCACTAACCCTTCAAAGACTTTATCCCCTGCCTCCTAGAGCCCAAGGCTGCTGTGTGTACATTCACAAAGCAGCCTTGATTTTAGGGGGGGATAGTGCCATTGATCACAATAGTTGCTACCACATGCCTTCAAAGCTGAAACATCTTTGGGCTTGGAGTTGGGGCATTGAACCAAAACAATGAGTGGGAAGGCCACGAAGAGAGAGTGAGGTCTCTTTCCTCCTAACTCTAATAGTTGCAGCTTCTGCTCTCCCATTTCTGCTAGCTGTGGGGAGCTGTGCTCATCCTCCTTGACCCTTTCTCTGCCTTGTCCGCATCCCTGCCTCTATACTCTGCTATATGGCAGCAGAGTTCAGGGGGGCACCTGAAGCAATGAACATGCAAAGAGCCATGCCTTTTCCCTCTCTTCTCTGAAGCATTGATAGAAATGGCAAGAAAAAGAAAGAATTTAGAAGGTTTCATCCATTAGTTGTTAATCAGACTGCTTAACCTCTCATATGCTTAGAAAAATTGACTCTCTAGTATCATCTTACCAGAGGTGGAATAATTGAAGACATCATTGAGACTACATGGCACACACTCTTAATGTATATGTCCAATGCAAATTTTAAGCAATGCTCGTTGTTGAACCATATTGTGTTTTGGAAGCTATAATGACATACACTGATTGTGGTCTGTTATTGTCATTTGTGATTGTCTGAGTGCACTTTAAATTGTCTGACTGCACCTGGAAAACTGTCTGTCATGAGATGGGGCAGGTGGGAAAACATTATTTTATATCTATGTGCAAATTCGAATGATAGAATTATAGAGTTGGAAGAGACCACATGGGCCATCTAGCCTAACCCACTGCCATGCAGGAAAAGCACAATCAAAATATGCCTGATATGACCATCCAGCTTCTGTTTAAAAACCTCCAAAGAAGGAGCTTCCACCACACTCTAAGGCAGTGAGTTCCACTGTTAAACAGCTCTTACCATCATGAAGTTCTTCCTAATGTTTAAGTGGAATATCCTTCCCTGTAATTTGAAACCATTGCTAATTTCTAGGGCAGCAGAAAAACAGCCTGGTCCTGTGTTGTCGAAGGCTTTCATGGCCGGGATCACAGGATTGTTGTATGTCTTTCGGGCTGTGTGGCCATGTTCCAGAAGTATTCTCTCCTGACGTTTCGCCCACATCTGGAACTTCTGGAACATGGCCACACAGCCCAAAAGACATACAACAACCAAGCCTGGTCCTTCTTGACAAATGACTGTTCCCAAGGATATTGTCACCCTCCCCCACAGAACTTAGTTTAAAGTCCACCTGATCCAGTATTTAAGTCTCTCAGCAAAAACATTCCTTCCAACTTCTAGGAGGTGCAGTCCATCCCATGCCAGAAACCCATCTTCCTAAAAAAAAAGCCAAATAGTCCAGAAAGCCAAATCATTCTTCCTGACACCATCTGCCAGAGACGGTCTTTCACCTCTACTGTTTTCTCACCCTTTCTGGGCTGCATCATGCAACTGGGAGGAGAGACGAAAAGACAACCTGTACATTAAGATCTTTTAGCTTTCTTCTAAGATCTTCAAAATCCTTTTTGATCTTTTGAAGACTATGCCTTACAATATCATTGGTTCCTACGTGAACCATTGGTTCCTACGTGAACAATACCATTGGTTCCTACGTGAACCAACATAACTGTGGTCAGTGGGCTTGATGAGTCTCATCAGCCAGTCAGTTACATGATGGATTTTTGAACCAGGGAGATAACATACTTCATGAGATATCCTATCATGTTTGCAAATCACTGCTTCTGTTCCTCTCAGGAGGGAGTCCCCTACTACCAGCACACATCTCCTATGATGACTGCCAGAGTCACTTTTTTGTAAGGTTCTCTGCAGGTCTCCTGAGGTCTAACATTGTTGCTCTTGTTCCTGTTCCTCTTCATTTTTGAATGGATTCTGTAGTTCTAAACTGGCCTCCTCCTTAGAGAAACTTTCCATGCATTCATCAACAACAATCCAGTCAGATACGTCCAAGACCCCCTCATTTTCCCCAGTGTGTTCTTTTTCTACATCATCTATGATTGGGAAAAGAGCCTCTACTTCATTCTGTAACTCAAGATTCTGTGTTTGTGAACTGTCCTCCTCTTCAGAGACATCCCACATACATTCCTCAAGGACAGTCCACTCAGTTGTTTCTAAGAAACTCTCATCTTCCCCAAAATGTTCTACATCCTCAACATCTGCTACTGGGTAGAAAACTTCAAATCAACTATGTAACTCAAAATTTACAGAACAATGCCTGGTCCTCCTCCTCCTTCTAAATGTGACATTCCTCCAAGCATCCGCATTCTCCACATAGCCATGTCCTGCATGTTCATCTGATGTGTGTTGTGCATTTAGAATGGTCTGTTAGGCTGTGTCTAAGAAGAAGGAATTCTCTAAAGTTCTCAAGTATAGCATATTGTGGCCCCAAATGCTGGATCTTCTCTTCCATCGAAGCAGCTGTTTGCACTTACTGCAGATGTAGCTCGCCAGGTGCAGTCCCTGCACATGATTGAAACATCTTCTCCCCACTCCATAGCCTGGTGACTTAGGTTACCAAACAGGATTTTTTACAGAATGCTGGTCCCTCTTCTCAAAACACCTCACTAATCTGCATCTCTATGTTTCTGAGATATTACTATTACTTATGGCATGTGCTGATGCCCCTTTACTGCTGGCTCTGCCCCCAGAAAAGTCAAGTGATCTAGATGAAGCTCTTTAAAATTACTCTTTAAAAGATTTTTTGAAGGCAGAAAAGTACCAAAAAGAGGAGAGAATGTCCAAGGCATGTGTGCTTGTGTATATTTGCGCTAATTAACAATATAACAGAGAAAGCCCTGTAAAACAGTTCAATTAGAGGAAATAAAGTGATGAAAACAGCTGAAGATGTCTGTTTTCATAAAGGCAAAAATGTATGCTTACCAGATGTATAGTGTACTATAACCCTAAAGGTTCACAGCATATATACAGTAGAGTCTCACTTATCCAACACTTGCTTATCCAATGTTCTGGATTATCCAACGCATTTTATAGTCAATGTTTTCAATATATTGTGATATTTTGGTGCTAAATTCGTAAATACACTAATTACAACATAACATTACTATGTATTGAACTTCTTTTTCTGTCAAATTTGTTGTATAACATGATGTTTTGGTGCTTAATTTGTAAAATCATGACCTAATTTGATGTTTAATAGGCTTTTCCTTAATCCCTCCTTATTATCCAACACATTCGCTTATCCAACATTCTGCCGGCCTATTTATGATGGATAAGTGAGACTCTACTGTAGCTGGAATACACACTATATTAAAATGAACAAAACAAGATCAAAGCCTTTCAGAGTGTCGTACATATCAATTTTGATTGCAATTTGAGATACATGTGTTACAATTACTTTAGGTGCAAGAAAAAAGATAGTATTTACCCCAGCCACAGTGTTGTAACAATGGAAAGGTCACTGTCATTTTACTACAGTATCCAGCTCTCCATGCCACAAAATATCTCCATTGCTACACAGACTTTCACTGTATTGCCTAGATGTAATATTTACCAACATAACATCACACTTCCTCTTCTACCCGGGAATCAAATGTAAACTCCCACTCAGTTTGGGGGTTATTATTTATAAATACAGAGAACAGTGAAATAATGTAACATTGGAAATCTTCTATCTTGAAGATCAGTCTTTGATACTGCCAATTATATATTTCCCAAATAGAAAATAGAAAACATCTTTGGCTTCAAGTAAAAACTTGAAGGAATACCTCCCAAACTCAGAAAATATAGACCAAGGATTAAACCACCCTCTCAAATCAATGAATGACACCTTTCGTACCTTGTCTTCCATTCTAATTAAGCACCTACTAGTCACTCTTCTCTAGACTGAGTCTCAGTTTATTCACCATGTCCAATCCTTCATTGCATCTAGACTCCAGTTCAGGACTTCCACACCCTCAAAACTAAAGTTCAGAAGACTTCATCCAGAAACCTCATGTAGATGTTTAAAACATACATGGGACAGTTCTGATCTTTACAGCACTCAAATGTTAATGGCCAGCATGCGGAACAACAGTCCAGACTACTTTCTGAAAACCTTAATCCCACATCACATCAGCCAAAAGATTAAATAACCCCCCCCCCCCCCCCGGATCCCCTGTACCTTAGTAATTATAGACCAGTGTCAAATCTACCTTTTTGGGCAAGCTGGTTGATAAAGCAGTTGCTCTCAAACTCTAATTAGTCTTGGATGAAACATTTCAAACCAGCTTCAGAATAAGATACAGAGTTGAGACTGCTATTTATGGATGATCTTCATCTTAACGCTGGCAAGTAGTATATGTCCCTGTTGGTGCTTCTAGACCTCTCAACAGTTTTCAATACCATTAACCATGGTATACTTCTGGAATGCCTATAGGGCCTGGAAGTTTGAGGCACTGTGTTGCAGTGGTTCAGGCTGTACCTCTCCGGCAGGTTCCAGATGGTGGTGCTTGGGAATAGCCGCTCCTCAAAAAAGGAGCTGTTATATGGCATCCCAACAAGATGCCATTTTATTCCCAATCCTTTAAAATATTTGCGTGAGATCATCCAGAGGTATGGCGTGGGGTGTTATATCCAAATATATTTCTCCGTGCCTTCAAAATAGCCTCAGCTAAGGATAGTGAATGCTTGGATGTAATGGGCTGGATGAGGAAAAACAAAATTGAAACTGAATCCAGACAAAACAGAGGTGCTTGTCATAGAGTCCTAATCTGGGGTGTGTCAAGTGTCAACCAGTGTCAACCAGTTCTGGATGGGGTTACACTCCCCCTGAAAGACTGAGTTCACAGCTTGGGAGTACTCCTGGATCCATCTCTCCAAATGTCAGCCCAGGTAGATGCGATGGTCAGGAGTGCTTGCTTACTATCAGCTTTGGCTGTATTTTATTTTAAAAGATTTACAAGACGTGCTTTTGTTTCGTGTCAGGAGTGACTTGAGAAACTGTAAGTTGCTTCTGGTGTGAGAAAATTGGCCGTCTTCAAGGACATTGCCCAGGAGATGCCCAGATGTTTTGATATTTTTACCATCCTTGTGGGAGGCTTCTCTCACGTCCCTGCATGGAGCTGGAGCTGATAGAGGGAGCTCATCCGCAGTCTCCCTGGGTTGGATTTGAACCAGCAACTTTCAGGTGAGCAACCCAACCTTCATGTCAGCAGTCCTGCCAGCACAAGGGTTTAATCCACTGAGCCATCAGGGGATCCTTGCTACAGTAAGTGCTACATATACAACAATAGACCTAGCAGAAATAAAAACCTCTATCTATGAGCTCAGTATTCTATGGAATAGTCTCATGCTATCGTGATGTTAACACCTGCTGTATTAACACAATCATAGAATCATAGAATAGTAGAGTTGGAAGAGACCTCATGGGCCATCCAGTCCAACCCCCTGCTAAGAAGCAGGAAATCGCATTCAAAGCACCCCCGACAGATGGCCATCCAGCCTCTGCTTAAAAGCCTCCAAAGAAGAAGCCTCTACCACGGCCCGGGGGAGAGAGTTCCACTGTCGAACAGCTCTCACAGTGAGGAAGTTCTTCCTGATGTTCAGGTGGAATCTCCTTTCCTGTAGTTTGAAGCCATTGTTCCGTGTCCTAGTCTGCAGGGCAGCAGAAAACAAGCTTGAGACTTCCTGATATTTGACATATATTTTATCTTGCACTTCCTTTAAATTTTTGTCCCTCACAAAAGTTGTGGAAAGAGAAACTTTAGAATAGATACATTTATTGTCAAAGGAAACAACAGTTTCTGGTTCTATCCACAAAATGACCAAGCTTCAGGTTTTCTAATACAATCAACCACAAAGAAAGTTTGCTCTAAAAATTGTATTCAGTGAAAGTGATGGTCCCTTTCCACACACATTCTTTTTAGAAGTAGCAGTTTATTTCCCAAACAGCTATACTTCTTACCACCAATAACCCATAATGTCTGCCAGTTGTTTCTCACAGACAAACATCTGACCACAGAGCACTCCAAGTATACGCCAGTTCTATGATGGGACAGAGTCACTGGCTGTCTGCAAACCCACTTCTTCATTCCACTGTGACCTTCTTCACATAACCACACATTTGTTCTCAGAGAAAAGGAAAACTTTACAGAATTATCCTACTTCCATAGTCTGCTTGAGGAACTTCCACATTCCCTACCTCTCAAGAGTAATTCTCCCTGCACCTGCCTGCATCTATGCTTGTTTTCCTCAAGCTGCTGTTGACTCTTCCTGAAAACAGTGTTGTTGAGTAGGTGGATGGCAATTTTCTTTTTTAGGAAAGCAAGGTGTGCTTTGATATGAGGATCAAAATGATCACATTTCATCTTGGGAAAACATTAGTGCAGATTTTCACTCCCACTGTGTTGTGGGTGCTGGCTATAAACCCACGGCTGCTGGAAAACTATCACCTACAGCATGATAAGCCATGGGAATAAAGCAACCACTAATTTCTGTTTACATCTAAATTTTCAGGTAGACCTGTAGAAATCTGAAACACGCCCCCACACACAAACACAGTTAAAGTGTACAAAAAACTATCAAAAGCAATGCTTGCATAGCCTGAAAAATGAAGCCCCAAAAGAGGTCTTCACATTTACTTAATGTAGAATTCACCATAGAGGGAGAAGCACTGATGAATTGACTTAAGAGAAATTGGACTAAAGAGCATTTATCCTTCAAAACACAACAATTAACAGGGTGAAAACCACCAACAAATGCAACAAGCCAAAGTGCTTCTGCAAGAGGTTAGGCTTTTGTGAGAATACACAGCAGAGTCAGATTGTCAAACAAACAGATGCCACACATGGAGTGGTCTTCTCTTGGGAATGATGGTTGTCAAGCTCAAACCCTTTCTGTTATAGACACTAGTCAGTACAGATCTTTGTTTAGTGCAACTTCTTTTTTTTTTTTTGGCAATTCAGGAAAGTCATTATCTCCCTTGGTCATGGAACTTGGGGACATTATTTTGCTTGAAACACTTCTATTTAATGTTTCATTATTGGTAGTAATGGGCAGATGTAGTGTTGGGCCGTCAAGTTCCACCTGAAGTCATCTAATCTCTGAGTCTGTTTAAATCCAGGCCAGTTTTTTTAAAAAAAGAAGGACAACGAGTAGCTACCATTTCTTAAAAACACACAGTAAAGTGCATTAAATTATTGATAGCCATTAAACGGGGGAGGGGGGGATTAAACCAGCTCTCAGCTTTTATCAATCATTAATGCAGTTTCCACCGGAGCATCTCACTGGGCAGATATCGCATAGCGCAGAACACAAAACACAAACCCAGGAGGCATAAATTTATTTTTGGCAGAGAAATAAATAAAAATTCAGCAGAGCAAGAAACAAGAGGTACAGCAGAGATTTTTTGTTTGGAGCAATTAACCCAGTCAAAGGTGAAGACTTAACTAGGGCTTAGTGCCACCATAACAAAAATCGCTTCACACTTTACAATTGAGTAAACCTAGTTTGTCACCAGAGCTGCAGCCAACCTTGGCTGTCTGTCAAATCTGCCTGAACAACAGTATGTGTTTTCAGGCACACAATTTATCATACATGGAAAAAGCCATCCTTGAAAGACACACTCCCAGTTCTATACCAAGAATGACATCTCTAGGGCAAGTTCTCCCTCTCCATAATGTCTAAATAGTGTTTGTCCCATGGCCCAACATTATTACAGTAGGACTGTTTCTTTCTCATTTAAGAAAAGCCAATCTTGCAATGAGACTTGGAAAACTTTACCCTGCTAAAATACAATAATACAGTGTTTAAGGATTCTAATGACTTTCTTCGTTAACACTTTCAAGGCACTATTCCTTCTACCTTTCTCACCATCTCTTCTCAACATGATTTCCTAGCTACATGCCTACTGGGAACATTTCTCTCTGTGGCCAAGGAGATGTCTAACAATAGATAAAAATAGTGTTTTTTGTTTTTTTTAAGTACTGTCTGGTGAAAACAAGGGGAAGAAAGTGTGGGGAAATGATCTCATTATCACAAATAATGACACCATTATTTGACCAAAGTTAGCCTCACAAAAACAATTTCTTGAAATGATTTGTTTACAATTAATGGTGTGAATCCAGGATTGAAATAAACAAAATAAATAAAATACAAATTGAAACAAGTAAAATCAGCATTATAGAAAAAAATGAAATACAGTACTTTGTAAATGAAGCCCTCATCAGTGCATCAAAGGTTCTATATTTTGATGAATAATTATCGGTTTTAGAGCATTAATTAAAACTTAAGTTTTACTGCAATAATTACTGCAAGTATGAATTGGTAGCAGCTTTTAGATTCCATATTCGTTAAAGTACCATGTTTACTCGAGTCTAATGTGCACCTCTTATGGTTCAATTACATTGCCAAAAACTGAGGTGTGCATTACATTCTATGGTGCATGATACTCGAGTAAATATGGTAGTAGTATCATCCTGAAGAACTGGAGAAAACTTAAGAATCTATATGCCTCAGCTAGGCTACAGATCCACCAGAAAATGTTTTACTAGAGCTCAGTAAAATCCACAAATAGACTGAGGCATCTCAGAATGTAAGAGCACCTATGATGAATAACTTCTGCAGACCTGACTCACAATGTTTCCCCACAGCGGCAACTCTGGTGCCTCAGGGAAACCCATAAGCAGGACACAAAGGGAATCCTCTCTCCGCTGCTGCTCCTCTGACCCTTTCACACTACACAAATATAATGCTATGTTCCACTTCAACTACAATGGCTCGATTCTGGGATTTGTAATTGAGGGAGGGCATTTATTCTCAGCCAGAAAGCTCCTACAAATCCTAGGATTCCACAGGATCTTGTCTTGACAGTTCAAGTGGAATATCTGCAATGGTGTAGTGCAAAAGAGCTCCCTAGCAATTGGTATTGAGAGCACGCCACTCCAGTCCTATATTACAGTTACAGCTATATTGCTGTGGCTGACATTTATTCTGTGGGAGTGTTCCCTCTCAAATCCTTATCTATTTGTTTCACTTGTTGTTTCCTCAAAGAAGCTCAGGGTACTGACTTTGTTCTTGTCATTTCATTTATATCTCACCTTTCCTCCACTGAGCTCAAGGCTTTGTACATATGCCGCCGCTGCCTCACTTAATCTTCACATTGACTCTAGGAGGCTGGTTAGGCTAAAAGAGAAAGAAAGCGTGGCCTAAAGTCACCCGATGAACTTCAGTGGAAACCAGAATCTGGATTTCTCAAGTCCCATTCCAAGGTTCTAGGCACTTACATCACAATGGCACTTAACCACCAGCGTTGCCCGGCTTACGATCAACCCTGTTAGAAAGGTTCACTGCTAACACCTTACCCAAGGCTACCTAATGAGCTTTATAGTCAAGTGGGCACTTGAACCCATGTTGAATGAATTAAGCTAATGCTTTCTTATACTGTTTCTCACTGTTTCTGCATCTTCAGTTTGGTGTCAGAGTTTCCCATTACTTGCATAAACTATTAAGTACATAAAATGGAACACATTCTCTATCTCTATCTGCTATTGCATGTGATATGTTCTAAATTCGCAACACAAATAGCGTCCTTATGGCATAGCTGCCAAAACAGCAGCACCAGGAAGATATGGCCTTTGCAAACACTGCTGTCTATTGTTTCTCAGCCAGGGAACAGTTGCACTTTGGACC
Source organism: Anolis carolinensis (assembly GCF_035594765.1). NCBI lineage: Eukaryota > Metazoa > Chordata > Lepidosauria > Squamata > Anolidae > Anolis > Anolis carolinensis. The sequence goes on from NC_085843.1 coordinate 179,892,301, forward strand.
TTTCATCAAATATAACTGTGTAACTTCATAAAGGGCTCCCCCTCTGCAATCTGGTAGTTGGGAAACAGGCACAAAAACGCATTAGTATTCAGAAACAAATTATTTGTATGCCATGGTTGCTGTTTCACATTTTAATTAGGCATTTCTACATACAGTAGTTTTAGCTTCGGTTACTTGCAAACCTGACTTCGATGATCACAAAAAATGCCTTCAAAATTCAGCTCAGGATTCAACAAACTCAGCATCTCAGCCAATAACAGACAGACAGATAGCTCTGAAAAATTACGTATTCTTTCATAGCATCCTCAAGCATCTTGCCGTGCCCTCCAACATTTTACAAATTAAAGCCAGGACATATGTACTCAAACAACATCATGATAGCAAAACCTAAGAATGAGGAAGATAACAAAGGCTAAGAGAAGTTGAAGCAGTTTGCAGTGGCTTGAAAACACAAGGAACGGCAGATTCTGTTAATTGAGTGAAAACTACTATTGCATTTTGAATTCAGTTTGCAACAACTGAAGTAAACTGAGAACAAAGAAGGAAAGTGAGAGTAGGAGACAGAACCTGAGACATTTTAAAAGCAGTGAAAAAGTGGGATATCGTGGGATTAATCTGGAAGGACACTGTTAAATCAGGGTAGTAAATAATTATTCCCTGTTCATTTCTAGGCATTATATATTTCAAGGTACACTATATTGTAATTTTGCACAAAACTTCATTAGCTATTATTATTATTATTAACAAATTCATCCTAAATGATATTGTAACATGTTTTATAGGTGAAGAGGGCTGTTTTGTTGTGGCTTCATGAAGAAGCAGCAACAAATATGGACTTGCTATAATATGGATGTTTAATATGAAGATAGTACAATCACAGGGTTGCTGGGAGTTTTCCCTAGGAGAGAATGCTTCTGGAACATGGCCATACAGCTTAGAAAACTCACAGCAACCCAGTGATTCGAGCCATGAAAGCCTTCGACAACACATGAGTACAATCATAGTTACCAAAAAGGCATACTCCATGCGATGCTTGGTTGCAGGGCTATATACAATCTTAATGGGGATTCAAAGGAAATCTGCAGAGGCAGACTGATTTTCCATAAAATGCCACAATGCAGATGCATTAAATAATAATAATAAATAATAAACTTTATTTATACCCTGCCACCATCTCCCCAACGGGGACTCGGGGCGGCTTACATGGGGCCATGCCCAGAACAATACAATATAACAAAATATAAATAAAACAAAAAATCATAACGCAGCCAGGCTACTCACAAGAACACCCATAAAATGCAACATAACACCAGTGCTGCAGCATCTGCATTGGCTTCCAACTGTTTACCGTGGTCTATATAAGATGCTAGTTTTGACCTTTAAAACTCTTTACGGCCAGGGCCCATCGTACCTTTGGGACCGTCTCTCCTTCTCCCATCATCGGAGGTCGCAACGACCATCCCAACGCGACTTACTTTATGTACCGGGTCCTAGAGAAGTGCACTTGGAAAGGACCAGACGCAGAGCTTTTTCTATTTCTGCCCCTGCCTTATGGAATGCCTTGCCGCCCTATATGAGAGCCATGCGTGAGTTAGGGCCTTTTACCCTAGCACTCAAGACCTGGCTCTTTACTAGAGCTTTTAATCTTTGTTAATTTTATCAATATTTATATGTATATATTTTTATCCTTTACAATTTTATCTTGTAAATCGCCTAGAGCATCGTGGATGGAGGGCGATTAATAAGTAATTAAATGATGATGATGATGATGAATAAAAGAAAATATACACTACAATAAACAAAATCAAAAGAACAGTAGAACAATAAAACCAAGGGTGGGCCACATGAACACTAGGTTAAAACTCGGGGTGAGAAAGGAAGTAGGAGTAAAAACCACAGAGAACAGGGTTATCGATTGGTGAGGCAATCTGGAGGACAGATATTGGAGGAGAACAGCAAAAGGGATATATGTAGCAATTACTCTCCAAAAGTACAGCGGAAGAGCCATGTTTTCAGGTGGAAAGTGGAAAGAAAGATGGGTGGAGTAAAAGTAGGCTGTACAGAATGCGATTATGTTCTCCAAAGCTTCCTGCAATAAATATAGAGCATCCATTCCATTTATCTTGCAAGGATGTTTTATTTCTTTTCAAAATAGCTTCACAATGGCATACAAAGTTTAGACACATAGCAAATGATGTTTATTTACCACGAATGCATGAATATGCTTTATTATTTAAGAATGGCATTCTATAACATTTAAAAGCCACTACATACCTACTGGGTGACCTTGGGCAAGTCAAACAATACTAGCAACAGAAAAGCTCATGATATTGTCATCTTCAACAACAACAAGAAAAACAACAACAACAGATAAAAACACATGCCTCAGAACTAAGAATTCAGCTTCACTAATTCAGAAACTACTTTTGTTTGGGTTCCACATAGTACATATCATGTACTACAACAACATTCTATCTGCCAAGAAGGTGTCAAAAATACTGAGAACCAGAGAACCACTACCACTCCATCGCAGTCTCAATTATGGCACAGCAGCCTCTGTCGAGAAGTTGGGAAATTGTCTTTTTGCTTGTTCCAACAGCATCCTGTGTTACGTATCCTGCATTTAGCAGGGGATTACATTATATACCCTCTGAGATTTCTTCCATCTCTATGACTTTAAAAATATGATACTGTGTAATGAAGTATGAATTTTTGGTTTACAGATGTTATGTTTAATTGTGTGTTTGTGTTTTAAAAGGGTAAGTATTACAGTTATTGCTTCTCTGCACTCAGAGGCTGGTTGCCATGGAGAAGTAGGCGGAGCCAACTGCCGTTTTGTTGAAGAAGTGCAGAGATTAAAAAATGGAATTTAGTCTGTGTTCTGATGAGGCACAGGGAAGATTGATCAAGGGAGACTCAATTGTTCATTTTGAGTCGGATTAAAATAAGTTTGGTGACTTATTTTAAGTAGTCTGTGTCCTGGTAAGGAACAGAGAATCTGTGATCATATATCACAGGGGTGACTGTGGTTTAATAGTAGCAGAGGATGAAGTTCTAACTACTTTAAGTAAAAGAAATGACACTTTAGGGAGTTTGACTCACCTCATTCTAGTATTGTAACTGTTAATGAAAGTGCTTCTAAGTGAGAAACAACAATTGTAACCACTAAGCTCTGTGCCTGAATAAACTCGTTATTGTTCCTCCGACAGCTAAGCCTCTATTGCATATTTTATAAACTAAGTTACGCTACCATCTAAAGTGAAGAAGAAGAAAGAAAGAAAAAAGTAAAAGGTCTCATCTCTGAGTCTTTGGTGGTTGCATCTCCGCAAATTGGTGGCAGCAGTGGGATCAAAAGATTCCCCCCTGCCTGAAAGAATCTTAGTAGTTATTAGTCCCTTACATACTGAATACCACTGGCATCAGCCCACCAAACTGTAACACTGTTTGTCAGGAGAGAATAACCATTTTATGAATGAAGTTGAGAGAGAGAGAGAGAGAGAGAGAGAGAAATGGAGGGTAGAAGAGGAGTCCAAATAATTTAGAGGGAGGTTAAATGTCTACACATGATCAGAGTTGTGGGTTCGAGAGCAGCCTGGACTACTGATGTGACATTAAGCAGTGCTTCTCAAAAGCCTGTAAAAGCACTCCCCGCCATGACATCAATATTCCTCCCTTTGATTGAAACAGAACTCTACAATGGCTTTAAGTTATTACGGTTTTTTTTTAATCATTAAATTACAAGAAGTAACTAAAAATAGTACAGGCAAAGATCTGCTGTAATTAACCTTTTTAGTAGGTAAGATTTTCATAAATGGGGAAAGATTCAAACCCCCAAGTATGCCTAGTTTGATGAGGAGTTCCATGGGAAGGAGACCACCACTGAAACTGGGGGCACAGCACAATATACACACTTGTAAACAAAAACAAATAAACACAAAGCCAGCATGTGATTTTCGAAGAAAGAATCGTAATCACGGGCTGCTCACAGAAGAATCTGCTCATTGGTGGTTATATGTGATTTCAAATTTGACAATTGTAGTGTGATATAATCTATAAAAAAGGACACAATTTCCAAACTACAAAAGAAGGACACATCTACCTTGCACCAGATTCATTATCCTTCCACCTGCCAGCATCTCAGTCCATAGCATCTTCAAAAACCTCACAGAAACCCCAGGAATCTCTATATGCTCTTCTGATCTGGATGCACATTCAGTTTAAAACAAGAAACTCTAGAGCCTGGATTCATGCAGAGAAAGAAAGGTGTTCTCTCTCTGTGGGCACGTCATTATCCCCATTTCCTTGAGTGACTGAACAATCCTATCACAAGCAGTGGCGAAGCGGTCTGGAATCAGGCAAAAGAAGAGTGAGTCATTCCGAATGGAAACAGGACACCTCTGTAGGTATGAAGTTGAGCACACTCTTCATGAACTGGATCCTTGTGGTATATGAGCCCTTTTCTTGTGGCATGCTGTCTGGGAATTACTATAGTAAAGGTTAATCTCCAAGGGCAAATTTCTTGCAAGCTTCAAAAATGTCGTTCACCACAAGCATGACAGTCTTACAGTCAGTCATGCATTCAGCCCTCACAGCAGCCTGGCCAGCCGAGAATCCAACTGTACAGTTATCAGGCTAAGCCATAAGCAAGACGGATCAGTCACTCATCTGAATTCAGCCAGTGAGTGGGGCCAAGTGGAATATTTTATTTGGGAGAACTGCAAAATCCCTGTTTAATGACCACTTTGCATCTACTCCTCTTGGAGGACATTGATGGAGGCTGGGGGAAAACTCCAGGCCAGGAAAGATCCACCTTGTAACATTTTTATGAAAAACTGTGCTAGGACTTCACAGGCCAATAGAAAAATGAGCTGGGAATAAATTATGGAAACCAAAGACTTGCAGAGGACTAGCTATAATGCTTCTGAATTAATATCCAGTGAAGTATTATGAAGTCTCCCATCCATACTACCTGAGCAATCTCCACTCAAAATGCTAGGGATGGAGCTGCAAACCCTATGCATGCAAAGCACGTATTCTGCCACTGAACTAGACTCTGAATATATCTGCCTCTCACTCCCAAGATTTAACTTCTGCACATCTGGAGAAACAAAGGGAGGAAAATCTGAAGAACTCTTCATTCTTGATTCCTCTTTCTTTTTGCTTGTTTCTCCAACCCAGTACATTTATTACATAAAAATATTACTCAAATTGTAATATTTAGAACCCACTTGTGAAATAAAATTGCTAGAAATAGCTCTGATATTGAAAAGCAAAGACTTACTGCAATGCTTTGGAACATTTATGCATATTTGAGCCTTTTGCTCCCAACATTTAAAAATGGATGGGAACCACATCAAGATATCCATACTTTGTTTTCTTTCTCTTAATCTAATAGTCTCAGTAAGCCGGAAATATAGCCGAAAACTCTCATAATCCATACTTTATTGGTTTTCAGGTAATGTTTGTATTTTATCATTGTGTGTAAAGCTGTCATTTCTCCACACCTGCTGCTTCATCCTCTTATCCCAGAGAACTATCGGGAATTGAACCTGTAACCATCTGCATGTGTTCTGCCCCTAAATTCTGCCCTTTCCTTCTTCTTATAAAAGATGAAACTCCAGCCCACCATGCCACGATGACACCAGACAAAAACTGCCGCCTTCTTCTCCACAAATAGTCACATTAGACACAACACCAAACCATTCAGCAGCAACAAAAGCCCCGCTACCTTCAATCTCCTGGGCAGGCCTTACCCAGATCATGAACAAAGGAATTCATATACTCAAGGCAAACAGCAAAAAGCTAATGTGCAATTTTTTTGTGGGATAGTATCAATATACTGTATACCGGTATAAAATATACCGGGCTGTGGCGCAGCTGTTGAGCAGCTGCCTTAAATCACTCTGACCATGAGGTCATGAGTTCGAGGCCAGCCCGTGGCGGGGTGAGCACCCGTCAATTAAAAATAAAAATAAAAAATAGCCCCTGCTCGTTGCTGACCTAGCAACCCGAAAGATAGTTGCATCTATCAAGTAGGAGATAAGGTACCACTTATAAGTGGGGAGGCAAGATTAACTAATTTACGACCTGGAATGAGGAAGTGCCGTCAGTGTGGATGATGAAGCAGCTGCTCCCCCCTGTGGCCAGAATCGAACATCCCCTCAGAAGAACGTTAACTTGCCTCTGCGTGTGTCTCTCAGTCTCTGTTTGATGTGTTTATGGGCATTGAATGTTTGCCCTATGTGTGTTATAATGTGATCCGCCCTGAGTCCCCTTCGGGGTGAGAAGGGCGGAATATAAATACTGTAAATAAATAAATAAATAAATATACAGCTCCATTTACCTGCCCCAGGTAAACAGCATAAATCTATTCATGGATTTTTGTCATGTTGCCTTCCTATTTCGTGGTCTTTTGTCCATTAAATTCATTTTAATATCTTATTTGTATCTTGTCTAATTAGTTTAAAAGAAAATGATAAGATCAGGCTTTCTCTTCCCACATAAGCAGAAAAACAGACCTCCTGGACACATGGTCACACCCACTGTACTACTGGCTATTGGTTTTGTTGAGTGTTGTTTTTACTGGGTTCCCCCGCTGCTGTTTTTATATTTTTATATTTCATTTTAATTGTGCTTTTATCTGGATTGTTATATTTTACTATGTTCTTATTTTAATTGTATTTTTGCTTTAATTGATTGTTTTGTAATTATGTCTTGTGGGCATTTTGTTCTATATGTAAGCCACCCCGGGTTTCTTCGGGGAGTATAAGAATAATTTTTATTGTTGTTGTTGTTGTTGTTGTTATATGTAAAAGACTATGTTCACCCTTCATTACGTGTGCCAACTTCTCCAACCAAAAGGAAAAGTGTGTGTGGGCAAGAACATGGTACATGGTGCTTTGGATCCCACTGCATAGTCTTAGGGCCCGGGCCCGGCTACAGCCAGCTGCAACAAATCACTCTGACCAAGAGGTCATGAGTTCGAGGCCAGCTCGGAGCCCCACGTTTGCCTTTGTCTTTGTTCTATGTTAAGGCATTGAATGTTTGCCTTATATGTGTAATGTGATCCGCCCTGAGTCCCCTTTGGGGTGAGAAGGGCGAAATATAAATACTGTAAATAAATAAATAAATAGTCTTATAATTTTTTTAAAAAAAACATTTCCATAAACTACCGGTACCAAGATTAAATCATGACATAAAATATAACAACAGGGGGTCACAATCATAGCATAAATCTATTCATGGATTTTTGTCATGTTGCCATAAATTTGTTTCTAATTTATGGTGACCCTATCATGGGGTTTTCTTGGCAATATTTGTTCAGAACATTGCCAATATTGCAGCTCTCTGAGGTTAAAAGAATGTGACTTTTCCAAAGTTATTCAGTTGATTTCCGTGGCCAAACAGGGGATTCAAACCCTGGCCTCTAGGCTTGTAGTCCAATGCTCAAACTGGCTCTCACTCATGGATAATATATTTTCCATTAGTAGCCTAATAAAAGTGATGTCTGTACTGCCACCCCATTCACATCCCAGCTTGAACAATGACAGATCTCTCTCATGTGTCTTGGTAGACTGCTACTTTCTTCTAACTAGCTGTCCTTGAAAAGTCCATGTGCCAACAACACCAGACCTTACAGCAGAGATACAGGCACAGGAACCAGACCCTGTGGCAGACTCTGATGCTAATTATGTTTCTGTGTCTATTCTAGTAATGCTATTATAAGATCTAATGATGTCATCAACAAAGTCAGAAGTTCATATACCTATTTATCTGGTTGTTAAGAGTTAGCAACCTTTGCATGCTTATAGCCATAAACAAGCAGTTTGGGTATTTTCAGACTTGCCATTTGCTTTATCACACCTTCTTTCTGCATTATTTCTCTAACCAGCAGTTATTTTTCTTCCCCTTTTCTTCGTAAATAAAGTTGTATTATTATGTTTTACAAAGAAGATGAAGGCCATTCGTTTTCTTTCCTAAACGATATGGGGACATATGCATGGAACTCATGGTTGTCCAGCTTCTGATTTACCAATTTGATTCTCTTTTTGGGGAGATCTAGTTCTATCACATTTTCCAGTACTTCCAGAGTGATATGTAATTCATTAACAATGTTCTACTGCAACTGCAAACAAGCCAATCTGTATGCAAAAGAATGAATGGTTACAAACCTACCATTAGAATGGCAACGTGCTATATTACATGTGTAATATAGCACAATGGTGAAACAAAATTTGTGTTGCTTGGTCAACAGTGTTGCTATATGTTTTTCATTTTTATTTTCCTCCTGATATTTTATTTTATTATATTGATTTGTTGTGGTTTTCCACACACATGCTCATTAATGGAAGAATATATGTGCTTCTCTCTGACTACTATGTGGTGGCCTTTGTTAAGACAGTGATCACTGTTGGTAATACAACTTGTCAATGAAGGCAACATTAGATGCATCTAATGAAGTGAGCTATAATGCACAAGTGCAGAAGTTTCTGTATATACTTGAGTATAAGCCTAGTTTTTCAGCACTCTTTTTAAGATTGAAAAAGCCCCCCTCGGCTTATACTTGGGTGAGGATCCTGGTTGGCTTATATCTGGGTCAGCTTATACTCGAGAATATATGGTACATTTATTATTTTTCTCTATTATTATTGGTATTATTACATTTATTATTTTTCTCTATTATTGTTGCTACTATTACATTTATTTTACTCTATTATTATTATTATTATTATTATTATTATTATTATTATTATTATTATTATTATTATTATTTGAAACACAACAAGATCAGTCCACAGCAGACACTCTGCTGGCTGTTGAATTGGATCACATGTCAGACACTTCCCAAGTGTCTAGGACTGTGTGATGTATCGGCAAATAATGCGAGCAGATCCCAGTAAGATGGCCTTCTGCAACTGGCAGATGGTAATTTTGTCAGCGCTGATTGTGTTTAAGTGCAGGGCAAGGCCTTTAGGCACTGCACCCAGTGTGCCGATCACCACTGGGACCACCTTGACTGGCTTGTGCCAGAGTATTTGTAGTTCGATCTTTAAATCCTCATATTCTGTCAACTTTTCCAGTTGTTTCTCCTCAATCCTGCCGTCACCTGGGATTGCAACATCGACAATCCATACTTTGTCTTTTAACACGATCATGAGGTCAGGAGTATTGTGCTCCAAAACCCTGTCTGTCTGAATTCGGAAGTCCCAGAGTAGCCTGACATGCTCATTCGCTGTAACTTTTTCCGGCTTGTGATCCCACCAGTTTTTTGTCGCAGGCAGATGGTATTTGTGGCACAAGTTCCAATTAACCATTTGAGCAATGGTGTTATGCCTCTGCTTGTAGTCTGTCTGTGTGATCTTCTTGCAGCAGCCGAGGACGTGATCTATTGTTTCATCTGTTTCCGATGGGGGGGGGGGATGATGATGATGATGATGATGATGATTATTATTATTATTATCAATACATTTATTATTTCACTCTGATCTTATTATTATTATTACAATTATTATTTTACTCTATTTATTATTACATGTATTATTTTCCTGTATTTATTATTATTATTATTACATGTATTATTTTACTTTATTATTATTAAAATGATACATAAGCACATTTACATTGAAGATGATGAGAATAATGATTTGGTCCGAGTTGGACAGGCTTATCTTAAATTTGAGCTTTATGTAAATATTCAAAAACATTTAACCTACTGATGCCTCAATCAATGTAATTTTATTGGTATCTATTTTTATTTCTGAAATTTACTACCCTCGGCTAATACTGGAGTCAATGTTTTCCCAGTTTTTTTGTGGTAAAATTAGGTGCCTCGGCTTATATTCAGGTCAGCTTATACTCGAGTATATACGGTACTTAGTTTTTAACTTATTACACCATTTTCTTTTTCAGTACAGTATTTCAAGTGAGCATAAGCAAAACACAGAGTACGGCACTGGAAAAAATATATTCCCAAGAATTTTGGGAGCAATGTTGTAGACAAGGATTCTGATTTCCAGCTGTCTAACAACCAATTCACTTCCAATCAGGTTATTGAAAATGCACAGTGGAGAGTGTTGACACATTCCAACATCTTGTTCCCTTTCACACTATGTAGTTATAATGCTGTGATTCCATTTCAATTGCCACATGGAATCCCAGTTTGGTGATGTACTAGAGAAGATATTTGGCTAAGAATTCCGAGGCCTCATCCTTAAACTGCAAATACCAGGGTTTCACAGAACAGAAGTATAGAAGTTAAAACCAGTATCATAGCATTATAATTGTGTCGTGCGAAAGATCTCCTTGTGAGATAGGTTGTGGTGATGATCACACATTTTTGGATTGAATATATGGCCAGAGACAGCCTGCTTTTAACTGTCTGGCACACCCACTCTTGTCTAAGACACATACATCTGTGAAGTCTTCCTAACCCTGAATTAGAAAAACAAAATGGTTGTCCTTGTATTTTCAAAGACTGAATGCTTGAATGACTGTGGACAACATTTGCTGGAATTTCTTACAGAAGAAGAGTGGCTAAATCAGATTTCCAGTAATAGAAGTAATAGTGAAGCATCTCTGAAGTAGATTGCTCCCAGCCCTGCTCCACAAGCAGCTAAATAGGAATTATGTAAAATGAATTATGATAGGCAAATTTGCTCAATATGCATAATTTATACTGAATCCAGCTTTCCTCGGTGCAGAATTTGGATTGCCTAGAGAGGTAATTTTAAGGCTTTTAGTGTGGAGTATGTACAACCCCGGCAGTGCTCAATTTTTCTGAGAACACAGATCTCCTAAAAATGCACTGTCCAGGTTTACTGTCCTTATAATTTCTACTTCACCAGGTCCTTCATTAAGGTTTATTGATGAGAATAGTGACCTACCTGATGTCAAGCACACTCCAGTATACATACTCAGTATTTTCAAAGAGGAAGGCCAGGTGTAAGTACACAGGTGTAACATATAAAAAGCATAACCCAACTCATCCCATTCAATTTGAGTGCACTTACTTTAATCATCCAAGTAGATTCCTGTGGAGAGCTAGTACTGCATAGCTTCTGAAACTGTTGATTAAAACTTAATGAGGGACCTCCTATCATATTTGAGCCTTGCTGAAAACTAACTCAAAACATTTTTGAGATGTAACGTTGAATCTCAGCCTGCTAAAGAGTAAGCCGGGCTGTGGCGCAAGCTGGTGAGCAAGCCAGCTGAGACCAATCACTCTGACCAAGAGGTCATGAGTTTGAGGCCAGCTCGGAGCCTGCATTTGTCTTGTCTTTGTTATAAGTCAAGGCATTGAATGTTTGCCTATATGTGTAATGTAATCCGCCCTGAGTCCCCTTTGGGGTGAGAAGGGCAGAATATAAATGCTGTAAATAATAAATAAATAAATAAGATTTTTATGGTTTGTCCTCCTTTCTGTTGCTATTCTGATACTAAAATGGAGAGGTTGGGCAAACCTGGAAAGATAACATGCAAGAGATGTGATGATGTGATGATTTAATCTGACTGACAACACAATACCACCAGTTAAGGCAAACAGGCGCCTCCAATTTTGCTTAAGTGACAGGGTTATTGTGTATTGCCTTTATTGTTCTACATTTCTGGAAACAGGAGTGCTTTGTAAATATTTTCATGTCCTTTTAAGAGTTCTCCAAACAATCAACCAGCATGTGGAGTGCTTTTGATATGCTACTAACTCTCACATACGACACTCACACAGGAAGAAAGATGATCCAGAATCATAGAATCATAGAATGAGAAGAGACCTTGTGGGCCATCCAGTCCAACTCCCTGCCAAGAAGCAGGAAAACTGCATTCAAAGCAACCCCGATAGATGACCACCCAGCCTCTGTTTAAAAGCCTCCACCACACTCCAGGGCAGAGAGTTCCACTGCTGAACATTTCTTCCTAATGTTCACATAGAATCTCCTTTCCTATTGTTTGATGCTGTTGTTCTGCGTCCTTGTCTCCAGGGCAGCAGAAAACATGCCTGCTCCCTCCTTCCTATGACTTCGCCTCACATGGCCATCATATCTCCTCTCAGCCTTCTCTTCTACGGGCTAAACATGTCCTGCTCTTTAAGTTGCTGCCCTCAGTTGCAGTCCTATTCATATATTTCCAACCATGATATTGCCATTCTCTCCAATGTCTTACAGATGAAAACTGTGGCACAAGTGGTCAAGTCGCTTCTCAAGTCGCCCCTGACATGAAAAAAATGTGGTCAAGTAACATCAGAGTGTGATAAAAAGGTGAACATTACTAATGAGAAAGAATACAGAAGCAAGGAGAAGCTATAGCACTTTTCTCCCCCCCGCCCCCCGAGTATACAGGACTAGCTGCGCCTGGCCACGCATTGCTGTGGCGAAGTATGGTGGTATGGCAAATAAAGTATTGAGGAATTGGTGGTAGTTAAGGTAAAGGGTAAAGGTGTGGAGTCCAGATAATCCAGTTAAAGCAAATAATATAAGATTATATGGGTTATATAGCTGTGTGGGAGGGCCTTGAGTCTACACTGCCATCTAATCCAGTTAAAATCTGATAATCTGTATTTTATAGGCAGTGTGGAAGAGGCCTAAGTGAGGCCTAACTCTGCCTGTCCCCTGGGTGAGTGGGTTGCTAGGAGACCAAGTGGGCGGAGCTTAGCCTTCTAACTAGCAGCAATTGGATAAAAACAATTATTCCTCTCCCTCTAATTTGGACTTTATTTTTCTTTTCTTTTTGTTGTATCAACCTAGAGGCATGGATGATGGGTTGTGTTGTCAATTTTTGAGTTTGTGGGGTGTTTAGTTTTTTTGTTTTGGCGGTCGCCAGGATTCCATCACTCTTTTTTATATATAGATAGATAGGCTAAGGTTCTGCCTCCTCTTTTCCTTTTCCCATGCCCGCCAAGTTCAAGTATTTTTGCACTTTGAAGCCAGTTTGTAGCAACTGAAGTAAGCTGATGATAAAAGAAGATGATGGGAGGAAAAGAGAGAAATCGGGACATTATGAAAGCAGTTGAAAAAGTAGGATGGCAGAGAACTGGTTGGGACAGGTAGCAGGCATATATTGTCATCATGCAAAATGATCCCAAGTTATCATCAAAGGTGCCATCTCATCGTGAACATGGATTCGTTCTGCTCAGGATAGCAATGCCAAAGGGAATGGTGGGCTGGAATATACTGTTAGAGTTTTTGCCCTATTCCAATCTGTTTCTGAAATGCTCAGTTCACCACAATTGCAGGCTCCGTTCTTGTGTTATCCATTTGTGCCCAGCATTTTTACTAGCATCGCCAGAATTTTCCCAGTGTTGCTGTAAGCCTAATTCATGAGATTGAACAGCAAGCCCTGTGTGTGTAAAACAGAAAGAAACAAAGCAAATCTTAGTCTTATCTTCCTCTCCTCCTCTTCTTTTTGCCCTAAAGGAAAAAACTGACCTTAAAAAGCCTGGTCTGCTCAGTTATTATACTGTTCCTTTGTCTTCATCTCAAACAGATGAAATCAGATGCAATTCAAGGCTAATTCAATCTCTAATTACCTTAGGATCTTAATGGCCCTGATCTTATATGTTAACATTAATTTTATCATGTTAGATACTTCACGGATGTGCCATTTCTTGCTAATCTAGATCAGCTCTTTGCTATAATTTTTAATAAGAGGAAAAGCAATGGGGGAGGGAGGTAAAAGAAAAGGATAAATGTCATATTAACTCATGGCAACTTTCACAGACAGTTCACGGATGAAAAATAAGTGGCCCTGTTTCTCCAAGGAAGAGCGGTTTGCTTTTCCCTTTAGCAACAAATAGGGTAATAACTTAACACAACATTAGCTGCTTGACTGTGTCCCAGGTTTTAACAAGCAAGAAACAAAAGACGTAAAATAAACTAAGTCACTTTTATGTGAGGTGTCCCTTTCATTTGACACTATGGCAAATAAACATTGAATGTGTTCTCCTTGCGCTATACTACCCATTTATCAGTGTAATGAAAAACGTTTCCCCATGTCCTTTCAATACTGCATTTTAAGACAGAAAGCCTAACAAACAATTAGAAACGAAATCTTCTGCATTTAGAAGATGGAAACAAAAAGGGATGGTACAAATTTGCTGAACGACTGTGCATTTTAAAAAAACAATTATGATACATTTGCTCCATTTGTTTTCATTGCCTGAACTAGTAAGGTTTCTTTACTTTTTCAGGACTCCCACCAATAAACATATAAACACAGAGGGAGGAGACACTGAGGGAAGTATTTTTAACAATGCTAAAAATACACTTTGCCAACTGGAATCAATGCCCCTTCCATTCTATTCTTGTTTTGAAATCTTTAGGATGAGTTGGCTATCCATGGTCAGGTTTTGCTCCAAAATTAGCTTGTTTGTTTGTAACATTCTTGCCTTGCCTCTTCTCCCAGAAACTCAAGGTGATAATTTTATTCTTTCCTTTCACTTCAAGGAGTAAAAGTGTGTGTGTGTGTGTGCATGAGATGGAGGGACAGAGGGAGAGGGAAGAGGAAGAAGAGGCACCGTTTACACATGGTTCTCCTATTCCGGGCCCGGGCTGTGGCGCAGGCGGGAGAGCAAGCCAGCTGCAATTAACTGCAATGAATCACTCTGACCAGGAGGTCATGAGTTCGAGGCTGATCAGAACCTATGTTTGTTTGTCTTTGTTCTATGTTAAAAGGCATTGAATGTTTGCCTATATGTGTAATGTGATCCGGCCTGAGTCCCCTTCGGGGTGAGAAGGGCGGAATATAAATGCTGTAAATAAATAAATATTCCCATTTTGGCAACAAAGTTCAGTTCCAACACAATACTGATTGATCCTTCCATTTACATATGATTATAATTAATTTCCAAGGCAAGCTGTATATGCCTTTCATCGTAGACCTATTGTGATAAAGTATCTGTATTAATCATATCCAACAGTCTTGGTTATGATGCCGAAACATTAATTACATGAAGACATGTCACCCATCCATTCAAATGGTTCAACAAGTTAAATTCCAAACCATTTGGAAAATAGGGATAGTAGTACTTTCCATAAGAACTCGGGCTGTGGCGCAGACTGGAGAGCAAGCCAGCTGTAACCAGCTGCAATGAATCACTCTGACCAGGAGGTCATGAGTTCGAGGCCCGCTCGAAGCCTATGTTTGTCTTGTCTTTGTTCTATGTTAAAAGGCATTGAATGTTTGCCTATATGTGTAATGTGATCTGCCCTGAGTCCCCTTCGGGGTGAGAAGGGCGGAATATAAATGCTGTAAATAAATAAATAAATAAAAAGGAGAGGCAAAGGATTTTCAAGTTTCAGTACTGTTCAGTTATCTGGGTGGAAGCCAAAAGGGGGTGCTAGACAGAGAAGGATAGTCCATTGTATGGGGAAGAGTTGAAGAAGAAAAATAATTTTCCCAATTTTCACTGGTTATTCCCCCCCCACGCCCCCCGCCCAATGACATAAACAAAGGCTCTTTCCACAATGGCAATATGGGTGGGGGGAATAACAGGAAAACAGGGGCAAATAGTTTTACTTCTTCAACTCATCCTCGTCCCCTCATAAAATGAACTATCCTTCTCGGTCTAGTTTTTATTGCTTGGACTAGTAATAGAACAATACCAATTTTTCTTTGTATGACTTTGGAGAACCTTGATTATAGCTATTAATCAGCGAAACTTATCAAGTGAGACCTTCTCACACTACACAGATTTCACATGAGATTCCATAGTGTGAAAATTGGGCAGGCATTTAGGATCATCAACTAGAAAGCAACCCTGGTGCCTCTTGCCAAACTTTAACCCCCAAAATTCAACAAGATATTGTCATGACATTTCAACTTGAATATAGCACTGCAATTGCATAATGTGGAAGAGCCTCAGGAAAAAGAGGTAAAGGTAAAGGTTTCCCCTGACGTTAAGTCCAGTCATGTCTGACTCTGGGGGTTGGTGCTCATCTCCATTTCTAAGCTGAAGAGCCGGCGTTGTCCGTAGACACCTCCATAATCATGTAGCCAGCATGACTGCATGGAACGCCATTACCTTCCCGCCGGAGCGGTATCTATTGATCTACTCACATTGGCATGTTTTCGAACTGCTAGGTTGGCAGAAGCTGGAGCTAACAGCGGGCGCTCACTCTGCTCCTGGGATTTGAACCTGGGACCTTTCGGTCTGCAAGTTCAGCAGCTCAGTGCTTTAACACACTTCGCCACCGGGGCTCCTGGTTTTATAATAAATGGTCTTTATTCTTTAAATGTTTTCCTCCACTTGAGAAAGTGACCCAATTTAACTTCTACTGCCTGTTCGGTCTACTTCACAATCGCAAATTATCTCTAGCCTTGTTAACATAAAGATTGCCTTGTTTTTGGTTTTTCACCAACAATGGAATCAGTGCTTCATCCAGCCTAGAGACAACCTTGAGTTTACAGATAACCGTTACATGCTTTTTAAAAAAAATGACAGACTCATCTTTTTGTGTGTCTTTTCTTCTGGGAAAAACTAGGGATAAGTCCAAGTGAGGCTACTATGCAAACATTATGGATTCAAACCAATTCAGACACACACACATACACCTCTGCAAAATTCTTACCACCTAATGGGAAAATCTGACGGTCTTTAAAGCTTTTAGTTGGCCTAGTAAACATATCTTCTTACTGTGTTATTAGGGAAATAACAGAAATTAGTTATACATGATTCTGTGTATGAGTTTAGGTAGCAAGCTTTCTATGAGGAGTGTTAGTGAAATGCAACTCTCTGGAGGCTGCTGGACTATAACTCCCATCAGCCCTAGACCACACAACCAATAGGTGAAGAATGCTTAGAAGCTGCAACCCAACTACCTCTGAAGATGTGCATTTTGACCATCTCAAGATAGAAGACTGTATCTCACTCCTTTATATTTATGGCACAATGCCTATTTTCCTGGCAACCCATAGCATTAGATTCTATTGGAAAAAGAAAGAGTGAAAAACTATTTTTACATCTTATGGAGATGAGTTAGCATATACATAAGATGGTAATATTTTCAGATGAACATTTTCTTGAAGCTGATGTATAGAAAATCACATATATATGAATAACTTAATCAGAGAGATCTTCTGATCACTGATGTGAATGTTTAACCTTCTGGCCTTAGATGCAAGTCTTTGGGGAATTGTAAGAGCATGCAGGATCCAACCACACTGACCATTAGTTAAATGCCAGGTCTCAGTGAACATAATCTATAAATATCAAACATCAAACATGGGGATGGTTCGAATAAATCTTGGCATCAGAAGTTATAGTCAACTTGAAGGCACAGAACAAAACTATACTCAAAACATCCATTTTTGCTGAACCAAAGTTTTACATCTGAAGAAATTTTATAGACTGGGGTGCAATTTTCTATTGGTTGACGTGCAATTTAACTGTATTCAATGGAATTAATTTTATTAACTCAACTTTAATATTCTTCAACAAACATTTATAAACTATGCTTGGATTTAGTTTCTCTGATAATATAATTAATGCCAGCACCGCAGGAATGAATTAAATGGATAGTTCGCATATAGATACCAAAAGGTGCTGTAATTGTTTATATTGCCTAAGAGCACCTATGGATAGCTGGTAAGTGGATTGCAATATTGAGAATGGGAAAGTTTGTGTCTGTATGTGTGTGTATGTTTGTGAACATCACTCACATTTTAAATAAATGATTTTTAAAGTCACATTAAAAGTTTTTTTAAAGAATTAAGATAAGAAGTATAGAATAGAAACACAAAAAGTGCCAAGAAAAAGAAAGGAAACAGAAATAAACACACAGAAAAAGAGAAAAGAAAAAAGAAAAGTAGTTAACATCTGATGCATCTTCATTCAGCTACAAAGAATAACATCAGCACCACCCTCCAGTTTTCTTAGTGTTGACTCTTTTCTCAAACAAAAACACTTTTCAAATTCGTATTCAGAACTTAAAATTGGCAAATCCTTTTCTTCATCATGCAAAAAGTCAACAAAAGGTTTCCAGTCATTCAAAATGTTTGAATGGGAAGAATTCTTGATTAAGATTTTTAAAAAGCTGCCTTATTTTTAAATGACAAAACATGATTCTCATGTTCCCATGAAAACACCAATTCTTGAATCTCATCATTGCACAATTTTGTCATTAATGCACCAAATCCTAGGTTCACCTTGATCCAATGACAACCAACATTTGAGCCAATGTTTGATTGTCATTGGATAAAGGTGAACCTGGGAAATGGTGCATTCATGATAAAAGGTGAAGGAGAGCTATTGCCCGAGCGTAGAGCATGCAAAACGAGGGTATTTGGCTCCCAAATAAAAATTCTGTTTCTCCAATAAAATTCCCTTTTAGTGCCAAAATGTCTAGCATTACAGTAATCTGACACTTCGTTTGAGCATTTAAAAGTACAGTTGAGGCATCCAATGGAAAATGGGACTAAAAGTTACTAAGGAAACATGAAGACAGAAAAGACAAAGACTTCTGGGGTGAATCTACACTGTGAAATTAACGTAGTTTGACATCATTTTAACTGCCATGGATTGGTGGTATGGAATAATGAGAGTTGTAGTTTTACAAGGTATTTCATTTTCCCTATCAATAGTAGTGGTGCCTCGGCAAATTAGTAAATAAATATGAAGAGCTCTTTTGATAGATGGATACTATTCTCAGCAAGTGGAAGTATAATCATCAACTTTTTCTCTGGAACCAAAAAGGTGTTATGTTTGGGAGCTGCAGCCAACCAGTGGAAATATATTTCCTCAGCCACAATTTAATTGCCCAGTTACACAAATGCATGACATTGTTTGGCATGTTTGGCGAACTCTAAGAAGAAAGAAGCCAGAAACACAACATGGAGAACGGGCCAAAAGAAAAGAGCACTGGCAGAATAGTTGGGGGAAAATTGCCCAGCATCTGCTTTGGCCTAAACCAGTGCTATTAGCGCCTCATTTTGGTAAGAATTAAAGTCCCTCTAAATGGGTGGCAGTTAAAATGAGGAAATTAATGGCTGGTGGTAAAAAAGTAATAGTACACCTGACATTCTAGCTTACTTCAACCTGTGGCTCATTTTTAAAGCATGAGAATGCCTGGATGCTTTCGGCAGGGAGATGGAGACTCACACTCTCATTTGGCCTGAGCTGAAGAATTATGTGTTTAAAATACAACAGATTGTGTACATTTGAATGCCAAAATTGCAATTCAATATTTTTCATGATGTGACTTGTTTGTTTGTAGACAAATAGAAAAGTAATCATTAGGGGGAAAGGCGATGCCCTCAAACAGATTTGGGGCCCATTAAGTGAAAACAATAAGGATTCATGCCACACAAATCTACAACAGAACAAACATTTTCAAAACTGGAAAAATCCCATTTTTCTTTTTTCATATACAAACAGATTAATCAGGGCTACATAATTTAATAAAAGCTATCACCTTTTCTTCCTGACACCACCAGATATTTTTCATCAAATCCTACCATCTATAGTAGACAGTGACAGATACCGAAGTTGTTCACTTCCAACTCAGATTTCCCAAAGAACGCAACGGAAAGGTATGAAGACCTACCCAACTTCATATGATATGAGAATTTGGGCCCCACAGGTTAGCAAAATTACAGAAATTAAATGAAAGTGTATTCCAGACATTCTAAAAAATCAGTTCAGCATACCCATTCAGTCTCAGCTGATAGGAACAAGTACACCTGCTGAGCCAACTGTGTGATCCTACTGACTACAAGCATCATGTATGATAAGTAACACAACTGCCTCATGTGGGTTGAAAAAATAACCTCAAAGCAGTCAATGTGGTTCTAACATTTAATTTAGGTTAGCATGAAAATCCCCATAAGAGATGTTTGGAAAAGGAGCAGGGAAATATCAAAACTGAAGTGTAGGTTTACATCCAATGGCACATTTTGCTAGCTAGTTCCAATACTATAGTAGGTCTTTGTTCAGAGATTGTTGGACTGCCACTTGCATTAAAGTTAGCCAATGTAGCAATGAGACAAAGATAACTGGAGTCACACATCCGGAGAGGCACATGTTTTCCAACCTTGCTCCAGATGCTAACTGGCATTATTTGTTCCAATGGTGCTTGTACAACTGTTCACACAATTACAACTCAAAGTTGTTTTCTTTGGCATTCTACCTTCCTCTGGCAGCTTTGGGAGGGTGATTTGTGAGTGTTAAACTCAGTCTACCACTCCTAGAGGCTTTAATGAGTAGGAATTGACATCTGGAGTTGCAAAACCCACTCATTTTGAACTGAGTGCTGCTGGAAAATGGGAGGGGTGTCTTGGGGAAAGCCTGGAGTCATAGAAAAACTCCAGGCAGGTCTCACGTATCCTGCGAGCCATACAATCTCACCTCTGCTCTAATGGAACTGCTAATGAATACCAACCTTATTGCTTCATCTACATGGGTTATACTGTATAAAATCCTAGCAAAATGACACTAAGTAGATGATTTTTGGTGATGAGGGATCCTCTTTGCTGTTCCTCTTCACTGTCTCATTACTAATAACACCCTTCCAGATGACTTATCTACAGATAAGACTTTTAATTTTTTTTTTTCGTGTCACGAGCAACCGGAGTTGCTTCTGGAGTGAGAGAATTGGCCATCTGCAAGGATGTTGCCCAGGGGACGCCTGGATGTTTTGATGTTTTACCATCCTTGTGGGAGGCTTCTCTAATGTCCCCGCATGGAGCTGGAGCTGATAGAGGGAGCTCATCCGCGCTCTCCCTGGGTGGGATTCGAACCCGGCAGCTTTCAGGTCAGCAACCCAACCTTCAAGTCACGAGGCTTTTATCCTCTAGGCCACCGGAGGCTCCTAGACTTTTAATGTGCCTTACAGACCACCAAAATAAAATGTGACAAATAGCTCAAACGCTCAA
Organism: Anolis carolinensis; assembly: GCF_035594765.1. Taxonomy (NCBI): domain Eukaryota; kingdom Metazoa; phylum Chordata; class Lepidosauria; order Squamata; family Anolidae; genus Anolis; species Anolis carolinensis. The sequence continues at coordinate 179,913,160 of NC_085843.1, forward strand.
GTGCATTATTTTCAGGTTGAAGACTTTCAGCCCCCCAGATGCTGAAAATGATTTCTCCCAGCATACTTCACTTTGTTAGGGATATTGGGAACTGGAATTCAGCAACGTCTGGAGGGTGCCACATGTTTCCTAAGCCTGAGTTATATAAATGCTAAAAATTATAACAATATTGAGACATACCGAGGAAAGGGGATAAAAAAAAACCTGCAGCCAAGTGCTTACCAAGGCATTATTTTGTTTGCTTTATAGTTTTCTTTTACAAACATAGTTGCTGATACTACAGTTCCAAAGAAAAATGAGAACAGATGAGAGGTGAATAGATTTATTTTAGGTTTGCAGGAGGAGCCAGAGTTAATTTGCTTTGACTAATTAGGACCGGAATTAGCTTGCTCTCCTTTCTACTGATTCTAAAGTTTTCAGCAGGGCAATCTTTTAAAGATTTTTTCCCTGTAGCCACAGTCATGGGATGGCTGAGGGAATAGTTTTTTTTTTCTTTCTTATAATGCATTTCCGCAAATAGTGTATTCTTTATTCAAATCAGCTATAGCTTTTCATTGTCCTTATTTAATGCAAAAAGTTTGTTATATATTATAGTATCAACATATAAAAGAGGGGAAGGGCCACAAGCAAATGTGTCCCATAAGTGATGACTCAAATGATAATAAAATCTCTTAATTGCCTCTTATAAAATACTCAGACCTTGACTGATGTAACATTATTTAGAAACAGGAAGCCTGTGCTTTCTCCCATGTATTGAGATTCAGCTCCCATCCCATCTTACCTCTGACTATGTTGACTAGGAAAGACAGAATGCAAGAAGCATCTTAAGGACCATACATTCTCCCAAAACAACAAAATATGAAATGTCTTGTCTATGGACCCAATGTTCAGTTCAATTAATACATAATTTAGAAAGGCAATCCAAAGAACAATACTCAAACAAGGCTGCACTAACGTTAGCTACCTTAACTGCCAGCCAAAAAGAGGAATCTGCTCCAGGTAAAAGGAGAAGTAAATGTGGGATGAGCTCCTGACATTTATCTCTCCCAACATCATTTTGGGGAGAGAACCATTGCTGCTGGACCTTCCTGTCCTAGATGTAAAGAGTGGCACACCAAAACAACCACAGTGAGGTATGATTTTTAGAGCATTAGGGGCATTTCCAGAGGAAGAGTCAATCAGTGCATCCCCTCCAGAATTACAATCCTAATGTCTTCCTTCAGGCCTGGGCACCTGGAAGAAGCTTATCATCTCTGATCACCAGAATACTTCCTATTTGTTGTCATTGCTTCAACTAATCTGATGTAGACACTTGATTTCACAAAAACCGAGCTTTTGAAGTTACATATGTGGTCAGCCTTCTGTAGACAAATTTTGCTACGAAGTCTAATGCAGCATGGATATTTCAATCTTGCTATAGTAAGACACATTGAAATTCTGGTCCCCCAAGTATCCTGTGATTTACATCATGTGGTTTATACAGCAATATGAGATAGCTTAATGTAATACGATTACTAATACAAATTTTGAGGATGAAGCTGAGTTGGCATAACATGTTGAAATCATATCTTAGAAGTAGGCATGATATATATATATATATATATATATATATATATATATATGTAAGAGTCAACAATGGCCCAGGATAAACTATGGTGAATTCCTCTAAAGAAGTGATCCCCAAATTTGCTTCTCCAGGTATTTTGGATTTCAACTCCTAGAAGCCTCAGCCACCATAGCCTATGTCCAGGTTTCCTAGGACAGTGGTTCCCAGCCTGTGGGTCCCCAGATGTTTTGGCCTTCAACTCCCAGAAATCCTAACAGCTGGTAAACTGGCTGGGATTTCTGGGAGTTGTAAGCCAAAATACCAGGGGACCCACAGGTTGAGAACCACTGTCCTAGGAGCTGAAGTCCAAAATATCTGGAAGATTAGATTTTGGGGGAAAATGCTGGTAGGCATCAGGAATCACATAATTTGCCAGAAATTAGAAAATAATCTGAAGGCTAAAAGGTCCCCCACTCCTGGTTTACAATCTTCAGCTGGCAACTTTCAGAAAGTAGGCCTGAAGCAATCTCTGCTCCCTCTCAATGAGGATATTGCTTCTTTATACTTCTTGGACACTGGTACTCTTTTTCTCACTGTAAAACCCAAAAACTGATCCAGCATTTTGTGAGGGAGCAAGTTTGAGGTTAAAACAAACATGCCCTTTGCCAACTAGGTAAACGTGTTGAGGTGCCAACTTTTGAAGGTTATGGGAGGTTTAGCCACTTCAGACCTCCATGCACATGCACACTGCACAGCTCTTAATGGATGTGCCAACTTGGAAGAAAAGTTGCTTCTTTTTTGGTTTCTTCTTTCTCTGCCCTTATTTCCAACATTCAGCTTGGAGACTTACTTTTAAAACAAGTAATTTTATAGCTAACACTGTCAAGCAATTGATCACAGCAGCTATTCAGCTGGACTGTGTCTGTAGCTCAGGCATGTGTTCTGTGAAACCTTCAGGAACATATCCTCAAACTTCCAAGCCTCCTCTTGAAGTTTTACAAGCAGCTAGGTTTCGAAAATTGACAGCACTTCCCAGTGAAGGGATAAAATTCTCAAAGTCTTTCAAGTCTGGAAATGGCCAATAATCTTTTATTATGAGCTGGGAGGAAATAGTCCCATTGTACACTTGAACATGAGATGAAAAAGCCTCATTCAACCTTAAATCAAAATAGTAAGATGCTAAACTAATGGATTATCTTTGGTTAGAGAATTAGCAGGTGACAATATCTCAATTGGTCAAAGGTAAATGTTTCAGAAAGTAAATATATATATATATCATCGGCTTTCTCACCTCTTGTCAACACAAGTCTGGTCAAGTCTGAAATTAAATTGATCACCCCCACCTTCAACTTCAAGTAATGCTCAGGGTATTACCTGGGGTGGGGGGTGGAGGCTTGACTCTTTCACAAGCCTTGAAGGAAACATGACACCCCAAATTTAGGAGCAGGCAACCTCTCTACACAATAAATTCTAAGAGAGAGAGAGAAGAGAAGAGAGAAGAGGGGAAGAGAAGAGAGTTGTTCTCTTCCATTTAAGTGTCCCGATAATAGTTTTTTGTGTTGCACTTCGAGTCAAAACAAAAGATGGGTAATTAAAAAAACAAAAAAAAACATAATTACAATAACAATTATCACCATCATCATCTGCAGACAAATTTTGAACAATAAAAGTGGCACAAACCAAGATTGTGTGTTTCCTGAAAGACAACTTTTAATACCATTGATCTGCAGATGTTGTGCATCTATTCTGTCTTTTCCTCCTTAAAAGATTTTCTGTGGTAAGAGAAATGGATGGAGAAAGCAATAGGAAAACATGGAAGCATTACAAAAAGAAGACAACCTCAAATAGCTTTTCCATAGCATTCTATGAATGGGGTAGGACAACTGACTCAGAACAGCCTTCTCTCTTATAGTTCTAATGCATGAGTATTTTTCATTACAGTAGAGTCTCACTTATCCAACATTCGCTTATCCAACGTTCTGGACTATCCGATGCATTTTTGTAGTCAATGTTTTCAATATATCATGATATTTTGGTGCTAAATTCATAAATACAGTAATTACAACATAGCATTACTGTGTATTGAACTACTTTTTCTGCCAAATTTGTTGTCTAACATGATGTTTGGGTGCTTAATTTGTAAAATCATAACCTAATTTGATGTTTAATAGGCTTTTCCTTAATGCCTCCTTATTATCCAACATATTCGCTTATCCAACATTCTGCCGGCCCGTTTATGTTGGATAAGTGAGACTCTACTGTATTTGTTTATATCTCACCATGGTTGGATTGTTTATCAACACTTGATTTATTTTGACTTGTAAAATGCATGGTTTTGCCATTGGATTATAGAGTGAATGAACACAACAAAGGAAAAACTTGAGTCAGTCTCTACCTGGCTGTGTATTCTATCCAGTCTGGACACAAGTTATGTCATAATACAGCCTGCCTTTATCAGTATTTGCTCTTAGCAAATGGCTCTATTTATTTTTCCTTAAACCTCCAGATATTTGTCCCACTTTCCATCCATTTATGCCCTTCTGACCTAACCTTGCAAAAAGGCTGTCATTTGATCTTTACAATAACTAACAAGGAAGTGCCAAACTTGGCCAGGGGTAATCTATTCATCTTCCAATTTCACCAAACAGTGCTTACGTGCTTTTGTGATACAAGTAACTTTCAATCATAAACGAAAAGCTGTCTTGAACAGTTATGGCAGATTTCAGTGCTATCGTAAAACACAGTTGCTCAATACACTGTTTAGATTTTGATGGGCTTCCAACATGCACCAGCAAACTGTCTTCAAGACCATCATGGATTCGCCAATCATCAAAGGATCTCATGGAAAGAATGCCATACCTTGAGGAGACTTTTGTTTTAAAAAATAGCAGTTCCTTTAGAGCAGTGGTTCACAACCTGTGGGTCCCCAGATGTTTTGGCCTTCAACTCCCAGAAATCCTAACAGCTGGTAAACTGGCTGGGATCTCTGGGAGTTATAGTCCAAAACACCTGGGGACCCACAGGTTGAGAACCACTGCTTTAGAGTATCTTGTTTCATTGTGCCAAAATTCTGGAAACAAGCTAACAAAATTGGACGGGGGAATAATACCCAAAAAACCTCTTACTCAAAATGGGATCTAGTAGCTCTAGAACTGCAGCACGAAATGAAATGAAAGCAGCAGCTACATCAACCAGTATTTGAAAACAAACAATACAAAAAGAAAATAGATATCAATTCACTAGACAATGAGAACAGTGGAATGCAAGTAAATAAGAAATCTATTTGCCTGTTTTTGTGAAGTTGTTTCTCAGCAAGTTCTACTCTTTCCATTGTTCTCCTTGTACACAACAATGAATATCTGCACAAACACACTTTATGTGCACAATGAAATACTTGTGAAATACTGTTTTTGTACTATATTTATTTCCCCAAGATGATGAATGCATAGTTGTATGCATTCTGTAAGGGTTACAAACATTGTGTGCCAAAATCTGTGTTGTTGTCGTTAAGTTGACTCAGACTTACAATGATCCTATCATAAGATTTTCTTGGCAAAATTTATTTGGAAGAGTTTTGCTATTACTTTCCAATTAGGCTGAGGGAGTATGACTTGCCTAAGATCAGCCAGTGGCTTTCCATGGCTGAATGTGCATTCGAACCCTTGTCTCCCAAATTCAACACTCAAACCACTACACAATGCTGGCTCTCTCGAAATCTGTGACCCATATAAATTATGCAAGACAACAATATTTCTCTCTCTCTTGTTCTGTGTAATTTATTCTAATTATGCTAGACAACAGGAGGGGTAAGGAACTACACAAAACACTAGAGTACAACTATCAACTGCAGGAATTTCTAAAATTCGCCCACCCTTTGGGCTTACTGAGATTTTGTGAGTTATGGCTCATACATTTTCAACTATCCATTTGCTCTTATAAGAGCTAAAAGCACGTTTGAAAAGAAAGAGGAGATTCCTGGCTCCTGTATATAAAACCATACTGTGTCCTTTTGAGGGGTGAACATCCTTGCTTAAGACTTTGAATACTGCAAGCGACAACTCTGTATCCATCAACTCAGTTGATTTTGTTAAATACAGAGATACACAACTGCTCGTTTTGACATGTACACACTCCATTGTGAGATAACATTTGAGCAGCCAATTGGAAACACAAATAGTGGATTTTCTAATAAAAAAAATGATATTCCTAATGCTAAGCATTTAAAAAGCTCAGTTAGCACTGCAGCCACCCACAGAAAATGGCAAGGAAGGCCACATGTGTAGTGAGCACAAGACACAGAAGCGACAGAAATTGATAAAACCTTCATCACATGCCTGACACCCCATATATCAAAGCCCTAAATCTCATTCTCTGCTTGCCTCCAATTTCCATCAAAGCCTGCCAGCTGCACATTTATTGAGAAGTTTGTGATCTGACAGCCACTGTATTACCAACATTAATGATGCATCAGTCTCTAGAATTACTGGGGAAACAGTCCAATTGATTTTATTATTATACACTGTTCCTCACATTTCATTTTCTGGCAGCTTCCTACCACAATGTTGAGCAATAACCAAAACAGTATTTTAAGAAGCCATATGCAAATTCGTCAGAGCTCAAGTTTGGTTGCATTGTTTTCTCCCACCCTTCCTGCCTCCACATGACAACACAGACATATCCAGACACCCCTTGTGTAGTTATTGGCCCTCCACTGATTTACTTGTGCCTTGCAACACAATAAAACAGATCATGCTGATATTCATTGACGTGGCCTACCAGTTTCTCCAAGCATTAGAAAACAGAAAGGCAGTGTGACATTTTTCACAAGATCTCTCTAATGTTCAGGGGCTCATACCCCATAGAGATCACTCACTCTCCTATTATAAGGGATTGAAATAATTGTTTTCCAAGTAATTGTTTTTAGGAGAGCCATACAAATCACTCCAAAGTTACTAGCTCACAACTCTTTTTAATAGCCTACTCTAAGCTATAAAAAAAGATGGCTTATGTAACACGTTAGAGGAAGAACAACGAAACAGAGGACTGACTGCCTAGGGATAATTAATGAAGCATAGCTTCTTTTTCCAGTGGAAAGAGTTGAAATGTACTCCACGAACTGGACGGGACAAGACTATGAGCTTCAGCTTTATTTGCCTATACTTTTCTACTTTGTTGTCTACAATTTTTTAAAGTATTGTTGTTTTCTGTCTATAATGTTGTTAACTAACAGAAAAGGGTGGTAGAGAAAATAAACGGAAGCAAAGGATGGTAAGTCACCATAGCATGATGCAGCATGTGGCCTGAAACCATTTAAACATCCTCATTTAACTAGAATGTAAAGGTACTGTTTGGAGGTGGTTTATGAAATCTGGTTGAGAGGGAAAGTGGATAGTGTAGGAAGAGGAATCTCATGTGGAATATGAGAAGGTTGGGGTTAAATGATTAATGCCTTCTCTGCACTTGCCAGAGGCAACTGCAAGAGAGAAAGACTCTACATTTTTCCAATGGAATACAGTACAACCATTGTAACTGAGAGTGATATGTTTCCAGACTTCAGATAGATGTGAAAAACTATGGATAACAACAAACCCCACTGAACTGAAGAAATGGCCTAAGAGTACATTGAGATGCTCAACGATCTAGAACAGTGGTTCTCAACCTGTGGGTCCTCAGAGGTTTTAGTCTTCAATTCTCAGAAATCCTAACAGCTGGTAAACTGGCTAGAATTTCTGGGAGCTGTAAGCCAAAACACCTGGAGACCCACAGGTTGAGAACCACTTATCTAGGAAATGGCTAAAGATGTGGATGTCAGATGTGGATAAATGAAACTGCAGATATGGGGCTCATACTATATTATTGTTTGGTATGTTTAGGAAAAAGCCAATAAGAGATACAACCACATACATGTCAATTTGGGTTGGACACCATAAATAACCATGGAGAAAATATTATCTCCTTGATCTTTTTTTTTTTTTTTTTGCATCTCAAAAAGGTTAAGATGACAGAGAACAGGCTACCGAAATAATCAAGAGAATGAAATAACTCTCTTATTAGATAACTTTATTTCTTTTCAAATGTGTAAAGGTGACAGTGCTTTCTGCTAAGCCTAGGAAAAAGAGAGTAAGGGGAAACAGAACAGATATATAAAATTATGAATGGCAGAAAGAAAGTAGACAGTGAAAATGGAAATTCACATGATATCACTTGTAAAGGAATGGTGGCAGATTCAGAATTACAACCCAAAAAGTACTCTCATATAGCACATTAAGCTAAGGAAGTCACTACTACTCTCTCATTAAGGCTCATCCTTGGATGGCTTGTAAGATTTAGATAAAATCATGGAAGATAAGGCTTTCAGCAGCAACTAACATGATGGCTTTATTATCACCCCCACTATCAGAAGCAATGTGCTTATAAATCTGTTGCTTAAGAGGAAAAGCCTGAGGCCATTCCATTCATGCTGTTTCTGGTTTTTCTATAGGTATCTCATTAGCTACTGTAGGAATAAAATGCTGGAGTATAGCGGACTGGTCAACTGTACTAGATTTTCAGGATGCTTACTTTGCTGTTGAAGTCATTTCTGACTGATGGCGACCCTAAAATGGACCTATCACAGGGTTTTCTTTGCAATATTAGTTCAAAGCGTGCTTGCCTTTGCCCTGATTTGAAGCTGAGAGAGTGTGATTTGCCCAAGATAGCCCAGTAGTGTGTTTCTTTGGCCAAGCAAGGATTCCAACAGTAGTCTCTAGAGTTGTAGTCCAGGGCTCAATCCACTACACTATGCTGCCTTGTTTAAACATCCACATCACATTAATAAAACTAGTGTCAGAGAAATTTGGGTAGTATTTTAAAAAAAGGCGATGAGTGATTTTTAAAAGCTAAATCTAATACAAATAAACCATTTTCCTACAGGTTTTTTTCCAAGCCGCAGAAGTGCTAATCATGGCCTCCAGAAGGTAATATGGGACGAGGAGATCTATTTCATCTCTTGTTTGCTCAACTTAACGGATGTGCTCTTAACTTCTTGGTTGTAAACTGTACCGTTATCACTCAAGCAGGAAGTACAGATCTTGTTTCTTGTAAAAGCAAGCCAGTATAAATTACAAATGGTAAAAGATTGCTCTGTGTGACTTGAAATAAGAACTGCCTTTGTACCAAGAGCGATAGGAATGGAAAGTGAGGGACAATGGTTATTTTTAATAAGAATATTTTATGTACTAGGGAGTTGTGAGCATAACAATCCTGGAAGGTACTCAAAGAAATATACATGTCAGTCTGCTTCAGCATAAAATGGTATAAGGAATCCTTAGCACATCAGATTCCATGCACTCCATCGCACATCTGATACAGTTGACTGGAGTCCACAAAAACATATGTTAGAAACTTCTTCTGTTGATCTCTAAAGTGGTACATATTTTTATATCTTTGTAATCCTGAGAGGTGTTCTGTTGTTTTACTCCAATTTTACTATAAATTGGGTTGCAGATCTCAAGCAAGGCACTCATTTGCTCCCCATTAGCAAACAGGAACCTACCTTACGTGGCCTGAGGTATACTGTGAATATTTTTTAAAAAACTATACCTACTATTGTTATTTAGGATCTAAACGAAAGCATACACTTCTTGAAAATCCTGGAATAACCACATTCACCACAATACATCCCAAGAGGAAAATATATCTTTTTTAGATGTATTCCCCTCACCACAAGCTCAGGATGGTGTGCCTGGGATAATCCCACTATATTTTCACAAGTCTTAGGGCCTTTCCACACAGCCATATAACCCAGAATATCAAGGCAGAATAACCCACAATATCTGCTTTGAACTGGGCTATCTGAGCCCACACTGCCATATAGCCCCGTTCAAAGCAGATAATGTGGAATTCTATTCAACTGTGTGGAAGGGGCCTAAAAGACAATGATTGGACAAGGGATTGAAGTAATTGAATCATGCCATCTAACATTTATTTTTCATGTAGGTTGTGTATCCTTTATCCAAAATGCTTGGGACCAATAGGATTTTGGGGTTCAGGTTTTCCCAAGTTTTGGAATATCTGTATTTGCATATATGCACACAATGTAATGTCTTGAAGATGGGACCCTAGACTAAGCACAGAATGATTTCTGCCCGATATTGGATTCCAAACACATGATTTGAAGATGGTTTTGTACATCACATTTAATAATTTTGTGCATGAAACAAAGTTTATGTACACTGAACCGTAATAAAGTAAAGGCATCACTATCTCAACAATCCATGTGGAGAATTGTGGATTTTTGAGTATTTTGTATTTCAAAATTCCAAATAAGGAATATTAAGCAGTACCACCACAAATTCTCTGAGTGCAGCCAAACAACTAGCCAATGGAAATTTGGAGGTGTAATGCTGGCATGCTATACCCTAAACATCACACCAGAAGTTGATCATTATGTGGGAGGTACTTTCAGCAACACCCCTTAGTTGAATCAATCCTTGAGCTATTCCCACTACACACTAGTGTGGTTATTCTACTTAACTGCCCTGGCTGTATCCTACTGAATTCTGGGTTTTGTACTTTGGTCAGAAATACTAGAAATGCTCTCAACCTGAGAATTATAAATGCTCCTCCCTAAACTGGAGGTTCCTTGATTTCATGGACTAGAAGCATACTGTATAGTGTGAAAAACTTCTCAGCAAGATATATAATCCATTAAACATTCAAAGTTTACAATGGATACATAAAAAGCAGTAAGTTATTCCAGCCCATCTGGGACTCTACTGTTTACTGTCCCAGGATTTACTTGAGACAAAGGGTTTACTCCTGTTGGACAAACACTTGATTGAGCAGACTGATAAAAAGCATCTGAAGCCACCATCTCTTTTATCTCTCTCCTTTATAGCTGCTGAAGTGATGTAGTATGTGTGTAGGTACTTTCAAGTTGCCTGCTAACTTCTGGCAACCCCACAGATTGCATAAGGTTTTCTTAGGCTAGGAATCCTCAGAGATGGTTTGGCCAGTTCCTTCCTCTTAAATGTAGCCTACAGCACTTGGTATCCCTTGGTGATCTTCCATTCAACCAGGATTGACCCTGCTTAGGTTCAAGTTAGTAGCCCATTGCATTATTGCTTTGAGGCTTTATTTTTAAAGAAAACACACAGAGAAAGGCTGTATAAGTGCAGTCGTAGTTAATATGCACGAGATCCTGCCAGCATTGGATTAGCTTCTCCCCCTTCTTCCCATACACATTTGATTTATTGGATCTTTACCTAGTTCAAAAAGCAGCTGGAGGATACCTTCTGTTTCCCATTTAACACAGAAAGGAGTAGAGACAAAAGAATTTGAAACGGTCTAGAAATGTACAGCTGAAAGGCACCTGAAGGTTATCTAATCTAACCTATGTCTGTACATTTGGGTTGTCCAGACACTAGACACTCCTACAGAAATTCTCTACCTAACTGTATGCCACAAAGCGACCTCCAGGAATAGGGTATTTGTTATATAACCCAAGCAAAAGCCTAGCAGGAATGCTGCTTTATAACAGAGGGGATGATCTCACCCTGACCTTCACTGATTACTATGAAAGTAGAAGAATGAAAGCACAAGAAAATACTCTTAATTGGTGCTTCTGAGGAAAGCTCTCTGAGAAAGCTTTCTCTTCTGAGAAAGCTCTCTCTCTCTTCCCAACATGTAACTCCTAACCTTACAATCTTGCTTTCTGCTTCCTTACACCATCTATCTTTCAAAGCCCCATAGCACTTAAAATGAGAATGCTAGGGGGTTCCCCATTAAAATGAGACAAGTTTAATACTCCTGTGGAACATCATAGATCCTCTTTACCAGTCCATTGGACACATGTATTATTTCTTCAACCGAATTTGTAAAGCAAAATATATTGTGAAGGAAGGACATTGGAAATGTGCACACGTGCGTACATACAAATAATATATGTACACCCCAACTGTATAGAAATGTTGAGCTGGAAGAGAACAAATGTCTTTGTAGACCAGGAGAGAGGCTTGCACATAGTCCTTGAAGCTCCCCAAATCTCCCAGACTCAATTTTTTTAAAATCCAAGTGATTTTAAGTCCCTGCATAAGTGATATCATCTTCAAAATGTAACACACTCACCAAGCCCCAACTCACTCTACCAAATTAACTAAAATTGAAATACAATGTCACTTCTGGTGGAATCAAGTGCAGCTTGCCTGAAGAAGGGGGCATGCAAGGGCAAAAAAAAAAAATGGTCCCACTCCCTCTGCAGTTGTCCACTCATATTCTGGACCGAAACTCGACTCCAAATATGGCCGGCTGGAGGATGCCCAGGGACATGACAAGAGTTCTTCTATATATATAAAAGGGTAATGAAATTTCGGCCTAGAACAAAACAACAAAACTACACATCCCTGAAACACTAAACTTGGCAGCACAACCCCTCATCCATGCCTCTACGTTCATACAACAAAAAGCTCCAGCTACTCCAGAAAATCGCCAGGCTTTGAGACTGCAAGGCTATCCACTGCTATTCCATCTAGCCAACAAAGGATTCCCATAAGCCACAGCAATGCGTGGCCGGGCAAAGCTAGTCCCTTTTAATTGACCCCACAACTGATGTTCAGAAGGATGTCGTCTCTGAACCTGGATATCCATTTGATTGGCATCAATCTCACAAAAACCATCTATTCCCCTTAAAAACTAATTATGATAGTGATTATCACTGCATTTGTGGTAGCAAATCCTATTTATCAATAATGTGTTGCATTTCTTTATGTCTCTCATGAAACTCACTCCAATCAATGTCATTAAATGTCCTCAAATTCTAGCGCTACGAGAAAGGAAGAGAAAGAAAAGTCTCTCTCCAAACCTTTATTTCATTCCAGTATGTTTGCTAAACCACTTTGACATCCATTCTTCATGATAACAATATTATTTCATAAGCTATCCAGCTCAGCTCTTTGACATTAATTAAGAAATGCAAAGTCTTCCAGTCCAGAAAAAGGGTCAAAGATGGGAGAGGTCTTTTCTCTCCATTCTACTCCAGTCCTTTACAAGTTATTATGCACTGAAGTAAGTTTACATAGACTTAAACTGCTCTGATAATCCATTATTACTTATAACAGCAATAATAATTAGACTCCTGGGAATGGGCAAGAAATATATCAAGCTGAATAGGAAAATGGGACTTAAAAGAAAGGGACCTCCATCCTTAAAGTTTGCAAGTGCAGAACGCTGTCATGACAACCACATGTGGAAGACACTGTGTCAGGCAGAAGACATCTTATTAATGACAGCTTATGTCAAACAAACGGCTTCTTAAGAAAAGCAGCTAATTATCTAAAGACATGAATTCTACAAGGACAGAAGAAATGTACTCAGCGAGACTTCCCATCAGTAGATTAATTTAAATCCATGTGACACTCCTATTACTCAATTTAAGTCGTGCAATGCTATAAACACATTACAACAAACTTGGAAAGCAGGTACAGGCAGCCAAGTTACGAACAAGAGAGGTTGTGCAGGTTTGTTCTTAAGTTGAATTTATGCGTAAGTCAGAACAGGTACCTTATTAAAGGGTATCCCTCTCTCCCTCTCTCTCCATATATACTGTGTGTGTGTGTGTGTGTGTGTATGTGTGTGTGTGTGTGTGTGTGTGTGTGTGTGTGTGTGTGTGTATATATATATATATATATATATATATATATATATATATATATATTCTTTAATATCCCCCCCCATTTTATAGATTTTAGTGTTTCAATGCGATTAGTTCCTTGTCCTCCCCGCCCGTTTCTATTTTACTCATAGACTTTACTCAAGAGTTTTGCACCAATCACCCTCTGTACATAACAATTGATGTCTTGGTTTTAATAACTGTCATGATATATTGTTTTATAACTATGTTATTATATTGTGTTTCAAATGTATGGACTGTTTTTCTTATGTAAGCCGCCCTGAGTCCCTTCGGGGAGATGGAGGCAGGGTACAAGAATATCACCAATCCTTGTTTCCAAGCCACATTTTTCAAAATTAAATTCTCACGGGACAGAAAGTCAGGTGAAATCTTCTGAACAGGAGCATAGACAGCAAAACAAACACCACAGGACTGTTAAGTCTTCCCTATGCTATCCAAAGCTTATATATATATGACTGAAGTTACACTTTAAAATTGTACCTCTTATGACTTACAAACAAATTCAACTTAAGAACAAACCTACAGATCCTATCTTGTTTAAAACTTAGGATCTGCCTGTATTTATCTGGGCATTTGGTCACCATATATTGAGCTTATGCAGTTATTTGTTTTTACTGTTATGATTTTTATAAAGGGTTTCTCTCAATGGAGAATATTCTTTTCCTCTCTCTCGCTCTCTCTCTCACACACACTAAAATCTTTCTTATCCACATCAGAAGCAAATAGGAGGAAATACTTTCTTTTCACCATAGACATGGCAATAGAGTCTTTGTGGAAGAACTTAAAAGAACTCTTCTAAATTCTCCACTGCCGTTTGCATTTGGTTGAATCTGCAAGCCAAAAATAAGTTTCGTTGTACAGCTAACATTACTAGCTTTTGTTCAAGACAAGACAAAACTGCTCTTTCAAATATTAGTTGTCAAACGGGTCCGGTTTTGTCCAAGGATAGGAACATGTGGCCTTCCAGACTGTAGTAAATTGCACCTCTCGTTGACTGAATGTAACTGATGGAAATCTGGGAATGCACAAATTCTCAACTCCTGGTCTGAACACTTCTGCAGCTTGCACTTTGAGCCAGTTTTCCCTTCAGAGACAAAGAAATCTAAAACCTATTTCAAAATACCAGGCTATTATGGAGAAAAAGAACAATTTAATACAGTAAACAGATTTGCTTCCACTTCTTATTCCTTGAAAATAAGAAGTGAATGATCTGCTCTTGTGTGCGTACATATCTTCAAGGCAATTGTCAATTTATGGTGACCTTATGAATCTCAAATAGTTTTCTTGGACAAAGAATCCTCACAAGTGGTTTTGCCACTTCCTTCCTAGATGTAATGCAAGATGCATTAAACCACTAGACATCACACAGAAAATGATGAAAGCATATTCAATGAATAAAAGTTCAGGTCTCATCCACCAGGATTCTATCAGAATCCAAAAAATATACTAAGTAAAGCTGTATTTGCCTAAAGCAGCTTATGCTGGAGTCATTACTACATTAAAATAGTGGCCTAGCCCATTCTAGATGGAAGTAGCTACTCTAGATCAAGAAATGTGCATAATACATATTATACCTATGGACGAATAATAACACACTAACTCCAATTTTCCAGAATTAAATTATGCTTCCAGAACTGAATACAAATTACATTTTGAAGCATTTATGTGAGCAAGAATAACCTGAAGCAACAGCTCATTCAAATTGGCTGTTAAAAACATTCAAATTGTAATGACTAAAGAAGGAAAATGTCGTATTTTTCCTTCCACATTCTTCATCTAGCATTTCTTTCTTGTCTTCGTGTTTAAGACTACATTGGAGTCTTATCCTTCCTTATCTGTTAGTCCCTTTCTTTTCCCTATGACCTTTGTTCCTTCAACTCAGCTTTTTTCAGCTGCCTGACTGGAAAGTCTTCTATAAGCTTGAATTATTCCACCCATTCTCACTTGCTGATACTTGTGTTTAAAGCTACCTCCAAGTAGACACATTACCATCACTTCATCCTCCAAATCTCTTCTTAAAACCCATGTCTTCTACAAACCAGTAGTCAAATGCAACTAAATTGAAGCCAACTGAATCTCCTTATTATCATTTCACATAACATGCCTATCTTCTGCCTTGTCCCTTCCCCGCATTCTGCTACAGTCAACATTTATGCAAAATTTCTTAACTTATTTAAGTTATACCCTGTCTTTTTCCCAGTAAGGGATCCTAAGTGGTAACAATATAAATCAAAATAAAACAGAGTTAAAACAATGGATCACAGATTATCTAGGCCAGGGGTCCTCAAACTTTTTGAGCTGAGGGCCGGTCCACAATCCTTCAGACTGTTGAGGGGCCGAATTATCATTTGAAATAAAATACAAACAAATTCCTATGCACATGACAAATGTCTTATTTGTAGTGCAAAAAAAAAAAAACAATGTAAGAACAATACAATATTTAAAAATAAAAACAATTTTAACCAATTTATAAACCTATCAGGATTTCAGTGGGAAGTGTGGGCCTGCTTCTGACCAAAGAGATAGTCAAGTTAATTAGGATTGTTGTTGTTGTTGTCATTGTCTGCCTTCAAGTCATTTCAGCCTAAGTCTAAAACTGAGGGTGGGGGGCAGGTAAATGACCTTGGAGAGCCACATCCGGCCCCCGGCCTTAGTTTGGGGACTCCTGATCTAGGCAAATGACAACTTTGTACAATAACCCATAACTCATGGGCCCTCTCTATTAAAGCATGATAATTCTTGTCTGATAAGCCATGGCTTCTATCAGCTCAGAAAGTGTCATAGACATATGCCCTACCTTTTCTTCTTGTGAGTTTGGCTTTAGTTTAATAATGCAGGAGGCATTTCTTGGGATGTCCAAACCAAATAATCAGATTCTCATCTCAGAGGCTAAGTAGGGTGAGTACTTGAATGGAAGACCACTAAGGACTACCAGGTGCTATAGACTATATTTCAGATGAGGAAACTAGCAAAACTACCTCTTTGTCTAAGAAAACTCTATGAAGCTCATGGGGTCACTATAACATGATAATCGACTTGAACACACATTATACACACACACACACACACACACACACACACACACATATGTACACATAGATACATCCCACTGCATAGAAATGCAGACTTGAAGACACATACAAATAAGATTGTATTTACTCGAATCTAATGCTCACCTTTTTTGGCTAAATGACCTTGCCAAAATTGGGGTGCGTTATTAGATTTGCATCATACCGTAATCTTAATGCTGAGCCAAATCAAAAGGGGAAGCTGCTTCAGGAGGTACACCTAGAGCTCCTCTTTGAGGGACACCATCTGTAATTAAATGGCCAAGGCTCAATGCTATGAAATCCAGGCATTTTCAGTTTGGTGAGGCACCAGTATTCTTTGGCTGAGAGGCTTCAAGACCTTGTCAAATTACAGCCTCCATGATTGCAAACCACTGAACCAAGGCAATTAAAGTGGATTCATTCAACAGCATAGATGCACCCTAAGGTTTTCTTTTCCATCACTGGAAGCTTTAGTGCTCTAACACTTTTGTTTTTAAGGAAGGAATCATAAGAAGGCAGCAACAGTATTGCACACTTTTTTTTGCCAAATTACAAAGAGTGTACTTTTTGTCGTTGCACACTACATTCAACAGCAGATACTTTTTTTGGTTTCAGGGTTTTGAAAATTGAGGTGCACATTAGATTTGATGGCGCATTAGGCTCAGGTAAATACGGGTATATGTACATCCCCACTGTGAGAACCTGGAAGTGGGCCTTTTCAGCTGCCAAATGAATGCACTCCTTTGGGGGACCTGATTGGTACCAACCCTGATATCATTTAGGTGCCGCATAAAAACATGGTGATTCATTGAAGCTTTGAGGCCTCACTGATTTACTTCAAGCAGGTTTTAAAAACCTGTTTTAATCTTTCAAACCTGTTTCGGCACCACTGTGTTTATTATGTTTTGAGTCTGTTTAAATATTTTATTGTGTTAGGTTGTTGTAGCATTGTTGGTATTGATTTTAGCAGTATACTGCCCTGAAATCTTCTAATATAGAGCAGGATAGACATATTTTAATAACTAAATTATTCCCTTTCTACTACTAAACTTTGTGCCAATATTCTGTACCCGATCATACCTGATCATTTCACAGCTGTTTTATACTTAAGGCAGAACAGAAGAGGGAGCAAACAGGCATTAGTTCATAACTTGAACTTCTCAGTTGGTGATAAATAAGGTTTGTTGGCAGAGTTAACTGCAGTACTGGGACATGAGCCAAATCTCCTTTAACAATAGGGAAAATGCTACAGCTCCAGCATTCAAAATATTATTTAACTTGTTAAACGTTCTTTGTTGCAGTCTCAGCTCCTGAATGTCGGTCGGGTTCAGAAGACAAACTATTTCCACTTAAGTACATAGAATACTATCAGAGTTGTAAAGCCGTAGTAATAAAAAGAATCGGCCACTTGAACCATGCTGTTGTGGCAGGGAGGAAGGGTGGGAAGAGGTGCTTAAAATAATTGTAGAAATCTTAAAAGCTAGGGGGAAATCGTTAATTTTGTATAATGATTTACAAAGTGACAAGCAAAATAGATTTACGGTGGCAGCTTGTAACAGACCAACAAAAATAAAAAATTATCACTTACCTTGTGGTTCTAAGCATAAAGTAATCAGTGGGGCCTTAACAGAATCAACGTCACAATTTTTACCCACATCCCTAACAATTTGGAAGCAATGGAGAGAATATATGTGGAGGGAAGGAGAGAAATCTAGTGACATTTGAAAGTGATTCCTATGCACAAAACAAAAACCAAAAGACCCCAACTCTAAGTCTGTAAGATAAAGAGATATTTCAGGCCAGAAGCAATTTCTGTATTCTTTTTGGATTTTAAAAGTATTATAGAGTGCTTAGAATTGATAAGCTTCAGTGATTAGGATGTATTGATCTGACAACAATCTGTAATTAGGGTCAGCTTCTACTAAATCAGACCAAAGTTTTAACTTATCCAACAAGCGACAACCACAGCCAAGCTAGCACTAAAGGAAAACAATACACGCCTATGGTTTGCCTCAGCTTTTGGCAGTTTCTGAATTTGGTATGGAGTAGAAATTTGCAAAGTTTACATTTAACATGAATTTGCCTGATTTATTCTTCTCAAATCAAAACCCATGTCAAAACATATCTCAGATTTGGAAAGGACAACAAGGGACATCAAATACAGCACTTTGCTCTGTAAGACTCCACAACTACAGCAGCCCTGAAAGATGACCACCCAATCCTAATTTAAAGGGCTCCAGAGATGGAGAATGACTCCATGACACTCTGAGGCAGTCTATTCCAGTGTCAAAACTCTTAGAGTTTTAAAAAAATCTTCCTAGAGTTTAGGTAGAATTCCTTGTCTTGTTCAATCCTCTACATGACATCCCTTCAAATATTTAAATATGACTATTATATATATATATATATATATATATATATATATATATTCGCCCCGGTGGTGAAGTGCGTAAAAGTACTGAGCTGGAGACCGAAAGGTCCTAGGTTCAAACCCCGGGAGCGGCGGGAGCGGCTACTGTTAGCTCCAGCTCCTGCCAACCTAGCAGTTCGAAAACATGCCAATGTGAGTAGATCAATAGGTACCGCTCCGGTGGGAAGGTAACGGTGCTCCATGCAGTCATGCCGGCCACATGACCTTGGAGTGTCTACGGACAACTCCGGCTCTTCGGCTTAGAAATGAAGATGAGCACCAACTCCCAGAGTCAGACATGACTGGACTAAACGTCAGGGGAAACCTTTACCTTTACCTTATCATGTCAATTATCAGTTATCTCCAAGCTAAACATATCCAGCTTTCTAAAACCAGACTTGAGACACTATCCTCTTGTTAATACACCACAGAATTATAGTGGTTTGCTTGGCATTTCAATATTGACATTTTTCAATGTTATGCACTTATTAAATCAAGCAATTTGCACACAAATTGATCATGTACCAAGGAAAAGTGAACACAAATTCTGTATGCTACCGAACAGAATGTGCAAAAACAATAGTAATAATAATAATAATAATAATAATAATAATAATAATAATAATAACAACCCCTCTATATTCTGAACATAGAAATACAAACAAAGCAAATCACAAGCTGTAAATGAGAAACCCGGTTATGATCACTATTACTTGTGCCACAAGTTGGAATTGCTCGACCACAGCCATCCATCAATTAAAGATTAATCAAAAAATGTAAACCTCACCCCATCCCATCAACAAGTAGTATATGGAGTTGTTTTTCCACATTGTAAGTTATGTTTAAGAGCAAATAATCTTCTTTTCCCTCATGTTTCTCAAGGACATACCTCCAATTTTGCAATACTGTATTTATACTATTTTTGTATAAGATTAACTACGGAATATCTGGACATATTGACATCTTATATAATTTAACAGATCAAATAAGTGTATTTAACAAATGTTTTTGCAGCAGCTGTTAGTTGTGTCCATTACAGCACCATAATGTTGTTGGTCACATACTGCTGTTATAAAAAAGAAAGAATCAACAACCAGAACGTCCAATAATTTCACTCTGTGCCCCTTTTTTTACTTTATTCAGCAGTCACCTTTACTATAGCTGGGATGGGAAACACCAAACATGCAAAGCCTACATATGTCCCTAATATGCAATGGACATCAGAAATCCAAGTGTAGTCCAGCCAGGACTCCCAGGAATGGGAAGGCAAGTGTGTAATGAGGAACTTCTGCCAGCCACCTTCATGTGTTAGCAAAGGCTAAATGCTTAAGCCACACTGAAACACAGCGCTAAAGAGCTCTTCGTGAAAAAAAGACATTGATAAGTGACTCAGTTCTAGAAGTTTTGTAACCACTTGGCACCCATTTCAGGTGGCCCTGTTCTACTCAGGGTGATGTGACCAACATATACACAAAGAGAACCTGACAACCAATCTTTTGTACACTGGACCTCTTGTTTGCTGTGTCCCTGCCTTGCAAGTCACATTTGCTGCTCCTTCCTTGAGGTCACTGTCTCTCAAGCTGTGTTTGCATGAGTGCCAAGGGTGAGTTTCCATCCAGTGAAGCAAACTCAATTCAACTTCCAGCTGTGTGGCAAAAAGCATTTAAAAGGCACTCTGGCTAAGAACCAGCTGCTCTTCTGTGTTCATTGAATTTCTGTCAGCTGCACTCAGCTTTGCCACCAATATCTCTACACAGCTCACAATCCCTTTTCTAACGTAGTCTCCCCAGAAAGGCTTCAGCTCCAGAGAAGGGATGCTGAACTTTGTTGCGACAATTTCCACTCCTATTATACCGCTGTTTTTGTGCAACTGAGAACACCCCCCCCCCTTCTCCTGATTATATAGTGTCCTCTCTTCAAATCCATCCTTAATCTCAATCTTGTTTTGTGCTACAGGACACATTCCAGCTACTATTACTAGAAAACAGTGGATACTAGTCACCTATATTCACCAGGAAGTTTTTCTACATTTCTATTTCCCCTCTTTGATAAAGAGTACACCAGCTATGACTGTTCTTATACAGTTTAGACAAAACAAACACACCATTAACCTCGAGCCATGGGCCATGAAGGTAATCTAAAAGCCGTTGCTCTTGCAAAACCAGATGATAGGCTGCAACATGGGATAGCCTCACAAAACATATTAAACCAGTTTGAAATTGCCTTTAAAATTAGCATGATTGCCATAAGTTGACAAAACACTCAAGTTGCACTGGTTACCGGTATCTTCACAACTCAAATTCAAATAATGTCCACCGTATAGTACTTTCATATTTTCAAAGATATTTGGTTAGTATTCATAGAACTATGTAAGGAAAATTGAAGCTTTGAGAAAGAAATACCTGCCTACTGAGACTCCTGAAGTACAACAGACCTTGAAATTAGGGCTCCCTGAACTAATATATCATCTGCTGGACCACACTTTCAGACAGATAAAATGTTGTCATGAGTCACTTGACCATGTCTAAACTGTACAACCTCTAAGCCAATTCATATGAGCAAATATATCCCTTACCGGTTCAGGACTGCTGGTGTGACTTTACTGTGAAAGCATAATATTTGAGGTTATATGAGAGGTCTGTTCAAGGTGTTGATCTATGATGACTCAATCACATATGCTAGTAACCAGTAATGATGTAGATATGTGAACAGGTCCAGAATAAACTGCGACTGCAGACATACTAGGGATCAAAATAAAAGCCACTGTCTCCAGGAGCCCACACACTGTACCACCCCTGACATCTCCCAGAGACAACATCCTAGCAAGCAGGTGCTGAAGAATGGGAATAGAGAAGAACCACATGACACATTCTTAGTTTATTAAATGATATGTAAATCAATGTGCTAAAGATATCTAATCCTTTCTGATCTTAGAAGCTAAGCAGAGTTGACCCTGATTAATACTTGGATGGAAAACCATAAACAAATACCACGTGCTGTAGGCTATGTTTCAGGGGAAGGAATTTGCCCAACCATCTCTGTGTATTCCTTGTCTTTAAAATGCCACTGAAATGTATAGGATAGCCACAAGTCTATAGGCTCATACACGGACATACAATGCATGGCAAGAGCTTAGAAACATCCATTTTACATTACAATAGGCTCTCTAAGATTGGGAAGCCTGTCCTACCAATTCATTCCAACTTTAGTATTTTGGAAAGCTGTTTTGAATCTCTATACCTGATGTTAATGGAGCCCCCTCGGTGGTGCAGTGGGTTAAACTCTTGTGCCAGCAAGACTGATGACTTGAAAGTTGGGTTGCTGACCTGAAAGTTGCAAGTTCGAATCCAACTCGGGGAGAGTGCGGATGAGCTCCCTCTATCAGTTCCAGCTTCATGCGGGAACATGAGAGGAGTCTCCCACAAGGATGGTAAAAACATCAAAACATCTGGGCGCCCCTGGGCAATGGCCTTGCAGACGGCCAATTCTCTCCTACCAGAAGTGACTTGCAGTTTCTCAAGTCGCTCCTGACACACAAGAAAACCCTGATCTTAAGGTGCAACTTCTTCATCTCTGTCTTGGCTAAAATCATGAAAAACCCAATAGCATTAGATCCTTCTAGCTTGTGTTATTGCTGAAAGCAGTGGTCCCATAACTGATGGATCACTTATTTTCATCACTTTTAACGATTAACATAATTTTTTGCTATTATTACAAGTTTCTCACTGTGCTACTGAACTTCAGGAATCCTTAATTTCATGTTTGCTCCTAAACTTGGACCTCTCTTTCTGTGAGTCTTGTTCACACTGTCCTAGAGCACTGGGCTCTGGTCATTTGACTCCCCCACTCCTGCAGAAACTACAAATCAGTGTTGTGGCCTTTTTCAAGGATCTTTTCATAACAGACTATTGGCTCTCTGTCTTGCAGAACGATTAGGCTTTGATTATCAGTGGCTCAGACACAACAGTAGTATGGGTTTGCAACGTGTTCATGCTGCAATTCAATACATGCCATCTTTTGCCAGCAAAACCTCCTTGCATTCTACATCATGTAAAGAACAATTGGCAAGTCTATAGATAAAATAATACAAGTGGAGGTTCTTTCCAAAAAGTACCAACCCCCCCCCCAACCAAAAAAATGAAAAATGAGTTATATGTGGCAGCACATTGTTGGCTATGAATTTTGTGTACAGATCAAAACTATCAAAATGTATCAAATCACTTTGGTAGATGGCTTGGAAAATTGTAAGGTAAAGGTAAAGGTTTTCCCCTGGCATTAAGTTCCAGTCGTGACTGACTCTGGGGGTTGGTGCTCATCTCCATTTCTAGGTCGAAGAGCCGGCGTTGTCCATAGACACCTCCAAGGTCATGTGGTGGCCGGCATGTGCGCCGTTACCATCCCGCCGGAACAGTACCTATTGATCTACTCACATTTGCATGTTTTCGAACTGCTAGGTTGGCAGGAGCTGGGGCTAATAGTGGGCGCTCATTCCGCTCCAGGGATTTGAACCTGGGACCTTTCGGTCTGCAAATTCAGCAGCTCAGCGCTTTAACACACTGCGCCACCACCAAAAAACCGCATATCCTTAGCACGTTTTCTCAATTTTTGTAAAATTAGTTCAGATAGATTGGATACCTTTTGGAAACAAACACCACAGTTGGATATAAATCTGACATTAGAAATATGCAATAAACAGTGGGATAGTCTTTTGGTCCTCCGGGATAAAATGATTAATCCAGAACTCACTTGCACGTGAGTTCAGAATGGAAGACAATTCATTAAGGAGTTCAGTTACATCTCCTGTGACATTAATCTGAACAATTAGTTATTCACCATACGGATTAATGAATTTCCCTATGCCAGAATACAGTGGGCCTTTAGTATTTGCTAGAGTTTGGTTCCAAGGCCCCTTGTGTATACCAAAATCTGTGGGTGTTGTAAAACGGTGATCCTTATATAAAATGATAAAATCAATATTTTCTTTTTGCACTTAAAAAAAAAAAATTCCAAGCCACGGAGAGCCGACTGCACTTGTATCACTACCAACAGTGTTTCATGAATGGCTGCAACTGTCACCTTTTCTGCATTCTGCATTTTATTTTCCCCCAATCAAAGTGTTTGGCCCAAGCCATACTGATAGACTTTAGGAAAGGGATGTGAATTGTGTTGGATACTGTTGAACTTCACCTCCCAACTTTTCCTACTAGCATAGTCAGTGGAGCTCCCGGTGGTGAAACTGGGTTAAACCCTTATGCCAGCAGGACTGCTGCCCAAAGGTCAGTGGTTAAAATCTGGAGAGACCAGGTGAGCTTCCTCCGTCAGCTCCAGCTCCCCATGCAGGAACATGAGAAAAGCCTCCCACAAGGATGGTAAAACATCAAACATCCAGGCATCCCCTGGGCAACGCCCCTGCAGATGGCCAATTCTCTCACACCAGAAGCAACTTGCAGTTTCTCAAGTCACTCCTCACACACACACAAAATAAAAAAGCCACAGCCAGTGGTGAAACACTCTGAGAGTTGTAGCTGAATGACATTTAGAGCACCACAGTATTTTCAGCCCAGCCTTAAGATAACACCTTTATAGAACTCTCGAATGGAATTAACTCTCATGTGAAGTGTAGGTCACAATAAATGTGTTAATTTTTAAAGCCTATCAGCATTCTAGAGTCAAGGAACTGACTAATTTCTTAACACTATCTAGAGTCCCATCCTGAAAAGAATTTCAACAAGTTCTCATTTTCCTGTCCTAGCTTAAACTAGTAGTTATAAATATAGGAAACTGCTCCTATCTTTTCTCAGCATCTAAATTCTCAGTAAACAGATCCAGTGGAATGTTCTTTGGGACACTGGAAGTTGTTCTGAGAAGTTTATTTTGGAAATATACTCCTCACAGAAATGTCCTCAGCTCTCAGCTATCTACTTGGTCTCATCTAATATGAATCCATCAGCCAATTCTTTGGTTTTAGAAGCTTTCGGTCACAGCACTAATGTCAACGCTCCCATTTCCAAATATCTCATAACAATCTTTACAGGCAGTCTCCGAGTTACAAACATTCAACTTACAAACGAACAGGAGTGAGACAACATGAAGTGACAGAAATCTACCCCTCAGAAGGGAAATCTACCCCTGAAAGAGTGATCATGGGGACAAGATGTCTCTACTGAAATTTTCTCACCAATCTTTGTTTCCACAACAAGCCAATTTTTTCAAAATCCAATTATCAAGAGACAGGAAGTGAAGTGATGTCTTCTGAACAGGAGCACAGACAGCAAAACAAATACCGCATCGGTGTTGACCCTTCCCTATGCTATTCAAAGATAAAATCACGGAATCATAGAATCATAGAATAGAGATGGAAGAGACCTCATGGGCCATCCAGTCCAACCCCCTGCCAAGAAGCAGGAAAATCGCATTCAAAGCACCCCTGACAGATGGTCATCCAGCCTCTGCTTAAAAGTCTCGAAAGAAGGAGCCTCCACCACAGTCCGGGGCAGAGAGTTCCAGTGCCAAACAGCTCTCACAGTGAGGAAGTTCTTCCTGATGTTCAGGTGAAATCTCCTTTCCTGTAGTTTGAAGCCATTGTTCCACATCCAATTCTCCAGGGCAGCAGAAAACAAGCTTGCTCCCTCCTCCCTATGACTTCCCCTCACATATTTATACATGGCTATCATGTCTCCTTTCAGCCTTCTCTTCTGCAGGCAAAACATGCCCAGCTCTTTAAGCCGCTCCTCCTCCTTGTTCTCCAGACCCTTGATCATTTTAGTTGCCCTCCTCTGGACACATTCCAGCTTGTCAACATCTCCCTTCAAATGCGGTACCCAGAATTGAACACAGTATTCCAGGTGTAGTCTGACCAAGGCAGATAGATAGATAGATAGATAGATAGATAGATAGATAGATAGATAGATAGATAGATAGATAGATAGATAGGGCTGGAGTTACACTTAAAATTCTATGACTTGCATACCAATTCAACTTAAGAACAAGCTTATAGACCTATTTTGTTCATAACCTGGGGACTGTCAGTATTGTGATCAACTTGTGTCGGAGAATGAAAAGAAATACCAGCAATCAATCAGGGCAACATAGAAGAATAGAGACTGCATCTGACCTGAAAGCATAAAATAATTGGAAATTTTGCAGTTCCCAATTATTGTGGTATTTGGGAAACTGAATAATAGGATGATGCTAATGTGTAGTGTAAACGTTTGTTAGAAACTGCACATATTTCTTTCTTGTAACTTTTGCATAATGCCTGGGCATGAAGAACATTATGCAAATAAACCAAGATGTGCCTGGTCAGTTTACATTCTTCAATATGCCACAGAGACTGTTCATACCGAATGTTGGAAACCAGCTCTTAATGCTATGTTATTAAATTATTAAGATGTGTATATCCTACACTGCATCTAAAGATCTCCAGAGGTGCTTGCAGTAAAATCAACTTGACCCATTTAAAACAGTAAAAAAAAATAATTTAAACAGACAAGAAATATATCAAACAATTTGACAAGTTAAAACAAGGCAGATCAAAACAGTTTAGAACAAATGAAAACCCTACATGCTGCACCAATTCAATTAGACCTTAAAAGGCATTGCTAAAAAGTCATGCTTTCACTTGGTGCTGGAATAGCAGTAGCGTTGGCATCAAACAGGCATCTAAAGGGAGCATATACAGCAACATTTCACATATGAAAACCAGAACGCACAAAGCCAAGCGACAGCAGAGCGTGATCTTGATGGCAAAAGGTATTAAGAAGGAAGAAAACACTAGCCAAGATAGGATGCAGCAGTTTACTTTTGCCTGCCTCTCTGCATGTGATTGTTAACTAAGTGCAAATTGCTTTTGCAGTTTTAACTTAGTTTGCCCTAATGGTAGTAAAATGAAGACAAAAGGGGTAACTGGAGGGAGGAGAGAGAAACTGGGGTATTTTAAAGGCAGTTGAAAAGTGGGGTGACAGAGAATTAATTGATACCTTTCCTTCTGAATCAGGACAGTTAGAGAAGAGAGGGAAGATTATTCCACAACTGGGGAATCACAAGGAAGAAAGCCTTCTTCTCCTATGTCCTCTCATCCTCCAAATGTGATAAGGCACAGGGGAGGACTTTTCCAGCAGAACTCAAGCCTCAAGCAAATTTATATGGAGAGGAATTTCTTTAGGTATTGAGGTCCTAAGCCACTTCAGGCTCTGAACATCATCGCCAACACTTTGAAATCAGACTAGAAAGATACTGTCAGTCATATTGGTTTCTTTGAATTATCTGTGGACATGGACCCCACCCACTGGTTTGCAGAAATATTCAACAGCCGAAGTTATGTTAGTACTATGTAAAGGTGTAACATCAAACACTTCTACCTAAATTTACTTTCTTTCTTCTCCTTCCCTTTAAATGAAACAATGTATTAAACCAGTGTGGTCCAATCCGCTGCCCACGGGCCGCATGTGGCCCACCAATTCATTTTTGTTGGCCCTTGCCCTTCTTACTGGAAAAATATTTTAATTTAACATTTGGAAAAAAATCATTTACCTTTCTTATTGCTTTGAGGTTTTAAGAAACAGCCATATAGAATCATAGAATCATAGAATAGTAGAGTTGGAAGAGACCACATGGGCCATCCAGTCCAACCCCCTGCTAAGAAGCAGGAAATCGCATTCAAAGCACCCCCGACAGATGGCCATCCAGCCTCTGCTTAAAAGCCTCCAAAGAAGGAGCCTCCACCACGGCCCTGGGGAGAGAGTTCCACTGTCGAACAGCTCTCACAGTGAGGAAGTTCTTCCTGATGTTCAGGTGGAATCTCCTTTCCTGTAGTATATAACTGACATATTGAAGCTTCACTCTGGCCCTCACATTCCTATACTAAAGTTTGATTTGCCCTCAAGTAACTAAAGGAGCCCCGGTGGCGAAGTGTGTTAAAGCACTGAGCTGCTGAACTTACAGACCGAAAGGTCGCAGGTTCAAATCCCGGGAGTGGAGTGAGCGCCCGCTGTTAGCTCCAGCTTCTGTCAACCTAGCAGTTCGAAAACATGCAAATGTGAGTAGATCAATAGGTACCGCTCCGGCGGGAAGGTAACGGCGCTCCATGCAGTCATGCCGGCCACATGACCTCGGAGGTGTCTACGGACAATGCCGGCTCTTTGGCTTAGAAATGGAGATGAGCACCAAGCCCCAGAGTCAGACATGACTGGACTTAACGTCAGGGGAAACCTTTACCTTTACCTTAACTAAAGGTTGGACCACACTATATTAAACAATGAGCCCGCATGGATAAATGTTTACATTCTAGATAATGATGGTCAAGATGATGCTGATTATAATTTATTACCAAAATGCTGTGCATTATTTTAATTCTATGGTAGGAAATGTCACCTTTTCCCTCTACTATCCTTATCTGTATTGTCACAGCTTCTGATTTGGGGTGGGAAGCTTAGGGCTGTGGTGGTACAATGGGTTAATCCGTTGTGCTGCTGAACTACTGAGCTGAAGGTTGGCAGTTTGAATCTGAGGGACGGGATGAGCTCCTGCTGTTAGCCCTAGCTCCTGCCAACCTAGCAGTTAGAAAACATGCAAATGTGAGTAGATAAATAGGTACCGCTTCAGCACAAAAAGGCAAAAAGACACTCCAAGCAATCATGCCAGCTACACGACTAGGAAGGTGGCAACGCAGGCTCCTCAGCTTGGAAATGGAAAATAGAACCTCCCCCAAATCCAGACATGAGCACTGCCTCCAGAGTCATAAATGACAAAGGGAAGCCTTTGCCTTTGTCTGTGTATGTGTGTCTCATTGTAGCAAGGCATTGAATGTTTGCCTGTGTTTGTTTATATACTGGAATCTGCACTGAGTCCCCTTGGGAAGAAGGGTGGAATATAAATAAAGTGTTGCTGTTGTTGTTGTTACATGCAGTTCCATTTATATATTTTATTTTCCCCATAAATATGAACATATAATTTTTGAGACCTAAGTATTTTTATAAAACATACCCATCCACCCACAACACAATACTTCCTAATACTTTACTCTCTGTAACTTTCTAATGAATGCTTTCACTTGGAAACAAATCAAGATTTGTCTCCATGTAATCTGCAAAATGGTTGCAAATTTCAGGCTGTTTGATAGTTTCTAGCACCTACAGATTTACGTGTCTCCTTATTTCATAAATCAAAAGTTGTTAGCACAGTTGTACTATAGCAAACATTAACAAGAATTCTCCTGGTGTTTTTGAAAAACTTTGAGATATTGTGAGAATAAAAAGATTCCCTCATTTGACTTCATTTCAACCCAGGTTTTTCACTTCAGGAATTTCTAAAACATCTTTAAATGAATTTGTTAATGGCATTTACTCAGTCAAGGCAGGTGCCTCTGAAAGGGAAGAGTTTAAATGTAAAGCATTATTTGTATTTAAGAAGCCATTTATGCATCAGAAGGGGGGTTAGAACCAAAATCTACTGGAGGAGTATTCCCAACATGCATTGAACACATGAAAGCAGTAACAGTGGATGTGGGAAAATTACCTTCTTCTCAAAAAGGCTCCCTGAGTGATTTGCAATGCATTACAACAGAAGATTTAAAAGGTACCATAAAAACAGAAATATGGTATGTGCAGCATGCTGAACGCTTCTATCAATGACAGCCTTTTGCAGTTCAAAAATGTCAGACATCGCACATCCCTAGAGAGAGAGAGTTCCAAATCAGAGACAGTATCTAATATCAAACTATTTGTTTTCCCAGGGATCACAAGAACAATGTCCTCTGTGTGTCTGGGGGTAAGGGACTCAAAAAACAGTCCTGGGGTCCTTTAGAAATTGGCAGGTTTCATTTAGCAAGGACTTTTCTAGACTGCAGAACAATTAATCAAATGCAAGAACTGTTCTCTCAATTTACAGATTATTATATATGTGTTGATTCGAGGAAGGAAGGAGTCTTATTTATTTATTAATTATTAATCCATTTACTTTATTTTTAGACTGCCTTTCTCCCTACACAGGGACTCAAGGAGGCAAGTTTTAACCAGTGAGATCACAAGGAATCAAAAGGGTCAACTATATCAATGGAGACTGTCACTTTAATAGCAGTCTGTAACAAATAAAAATCTTCACACTGTACTGACTGACACATGTAATTTGAAAAAAATGCCCACAACTTAAAAAAAAATCCCATTCTTCATGCTGTCCATTAAGTCAGCTGCTCATTCTTGTCCTTTGTATGTGTGTGTGTGTGTGTGTGTGTGTGTGTGTCTATATATATATATATATATATATATATATATATATATATATATATATATATATATATGGCTTCAGCATGTCCAGAAATTCAGGCTGAGGGAGAGAACGTTTCCCATTTCTCTTCTAAAGCAAACTCCTTATTTGTCTCCTATTGCACCCCTTTCTCAGTGTCTTAATATCTGAGTTACTGTGAGTTTTCCTGGCTGTATGACCATGTTCCAGAAGCCAGTGTCTTAATATCCTTTCCTATTACAGTAGAGTCTCACTTATCCAACATAAACGGGCCGGCAGAATGTTGGATAAGCGAATATGTTGGATAATAAGGAGGCATTAAGGAAAAGCCTATTAAACATCAAATTAGGTTATGATTTTACAAATGAAGCACCAAAACATCATGTTAGACAACAAATTTGACAGAAAAAGTAGTTCAATATGCAGTAATGCTATGTAGTAATTACTGTATTTATGAATTTAGCACCAAAATATCACAATATATTGAAAACATTGACTACAAAAATGCGTTGGATAATCCAGAACGTTGGATAAGCGAGTGTTGGATAAGTGAGACTCTACTGTACCAACAAAGCATGCCAGCATCCTGCTCTGCCTTTCTGCTTTCACTTGTTCCTCAGCAAAAACAAATCCCAGAACTACAATGGTGCTGTAATTCCAAAGTATTGCAGATACAGCAAGTAATAGTCATATCAAAATTCAGATTCCCATGAATCTCAGTTGTCATGAAAGGAGAGAAAACTAAGGGTGTGCTTCTTGATCTTGTGGATTGTAAAAATTACGTTTGTTTTGAAAGTCATGTGGACTTCACCTGCCAAAATCTCAGAAATGGTAGAAGTTACTAAAGCCATTACCAAGAAGTCAGGGGCACACTAAACCCAAGTGCAAAACTGCCAGAACTGTGGCCGAAAGAAAGCTATTATATAAAATGTACTCAATTTATTTAATTTATGCAGCCAGAGTATAAGAATTCACCTTAAATTTAAATTCAGCAGGAAGGAGACTTTTAATCTATAGCACAGACTCTGCAAAGCACTAAAATGAAATGGGAAATGAGACACCCATTTCCCCACTTGTCTTCTACAATAAGAAGGCTGCCCCTGTCAGGGACCAAACAAAACAGAGAAGTACAAAGGCAAGAGGCCACTACAAACAGAAATATAATCCAATAATATAAACTATAAGACAGTTTTTCATATATATGCTGGAGTCATGGAACATTTAATGTGCAGACAAGGATTGTAGAGGTTCAAATTTTACTAAATGATTCCAAATATACGTCTCTAAACCAAAATCATCCTTATATAGGAAAAGCGAGAATTCCTAAAGCAGAATCCAAAACAATATAATCAATGTTTTACAAATACACATGTTCACAGAAAGCATAGCTCTTATACTCAAGGTTTGTGAGTCCAATGGCATACAAAGTTCATGTTCCACATAGAAGACTGCACATTCAAACCTATATGTCCAAGTTTGTAAATCCTTTTTTGGATCCAAAATTTAAACAAATCCAAAGTTTATAACCATCCACGACCAGTTTCGACCAAACAAAGCCATGATATTCTTCTGCTCATTATTCAAACCTGGACATTTCTTTCCTGAACTGACAATACTATTTTTTCAACAACATAAAGCTTAAAGTAAATTAAAAGGAAAATGGTGTAAATCTAAAGTGAGTACTAATATTTATTTATTTGCCATATTTATATCCCGCCTTTCTCTACCCCTGGGGGACTTAAGATGGCTTACAAACAGCACTACATAGTGCCTAAAACATAAAACATGAATAAGATTAAATTTAAATTAAAGTTAAGATATAATCCAATGTTGAGATATGTCATCCAAAAGCAAGGACTAAGGCCGTTCCATAATCAATTGCACAATTTCCAGTAAATGCATTGCACTGTACTATTTCTCAAAGGCCTGCTCCCAAAGCTAAGTTTTAACTCTCTTTCTGAAGGCCAAGAGGGAGGGGACTGATCTAATATCACTTGGGAGGGAGTTCCACAACTGAAAGGCCACCACTGAGAAGGCCCTATCTCTCGTTTCCCCCAATCGCACTTGCAAAGGGGGTGGGACCAAGAGTAGGGCCTCCCCAGACAATCTTAGACTCCGAGGTGGTTCATAAGGAGAGATACATTCGGACAGGTAGACTGAGACAGAATACAGTCTTTACGTTCCCACAATTTTGGAGTTTGTTTCCAAAAAGTATCAAATCCCAAAAAAATGAAAAATGTGTTATAGGCAGCTGTACATTGTTAGCTAGGAGTAGAATATTATGCACAGAACAAAACTATCAAATTATTTTGGTACAAAGTTTGGAAAACAGCATTTTATATCAAAAGAAGGCACATCCTCAGCACATTTTTCCTGTTCCTGTAAATTTCTTTAGATGGATTTGGTAACTTTTGGAAATAAACTCCACAAATAAGCTCAGCACCTTAAAAGCTGAAACTTGAACCCAGAGTGGCTTCTCCATCACATTGACATGGAAAGACCAGCTGCTATTGTTTGAAGCAAGTTCTCAGATAAAAGGAGTTTAGATGTGCCTAGTGGGGCGGGATGACTTACATTAAAAGCACCATGAGTGAAAATGAAAGTCCATACTACAGCAGGCACACAGCATCAGGCCGAAAACTGACAGCAGTTATCTTAATTGCATAGCCGTGGCTGGCTGTGCAATTGGGAAAGTCACCTACATGTGCAGAGAAGGCGGTTTCTGAAAGGATCAGAATCCAGAGCAATAATTCTTACCTGGAAAGTGCTGTTTGCAGCTGGGCTCCGATTTGTCAGCACACATACCACTCTCTCCACATGATTTATCACATCCTATACAGCACTGAGCCTTCTATTACCATCCTCATTTATTGCCTGCAGCTGTCACTCTGACTAGCAATCCCACAGTTGGTTTTGTAGGTGACGTATCAAAAAGGTATTTAGAGCACACACCTAGAGACACCGTTTTAATCAAACCAAATCAGCAGGCTGCATTAAGTGGTTTGGAGGACTTGTCGCGCACTGCAATAAGCAGAGGCAGACTTTAAAGGAAAGCAGAGAAGCCGTGGCACTCCATCATGAGCCAGAAGACCCATTTCAAGACTTGCTGGGTGGTTTTAGGTAAGCCACAACATATGTGCTGTTGTATCTGCCAGATGAGAAACAATGTTGGTCTTCTTTAATGGGCTGTTCTAAGTATTACTGAAAAAAACTTGAAATGCACCATATATATGCTATTAAAGATTTACATCCAGCAATTGCATACAAATTTCAATGTGTAATACCCCTTACTGGGATATGAATTGTGCTGTCCTCCAGATATTATTGGACTACAAACGCCAGCACCCATAGCCAGCCTAGCCAATGTGGCAAATACTAGAAGTAAGGTCCTAAGACATCTGGGGACCTCATGATTATAAAAGGTAAAGGTTTCCCTTTGACATTAAGTCTAGTCAAGTCAGATTCTGGAGGGGGGGGGGTGTTCATCTCCATTTCTAAGCTGAAAGGTTGGTATTGTCCATAGACACCTCCTAGGTCATGTGGCCAGAATGACTTCATGGAGAGCCGTTACCTTCCTGCCGAAGCAGTACCCATTGATCTACTCGCATTTTGCATGTTTTCGAACTGCTAGCTAACAACGGGAGCTCATCTCATCTGCAGATTCGAACTGCCAACCTTCTGATCAACAAGTTCTGCAACTCAGTGGTTTAACCCGTTGCACGACTGCGGCTCCTTATTTAAGCATATAGTGCTTTACATACTGCAAAATCCACTTCTGTCTCTAGGCATGCAGTGAGACAACAGGCACTCACAAGAAGTCAGTAATGCATCCTAATTACATGATGTTTTAGAGCCACGTAAACAAAAAAAAATCCTGCCCCAAGGAGCTCACTGTCTCTAAATAGGAGGCAGCAAAAGGCTAGAAGCGAAAGGCAGTTTGTCTCACCCAACTATGTTGGCTAACTTCTCACAAGACAATGTTTAATTCTCCAAGCAAGCACTAAACACAGAAACTTCATTAGAGCATCATGGAGAATTCATTTAGAATGTGTCACATCACAGTTAAAATCAATCTTCATTAAACAATTAACACACTTATTAGGTTGCAAGTGGAGTGATATTATCGTCACAAGCTAGACAAAGAGCAACAGTAGTCAGATGACAGAGTGGAAAAGAGCAGCCACTGCTGCCAATGTTACTAAAGGTTACTTCCAAGTGTACAAAATGTTTTGAAGCAACATAGAAAACCGGTAGAAATCAACTGACAACGTATAGCTACATAATGTCTATTTCATTTTAATTCATCAACAATTTTTTGAATTGGGCCAATGTGTAGACGTCAATATATTTTCCAATGAAGTTGCTTTTGATGCATGAAAGTTTGACACAACTAACATTGTCTTCACAAACAGTTAACCAGAGAAAGAGAGACTGTCCAAAGTGCTAAATTCTGATTTAACATCACAAGAATAAGCTGAAGAGTAAGCATTGGGCGCATGAGAATCTGCATGTCTTTCCATCTCCAGCATGACACCCATTAACACATCAACACCTCCCTTTTTTATTTTTTATGTTTAGCTGAACTACAAATACGTGTATCAACTGAACAAAGGGTTGGGGATCCACTTGTAGTTTGTGGCTGTACTTTATTTCCATAGTTAAGATTAATCAGAGATGCAGAGTTTCAAAGTATATGACAAAGACATGGTCAATCAGAAACGTCTAAATGACACCTCATGTCTGAGTCACAGAACAGTGGTCTGAATTTCATCTCTTACATCATAATGCTAAACTGTGACTTAATACTAACTTGGAATTGTTATCAATGTCTTTCAAAGCTCTAACCATACATTCTGCTATTTGTGAGGTTTAAACCACTGGTCTTATTTTTCTCCAATAAATTATTTTACTGAGTTTTGACATTAAAAAACAATTTGATCAATATAATCAACAATGTATCTGTCTGCAGCAATTTTTCTCGTCTCATCAGTTTACACTTGCAACAATCCTCTTTGCACAATCCAATGCACATAGGAAAGAATAGGAACGTGACACTCTGTGCTGGCTGCTGTTTTCAAAAGCTCATCTGATAAATGTCATTGTGTGTAGAAAACTGTATACATACAGGTTTGAACAAGTAGCATGGCTTTACGCAATTCTAAATGACAGTTCAGTGCTATACAAACAACTCTCAGGCTTGAGAAGTGCCTTTTTCCCTTGCAGGAAAGGGATACGAAGCATTAACTTCTAGTTTTAGCTACTGATTTATGACAAAGGCAAACTGTAGTTTGCCTAAATAATGGTTTTTCAAAACAAGCCAAGATCAAATGATGTTACAGATCCTGGCTTGTTTCAATAAACAATAGTATGTAAACATGCTTTTAAACTAACCATAATTCCAAGTCCAACTAGAACTACAAACTGCTAATTTAAGTCAAGTTTCCAATTGGTTTCTCTACCCTGAAGGTTGTAACTACGTCAATTCACATCATGCTCATCTGCGGTTTAATGAAAAAGGTCACAGAGGCATATGCATGGATGCATGGTGTACATGCGCTACAAATATGCTCTTGAGACCACATCCCTGCTTCTCTAGTTCATTTTTCCTGATCCAAGAAGTATGACCCTGCTCTAGTAGTGCCTCAGAAGTGCCACTCCATTTGTTATGTATTGTTAAGAACTTGCTGTGTACTTTTGGGGGTCTTTTGCAGAGAAAGGAAAGGATCCATAAGGTCTTGCTGAGAGATGAGCTGTCGAGACATTGTTTGTGAACGTCAAGAGCAGGAGCTTCATGAGTATCTGACAAAGGCTGAAAAGATGAGCAAGACTTCCATTGCTCTTGTGTTGTGACTGAGATCCAGGCACCTTTGATTTACTGTTGCTGTGACACACTTTGAACTGAACGGTAGTATTTTGATCCTGATGGAGTTTTTGCTACTGATATTTCAGTGATTTAGATTAATCATGCAAGGACATGCTAGCTGAATGAGAACATGTTTGTTATAACCAAGTAGTTAAATATTTTTTCATATGCTTAAATGTCATCCCTATTAGCTTGCTACTATGAATATAAAATGTGAATTGGGTTTGATATGTTCACGATTCTGTATGTTTCTGTTGCATGTTACATATTGATGAGTTGTTTACTAGGCCTGTATGATCAATTGAAAAAAGTTTCAATACTCATTACGAAATTAGGGGCTGGGGAAAAATTGTTGCTAAAAAGTTTACAAAATTGGACAGGGTCCGTAACATAACTATAACGAGTTATCTACTTTTTTGTTACCTTTTGTTAAGAAATTGTGCCAATAGGAAATTTCAGGGGCTGCTTTCTCCTTCATTATTAGAGCCATCGGGATGAAACTCGTTACAATTATAAAACACACTCACCACTGTTAGCCCATCAAGTTTCAGAATGTTTCACACATCCATAGATTTTTGGGGGATTTTAAAAGTTGCAATGTCCAATGTTTGATGCTTTATAGTTTACTGGTTTTAATCTATTGTTATATGCCATTTTAGTTATGTGTTGTATTTTATATTTTGTGAGACATTGAATTTTGCCATTTACTTTGTTGTGAACCACTTTGAGTCCCCCAGGGGTTGAGAAAAGCAGTGTATAAATGAAATAAATTTTTATAAGTTTTTATAAGCAACATTTTAAAAAAAACTATAAGAGTTATTTCCTTGAATTGTCTATACAATGACACAAGATTACAGGAGATCATCCCCCCCTTCAATTTTTAGAAATATTCAACATCTACTGATTTTGAGGATTTTTAAAAAGTTTTGATAAAAGATTTTTTTAAAAATTCACAACAGCTATCTCATTGAATGTCTTTTACCAATAGAACTTCAATTCAGGGATTTCTTCCCAGCCCCAGCACAGATTTATTTACTTGTATTGAAGTATCAGTCAGTCCTCTTTGCAGATTCAACAATTTATTGGAACTCTGGCTGCTGCTAGGAGAAACAAATCTATCCTGATCGGGGCTTTCTGATATTGAGCAGTATTCTGGGAAATGAAGTTTAGGGCAGGGCCTTTTGAATTCTCTGGCATAGGGCTCCTTGCCTTCCCAAACTACATTTCCCAGAATTCAGTGCTCTCCCAGTCTCTTTCCCAGCTCACTCAGCTCATCCCTTCCTGCTACTTTCCTCATAGAAAGAGGCAGCCTGTCTCTTCTTAAGTTAAAGAGAAATGGCAGCCTTTTTGGCTTTGCCTTGTTTGCACTGAAAATGAAACTGACTTCTGAGCATTACAGAATTCAAATGAAGTATTGGGTGAATTATGATTTTGAATTTTGTGTGTGCTCCCTCTGTTTCTTAAAATATGTTTGTATATACAAAACTTATGAATTAGACATGACGTATGAGTTAAAAACTAAGATTTGCACACTTGTACTTCTGTTGTAGGCTGCTCTTGAGTATACTTTGGAAACGTGTCACTCTAGCCAATAGGATGCTGAATCCACGGATGAAATAAAGACATCTATGGCAGGACAAGACACCCTGATCCTGTTCTCTTCTGTGTGCCCAATGGATCATGTCCAGAAGGCTAATGCAGGCAGTGCCATTTAGCTTCTGCTTTCTGTAACAGCAGTTCAGCTCACATCACTAGTACGTGTTTATACTGTCTTTAAAGCAGAAGAAATATAAACACATAATAAATGGGGAAGCAAGGGGGAGGGAGCACAGAATGGCAGAGAATCCTCACTGCTAAATATACCAGCAGCCAGGTGTTTAGTCAAAGCATTCTAAAAATATTGATTCCAGTTGGGGTTTTTTATGCACATTACTTCCCATCACAGCAGGGAATGCAGCCTCTGGTTCCCCTTTCATATGATGAGACATCAGCCACCATGCTTTGAACTGATAAGTAATTTGAAAGGAGCTTCGGCACGAGGAGCAGAAGAGACCCACTTTTCCTTTGGAGTCGCTCACACAGTGACATTATAACCAGAAGGCACGAGGCAAACACAGAAGGGAAAATGTTGAAACATTTTCTGCATTTGTTTGTGTTTGTACAGACACATCTTCATGCACAATGCAGATCAACTGAGAGCTAACCTACTCTCACTGGTGTAACATAAACTTCTATATCGTTTCCTAGAAATGAAAGGATCTGATGCTACACTAGGCTTCCAACGGACTGTGACAAATCTGGGAAGGAGCCTTGAGCCTTCTGTAGGTCCAGCCCTGCCCTCTGAACTTTTATCAGACAACAGGGGGCTCTGTGGCTCCGCTGAAACCAAGTTAGTTGCAGAAAGCAGAAAAGGTTTTTACTGAGGGGAGGGGTGTAGCAATGTGCACAGGAGCATAGCCCCCCAATTAGAATTCTGCCCCCACTTCCATGTAATTTAACCTCAGCCCGCATTTCTAGCATTGTATTCACTTAAAGCTTCAGCTGAACACTTAGGAAACAGTTTGAGCATCTAAAGAAAAGGGGAAGAAAAAGCTACAAGGCAAAGAGGAAAGAACTGGCAAATCTACCTCTGAATATTCCTTGCCTTAAAAACCGTATGACATTCACGGGTCATCATGAGTCGACAGAAAACCTGAAGATAGCAGAACACTCTGATGTAGAGAATAAATTATTTATTTTATTTATTTGTTTAGTTATATCTCACCTTTCTCCCAATACGAGACTCCAGAGAGCTTACAATATAATTTTAAACAGAATGCAATTAAAACGAGGCATAATACAAAGTTAAAAGGCTTACACCATTATATTAAAAACATCAATTTACACCAATTTAAAAAGCAATTAAAACATAACAGTGTTCATTAAAAAAAAAAACACAGCACACCCCAGCTGAAAAACCTTTTGCAGTGGTTGGTTAACCATCAAAGGCCAGCGTGAACAAAAAGGTCTTTGCCTCCCAAGGAAAAAGAGCAGAGAAAGGGGGCCAGCCGACCCTCACAACAGAAAGAATTCCACATACTTGAAGTTATTAGGGAGCTGCGGGAAAGAAGCAGCCAACAATCAAGATTTGAGAAAGCAAAGATAATATTTTAAGGGGAAGTTGTAAAAAAAGGATTCAGTGGACATCCTCTTGCACAACATCATCTGAGTCTTGAAGTAACTTACAAAAGTTGAAACAGGTACAATTGAAGTTTACACTGTGCAAAAGTGAAAAATATAACTTTAGAGACAATGTTTGAAGAGCCATCACTTCAAACAGTAGCAGAAAGCAAATTCCTTGCTAACCACTGCATATGTACAACACCTGACCAATTCTGTATCCATAGTGATTCACTTCCATACTTGTACAGAAGACACAAAATGACTTATAATCCAGGCAGGGAAAGGGCCAGCTCCGGCATCCTTGGACAGGTCTTGGGGTGCAAGACCACCTTTACTCACCACTGAAACTACCACCATTGCTACTTCTGTTCCTTCTGTTGCTGGTATTGTTACTACAGATAGTATTCATATTACTTATCCTGCTGAGCAGGTCCAAGAAGGAAGGTATTACAATCACTTAATTTCAAGAAGGTACAATCCTCTGGGGAAACTGGAGGACATTTCAATGATGGCTAGACAGGCTGGCAGGATCCCTCCCAACAATATAATAAAAGTCCACCAAACAAAAACACAGACCTGCCAGAAAGGACTTGTTTCTAGGCCAGTGGTTCTCAACCTGTGGGTCCCCAGGTGTTTTGGCCTACAACTCCTAGAAATCCCAGCCAGTTTACCAGATGTTAGGATTTCTGGGAGTTGAAAGCCAAAACATCTGGAGACCCACAAGTTGAGAACCACTGTTTTAGGCACTCTCAAACATGGAGTTCGATGTGGATGCTTTGACTGAAGATCTATGATCACTCTTTTAATTCTTTCTGAAATTCTCAGTATACCTTAGAATTCATTAAGAAAGACGCAGTGTTAAAAGAAAAGTCCCTCTTCTCCATCGCTTTTCTCCCAGCAGCATAGTAACACACTCAAGAGCAAAACCAGCTTCAAAGTACTCCTTTCATGGAAAGCGCCACCAGCTAAAAAATTTTTGATGTAACTTCGCTCCTACTGACTACAATCAAATACAGTTTTAGATAATCCATGCCAACCTCAATAAAATTT
Organism: Anolis carolinensis; assembly: GCF_035594765.1. Classification (NCBI taxonomy): domain Eukaryota; kingdom Metazoa; phylum Chordata; class Lepidosauria; order Squamata; family Anolidae; genus Anolis; species Anolis carolinensis. The sequence goes on from NC_085843.1 coordinate 179,953,150, forward strand.
TCAACCTTATTGCAATCTAAGATTACCATTAATAAAAGCCAAGTAAAAGTTATACAGCAAGATCAATCATACAGATCTAGAATCAACCACAAAAATCTATACAGTAGCAGGTAGAAAAAGCTCTTTTTAAAATGATCAGCCTATAGAGTTGCTCTCTCTTTTTCATTCTTTTGACTCAATACTACCTCCCCCAGAATTCACTGAAGGTTAGAAGAGTAATTTAACAAGAAAAAAAAGACAAACCAATACAAGATTTGGGACATCCTGTTAACTGAGAATATTTGAGTCTTTAAGGAAGAAATATCTAAGAATATATTAATATGAGTTTTGAAAATAGGAAGGGAAGGATCTAACTCAGTGGTTCAATGAAGTTTACTATCATCGGCCTACAAAAGCAGTATGGTCAGGAGCCACATTTATGGTTCTTAATGGAAATGCACTTTTCACTCAAAATATCCAAACTGTACTCCTTCTTTTAAAGTCCTAATTTTTGTCATTCAACTCTGATAATACTTTTTTAAATGACCAAAGCTGTTATACTATCTAAAGTCTAAACTAATAAAAACTTACTATCTCGGTTGCTTAATCATCAGGTACTACACAACACTGAACATCAGTTCAGGATCAGAGTTATGCTGGCCAGTATTTCCATACCAACAAGCAGTAGCATTTTACCCCTTGCTATTATGATGGCATCTGTTCTATAATAGACAATACATGTATGTCATAATTGACTTGTAAGTTAACATGAATGACATCAGCAGCAGGGGGATGGTCACACTTAGATGAGAAAGAGGGAAGGAAGATGGTTGAAACAGGACTTTTAACTTAAGTATATTGTTCAGGTTTAAATCTAACAAAGCTAACTTCTCTTCTATGACTAATCAGAGTACAGTTTTCCTTTAGATTCCATATTTCGAATTTTGCACTGCAGTTCTCAACTCAAAAAGCATTCCAAAATATGTATGCAATATTTATTATAGGATAATTTTAAATAAAAATGCACTCAGATTATTATTTTATGAGCAAGAGTTCAAACCCTGTTTTTAATTTTAAGTTTTCATGTAACTTCTTTAAAAAACTACAGAAATGTGTATAAACGGGATGGAATGAAGTTATCAATGAACACATGTAAAATTGACTTATACCGGGAATATGCAGATGCTGACCCATCCCTAATTTCAAAGGTGAGGGGAAAAGATACAGACTCCGAAAGTAAGGTGAGAAATGACTGCTGCCTTATATAGACCAGAAAGTAATGAGTCACCTTGAGTCTAACCAGAAGGAAATAGGTGAAGTCTTCCATTGAATAGTATTTCTTTATAAACTAAAGAGCTAGGAGAAAGCATTCTACACTTGTCTTCAAGTAAATACACTTTATTTCTATGCACAAAACATATATATATATATATATATATATATATATATATATATATATATACACACACAAACAAACAAGATAATGTATACTTCAGGCATTGTTTTTTCTCCTTAGCAACAGCTATGTCAAACAATTAGGCAATGGTAAACCGAATTGCAAACAGAATTATCAGAATAAGTTGGACATATTGCTTAAACTTGATTGGCAACTGGTTTATAAGCAGGTCTCTATTTTCAACTGACCATTTGCAAAACTGGACAGTGGATAAAGAAAAGTGAAATTTGTTTCACCTACAAACTTCCTAGATACAACATTTTCTGGGCATGTTTTTTTTAAAATAAGACTTTGACAGTAATGTGTTACAGCTCATTACTCATGAGCAGCAAGTAAAATACTCCTTGAAAGACATTAACAAGCATCCAAGTTGTACAAGTTTGTATATTTAAGAGTGAGCAGATAAGGTGAGTTAGAGGGGAACACTGCCAGTCTTTTCCTAGAATTAAAGCCAGTCTTTGATTTGTGTCTTAGAGGCAGAGGCCCATAGTAAGGAGGAGACCCATAATAAAATATTTCAGGTTAGGAAGAGGAAGCTAAACCACCCTTTGCTTGTTGTTTGCAGAAGTTTTGGAGACTGGTGACTCTGGTGGGAGCTTGATAAAACCCACTCCATCTGCCAGTTGCCAAATCTCTCTCCTATTAGAACTGCTGGGAGCATACATCCATCACATCCATCAGATAAGTTGGTAACTGGCAGCGGCACATTACAAAGCTATTTGATAATTCTCAGTCAGTCCTTTATTTCTTCCCTTTTCCAGGCAAACAGCACATATGGAACAGTGCCTCACACAGAAATACAGGGCAATAAGGGCATGCAGTCCCTAACGTTATCCACACTTTCAGGGATAAAAGCAATTCGGGTCATAAGAAAACCACCTCCACCAAAATATGGGGGGGAATCCCAATCACATTGTAGCATCCATGCTCACATCATTTATCCCAGTGGCTCTCAGCCTGGGAGTCCCCAGATGTTTTGGCCTTCAACTCCCAGAAATCCTAACACCTGGTAGACTGGCTGGGATTTCTGGGTGTTGTAGGCCAAAACATCTGGGGACCCATAGGTTGAGAACCACTAATTTATCCAGATACTTACATCTAAAGAACCATGCTGCAGAGGCTGGCAAGTGCCACCATTTTAGCATTAAGTGAATGGGGGCATCAAACCAGTAAGTCACTGGGGCCAGATGATGTTCAGTCTCAAGTGTTCTTAAGAATTGCACATGTGAAACTGCAGATCTTAAAACTTAAAAAGGCTAACTCATCCCTGAACAATCTCTTAGAAAAGAGAAAAAATATGACAGTTTTGTTACCAATACTTTGAAGGACAAAGGAGATTCAAGAAAAAGTATCTGGTTTATTAAGTGTCTGGTATTGTTCTGGCTCAGATTACAGTAATTGATGAGGTCCAAACTGGCTGTCCTACTTAGGGGGAGATTTTTTGGGGAATCGAACTTTGAATAATTACAAAGCTTCCTGTGTGGATACAGAAAATTATTCTCACAATGCATTTCTGTACATTGAAATGGGGAAACCTTTCCAGCCCAAGGCTAAACTGCTTCTGGAAAAAACTGGGATGTGTTCCAGTAGTGGGTGGGGCAAATGTATGTGGGAATAGGCAAAGACAGAGGCTGAATCTATACTGCCAAATAATGCAGTTTCAGCTGTATTATATGGTCAGTGTAGACTCATATAATGCAGTCTGAACAGCACTGAACTTTACTATATGAGTCTATAAGGACCCTATAATGCAGTTAAAATGGTGTTATTTGGCAGTGTAAATCTAACCAGAGTAGGCAAGGAGAGATTTAATTCTTGTTCATCTGGATATTCTCATCAAATGCATATGAGGCATTGCTCAGTTCATGTCTATTAGGGAAAAAGTGCCATACAACAGCTTTCTTGTTTGTTAAGTTTCCATGCAATAATGTCTTGCCTGTTGTTTTTACTACTTAATCTTTAAAATACAATTTTATCTCCAACCTCCAAGCTGAAAGTTTGATGTCAATTCCCTACCCCTGCTATACTATATTGTACATAAGTGCCATTCAGTTGAAAGACGTACACTCTTTCAACTACAGTCTGACTGGTGTGTTGAATGAATTGAATGAAGCAACTTCATGTAAACTGCTTGGAGTTCCATAGAGGTTATTATCAAAATACCAAAACAAAGAAAGCAACAACAAACAACAACAAAAAGGTGGAAGGCAGAAAGGATTCATGGACCTTTCATTTGACAAAATGAAAAAGACATCTTTAAATGAAAAAGACACATTTAAAGAATGCAGTTAAAATAAAACAGATGCCACTTGACTGAGTTCATATTTTGGTGGCTTGCTCCTAAGCAAACGATCAAGTTCAAATGATCAAATGCCACAGCCGCTCAGCCACTCAGAGGACAAAGAAGTAACTAAACAAAACATGACCAACACAAGAGGAAAACTTTTCACTTTTGGATTAGAACTCAATAAATTGAGTTTTTATTGAGTCATTCAATAAAAACGATTGATGGGATAGGGTTCAGGAAAGACAGAAGAAAGCACTTGTGTGTCCAACACATATTTAACATTTGGAATTCTTACTACAGGATGCACATTAGACACTATCTAGATGGCTTTTCAGACAAGATTAGACAAATTCATGGAGGGGACTTTCACCGCCCATGGGCTATGAAAATTAAATGCATATTCTAGGCCCCATCTGTATGGCATCTGGGTGACTAATACCAGAAGAAAACTCTTGCTTTTCTGCCTTGTTTTATGCGCCCAAAAAACATTTATCTGTGACTCAGTAAAGATAGCAAAATTCATATGCAAATTCCAAAATAGTCTCAATAAAATTGTCAGACAAGTATACGGAATAACATGTAGAATTGTACAACAAGTTAAGCTCAATGCAAAATGTTTTCGCCACATTCCCATTTTCCAGGCAAGCCTTATCTCAAGCTGGATGGATGGGGTAAATGCTCCATTCACATTTCCACAAGCAGCTAAAAATGTCTGAAATCAAATACCAGTTCCGGACCAAAAGCAACCAGTACTCTTATTACATTCATTATTAACAGAGCTGTAACATTACCTTGGTCATACATAAATTATAATGCATCTTCAAGTGAGACAAGTCCTTTTAATTTAAATGCATTTATTCCATCTCTATATACAGGGCAAAGATTTTCTAAAACAATTGCAAGATAAAAGCAGCTGCCGACTACTCTCCGAGTTTAAATATATATACTGTACTTGGAGTTCATTTATATTTGGTATCATTGTCTCACCAAACTGAAATCATATTGTCTTCTCAGACATTGGAAGAAAGGTCTGGGAAAATAACGCTAAAAACAAGAACAAATACATCCTCATACTCCTCTGAAGTGAGTTAGGAAGGATCATCAGTATAAAATTTATCACAAGAAATTAATTACTTTTAATTTTCTAAAATAAGTTTATTTTCTCAAATAAATGACACATACACAAATTTGATGTCCTAACCGCTTTCTATTCTGCGAGTGTATTCTTGGTCATCCTGCAGCTTAGACTTTGTCTGGTTGGGAACACATTTGGTGCTTTCATGCAAATGCAGATGAAAGAACCAATGAAAGCAATTATTAATATTCAGCAGGAATACCTCGATATACAGTACAAAGTGTTACCCTCCTTCCATACACAATGCCACGAAACAATAACCAATAATATGAGACAAATGTATATGGAACTGGCGACAGATTATGGCCTGGTTCAGACACAACAGGAAACCATGATTTCCTTCTGTCAGTGAGTGGTGGTCAGCTTCATGATGTGTGTTCCCAACACCCCAGATCAGAAGCATATGTTTCCAATATTAAATTAACCACCGTTCTCCCCAGTGTCTGAAGTTGATGAGACTTTTCAGTTTCAGATCCTGGCTTATTTTCACTATCCCAATGCCTTGCAAAATAAGAATTGCCCCCAAATTTAAACATGATGAAAGAGCAAGGTGCTTCCAGAGTTCGCAAACAGCAGGAACCCACGATGTCCCGTAATGCCTGGATCCACCCTTTCTGTTGGTGCTTTAATCTGTATTTTTGGCAATCTGCATATTGTTGCCTTTTTAAAAAGTGTACAGTTATGTAATGCGACTCTTCAGCTGGCTTATTTCCAAATCAAAGCTTGGAAAAACTTGTTTAGGGCTCTTAAAATCCTCTAGTCAACATTAGTCAGTGGTCCTGCAAGCTGAAGTTACAGTCCAAAAGATAACTAATGCAAACCATTACAGATATTCATTAAAAGCAACCCATTCGAGGAATGCTAACATTTTAGCTGTACTGTATTTTTAGTAGCCATGTTAAACATGGCTTTCAGAATTTAGTCAGTGCCATGACACATGGAAAGCCAAGAAATCCACTGCTCCCAGTTCAAACTGGCTCACAGATTGGCTGCAGTTCACAGAAGGCACCTAAGGTGGCTGAAGTGAACACGTTACCTGAATGCTTTTCTGCTCTAGCAAAGCAAGCTTGGAGCAAACAGTAAACGCTTCTGACCTTGTAACAGATACCAGGCAGGGAGGAACTGAGTGCTGCCTCTGAAGGGGAGATAAAATACCAATGCCAAGAAGAGAGCAAATCACAGAATGGGTGGTGTGTGGTTTCAGCAAGCCAGGCTATAAAGGACTGCAGCAAGATGTTCTAATGGTCAGACATCTGTTTTATACATCAACATTCCATCAGCCCCTGACATGAATGCTCAGCTGGGAGAAAACTACAGCTCTTGTGCCATGTTAGCCATAAGCATGCATGAAAGACAGGCCTACTTCACAAAGTCACTACATGTTTGAAGAAAGCCACAGACCTGCGTGAGCTTATATAACTTTGTTCTACCTCTTCCAACTATCACTAGGCTCCTGCTCTTTCTAAAGACAATTGACCTTCTGCATCCATGGATTCTGTATCTACATATTCAACCATCCACAGCTTGAAAATATATATTTTTAAAAATCCAAAAAAGGAAAGCTAGATTTTGCCAAGGGACTTGACCATTCACAGATTCACCAAAACCCAGTGGATATCTAGGACCCATTGCACAACTTCTGCAGAAGTGAGGAAATACATACTTGATGTAGTAGAGCAGGGGTCCCCAAACTTTTTAAACAGGGGGCCAGTTCACAATCCTTTGGACCATTGGAGGGCCGGACTATAGATGGCCACCGAGCAATAATAATAATTAATAATAATAATAATAATAATAATAATAATAATAAAGAGGGTTGGAAGAGACCCCTTGGACCATTGAGTCCAATCCCCTTCTGCCTTTGTGCACCAAAAGCACAAGCAAAGCACCTCTGACAGATGGCCTCCCAGTCTCAATGTCAATAATAATAATAATAATAATAATAATAATAATAATAATAATAATAATAATAGACCCTTGGGCCATTGAGTCCAACCCCCTTCTGCCTTTGTGCACAAAAAGAACAAGCAAAGCACCCCTGACAGATGGCCTCCCAGTCTCAATGTTAATAATAATAATAATAATAATAATAATAATAAAAAAGAGGGTTGGAAGAGACCCCTTGGGCCATTTAGTCCAATCCCCTTCTGCCTCTGTGCACCAAAAGCACAAGCAAAGCACCCCTGACAGATGGCCACCCAGCCTCAATGATAATGATAATGATAATAATAATAATAATAATAATAATAATAATAATAAAATTACAATCTGCCAACTGCAAAAGGCCACCCTACTGGGATCTGCACACATCATCCAAAAATACATCACATAGTACTAGACACTTGTGAAGTGTTCGACTTGTGATTTTGTGATATGAAATCCAACATGCCTATCTTGTTTGCTGTGTCATACAATATAATAATAATAATAATAATAATAATAATAATAATAATAATAATAATAATAATAAGGGTTGTAAGAGAAGAAGAGACCCCTTGGGTCATTTAGCCCAACCCCCTTCTGCCCTTGTGCTGTGGGGGCCGGATAAATTGCTTCAATGGGCCGCATCCGGCCCCCGGGCCTTAGTTTGGGGACCCCTGTAGTAGAGTGTCCAATAGCATGATTTTGGGGTATCTGTGTATGAGACAGTTTCTTTTACAATACTTTCCACCTAAAAGACATTCAAGCTTTAATACAGCAGGAAGAAGTACAGTGTTTCCTCACTACTTCGCAGTTCACTTTTCGCGGATTCGCTGTTTCACGCTTTTTCAATAAACTAAAAGACTATTATAAATCATTAAAAAATTACAATTTACAGCCTAAGGAAGGGAGGAAGGAGAAGCCAAAGGGAGAGAAAAGGAGCCCAAGCGGCAACGGGAGGAGAAGGAGGTGATTTTTCAACACACGATTGGTTGATCAAGACTTAAAATAGTGTATAATTACTAAAATAATGTATAAATATTAAAATAAATATAGTGTCTTTACTTCGCGGATTTTCACTTATTGCGGGTGGTCCTGGAACCTAACCCCCGCGATAAGTGAGGGAACACTGTATTATAGCCATGGTAATTTCCTGCTCACTTAGCTTTCTATGAAAGAGGTCCTGAAATCTTAAACACCATGAATGGCAACAACTAGCTCCAGTCTGTGGTGATACTATAATGTCTCCGCCTCATTTTGTGGCACTGCTTGACTATGCCAGAGATTGGTTGAAAATACATGGGAATTTATTGGTTGATTTGCAATGGATCAACAAGGACTTCCAACTAGTAACATTAGCAACAAAAATGCCACGTATTCAATTCTGAATTATAATACTAGGAGGAACCAGAAGTTTGGGGGGGGGGGGGGGGTCTGCAGGAGGGTTTAAAGGAATCCAATCCCAAGAATCTCCCTTTCATTTTAATGAATTCAAGAGACATCTCTGAGGTCAAATTTATTTACTTATCTATGCATATCTTTTGCATAAGGATACAACTGATGTATATCTGGATATTAATAAAGTAGATAAGTCTACCATTCCCAAAAAAGGCCTTTGCTAATCCAACTTACAATGAACCATCTCTCTGAAGACCCATCCACAAATTTGTCTGTGGCCCACCAGGTACTTTACAATCTCCATAGTTTCTGCAATTCCACGGAACCAGAGGATCAATGCAACTTGTGAGTATAATTGCACAGTGCAGTTCATTTTTATATCTAAATGCAGCCAATTCCATAAAAATCAGGACATTAATCAATTATTTCACTCCAGGTTTCCATAGCCACACAGTTTAGGTGTCAAGGGAACACAGCTCAATATTAAAGCATATTTAGATATGGCTCCAGCTTCAAATTGTGGCATTTTTTCTAGCAACCATCACAAATGACACAACTGTTTTGGCAATAGAATTACCATAGGCCAGTGGTTCCCAACCTTTTTTGACCAGGGACCACTTGATCAGGGACCAAAAGGGTTACAATTTTTTGGTCAACTTTAGATTGTTTGGTTAAATGGGGTTGCTGATTCAGAAAGTTGCATTGGATAGACCACATCAGCTCTAGTTTCCGATACAGAACATATGCTCACCAGTAGTTGCCATTTGTTCACCCACAAAAAACCATATTTAATAATCCAGAGCTGATGTGGTCTATCCAATGCAATTTTCTGAATCAGTACCCCAAATAACCCCAGGAATAGGTCTAAAAATGAAGATATAGAGGCTTCCAGGCTCCACATGGAACAGCTCTGTTCAGGGGGAGGGAGGAAGAGGAGAAGCAGCAGCCAGGAGGCTTGTTGTTCCTCCTTTTCGTGGGTAGTTAGCCTCTCCCCTCCCGACATCCCTATTGCCTAGGCACTATAAGAGAGTTTTGCGAGACCAGTCGCTCTCGTTGCAACAGTGTGTGTGTGGGGGTGAAAATCTGGGGGAGGGGGGTTGAACCTCTAACCCCCCCCCCCCCCCCAGCTACAGGCCTGTCAATATCTGCTTGAGATAGTGCCTGGAGGGACTCTTAATTTTTTGCGTCTCATAGACTTAGCATGGGGATTTGGTTAACCAGTTAAAATTCATGAATAAACCAGGGTTTTTTTAACCTGAAAAATTTTCAGGGTGGGGGTTGAACCCCTAAACCCACCCCACCCACCCACCCACCCCCACCCACCCCCCAAGCTACAGGCCTGGGTGTAGTTATGGTGAGGCCATGTACCATATTTTAGTTCTTGGGGACCACTGGTTGGGAACCACTGCCATAGACAAAATATGCAAAGGTGGCTGAGATGGGACAGATGAGGTGGCTTCAGAACATTACAACATCTCAAAAACTGCTCTAAACATACAAAATACAGAACAACGTCCATCTTCAAGCAATTACTCACAATACTTTGAACCCTGTAACATTTTTCTTCTATGGATTGGGTAGAAAACATGCACAGTCATAATTGCATTAGTAATAAACAAGATGCCTTCAGTCACAACTCTCCTATTCTATATTTATACAGTCTTGTCACAATATCCATGTCTTTTGGGGAACTAGTCAAGAAAATCAAGAAGGAAGACTGAAACATGAAGGGTTCGCCTTCACAACCTTTCATCTTCAACAGCATCACTATTAAGAACACCAATTCATCTATGTTCAAACTGCTAAGAACAAAAACAAAACACAATGCCAGTAGAACATTCTGTAATAGCTTACATGTCACTCCTTCACTATAAATATCATTTTTTGCTTCTACCATAAACTGGACAATCTGTAAGCAGAGGTAATAACGTGACTTGAAAGAAACGCATGGAGAATAGTCTGCATAAAGTTCAACATTAAGAATTTTCAAACACCTCTAAATACATGTTGAGCAGCCTGTATCAGAATTCTGAAATCCAAAATATTGAATGGCTAAGATAGTGACACCTTTGCTTTCTGATGGTTCAGCATACACAAACACTGCCGAATGTAAAAAATCATTACAAATATTGTTCATAAAATTACCTACAACCTATGTTATTCAGGTGTATATAAAACATACATGAATTTCAGGACTAGTCTTGAATCCTATTTCATTATGTGTATATATATATCCAAATACTGGTATTCCAAAATTTGAAAAAAATCAAAAACGTTTCTAGTCCCAAGCATTTTGGGGAAGGGATACTCAGCCTGCACTTGCCTATATTTTTAATTATAGGGATTTAAGAAAAGAAGATCCACTCAGTTTCACCTATTTTTAATCAGGTTCTACTTTTTGGATGAGGACCATTTTAGTGGTAGCAGCACAGCTCAAAAAACTAACATGTAATCTTCAGGGAATTTATGAAAACATGTTTGACTACTCCGGTCTTATGGTGTTCCCATTTTGTTATGTTAGATAAACACTGCTTTTGTACTTAAGATTTTCTTTTCTTTTTTCAAATTTGTAACTAGCTTTGATTGGTACCTCTTAAAGACAAGGCACTTGTCAAATGCTTTATTTTTTAAAAAGTAAATGTAAATACTGTTTGTTATTCTACTATGGGATAATTCTTAAAAATGCTGCTATTAAATTTCTGCGCAGGAAAGTGCTTTTGGGGGATGGGCAGGGATAGATATTTACAAAACTCGATTTCAGAACCAACAACAACAACACACATTTTTGAGGATGTCCTTAAAGCTTTAAAGTGTTTCCAATTATGAAAAATTTCTGAACACATTATCTAAATCTATCATACTGAGACACTGTTGTTGTTTCCTTCTCCTTCTCTTGGCAACTGTAGTAAACAAAGCTGCAGACTTCAGAGGCCTGCTGAGCTTCCTCAAGTCCTAACAGAAGCAACTATTATTAAAAGGAGCAGATGTCCCAGGCAAAACAACAGTCATCCTAGACTACTACTTGCATTCTCGGCTATCAGCAAAGGACTCCAGCATATGAACCTACTATTTGTCAGCAGCATAGTTGGGCCAGTTATGTGAACATAGTGCAAGGACTCCAAAGTGGTCTTATATTGCCCATATTGCAAATGTAACTAAATAGGTAAAGGTAATAGTTTTTCCCTGACATTAAGTATAGTCGTGTCCGACTCTGGGGATTAGTGGTCATATCCATTTCTAAGCCAAAGAGCTGGCATTGTCCGTGGATGTCTCCAAGGTCATGTGGCCAGCATGACTGCATGGAGCGCTGTTACCTTCCCGCCGGAGTGGTACCTATTTATCTACTCACATTTGCATGTTTTCGAATTGCTAGGTTGGCAGAAGCTGGGGCTAACAGTGGGAGCTCACTCCACTACCTGGATTTGAACCTGCCTACCTTTTGGTCAGCAGGTTCAGCAGCTCAGCAGTTTAACCCGCTGTGCCATCGGGCTCCCTGTAACTAAATACAAAGCAAAAAAAAAAAAAGCTTCTGTGCCTTTAACAAATGAAGGGGATTTCACCAGATGTGTTCTTTTCACAAGTGTACCTAATCAAATCATGCCATTTCATCTTATTTTTCATTCTCTGGTGTATTTCATGGATGTGTTTGTGGCGTAGTATATCAAGTGTCCCCATCTAATCCACACAACAACTGTATAAGGTAGGCTTGGTAATAGTGCCAGATCCATGACTGAAGCAGGAACCCAGGTTTCCCTGCTTAGCATACAAATGTTGAAAGACACAAGTGAGCTGCTTTTCATATCTGGTCATCCAATGACATTTGTTTCTACTCCTCACCAAAACCCCTTTTTAAGAAAAAAAATCAAAAGGAAATTCAACTCTACAGATTTCCCCTGATGAAATTCACTTGACAATCTCACCGAAACCAATTTTCCATGAATTTAATTACCAGTAGCTGATATCCACAAAGAAATTCATATTTCGACTACATCATATAAAGACACCTTTACAAAACCACATGAAAAAGACACTTCCTTTGGTCTCCAAATCTGTATACTCCCATACTTTCAACCTATGCTAAAAATAATAATATTAAGCTAGGTTCCACAATCTTTGCATCAACCCACTTATATTTGCACATATGTACCCACACAGTTGTGAATAATTCAATACAGCGCCAGTCCAAGTGAAATAAATAAGGTGCAACCCATCGTACCACAGATAGAAACACAAACAGATGAGTCATAAAAAATGTAAAAGTGATCCCCCCTGAATTGTTTGTAAAAAAAAATGGTTAAGCATAGAATAGGGGTAGACAACGTGTGGCACTCTGGACGTGCTTGGACTGCAACTTCTAGCATTGTTTATCGCTGGCTATATGCTGTCTGGGGCTGAAGGGAGTATGGTCCAGCAATATCAGGAGGCCAGGACTTTGCCCACTTCTGCCCTATAATTTGAATCATGGACTCAAACTGCATGAGATCTTGCTCAACAGTTGTTTCATCAGTGAAATCTCTCTCCTTTTGATGGACACATTTTTAGAAGGTGATGGGATGCAACCAAGGTCACTAACACCTTTTAACCCCTATGGTAGTGGAAGAAATACATCAAGAGCAAATAAACAACTGGAAAATTTTTGGAGTAGAAACATATGCAAAAAAGATTTTAAAATTAAAATCCTTTTATGACATCTCTTTAGAAGCAGGATGTGTAGAAACACTTGAACATATTTTCATCAAGATAGTGTCTTTGCATCACCGTCACATTAACTTATTTTAGCATCCTGTTGCTACAATTACATATGTGGGCAACCTCAGTGCAATGGTTCTGAAGTACTGTTTACCCCCCACAGATATTCACTGGAATCCACAACTACCCTGTTTCCCCTAAAATAAGACATCCCCAGAAAATAAGACCTAGTAGAGGTTTTGCTGAATTGCTAAATATAAGGCCTCCCCTGAAAGTAAGACCTAGCAAAGTTTTTGTTTGGAAGCATGCCCGCCAAACAGAACACCAGAGCATGCAGGATCAGTAAATGTACGTAACATAGAGTGTTGTGCATGGAAATATTGGTAGTAACAAGAAATTCTTGATAGGATTCAGAGTTTGACTGGTTATGCTGGTTTGTGATGACAACTACTGTAAAGTATATAATAAATATTCTTTTTTTTTTGTTCAACAATAAATGTGAATTCTTCATAGAAAAATAACACATCCCCTGAAAATAAGACCTAGCACATCTTTGGGAGCAAAAATTAATATAAGACACTGTCTTATTTTTGGGGAAACACGGTAGTTAAAACTATTTTTTTTAAGTAAAATGTTAGGGACCATAAACTTAAAGCCACAGGTCTCCTAGGTTTCCTCAACCATAGTATTGAATTCCATTAATGTTTTACAATTGAAGTTGTCCCCTCCCTCAAAAAGCCCCCCCCCAAATTTCCTTTTGAGTTTACATTAAAAAAAAACTAAACTTGGAAAGTAAACCAAATGCTCTAATGTGCTTTAGAATTACTTTTCTGGAGTGGCATGCAAAGGAGCTGAAAAAGAAGATTCAAGATCACCCATGCCAGTTTGAAATTTTAAAAAATGACCCACTTCACTGCTAAGCTGAAGCAAAACTGTTCCAACTGATATTTGGAGGTTGTGTCAAATTTCCTGAAAAGGAATCTCTGGAAGTTGTAACAAAGAGTGTCCCGTGGCACCTTAAATTCGCTACAGCATGGGCTTTTTATGAAGTACAGCCCACTTAAATATGAAATGCTGTTGTGATGTCACTTGGGTGCAAGGTTATCTGTTCTTGTTAAGGTACAGTAAGTAATGAAAGCTTGATTTGTGTCAGTTTTTTGTTTGCTCGTTTACTGTTTAAGAGGTGAACATTTTACAGGCCTGTTTTGCTTGTTTGCCTTTAAAGCCTGGCTACTTCCAAGTCTCAGGGCAAGGCAGCAGCAATGAAATGCAGGGAACCAGTTTCGAAGTCACACGTGTTCCATTGCAAGAGCTAGCTTTCAATGTGTCTTTTGTCTGATGCCTGGTGTTTCGACATCCTCGACTTGAACAGAAAAAGGTCAGCTCTAGTCTTCTGGCATTCATAACCCTGAATCAGGTTCTGCCAAAGGAAGACTGATGTTGCAGTAAATCCAAAGCGGGGGAGGGAAGGGGAGACACAGAAGTTAGAGGCAGAAGCAAATCTGCAAGATGAAACTCCATTCTCTCCTGAGAGGGACAATTACGCTTGCAAGCATGCAGCTTAAGTAGGCCCCCTTTCCAACTATTTTCTAGAGATGCCTCAGTGGTGTGTGTATGTGGATTAGGATGTTAAAACGCCTACCCTACCAGTCTTGCAGAGATAGCCACAACAGTTACTAGTTCGCTTAAAATAAAAACATTTCTCACACATACTTTGGTGAACCATTGGTAGAACTGAGGAAGAATTTCCCAAGTATATTGTAACTAATGTACAAAAGAAACAACTTTTTTCCTTGTAAATATTTGCACTTGTTAAGCTTCAGGTTCCAATCCACATTCCTGCCTTGTGTGTATCATCCATAGCCCACAAAGAAAGAGGACCAACTTTCATAAAACATCCCTGACAAGTTGCAAAAAGGTTTCTTCTTCAATATAGCATGTGCTATTTGCATGCTTGCATGTACTGTGTACTAATATCAGAGAGGTACTAAAACAAAACTAAACATAAACTGAACCACTCATTCACATTTTAGCTATATTTATAGCATTTCTTTTGTTCCATACAGTCACAGAGAAGACAAATGTGTTTCAGGTGGCTCGAGACAGAAAGAGCCAATAATACAGGGCCTTTCCACACAGCCATATAACCCAGAATATCAAGGCAGAAAATCCCACAATATTTGCTTTGAACTGGATTATCCAAGTCCAAACGGCCATATATTCCAGTTCAAAGCAGAAAATGTGGGATTTTATTCAGCTGTGTGGAAGGGGCCCCAGACAGCTCACAGCTGAGCTTCCACTTAAACCTTAGTCCAACTCTGGCCCTTTTATAGGCTCAGAACAAGCTGGGCCACCATTATCCTTTATAATCCTCTCTTGTGAGCTCCCCCACCTCATCGCCCCAGTAGCCCAAAAGGTAATAATTAGATCCTTTTGGAGGCAATTCCATCATTAACCTTCCCAACATCTAAGGCCAAGTGCCACACTGCAGAATCAAGGCAAACTGTTTATTCCCCGCCCCTCAAATCTATTCTGGCGCATCTGAGAGCCCCGCTCCCCCAAACTTGGGGAAAGGATGTTGCCCCTTTCCTGCTTTAGAAACCACCACCTGGCTGAGTGAGGCCTACACAGCTTAATCCATGGTGTCTCAATAGCCATTTCATCTTGAAAAGAAAGACCAGCTAGGTAGCACCCGAAGACAACACCCAGGCATTCATCTCCCCCTCTCTGCCCTCCTGCTCCTGCTCTCTTTACTGTCTCCTGGAAACCTTTGAGAGGGCATTTGTTCAAGCTGCCAAGTTCAATCCTCTCCTCTCATGTCAATGCATTGGGCAGGGTGTCTCTGTGTGTGCGTGCGTTGGGGGCAAAAAAGAAATCAGCCAGAATGCCCAGCATCTCTCAGGCTGGCTGAAGGCATCGCAAGAAGACAGACAGACACACAGGCTGCTCCTTTGGCCCTAGAGAATCACTAAGCCCTTTTGCAAAGCAGCAAGGAAAGCTCCACAAGGTACACACAATGCAGGGAAGCAGACGGTGGCGATGGGGAGGGGGGCTTGTGGGCTGGGACTTTGGGCTACTGTCTCAGTCTCCTTCTGCCAGGGCAGGGTTGCACTGGCTGGAGATGCCCAACATCAATGTGTCATTGCCGGAATCACTGGGTTCCTGTGAGTTTTCTAGAATTGTATGGCTATGTTCCAGAAGCATTCTCTCCTGACCACATCTATAGAGGTTGTGAGATCTGTTGGAAACTAAGTAAGTGGGGTTTATATATCTGTTGAAAGTCCAGGGTGGGAGAAAAAACTCTTATCTGTTTGAGGCAAGTGTCAATGTTGAAACTGATCACCTTGATTAGCATTGAACAGCCTTGCAGCTTCAAAGCTTGGCTGCTTCCTGCCTGAGGGGATCCTTTGTTGGGAGGGGATTAGCTGGCCCTGATACTATGCAGCTGTGGGACAAATTTACATAGGGACCACCAAGCACAGCATTGCCCAAACAACACGAATCAAGGAGCATGAAAGACATTGCAGACTAACTCAACCAGAGAAGTCAGCCATAGCAGAGCACCTGATGAACCAACCTGGACCCAGCATGTTATGTGAGAACACAGAAATGCCAGACCACTCTAACAACCATCAGGTCAGACTACACAGATAAGTCACTGAAATCCAGAAGCATGTGGACCATTTGAACAGAAAGGCGGAAACCATGAAAATGAACAAAATCTGGCTACAAGTATTTAAAAAACTCTAAAATCAGGACAGTAAATAAAGAACAACACTCAGAAAACAAGGGAATTCCAGACAAGAAACAATTAGGGCTAGCTAAAGGATTCCCCTAGGCGGTAAGCAGCCAGGCTTTGTAGCTGCAAGGCTATACAATGCTAATCAAGCTTGCTTCAAACAGACAAGAGTTATTTCTCCCACCGATATAAAAGCCTCACTTGCCTAGTTTCCAATAGAACTCACAACCTCTGAAGATGCCTGACATAGATGTGGGTGAAACATCAGGAGATAATGCCTCTGGAACACAGCCATGCAGCCCAGAAAACTCACAGCAACCCAATGCCCAACATCCTCTGGCTGGGCTGTGGTCCCAGGCACATCCTTGGGGGTTCACTTTGGCAACAGGCACTACCCAGGTTCTCTCTCTCTCTCAAAAAAAAGCAAAGACCAGAGAAAGTTGGCAGCAAACCCTTGAAAAGCCTCCCCACGTGCACACAACACAACCCAAAAAGTTTGCAAGAGAGAGAGAGGAATAGAGAGAGAAAGCAGGCCAAGGAACTTCTGGCTCTGCCTTGATTTTTTTGAGATCAGCCTGTGGGATCTAAAAAAAAGGTGAAAGAAATCTCAAACTCACTCTCTCCTCTTTCCCTTTGGATGTTTACATTCCGCAAGCGCCTTTTAACTGCCATTTTTGTGTGTTGCTTCTTTTCAATACATTCTTTTTTTATTGCATGCTCAAGCCAGCCGCCCTCCCCCTCCTGACAATAGCAAGAGAGCAGAAGCGAAAAGGCTCCTTTTTCTGCCTCTCTCCTCACCCCCCTTTTTTACTGGCTTCCTGGACAGATGTAGGGGGGGGCAGGGGGAAGAGAAGGGGGGAAAGCTCCCTAGCTTTCTTTTCTGGCTCTGCAAAGAGAGAGAAAGAGAGAGGCCCCAAGTCCCAACTGGCTTTCAGGAGCCAGACACAAGGAATGTATACTCCGGCTTCCCAATGCCTGGAAAACAAACTCCGCTTTCTCTTTCTTTGGGCCCTTCCACACAGCCATATAAGTCAGAATATCAAGACAGAATTACCTACAATATCTGCTTGAGATTCTGGGCACCTTCCACACAGCTGAATAACACAATATCTGCTTTGAACTAGAATACAAGGCAGTGTGGACTCAGGACCCTTCCACACAAACATACAGCCCAGAATATCAAGGCAGAATTACCCATAATATCTGCTTTGAGCTGGGTTATCTGAGTCCACACTGCTCTATATCCCAGTTCAAAGCAGACAATGTGGGATTTTATTCAACTGTGTAGAAGGAGCCTCAGATAACCCAGTTCAAAGCAGGTATTGTAGGATTTTCTGCCTTGAGATTCTGGGGGCCCTTCCACACAGCTGAATAAAATCCCACATTTTCTGCTTTGAACTGGGATATATGGCAATGTGTACCCAGGGCCCTTTCACACAGCCCAATAACCCAGAATGTCAAGGCAGAAAATCCCACAATATCTGCTTTGAACTGGGTTATCTGAGTCCACACTTCCATATATTCCAGTTCAAAGCAGAGAATGTGGGATTTTACTCAGCTGTGTAGAAGGGACCTCAGCTAACTCTGTTCAAAACAGATATTATGGGATTTTCTGCCTTGATATTCTGGGATCTAGGGCTGCGTGGAGGGGCCCTGGGTAGGAAGGTCCCTTTCTCTCCTTGCTAACCTTTTTCTTCCCATTTCCTCCCATGGATGGGGAGGATCTTCATAGAATTGCATAGCCGCAAAAGTAAAAAGCCGGCCAAGAGGAGGAGGAAGAACAACAAAACACACACAAAACAAATCCCAGCTGGAGTCTTTGTAACCTTCTTTTGTTTTTATGGCACTTTTCCGTCTCTTATAGTATAATATTATATGATAATAATATAATATAATGTTATACTATATTGTATTTTATTATGTTATATTATTATATTATAATATAATGTTATAATATACTATTATAATATAATATATTTTATTAGAGTACTATATTAGTATATTGTATTATGTTATATTATTATATTATATTATAATATGTTATAATATACTATAATAATATATTTTATTATGTTATATCATTATATTAGAGTATTGTTAATTATTATATTTTATTATAATATAATGTTATAATGTACTATAATAATATAATATTATATTTTATTAGAGTATTATATTAGTATATTGTATTATGTTATATTATTATATTATAATATAATATGTTATAATATACTATAATAATATTATTATATTTTATTATGCTATATCATTATACAGTAGTCTCACTTATCCAACATAAACGGGCCGGCAGAACGTTGGATAAGCAAATATGTTGGATAATAAGGAGGCATTAAGGAAAAGCCTATTAAACATCAAATTAGGTTATGATTTTACATATTAAGCACCAAAACATCATGTTATACAACAAATTTGACAGAAAAAGTAGTTCAATACGCAGTAATGCTATGTAGTAATTACTGTATTTACGAATTTAGCACCAAAATATCGCGATGTATTGACTACAAAAATGCGTTGGATAATCCAGAACGCTGGCTAAGCGAGTTGGATAAGTGAGACTCTACTGTACTATAATAATATTATATTATATTTTATTAGAGTATTGTATTAGTATATTGTATTATGTTATATTATTATATTATAAAATAATATTTTATAATATACTATAATATTATTATATTTTATGATGCTATATCATTATATTACGAGTATTGTGTTATATTACTATATTTTATTATAATATGTTATCATATACTATAATATTGTATTTTATTATGTCATGTCATTATATTAGAGTATTGTTATATTATTATATTTTATTATAATATAATGTTATCATATACTATAATATTATATTTTATTATGCTATATCATTATATTAGAGTATTATGTTATATTATATTTTATTATAATATAATGTTATAATATACTATAATATTATATTTTATTATGCTATATCATTATATTAGAGTATTGTTATATTATATTTTATTATAATATGTTATAATATACTATAATATTATTATATTTTATTATGCTATATCATTATATTAGAGTATTACGTTATATTATTATAATACAATGTTATAATATATTAATATAATATTATAGTTTATTATGTTGTATCATTATATTAGAGTATTATTTTATATTTTATTATAATATAATGTTATAATATATAATATTTAATATTATTATATTAGAGTATTATGTTATATTATATTTTATTATAATATAACGTTATAATATACTATAATAATTTAATATTATTATATTTTATTATGTTATATCATTTTATTAGAGTATTCTATTATTATACTGTATTATAGCGACTTTGTGCGGGCTCTTCAAACTTCCCAGCAGACAAAAAGCACCCCTTTTTTTGCCCAGGGAAAGGTGGGGGGTCCGCTTCCTTTGCAACCTCCTGCTCTTTTGGAAACACCAATCTGTCTCCAAGGCTCTGCTAAGGTCCTGTCTCCCTGCAGCCGGGAAAAAGGCAACCACAAAGCCCACCGGTTTTCCCCTCCTCTGCCCTCTTTCCCCCGCTCACATCCAAAGCCAAGCTGCCCCTTTAAGAAGTCTTCGCACTGTTTGCCTGGGTTCCTTTCCCAATCTTCACACCATAAAGAAAGGAACCAGAGAGGCACCGAGGCTGCCGCTCCGAAAAGCTCCGACTGGCTGGGCTCCCATTGTTTCTCCATCCCTGGCCAGCCGCCCCCCGAAGGTGGACCAGAAGGGAAACTTACCTAGGAAAAAGGAGGAGGGGGGGGGGGAGCCCCAAATGAGCCAAAGCTGGACGGAAGGCAGGACAGCAGGCAGGAAAGCAGCCCCCGACAATGCAATCAAATATTCCCTCTTGCCAGTGAAGCTGCAGGTCTCGCTTCAGGTGCCTTTCTTTATATATATTTAAAATAATAATAAAAGAGTTTGTTTTTGTCCAAAAAAAATCTCGCCTTTGGAAGAAAAAAAAAACACAGCCCTCTCACCGACAGTGAAAAGGAGCTCAGTGTGAGTGGACGAATAAGTGAATCAACTCGCCGGAGAGCCGAGCAAGTTGAAGTGTCAAATTACATTGGCGATTTTATTACCAAAGGGCCCTGTGCTTCTGGCTGTTGGCAAAATCTGTCCCAGATTCCTATCTGAAAGGGAGCTGTCTCTGCTTCCAGGGAGGCTCGGCTCTCTCTCTCTCTCGCTCGCTTTCTCTCTTGTGCTTGTCTCCTCTCTCACACACAATCCCCCCCCCCCCTCTTTTTTTTTTCCACTCCACCTTCTGACCACCGAAAGTTACAAATCTTGGAAGAGGCAAGTTGAACAGCGCAAATGATTGTATTTCAGGAGTCTTTTCCCCGCTTTTCTTGCTTTCCCTCCCACCCCAGGCACAGGAGGGAAGAACTTCCTGTCTGGAGGAGGAGGAGGAGGAGAAGCAACCCAAGCAGCACTAAACAACAGAGACAGAGAGAGAGAGAGAGAGAGAGAGAGAGAGAGAGAGAGAGAGAGAGAGAGAGAGAGGAGATACATACACACACACATATATATATACATATATATATATTATACACACATATATATCTACATATATATATTATACACACACACACATATACATATATATATTATACACACACACATATATAGACCACACTTTACTCTGATCCCCCCCTTTTGCTTACAGACTGGCACAGACACCCACACCCACCCTTACACATCGGCTTCCCCTTTCTCAGTTGCCGGCGGAGGTTGTTGTTCAGCTTCCCCCTTTTTCTCCATTGACAACAATGAAGGTTCGGAGACATTCCTTCCCCTTGTTTCCCCTGGTTTGGTTATTCCTTTATTAAAGGAAGGTAGGATTACAGAATGTGTGTTTGGGAGGGGAGATCTCTTCTTTCTCTCCCTCCCGCCCCAGAAAGGCGAGATTTCTTCCCCACTCTTGCTGAAAAGGTAAGGAGTGTCTCTTTAAAAAAAAAGGGGGGGGGATGTGTATACAAGAGGCTTTCTTTCTCCCCCCTTCGACAAAGCGCCAGGATTGTCAGCCAGGCCGAAGGCAACTCCAATGCTTGGAGGGAAGGAGATATCGCGGCCTGAAACCGGCACAACAACGCCCCCTCTTTTTTGAGAGAGACCGGATCCAAGGAGGAGGGCCTCTGTTTTGTTTGTGGGTTTTAAACAGCCAGCCTTGGACCGCTCTTTCGTTTCAAACCTTCCCAAAAACTAAATACGGGAGAGGGTTGCAACCTATTTATTTATTTATTTATTTACAGTATTTATATTCCGCCCTTCTCACCCCGAAGGGGACTCAGGGCGGATCACATTATACACACATTGGGCAAACATTCAATGCCCATAAACACATCAAACAGAGACCGAGACCCTAAATGGGTTGGAAATCAGGGGCTCTGCATTAACCAGCCAAACAAATCCCCCCTCTCAGTGTTTGATTAGTGAGAGTAGCATCTCCCCCTCTGCCTTTCCCAGACAATCGATATCTCCTTCGGATGTCTTCTCCAAGAGCCGGTTGATTGCCCCATTGACTCTTAGCTCAGGCAGATGAGGAAGGGAAAGAGTGGGCCGGCTCCCCCCCCCCCCCCCCCCCCCGAAGAGGGAAACAGTCGCTTGGCTTCACAGTTGCTTGGATGCCTACTATGGAGCAGAGCCAGCCCTAGGTATTTTTCAAGTGTAGTCGAACAGAATTTTGGCGCCCCCCCCCCCAAACCAATCACTGAAAAATAAAAGTGTTGGGTAAGCGAAAATGTTGGATAATAAGGAGGGATTAAGGAAAAGCCTATTAAACATCAAATTACATTAAGATTTTACAAATTAAGCACTAAAACATCATGTTTTATAACAAATCAACAGAAAAAGCAGTTCAATACCTTGCGGAGGCAGGCCACACGAGACAGGAGTTGCCTCGATGGTGCCCCCAGCAAGATGGCGCCACAGGCAACTGCCTAGTTGGCCTGGTGGTTGAACCGCCTCTGCTCTGGAGTAAGGCTGGGCTTCCCTACTTCCACTTGAAAGACATTCTCAGCCTTCCCGGCTCGAAGGAAGGAAAGAAGATAATAACACTTTATTATTTTGGGTTGCTGTGAATTTTCCCAGCTGTATGGCCATGTTCCAGAAGCATTCTCTCCTCACCTTTTGCCCACATCTATGGCAGGCATCCTGAGAGGTTGTGCAGTTTGTTGGAAAGTAGGCAATTCGGGTTTATATATTTGTGGAAGGTCCAGGGTGGGAGAAAAAAAACTTTTTGTTTAAGGCAAGTGTGAATGTTGCAATTGACCACCTTGATTAGCAGGAGCCTCCGGTGGCCTAGGGGATAAAAGCCTTGTGACTTGAAGGTTGGGTTGCTGACCTGAAGGCTGCCAGGTTTGAATCCCACCTGGGGGGAGCATGGATGAGCTCCCTCTATCAGCTCCAGCTCCATGCGGGGACATGAGAGAAGCCTCCCACAAGGATGGTAAAACATCAAAAAACATTCGGGCGTCCCCTGGGCAATGTCCTTGCAGACGGCCAATTCTCTCACTCCAGAAGCAACTCCGGTTGCTCCGGACACACACACACACACACACACACACACACACAAACCTTGATTAGCATTGAATAGCCTAGCAGCTTCAAAACTTAGCTGCTTCCTGCCTAGGGGAATCCCTTGTTAGGAAGTGATTAGCTGGCCCTGATACCATGCAGCTGAGTAGCCATGAGGAGCCCTCTAGCCATGAAACACCTTGAAAAACAAGCCCTGGAAAAATCCACCCAAAACACAATCCACCCAAACATCAAATTCACCATAGAAAAAGAAAATGAATGAAAACTTCAGTTTCTAGATGTTGTGGTCATCCGCAATCCCAATCAACAATTGGGCCACACAGTTTACAGAAAACCTACACACACGGATAGATGCCTACATAAAAACTCCAACCATCACCCATGGTTTACAGAAAACCTACACACACAGAGAGATGCCTACATAAAAACTCCAACCATTGCCCACGGTTTACAGAAAACCTATACACATGGATAGATGCCTACATAAAAGCTCCAATCATTGCCCAAGTCAAGAGAGAGAGAGAGAGAGAGAGAGAGAGAGAGAGAGAGAAGCACAATTAAAACTCTGGCAGACAGTGCAAAAAGAATCTGCAAACTCCACCTCCTCCAAGGTGAACTGAACCACCTAAACTGGGCTCTACAGGCCAAAAGAGACTCCACCACAGACATCAGAAGACCTGCAAGGACAAGAACAAGCCATGAGAGTAAAGACAAAGATCCACCCAGAGTTAAAGTGTTCAAGGGAACCACTGACCATATAGGGAGAAGAAAGCATATTATTTGAGAACACACAAATGCTGGACCACTCTAACAACCACCAGGTCAGACTACACAGAGAAGCCACTGAAATCAACAAGCATGTGGACAATTTCAAAAGAAAGGAGGAAACCATGAAAATGAACAAAATCTGGCAACCAGTGTTAAAAAACCCTAAAATTAGGACAGTAAATAAAGAACAACACTCAGAAGACAGGGGAATTCCAGACAGGAAACAATCAGGACCAGTGTGTTGTCGAAGGCTTTCATGGCCGGAATCACAGGGTTGTTGTTTGTTTTCTGGGCTGTATGGCCATGTTCTAGAAATATTCTCTCCTGACGTTTCACCCACATCTATGGCAGGCATCCTCATAGTTTTTAACATACCTCACAACCTCTGAGGATGCCTGCCATAGATGTGGGCAAAACGTCAGGAGAGAATACTTCTGAAACATGGCCATACAGCCCAGAAAACATACAACAACCCCAATCAGGACCAGTTAACACCTCCCTACAAAGTATTCCCCAAGGCAGGAAGCAGCCAGGTTTTGAAGCTGCAAGGTTATTCAGTGCTAATCAAGGTGGCCAATTGCAACATTCACACTTGCCTCAGACAATAGTTCTTTCTCCCACCCTGGACATTCCACAGATATATAAACCCCACTTGCCTAGTTTTTAACAGACCTCACAACCTCTGAGGATACCTGCTATAGATGTGGGCAAAACGTCAAGAGAGAACACTTCTGGGACGTGGCCATAGAGCCTGGAAAACTCACAGCAACCCAGTGATTCCAGCCTTTGACAAGATAAAAATTAATTGTTATTTATTATTTTTATTTATTTTTGTTATTATTACCTGCCTCTCCTTGAGGAGGTGGGGTACAATTGGAAGGAAAGAAGGGAGGAAGAAATGTAAGGAGTCACCCCAAGAGGACCCATGTTGCCCCTCCTCCCACCAAAAAGGGGGATCCTGTGACTTCCAGAGTGCTTTTTTTCCCTTCAGGGATTCCTTTGAGAACTTGTCAGACTCAGCTTGTCAGCCAAAGATAAGAAAAGATTGGGAATGCTCTCTCTGACCCTTTCCCACCTCCCAAAGCAGTGGTTCCCAACCTGTGGGTTCCCAGGTGGTTTGGCCTACAACTCCAAGAAACCCCAGCCAATTTACCAGCTGTTAGGATTTCTGGGAGTTGAAAATCAAAACATCTGGGGACCCAGGAGTTGAGAAACACTGTCCCAAAGACACCAGCCTTTCTCGGCCGACCCCTTCACTACCTATTGCTTGCCTCCCTTTTTCAAAGTGTGACTTTTGAGGGCTCCAGCTTGTCTCTGAGCCACCCCAAATAGGGGGAAAAAATCCCCCCCCCCAAAGTTATTTTAGACCCAAGTCCACAACTCGATAATGCAAAAGCCATGGATGTGCAAGCGGGATCCTACTGTCACTTGGAAAGGGGGGAGGGGTCTAAAGCATTGTCCGAATTGGCAACAGTAAAAGGCTTCTGAATGCCACCCGTTTACCCAAAATTGTTAGCCACAATGTGCAGTGTAGAAAGTGTTCCGGTTGTACTTCGTTTTAAAAAAAGGGAAAAGGAGTCTCTTTAGCAAGCCTTGCTAAGGCTGATTTGTTATCAATTATCCTTATTATCTATCCCTATATACCTGAGGGTCATGTAAAAAAAAGTATCAATTGGAAAGAGAGTCACGAGTGGGAAAAACAAGTTTTAAGAAGCCCTGATGGTCTGAAACATGAGAAGGGTTGACCCTTTGCTTAGGCACAAAAATGAAAGGGGGAAAAACACAGGAACAACAAGGACGTTGCTGTGGATATCAAAGGGGTGGAAATGTATGTGTGTGTTTTTTAAAATAAATATACCAAAATATCCTAAAGATATTAGATATTGTCTACTCTTGGAAGTTAAACAGGATCAGTCCTACTTGCTTGCTTATTTATTTATTTATTTGTTTGTTTGCAGTATTTATATTCCGCCCTTCTCACCCCGAAGGGAACTCAGCGCGGATCACATTATATACATATAGGGCAAACATTCAATGCCCATATAGACAGACGCAGACGCAATTTAACCTTCTCCTGAGGGGATGTTCGATTCTGGCCACAGGGGGGAGTCACTGCATCATCATCCACTGTGATGGCACTTCCTCATTCCAACGTCGTAAATTAGCTAAATTTGCCTCCCCACTTTTTTTATAAGTGGTACCTTATTTCCTACTTGATAGATGCAACTATCTTTCGGGTTGCTAGGTCAGCAACGAGCAGGTGCTATTTTTTATTTTTTTAATTGACGGGTGCTCACCCCACCACGGGCTGGCCTCGAACTCATGACCTCATGGTCAGAGTGATTTATTGCAGCAGGCTACTTACCAGCCTGCGCCACAGCCCGGCTCCTAAGTACTTGGATGGGCACCATGGACTATGGCCGTAGTTCCCAACCCTTGAGCCATGACCCACTTGTGGGCCACGCAAGACCTAAAATAAGGTCCATAAGACATGTGGGGAAAATTGGGGCTGGGGGTGTTGCTACTGTTGGAGGAGAGTGAGAGGGAGGGGATGGAAGGAGATGCCATTGCCCTCACCACTCACCAGTGCTTTCTCAGCCTTGGGAGGCTTCCCAGGCCAGGGTGGAAGCAAGAGAGAGTCCCCCAAAATAATAATAATAATAATAATAATTATTATTATTATTATTATTATTATTATTATTATTATTATTAGCTCCCATTGCCACACATCAGTTGTATTGGGAGAGCAGCCCTTTGTATGACCCCGTTTAGTCCCCCAAAGTTGTTGTTAGCTCCTCTTGCCAAACACAATAGTTGTAAAGGCATAGCTGCCCATTGTAAGACCCTGTTTAGTCCCCCAGAGTTATTATTAAAGCCATTAGGGAGTTTCTTGGGTCTTGTCCTCCCCTTCTTTTACAAAAGCATTAACAAAATCCACAAATAATAATACAGCCCAACCCACCCCACTCAATTATTTTCTTGGTGTCTTCATTTTTAAGCCTGTTCCTGGGGTTATTTGGGGTGGTGATTCAGAAAATTGCATTGGATAGACTGCATCAGCTCTGGATTATTAAATATGGTTTTCTGTGGGCGAGCAGATGGTGACTACTGGATGACATATGTTCTGGATCAGAAACTAGAGTTGATGTGGTCTACAAGATGCAGTTTTCTGAATCAGCACTCCAAATAACCAAACCGAACCTAAAGTGGACCAAAAACTGATTTGCAACCCTTTTGGTAGTAATGTCGGAGAGTGCTCCCTGGTCAAGTGGTCCCTGGTCTTAAAAAGGTTGGGAACCACTGGACTATGGGCTACGTTTCTGAGGAAGGAACTGGCAAAACCATCCTTGCCTATCTAACAGTTGCATATGTGCAACACCTGACCAATTCCGTATCCATACTAATTCATTTCCATATTTATTTATTTATTTGCAGTATTTATATTTTCAGAAACCAGTTCCACCTCCTTACAGTCAAAGTAGAGTCCTCATTTTAGCATCCCAAGCCTTCTTAAATGGAAAGTTTCTGGTTTATTTTGGTAACTTAAAAATCAGAACTCTGCTAGTTCTGTTCCAACCGAAACCTAAAATTCAACCTAACATTCTCACCCCCGAAGGGCGGATCACATTGCACATATAAGGCAAACATTCAATGCCATAACATAGAACAGAGACAGACGCAGGCACGGGCGGGCCTCGAACTCATGACCTCTTGGTCAAAGTGATTTGTTGCAGCTGGCTGCTAACCAGCCTTCGCCACAACCCAGCCTTGTACAGAATACACAAAATGACTTATAATCTAGGCAGGGAAAGGGCCAACTCCGGCATCCTTGGGCAGATCTTGGGGTGCAGGACCACCTTTACTCACCACTGAAACTACTTCTGTTGCTGGTACTGTTACTACTGATAGTATTCATATTACTTATCCTGCTGAGCAGTTCCAAGAAGGAAGGTACAGTAGAGTCTCGCTTATCCAACATAAACAGGCCGGCAGAATGTTGGATAAGCGAATATGTTGGATAATAAGGAGAGATTAAGGAAAAGCCTATTAAACATCAAATTAGATTATGATTTTACAAATTAAGCACCAAAACATCATCTTATACAACAAATTTGGCAGAAAAAGTAGTTCAATACACAGTAATGCTATGTAGTAATTACTGTATTTACAAATTTAGCACCAAAATATCACGATGTATTGAAAACATTGACTACAAAAATGTGTTGGATAATCCAGAACGTTGGATAAGTGAGACTCTACTGTATTACAATCACTTAATTTCAAGAAGGTACAATCGTTCTGGGAAAACTGGAGGACATTTCAATGGTGGCTAGACTGGCTCCCAACACTATAATAAAAGTCCACCAAACAAAAACACAGACCTGGCAGAAAGGACTTGTTTCTAGGCCAGTGGTTCTCAACCTGTGGGTTCCCAGGTTTTTTGGCCTACAACTCCCAGAAATCCCAGCCAGTTTACCAGCTGTTAGGATTTCTGGGAGTTGAAGGCTAAAACATCTGAGGACCCACAGCTTGAGAACCACTGTATTAGATAGATAAGACACAGGCAGAGATCCTAAGACACTGCCACTTCCAAGTTGAGCCCGTTGATTTCAATGGCCTCGAGCCTGCTGAAATGGGTTCTAATTTCCTCGCTGCCAAAGCGCCTCGGCGTTGACCCTTCCCTCGTCTCTCTCCGGAACTGCCCGAATCCCGAAGACCCGCGCCAGTCTTTCGGGCTCCCCTCTGCTTTTGTGAATGCCTGAAAAGCCAAGGAAGGAGGGAGGGGCGGGCGTCCACACTGGCTTCCCTTGTCTGGCCCGGGCGGCTGAGCAAGTCAGAGAGGCAGGAGTCTCCCTGCCCCCGCTTCGTTGATCTCCGAAAGGAAGCCTCGCAGCGGGCATCCAAAAGGACTTTCCTGGGAATCCGTTCCCTAATGGACTCGGGGGAGGAGGAGGGGGGCAGATGCAAAGCACCTTGAATGAAAGGGGGTTCCTTTGAATTCCCTATTAAGCAGTAACAGCCTTAGGAATAGGAAGGGCCGCCCGCTTTGCGTCCTGAATGAGAGGATTGCTTCACGCCGCGGACCCGCTCCAGGTGTAGTGGAATCCGGGCTCCGGGTTTTGCAGGCAGCCGCCGCCGTGTCAGATGGAGAGCTCTGAATAACAAAGACAAGTTTGAGAGCAGCAGCAGCGGCAGCGGCAGCCGAACGGGCTGAGTGACGTCAGGGAACAATGCCTGTGCCAACAGCTTTCCCTCTTCGCCACACGGACGGATGGACGCACACTCACACGCACGGGCAGGGCTCCTCCTCCTCCTCGGTCTCACAAACAGGACTCTGCTCCCTGAGATTCCGCGCTTTAAAGGGACAGCGGCCCTTTATGCCCCAAGCGGGCCCACCTCCCTCCTCTTTCGCCAGCCGACTCTCTCTCTCTGTCTGGCGTTGCTCTCGCTTTAAGACGGAAGGGCGGCGGGGGGGGGGGGGGGGGGGGAGGGAGAGAGAGATCTTTTCAATCCTCTCCTCCGGGATAATATGTAACCGAACTTTTGTTGTCTTTTTTTCAGAGGGAAAATTCCTACAGGATCTTTGAATGGGGAGCCTCAGTTACAAATCTCCCATGGAAGACTTCAAAAGCACCCAAGTCCTGCGAATTCTCCAGCTATATTTATTGAGATTTACTTCGACGGTCTTTAGCTAATTAAGTAATTAATTGCTTAAGCGTTAGGAGCCCGAAGCCTAATAATTGGCAGCTTGCTTCAAATCCACCCAGGGAAGTCCACTCCCATTCTTTGCGTCTGGGACCCCTTCTGGACTGCCATATAGAATCCGGATTATCTGATTTGAACTGGATTATATGGCAGTGTAGACTCAGATAATCCAGTTTAAAGCAAGCAGATAATGTGCATTATCTGCTTTGGTCATCTGGATTATATGGCAGTGTAGAAGGGGCCCTACATTGCCATATAAAATCCGGATAATCTGCTTTGAACTGGATTATATGGCAGAGTAGACTCGGATAATCCAGTTCAAAGCAGATTATGTGGATTATCTGCTTTGATCTTCTGGATTATATGGCAGTGTAGAAGGGGCCCTACACTGTCATATAAAATCCAGATTATCTACTTTGAACGGGATTATATAGCAGCGTAAACTCATAATCCAGTTCTATTATATTTTATTATATTGTATTGTTCTGGGCATGGCCCCATGTAAGCCGCCCTGAGTCCCCGTTGGGGAGATGGTGGCGGGGTATAAATAAAGTTTATTATTTATTATTATTATTAAAGCAGATAATGTGGATTATCTGCTTGATAAGCCACATCTGCTTTGAACTGGATTATCCGAGTCTATAATGCCATATAAAATCCAGATTATCTGCTTTGAACTGGACTATATGGCAATGTGGACGCAGATAATCCAGTTCAAAGCAGATAATGTGCATTATCTGCTTTGATAATCTGGATCATATGGCAGTGTAGAAGAGGCCCTACACTGCCATATAAAATACGGATTATCGGCTTTGAACTGGATTATATGGCAGTGTAAAAGAAAAGGTAATGGTTTTCCCCTGACGTTAAGTCCAGTCATGTCTGACTTTGGGGGTTGGTGCTCATCTCCATTTCTAAGACGAAGAGCCGGCGTTGTCCATAGACACCTCCAAGGTCATGACTGCATGGAGCGCCGTTACCTTCCTGCCGGAGCGGTACCTATTGATCTACTCACATTGGCATGTTTTCGAACTGCTAGGTTGGCAGGGGCTGGGGCTAACAGCGGCCGTTCATGCCACTCCCGGGTATGGCAGTGAAGACTCGGATAATCCAGTTCAAAGCAGATGATGTGGATTTTCTGCTTTGACAATCTGTATTATATGGCAGCATAGACAGGGCATTACACTATCATTTAAAATCTGGATTATCTGCTATGAAATGGATTATATTTATTTATTTATTTACAGAATTTATATTCCGCCCTTCTCACCCCGATGGGGACTCAGGGCGGATCACATTACACATATAGGCAAACATTCAATGCCTTTTAACATAGAACACAGACAAGCAAACATAGGCTCAGAGCGGCCTCGAACTCATGACCTGGTCAGAGTGATTCATTGCAGTTAATTGCAGCTGGCTTGCTTTCCCGCATGCACCACAACCCGGCAGTGTAGTCTCGGATAATCCAGTTCAAAGCAGATGATGTGATTATCTGCTTTGATCATCTGGATTATATGTCATTGTAGAAGGGGCCATAAACAAGAAATGCATTGTCCTCATTAGATTTGAAACTGAGCTTTCCAAAGTTGTGTTGCGACATGTTTATGTGGTGGCTGCAGTGCGTACGTGTGTTCGCACAATCATAAATGACAAAAAATCTTGGAAATGCATGTTATTATTATAGGCCCCTTCTACACTGCCAGATAATCCAGGTTATCAAAGCAGAACATCCACATTATCTGATTTCAACTGGATTATTTTAGGGCCCTTTCAGATAGGCCCTATATCTCAGCATCTAATACCAGGTTTTCTGCTTTAAACTGGATTATATGAGTCCCCACTGCCAGATAATCTGGGATAGACAGAAAACCTGGGATCAGATCCTGGGATATAGGGTCTGTCTGGAAGGGCCCTTAGTCTACACTGTCATATAGTCCAGTTCAAAGTAGATAATCTGGATTTTATACAACTGTGTTGATGGGGCCTTACAAATAATATTTTTTCTAAAAATATTTTTAAAAATTAGTGTTAGGAGTGACTTGAGAAACTGCAAGTCGCTTCTGGTGTGAGAGAATTGTCTGTCTGCAAGGATATTGCCCAGGGGACGCCTGAATGTTTTTTGATGTTTTTACCATCCTTGTGGGAGGCTTCTCTCATGTCCCAAAAATATAAATGAAAGGTTTTCATGAGATGTGTTGCATCCCCATACATGTGCCTTGTTTTAAATGTAGTTGTCCTTGTATTTTATGATGTACCGGGCTTCGTCCGCATGTGAGCCGCCCCGAGTCCCTTCGGGGAGATGGGGTGGGATACAAAAATAAATTATTATTATTATTATTATTATTATTATTATTATTATTATTATTTTGTTATTGCAATGTATGTATGTGTCTGTATCTCTTATAAGAGGTTGGCTTGATAGTAAAACTGATTTACTATGTCACAAAATGATGCATGTCTAACAAGTGTGTCGCCAACATGAAATGTTTGGAAAGCTCTGTTCTGGGCAATCATAGGGCCTTCCACATAGCCCTATATCCCAGAATATCAAGGCAGAAAATCCCTCAATATCTGCTTTGAACTGGGTTATCTGAGTCCACACTCAGATAATGTGGGATCTTTTGCCTTGATATTCTGGGATATAGGGCTGTGTGGAAGGACCCAGAGTGAAGGATGTATGTGCCATAGTATCCTGGAATCATAGAATCATGGAGTTGGAAGAGACCTTGTGGGCCATGCAGTACAACCCTCTGCCAAGAAGCAGGAAAATCCCATTCAAAGGACCCCAGACAGATAGCAATGATGGGTTTCAAAGTCCAAGAACACCTGAGACAAAGGACCAATGCATTGAGAGGTTTTAGTATTTGTTTTTGTAGTGTTCAGTTAA
This sequence comes from Anolis carolinensis, assembly GCF_035594765.1. NCBI lineage: Eukaryota > Metazoa > Chordata > Lepidosauria > Squamata > Anolidae > Anolis > Anolis carolinensis. The sequence goes on from NC_085843.1 coordinate 179,985,678, forward strand.
AAATCAAAATGTCTAAGGCCCCTTCTACACAGCTGTATAAAATCCAGATTATTTGCTTTGAACGGGATTACCGTATATACTCCAGTATAAGCCGACCCAAATATAAGCCGAGGCACCTAATTTTACCATAAAAACTGGGAAAACTTATTGACTCGAGTATAAGCTGAGGGTGGGAAATGCAGCAGCTACTGGTAAATTTCAAAAATAAAATTAGATACCAATAAAATTACATTAATTGAGGCATCAGTGGGTTAAATGTTTTGAATATTTACTGTATTTCAAAGAAAAATAGTAAACTAACTCTATAAGTGGAAAAGCAACAATAACTTTATAATCATCATCATCATCATCAACAACAGCTTCATTTGTACCCTGCCTTATCTATTTCCCCCTGGGGAACTCAGGTCAGCTTCCAACATAGTAACAGGCAAACATATAATGCCTACATAAATAATGCAGAGCTAGATATAGATCTATCATTATATATATACTAATTTCACATGTGTATTTCCCCCTGAAACCTTTGCAAACCCTCTATATGCATTTTCCTCCTGCAGTATTTCCCTAAAAACAACTTCGTCCTCTCTTCTCCTGCCCTTTCCCACCTCTTTTCTTTCTCCCTTTTTCAAACTCTAAAAGTAGCCAGAAAAGGCTTTTTAAAACTTCTCTCCCCCTCCCAAAAAAACCCACCTCATTTTTGTTTCCTTAGGAATAAAAAGAAATACACACCTTCTGTTGCTCTCTTTTCCCTCCCTCCCTCCCTCCCTCCCTCCCTCCCTCCCTTTGTACTCAAATGTTCTTGCAATAATAGTAGTAGTAGTAGTAGCAGCAGCAGTAATAATAATAATAATAATAATAATAATAATAATAATAATAATAGTAATGAATCATGCAAATTTGCAAGAATATCTTTTTTTTCTTCCCCTTCTGCCCATGCAATCTGGCTTGCAAGGGTTTCTCTCACATGCTCCTTTCGCTTTTGAAAACATTTGCTTCTTGTCTCTCTCTCTCTCTCTCTCTCTCTCTCAAAAAAAATAAGATAACCAGCCTGGGAGGAGAAGCAGAGGAGAGGGGTTTTGGAAAAGAAAACATACTGTGGCCTCCAGGCTCCCTGCTGGCTTGACCTTGACCCGAATATAAGCCGGGGGAGGCTTTTTCAGCTCATAAATAAGTGCTGAAAAACTCAATTTATCTTCGAAGGGGCCCTACACTGCCATATAAAATCTAGATTATCTGCTTTGAACTGGATTATATGGCAGTGTCGACTCAGATAATCCAGTTCAAAACAGATAATGTGGATTCTGACTTGATATTTTGGATTATATAGCAGTATAGAAGGGACCTAAATGACATTTTTATTGTCCTGGATTTTTTTCTATCACCATTCCCAACCTTGAGTGAGTTTTTGTGCAATTCTGAGATGTATCAGAACAAAAACAATTCTTTTTTTCTCCCTTAAAAATCTTAAGGTTTATTGGGGAGGGGGAAGTAAAATGGTAGTTTTGCACCATCACTCTTAATGTTTTTTTAAAAACAAAGAATGAAGAGAATTTCTTATTTGAACCATAGATAAAGGTAAAGGTTTCCCCTGACGTTTAGTCCAGTCGTGACCGACTCTGGGGGTTGGTGCTCATTTCCATTTCTAAGCCGAAGAGCCGGCGTTGTCCATAGACATCTCCAGGTCATGTGACCGGCATGACTGCATGGAGCGCCGTTACCTTCCCGCTTGAGCGGTACCTATTGATCTACTCACATTTGCATGTTTTCGAACTGCTAGGTTGGCAGGAGCTGGGCCTAACAGCAGATGCTCATTCCGCTCCGGGGATTTGAACCTGGGACCTTTTGGTCTGCAAGTTCAGCAGCTCAGCGCTTTAACATGCTGTGCCATCAGGGGCCCCATAGGACTGAACCATAGGACTCAACAAATCACATAACACATTTTTGGAAGAGCCCTAGTTCTGGTCCAAGAAATAGCTATAAAGCAGTGGTTCTCAAGCGGTGGGTCCCTAGATGTTTTGGCCTTCAACTCCCAGTAATCGTAACATCTGGTAAACTGGCTGGAATTTCTGGGAGTTGTAGGCCAAAACACCTGGAGACTCACAGGTTGAGAACCACTGCTATAAAAGAATGAAGGAAGTGAATGCAGAGGTGGCAACAACCAGCAAAAGAAAAGGAATTGTTTCACTAGAACCCATGCTTCTTTTGATCAATGTGGAAGAGCACTGGGAGGGATGCAAATTGTTCATCCCACTCTAGAACGCTCTATCCCTGCCCTCTATAGCTCATGTTCCTTCAGCTCATTTCTGTGAAGAACACACAGTTCCGCTTTGTGTTCTTCACACATAGCTTTGGCCCAGTCCGTCTTTCTTCTTGCAAAGTCATCTTCAGAGTTCTGGGCCCTGCCCCACTGGATTTGACCACTTTGGTCTCCGGACAACTCTCCATCTGTCCTTGCATAATATGAAGCAGATGCAAAAAATTGGTGAGGATGTCACCAACCTTCTCAATTGTCCCTCCTGTCCTCTGAAGCTATTCCAGACATCTATCATTCTCAACTCCTGCTTGCCTCAGTTATTGTGGTCTAGTGGATTGTGCTGAGTCTTGGAGCAGCCGTGGCAAAGGACCCTTTGGGTGTTTCCCCCCCCCCCCTTGTAAACTCTCCCCGTAGACTTTCCACCTGTTAAAAGGTCACCTTTTCTCCTTCTTGGTATCTGCTTATACACTTCAATGCCAGGTCTTAGAGAGAAGGCATATGAGCAAGCACTGCACTGACAATATGCTTTTATGGGGAAGGACCATGCCATAATGCTTCCAGCAGCAGATTTTGGATTTAGAGAAAGGATAGCAAGTTGTTAGCTACTTAACTGTTAGTAAGTTGTTACTGCCAGAAGAAGAGAGGTATAGAATTTTCTGCATTTGGTGTCCAAATATTTTGTTCTCTGGTATTATGGATTTTGACTTTGAAGGTGGGGGCCGGCTGTGGCACAGCTGGTTAGTAGCCAGCTGCAATAAATCACTACTGACCGAGAAGTCATGAGTTCGAAACCAGACCGGGTTGGATTAAGCCCTCGACCATTAATAGCCTAACTTACTGTTGACCTATGCAGCTTGAAAGACAGTTGCATCTGTCGAGTAGAAAATTTAGGTACCGCTTTATGTGGGCGGGCTAATTTAGCTAATCTAAGACACCATAAAACTTTCCAGCAGCGTGCGGAAGAATGAGGAAGTACTCTATCAAGGACTCGGTGTCACAAGTGGACGGTGAAGTGGCAGCTTTCCTTGTGGTTGGAATTGAGCCAACCCTCATGAAGCTGGAAAATGTTACATTGCCTCTGTCTATATATGTCGTATGTCTAATGGCATTGAATGTTTGCCATGTATATGTGCATTGTGATCCGCCCTGAGTCCCCTTTGGTGTGAAAAGGGCAGAATATAAATACTGTAAATAAATAAATAAATAAATTTGTTTATGTTAGGGAGCAGAATATCTTGGGCAGCCATGGATTGGACCGAGAAGGGCAGGTTCTTATCTCAGCAAAGAGGCTGGTGGCAGGTGAAGGATGCCAAGCACTGTTGCCAATTGTTGCAAGAAACAGCGGTGAAAGTAAATATGGAAGGTAAATATGGAGATCTCTGGAGTTTCCACAGTTGCCCAAAGAGACTGAGGCTGAATCTACATTGCCATGTAATGTAGTTTGAATCTGTATTACATAATCAGTGTAGACCCATATAATGCATTTTAATTGTTGAACTGCATCATATGGATCTACACTGCCCATATCATACAAATTCAAACTGCACTACTTTGTCCAGATTCACCTTACTGTCTGTTTCCATTGCTCTAGGCTCTTTGTCCTTCAGCTTTCCTGTGTCCAAGAGGCAGCTGACTGCTGTGTGAGATTTTAATTCCAGTCAAATTGAGTCACTAACAAGAACTGTCTCAGGCCTGGCACAAGCACATGGCATTTTTGCTCTGCCCAGGAGGGAGAGGGACATTGTTTATCTCTCCTATCTGCATTAATTCCCCCTTTAAAAATATTTAATTGGCCTCTCCTAACCCATGCGTTGCCTCTAGTGTACATGTGTATAAAGTGCATGCACATTGACACTAAAGCCACATGGAATGTCCAGCAAGCCCTTTCACATGCTTCAGCTGCTGAGGTATATTTTGAGCTGTTGAGTGACATACGCTAGGACAATTCTGTGCCCCCTTCTTTAGTACAGAGCTGGAAATCATGTGGCCTTTCAAGTCTTCTTGATCTGCAATTCCTATCAATACTAGTCAGCATTGCCAATGTGGGGAATGCTGTGATTTGCAGCCAACTGCATCTAGAGGACCATATTATTCTTACTCCTCTTCTAGTATTGTGTTGGTATGTATGTGCCTTCAACTTGCCTGTCGACATAGTGACTTTGTGAATCTGATAGGTTTTCAAGGAATACTCAGTGGTAGTTTTGCCAGTTTCTTCCCCTGAAACATAGCCTACAGCACCTGGTTTTCATTGGCAGTCTTCTAGTATTATCTTTAATTTTTGCCCTAATTTTGTCACTAGGTGCCAATGACTGCATTTAGCTTCTTACCATGTTTCTGGTGCGACATCTCTGTAAGCATTGTGGGAAATTTAAATGATTGTGACTGGCGCCACTGATGTACATCCTCCTGATACTGCCAGTTGTCAGAGCCCACCAAGGTAGGAAACGGTTCCACAGAGACTATTGCCTCAGGCTCCTTCAAAACCTGCCAACAGCCTGAGAATTTCTCTCCTTTTCACAGACATGGTCTACAAAATGTTCAGTTCTCTGTTAAGCCAGTTAAGTCTGTAGTGGGGAAAGTATGGCCCGTCAGATCTTCTTGGCATGTATTTCTCGTCTAGGGTTGCTAGATGTCATAGTCTAGACAGGAATGTCAGAATGTGGACATTATTCTACAGTCCTTTAGGCAAATCTCACAGTGTGATCACTCTCTTAAAACTATATGTCTATGTACATGTATATCTGTATCTATCTATTCCTAATTTTATTAGATGTAGTATATTTTTATTTGTTTTGAATACTCTGGCCAACTGCACTTAGCGCTTATTGTATTCTGTTCAATGACATCACACTTTCCACATTGGATGTGTGACATCACTAGATTTACCCTGTAACCTCCAAAGGAATCATTATGAAGTCTCAAGTGTTGGTCTTCAAATCGCAGAGCCTAGAACTGTCTTGATGAAGCAAACCTACTCCCATCATCTCCCACCACTAGCTATACTGTCTGTGATGATAGGAGTTGGAGTCCAGCAACCTCTGGAAAGCTATCCTTTGCCTACCGTGATGTACATGCATCTCGAGTGAAAGATTACTTTATCAGAACATAGCAGACCTTGACAGCTAGTGGGTTACAGCACTGTCGTTGAGCCTGTTTTGATTCAACCTGATTTGGGATCAGCCATTTCAATTTTCCTCCCAGTGTCCCTCTGGGATGCAGTGGAAAATTTTGTTCACATGATGTCTTTTTAGAATTCTTGGTTCAGAAATTTGTGAAGTTGATTCTAAGTAGGTATACAGACGGGATGCAACATAAAATGTAATCACAATGTATTGTGATACTGTGCATTGTTCTGTTTTCCTTTAATTGATTTATATGTCCCTTGAAAAAAAGCACACTTTTGTCTATATTTTACCAGGAGAATAAATTTACTAATAAATACATCTGAAGCAACTTGAGATAAGTCTTTTATTTTTTCATGGGAATTTTAAATGGCATCCCACAGTGAATGTCTGGGGCCCATTTTAATTCCTACAATGCTTCAGAGGAATGGCAGCCAGCATTGGGTAGTGGTTTGAACGTTAGACTACAAATCTGGAGACTAGGTTCAATGTCCTACTCGGTCATGGAAACATTGGGTGATTTTGGGCCAGTTACACACTTTCAGACCCAGAAAACCTATGATAGGTTCGCCTTTGGGTCACCATAAATCAGAAACAACTTGAAGGCAATCAACAATAACAACTCAGAGGAATACTGCACTGAGACCATTATAGAAAATTAATTATAATTTTTTCTCCAGTCTACTCAGCACTGATCAGAACATTGCTGCCTTTTCCCTGTAGCCCATGGAAGGGCACCATCACTGGGTACTCTCATGAAGGCCGTGGGGGTGTTTTGAAGCAGAACTTCTCAATCCAAGAGCTGGCCCTGGCCCTAGATTTAGCATAACTGTCGCACCCCAAGGCTGCGTGGACACCTTGAAAACTACACTGGAGCCCAGAATATAAGCAATCAAGCTGTTTATTGGAGAATATAAGTAAGCACAAGCAAATAAAGTTCAAAGTCAATAGGGTGGATGAACCACCAAGCAATGAACTTATCTGTCCTTAACAGAAGTCCAAGAATGTCTCTCACGATTATAGTCCAAACTGGAACTGTACTTAGTCCCACAAGAAGTATCAGGAGTAGTCCACATAAAGTTCACTTCCTAAGCCCAAAACAACAGGAAGCCACAAGAAACAAGAACCAAACTCATGTTAATCCAAGAAAACTGTAATCCACATGACAAGGAATCAGGAAGGCTCAACTGGAAACAAGGTACAGCAAGGCAGGGAATAATTATAATCCACAAGGCAGAATCTTGGCTTGAAAGTCACGGATGCAGGAACACAAAGACAGACATCTTTCTCACTTGAATTGCAAAGTTGACACCTCTGCAGTGCAGAGAAAGCAAGAAGTGTTTAAGGAGATTTCAAGGCTATGGTTCCTAAGGAGAGCCATCCTTCTCATGGGAAAGCTGATCAGTAGCGTGTCTCTGAACCAGACGTTGACTCCTTCGCACACATTCCCTTTGGCTCCGTTCCTGGGTAAACATCTCCCTTCTGTCAAAATCATCCTCCTCCTCCGGGCTGCTAGCCCATCTGGCCTTTGCTTACTTGGCCTTGACTGAGCACAGGAATGCTTATCTCTGGTTTCAGAATCCTCTGCTGAAACCAATTCAGGAAAAGGTAGCTGCATTTCAAGCATTTTAGACCTAGAATCAATGTCTTGAATGGGGCCAAAGTGTGGCTCCAGCTCAGGCTGAGCTACAATAATGTTTACCATTTCATAGATTCAAATAAGGCCATTCTTGGAACACCCTAATTCTCCTATCATGGATCATTGCCTGACTTCTATGCTACTCTTAGGCAATGTTGAAACCTTTATTATGTATGCTGCACATGTCAGTTTACTTTGCAATAACCTTGTCTACCATTGATTTTCGAAGGTAAGAGAATGCGGACCCTTTTACTTAAAAACATTTTTATGTATTCACAATACATTTTCACAATGCATTTCTGCAGCTGGAGTCTCTGTAATGTTTTATGTTTCATAATGCTTTAATGTTCATGAGTATATATTCATAATTACATCTGTTTCGTGAGATAGGATTGATTTTACTTTTAAAAGTTGGTCTTTGGCTTGTCCTTATTATTTGCTTTTTCTTCAGAAAAGTAAGCCCTAATTTCAGATCCATAATTAGGTTCAGCATTCATGGATTTTAGTATTCATGAATTTGCTTGATTTGATTTGTCAATGGTGCTCCTCTACACCATTTTTAACAGGGACTTGGATAATATTGGTGTTATGGGAAGGAAATCAAACCAGCAAAGCGGATGGGTCAGGCCACACGTACAGTGTTCCCTCGCTACTTTGTGGTTCGCTTATCACGGACTCGTTCTTTTGTGGAGAAATTATTTATTTATTTATTTGCCCCATTGCTGCTTCTCAGGGCTGCCCCCTTGCTTTGTGCCTGGCATGTTCCTCTGGCTGCCTCTGCTCTTGCAGCCAGGGAAAAAAGAATGCCGCTCCGCCCGGTCAGTGAGTGAGCGAGCAAGGGAGGGTGAGAGAGTCCTCCACGAGTCCCGCCCCCTCTTCCGAGTCCTCCACATTTCCAGTGTGACCCAGCTGGAGTGACGGCAGAAGCGCCTGGCCGCCTCTTCCAGGCTCCTGCCCCCCTCCCTCACTCTCTCACCCACCCTCCCTCACTCGCTCGCTCACTGACCAGGTGGAGCGGCATTCAATTTTCTCTGGCTGCAGGAGCAGACGCAGCCAGAGGAACATGCCAGGCACGAAGCAGGGAGGCAGCCTTAAGGAGAAGCAGCAATGGAGTAAATAAATAAATATTAAATATTAAAATAATAATAGTGTCCCTACTTTGCAGATTTTCACTTATCGTGGGTGATCCTAGAATGTAACCCCTGCGATAAGTGAGTGAACACTGTATTCCCTTACTCACATGTGCAGATGGGAGGGGGAAAGGAAATGGGCTAGAAGAAGGGAGGATGTATGCATGAGTCTGTTCACTCATGCGGTGGGAGGGGGGAGGGGAATGGAATGGGACATGTGTCCCTTTACACCACCGTCTTGCCTGCATGACTGAGCAAGAGAGTGAGAGAACTCAAGTTTGGCCAGGCCCAGCCACCCAATCAATAATTCCTATTTTGTGTGTGTTTAAGGTTGAGAGGAGGGATGTGGTCCTCTATAGGTTGTTGATGTTCAATCCCCATCATCCCTTGTGACTAGCTGTGCTGTCTATGACTGGCGAGAGCTGCAGTCCCAACAACATCTGGAGGACTACACATTTTCCAGCCTTGCAATAGAAACATTTGACTTGGATCAAAGTTAAATGAGTGCAAGAAAGCTCATGGAAGAACTTTCCATTCATTCTTCCACTCATCCTTATCTCATTCCACATTGTTCAGAAGGGCTCAGACCATTTGTAGAAGCTTTGGAGAACTTGCAGTTGCTTAGGCAATCCCTCGTAATTTGAGGATGATGGTCCTCCATTTCTTGGAAGACGCCTGTGCGTTTTTTTTAATGTGTGCAGGTTGGTGCACAGCCAGTCAACACACAGTCTTCACAGATTGAGGTCCCAGCGGTGGTGGGACCTCACAGCCATTGTAACATGTACCATGTTATCCTCCACCTGCTCTGCCATTGAGGTCTTTGGGTCTTCGGATTGTTCTTGGTCTGGATCCTCCCCTGTGGCCGTTCCTGGGAGTGTGTGACTCCCGTGGTTGTGCCCGCAGTTTCATCGGAACATGCAAGCCCCCTCACCACGTCAAGGTGACAATCCATCGAGGAGTTGCAGTTGCCTGTTGAATGAAGAAGGGAACAAGGATCCGTCCACCACAGAGTCTTCCTCAAGTTAACACCCTAGGACCCTTTCACACTATGTTATAACACTACAGTTCTACTTTAACTGCCGTGGCTGCATCGTATGGATTCCTGTGGGTTGTAGCTTGATCAAAAACATCAGAGGAGCTCTCTGGATGAGAACTGTAAATGCCTCTTTCTAATCTGCAAATCACAGGATGATATAGGATGAAATCAAGGCACTTAAAGAAGAATCATAGTGCAATTATTGTGTCATATGAAATGGCCTTTAGGATTCAAATGGAAGTTGTACCCACTCAGAAATTCTACTTTTAAAAACTACTGTGAAGAATCTCAGCCTTCAACAATGGTTGGTGAAACTAGTAAATCACATTCCCATAAGTGTAAAAACATGCACCCTCAGAGCAAAACTAATTTATCAAGTTTCAGAAAACAGGGATTGTTCCTCTTAAATGGGCAAATAGTTCTCTTCTTGTTTAATTGTAGTTAGCCTTCTTGTTATTAAAGCTCACAGCAAGGGACAATGCTTCATAATAGTCATCACAACCAGCCTGTAAAGCTCACACTTAATCCCATTTTACACGTGGAGAATGCAGGCTGAGTGGCAAGCAGGTGGTCATTTGCAGCAACATCCCCCCTTTATGAGGCAGATGGAGAAAGAAAGATCTTGTTGCAGAGCCCTAGCTAGCAGCTATGTTTACGGAAGACTCGTCATCAATTAGACCACCAAATACATTGGGAGAAAACTCATTCTGTCCAGTATAAGCAATATGCGGAAAATGGGATTATTTTACCCATCTATAGCAGATGGTAACTAGTTTTTCTCTGATATTATCATTTCCTATGGCAAATGCAAATGGTTCTGTGTGGCATATTAGCATTTTCAAAGTATTTGTGCAGCACCGTAACTTTACAAGGTGATTATTTAACAAGCATGGTGCTTAGCAACAAGTTCCAGTCTGAAAACAAAACTGATATCGTAGGTGCATAATTTCCCCAACCCACAGCACTTTATTGATTAGTAAGGCAAGCACCTTGCTTCCAGGGTACACAGACTCTTGTGGTGTTGCCTAATGGATAGGCATAGCTCTTACTCTGGATTAATTAATCTAGAATAACTACTAAATTAATTCTATTCACACCTGTCAATACTGACTAGCACAGTCATTTCAAAATTGTGTTTATGGGGACCTCGATGTTTTCTCAGGAGTTTATCAGGTGGATTCCTCAGAGGGAAGATCAGTAGGGGTGGTTTAGGATGGTTGGATTTATTGTTCCCTTTTATTTTGAATAAGAGGGTTCCGTGATGGCACATCTCCTACTGGCACATGGCACCTCATTTACTAAAACAGCAATATCAGTAATTCTAGGTCAGGGGCTGCATGAATCCCTGGGGTAGTTGTGGAAAGATTTCAGGGAGCCCGTGACCTTGAACTGGAAATAAAATATTTATTTTTTCTGGCCTCTTACTGAAATCCAACATTTCCTTCACTTATGAATGTTTGCAATAAATTATGAGGGTTGAATGAAAAGTAATGCCTCCACCTTCGTAACTCCTCAACAGATGGCAGTACTGGTATGCAGCAGGTACTGGCTTGTTCAGTAGACTCTCCTCTACAGTGCCGTTTGGTGGGAAGCCTTAGCATTGAATGGTTGTGTTGTTAAAGTGAAAAGTATGGAACCCTACGCAGACGGTCGGTCAATGTGAATTAAGCAACGTGCAGTCATTGAATTCTTGACAGCAGAAGGTGTCACCCCAAAGGAGATTCATCAGAGAATGCAAGCTGTTTATGGTGATTGTATTGATGTGAGTACTGTGCGTCGTTGGGTGAGTAAGTTTAAAGATGTTGAGGTGGGAACATCTGACTTGCGTGACAAAGAGTTGGACGTCCTGTGACAGCAACCACCGAGTTTCACAAGCAAAAGGTTGACAGATTTATTCAGGACAATCGTCATATCACTCAGAGAGAAATTTCAAGTATTGTTGGCATTTCACAAGAACGTGTGGGTCACATTATTGCTTTGCTTAGCAATCAGAAGATCTGTCCACGATGGGTACCCAGGATGCTGACGCCTGAAATGAAAGCACACCACAGCAGAACTTCAGAGACTGGATCTTACCACCGTACGGCATCCTCCATACAATCCATATTTAGCACCGTCTGACTTCCATCTGTTCCCGATAATGAAAGAAGATCTGCGGGGACATCATTATGCTTCTGATGAAGACATTGAGAGAACTGTGAGATGCTGGTTGCGGAAACAGAGTGTCGACTTCTTCTATGACGGCTTCAGAAAACTTGTTCATTGGCAGAAATGTATCCAATTGTCTGGTGATTATGTGGAAAAGTGAATAATGGTAGTTAAAGAGCATGTTCTAAGAATTATTTCTGCATTTGATTTATTAAAATATTCCCATCCAAACCCAAGTAACTAAGGTGGAGGCATTACTTTTCATTCAACCCTCATACAGTACTATTTATTTCATATCACATTACAATAGTTGCATATCTTGAAAAATCATGTATGCTTATCCATACTTTGAAATTACAATAGTTGTTAGGCCTGATACTGAGTCACATGTGATCACAGTCCTGCTGTGTGCAAACTATTGTGTGACATAGTTAGCCAACTATCTGGCAACTTAGAATATTATATAATTTTTAATAACCCTAAAATTTAATTTAAAGACATGCCAATTTTGAGTGTCATAAAATTATCTGCTGCTACATTCTGAGAAGGGGCCTGTGGTTTTCACCCGATTGGCAAAGGGGATTGAGGAACAAAAAGGGTTAAGAAACCCTATTCTGTGAGAATAGCATATCTGTACACCTTATCAAAAATTTTATGATCTTAGGTAAGGGGAAGAGTTTGTCATTTCCCCTTAAATTCTCCAAAATACAAATACAGAAAGCTAGCTAGTTTGAGTGTCAAGTGATTAAAGCCTTTCAGGCCATTTGCCATCTGTCTTTTTAACCAATTAATTGATGGACTGATTCAATTTGAATCAATCTGCCTAGTAAGAAAAAAATTCAATACAAATACCCTTTTGAGATACTCAAGGAAGGATGAATTAAGTCACAATTTAGAAAATTACTGCTATTGCTCATTTTTAGAAGGAAAGGTTTTTGGAATCCCGAAAGTTCACCCAAACTCTTGCTAGACCCCCTACACCACCAGGGAGAGGAATATCGAACAAGTTACTGATTCTATGGCAGCTTTACTATGCTTTCATTATAGACACCTCTGAGTTGATTGTCCCACTGGATTATTGCATACAGAATGGAAAGGAAGAGTTGGAGCCATGATGGAAATGGTGAATGTGGGAAGTGCTTGCAGGAGTCTTCAAAAGATTACCTAGATAAAAGTGTTAGATGTCTCAGCAAGGAAGGGAAGGAAAAGTTTTAGCTGACTTTGACTCTGTTCAACTTAAGAACAGAAAACAGAATGTCGGTGGACAATAAAAGAGATTTAAATAGGAGGTTAAATCTAACCTTTTAAATGTGGTATAAGCAACAAGCAATGGGAAGCCCTGGCACTTGAGCATTGTAAGGAGGTCAGCTGTTACCAACAGTGCTATGGATTTTGAAGAGACACAAATACAGGGCAAAAGGAAGAAACGTGCCAAGAGGAGGTGTGTTAAGCAAATCCATGTCATGACTACCTTCAATCTGGAGATCTGTTCCCAATATGAAGGACTATGTGGTTAGAGTCTTCACAGTCATTTCCAGATCCACCGTCAAGACTCTACCTCTGGAAGACAATCATACTTAGTCATGAATGATCACCCGTGAGTGTCACATTATGAAAGATTACTGTGGAGATGTGGGGCAGAGGAAACCCTTTTTCTAAACCCCAATGATGCCACCAAATGTGGTGATGTCAGGCAGAGGGGAATTTGTTTCTTCTTTCTTTATTCTTCTTATTCACTTTAGATGGTAGTGTTACTTAGTTTTGAATATAGGTGACAGAGACTTGGATATTGAAGAAGAAAAACATAAGTTTATTTCAGGCACAGAGCTTAGTGGTTACAGTACCTTCTTTATAGGCACTTAGATAATGGTTGCAAAGATATTAACTGATCACTTTGGATCCAACTGGGATTGCTTCCCCTTACTACTCAGACTCTACATATAAACTCAAACAAGTCTCCTAACTTGCTTAATTCAACACCACTAGAGATTTGAGTTCCCCTGGTTTCCCTAACTTGGGACCAGTGTCTTCCCTGTGACTAAAAATGACAGACTAAACTGTTTTTTAGAACATTTCCTCCTTTTCTTCCAAACGGCGGTTGGCTCCGCCCTCGTTGCTATGGTAACTTGCCTTAGAATGCTGAGCTGGTTACCATCCCCCACGCACTGATAACTAATACTTACCCTTTTAAACATAGTTAAACATGACTTTTAAAACGAAATTAAACAAACATGACATCTATAAATCAAAATAAAAACACACTTCTTTACAATTACATTGTAGACTAATCTGCCTGTGTGTGGAAAAACATGTGGCTCTCCAGATGTTGTTGAATTGTGAATTTGGAAATTTACTGTTTTGGCTGGCACCTTTCTAAATACCCCCTCACCAGTCATGTTGGTTGGGAACTACTGGGAAAAATCATTCAAAAAACTATGTTTGCAAACTTTGGTTAGAGTGGTATTCCCATCATCCCTCAGCCTTTGCCATACAGGCTATGGCAGATAAAGGCTACAGATCAACCACATCTGCAGGCACACACATTCCCCACCTCTGATTTCCAGTTTGCAGGCCTATTAGCTGACTGGCTGGTTCTGCTGAGTAGGCAACCTTGTGACAGCATCCCAGTTATTTATAGACAGGCTGTGCCTGATTCAGGTTTTCCATCAATGCTTTCAAGAGTCCTGCAGAGTTCTGTGATAACACTATCAGAGCAGCCAGATCTTACCAAAGTATGATAGCTTCTTCCCCTTTATTTTTCACACTTCATTGCCCTTCCTTTGAGATGAATATAAACCCCAATAATTTTACCCAGCAGTCCAGAGATTAAAAAGATGGATACTGTTTAGTCAATGTGAGCCATAAATCACTGCCTTGGATGCCCATTATTAAAGCGTGGGATGAATACACCCAGCCTTCTTAAGTAAGTGATGATGACATTGTACCCATGCAGTCATTTCATTATAATAACACAGATGATATGCCATTAGCATCTCACCTTAATCGCATATTAATTTGCAATTAATTTTCTTTTCTTATTGAACAATCAACTTGCTAACGAGTCACAGTTTTATGAGGAATGGCTCAACAGTTTTGTAAAGGCTAGGACTGGGGAGTTTGTGTTGGCAAAATTCAGAAATCGGCATTAGAAAACATTGATGCCAAGCAGATTGTTTTAAGGGGATCATATTAAAAAGGTAAAAAAAAGGGAGGGTTTTCAGATAAAGACACTCTTTGGGATAAAATTAGACTTACTGAGAGAAAAGCAATAACTAAAAACTATAAAATCTTGTTACAATGGACTACAGAAACAGAGCAAGTTAAGGACTGTATGACAAAATGGGCATCTTATGTGAGGCATCCAATAAATATGGACGAATGGGAGAAGATGTGGAACCACAAGCTGAAATATACTTACTCATACGATCTCAAGGAGAATTGGTATAAAATGATGTACCAGTGGTATATGACTCCCCAGAAACTGGCAAAGTGCTACAAGAATGTAAAGGACCAATGTTGGAAATGTGAGAAACAGGCAGGCACATTCTTCCACATGTGGTGGGGATGTAAAAGGGCAAGAGATTATTGGAAAAAAATACATGAAATGATACAAAAAATCTTTAAAACAAACATTCAATTGAGACCGGAATATTTTTTATTAGGAATGACTGATATGAATTTCAACAAGAATCAAGAGATTCTATTCAACTATTTCGTAACTGCAGCCAGAATAGTATATGCAAAGAAATGGTAATCAATAGAAATACCAACTAAAGAAGAATGGATATTAAAAATAATGGATATAAAGAACATGGACATATTGACATATTACCTGAAGACCCATTATGGCAAACCAAAAAAAGAAACAGACTGGACATTATGGACAAATTATATAGAACAAGAAGAACTTTTTACAAAAACATAGTGTCGGAGTGGATTTATAATGATAAAAAACACAAAATTGTTCACTACCCAGAAGAAAAGACGGGTAGTACTCTTTCTTTTCTTTTTTTAAATTTTTTAAATTTTTAATTTTTAATTTTTTTTCTCTCCCATTCTACGATACCCTCCCTTTTCACTTTCTTTTCTTTATCTTTTATTGTTCTCACTCTTTCTATGTTCAAAACGATTAATAAAAATTATATATATACATATATATACATATATATATATATATATATATATATATATATATATATATATAGGTAAAGGTTTCCCCTGACGTTAAGTCCAGTCGTGACCGACTCTGGGGGTTGGTGCTCATCTCCATTTCTAAGCTGAAGAGCCGGTGTTGTCCGTAGACACCTCCAAGGACATGTGGCTGGCATGACTGCATGGAGCGCTGTTACCTTCCTACCAGAGCAGTACCTATTGACCTACTCACATTTGCATGTTTTCAAACTGCTAGTTGGCAGGAACTGGGGCTAACAGTGGGTGCTCATTTTGTTCCTGGGATTTGAACCTGGGACCTTTTGGTCCATAAGTTCAGCAGCTCAGCGCCATAACGCACTGTGCCACCAGGGTCCCCCGGGGATCATATTAGTATGGCTATATTGTGAGCCAGTGGCAGATTTTGTGTCAGTAGGATGGTGAATCTGCTTGAGTGTTGGTCCAAATCTTAAATGAGCTATCTGAAGTGTTGAATCATATTCCCAAAATGGCTTCAGCACTTTGGATATTTCCTTCGAAATATCCAAGGTACTGAATCCATGGAAGAGACCACTAGCCACTGATAAGCAGACATCAAGTGCTGTCGTGCAGCACTTGGAAAATGTTTTGTGTTGGACTACAACTCTTAGAATCCCACAGCCAGCCATGGCCAATAGCCATGCTTATTAGGGGACTCTGGGAGTTCTAGAAAAAAGATAGATGTGCTGTCAAGCAAATTTGTATTTTGTGCCTTTCCCTGGAATACACAACCCACCAAAAGTCATGACGAAAGCTGCTGTTCTAAGCACTCATGAGTATACGCAATAACAACATAAGATCTCATCAAGAATCCACTCATATAAGGTAACTGGACCTCTTACTGTACTGCAATTAACTTCAGTTATAGTCAATAGTGGAGAACAATATTAGATGAAATGCAATATTGTTCAGTAGGCGAGCCTTAAACTGTTTAGGTCTGGCTCATCTTTGTGATCGCATTTCCTACTATGAGCCTGTGCGGTCTGTGAGATCTGCTGGGGAGGCCCTCCTCTCGCTTACACCGCCGTCTCAAACGTGGTTGGTGGGGATGAGGGAGACGGCCTTCTCAGTGGTGGCTCCCAGGCTCTGGAACTCCCTCCCGATAGAAATTAGACTAGCCCCCACCATAGCCACATTCCATAAACATCTGAAATCCTGGCTATTTAAATGTGCATTTGATTAAATTGGCATAAATTGACAACTATTCCTTACCTCCACCTAGATCCAGTTACTGCACTTCTTCTGGTCCATTCAATAGAGGTTTATAAGATATTGCACACAGACAACATTTGCCTTGCCCCCAGTAGAATATGTTCACTGCTCCTGACTATTAGCTATTGGTTTTGAGTATGTTTTAATGTATTATATGTTTTATGATGTTATGTTTGTATTTTTTAAATGTATTTATGTGATTGTATTTTATTGTAGATTGCTGGGCTTGGTCCCGATGTGAGCTGCCCTGAGTCCCTTTGGGGTGATGGGGTAGGATATAAGAATACAGTTATTATTATTAAGTTGTTTTGCTCTCTGATGTAATTCAGCATTCTGCTTCAAACAGGAAAAAAAATCACATTTTGGGGATTTTTCAGAAGCAGGTAATGAAGCTGATGGCTTTTTCCTGTTGTTTCTTTCTAGAATCAAATATTCAGTGTTCTACTAGTCCATAGCCAATGGGTTAAACCCTTTGGAACTCCTTTGGAGCAGTGTTGGCACAATGGGTTAGACCCTTGTGAACTTGTGAACTGCTGACCTGAAGGTTCGAATCTGCAAGATGGGGTGAGCTCCCATCTGTCAGCTCTAACTTGCGGGGACATGAGAGAGGCTCCCCAGAACACATTTGGCCATCCCCTGGGCAATATCTCTGTAGACAGTCAATTCTCTCATACCAGAAGCAATCTCAAGACGCTTCTGACACAATTTTTAAAAGTCCATAACCAAGAAGTTTCATTCAGCTGTTTTCATTAATAACTAGCCATTGACCAATATTCTTTATTCATTTTTTCTATAAAAATACTAAGCTAGTCATCATTCATCTGTATGCTGCATTGAACCCTATCAGTTATGAATTCCATGTTAATGAAGTCCCATGGCATTGCTTTCAGTGGCATGGCATCACAACTGAAGGCTGTTTCGTGCCCACAATTTCAGAGAATGGAAAATGTAAAGGGGACACTTTTATTATTGACTAGCTGTGCCCGGCCACGCGTTGCTGTGGCGAAGTATGGTGGTATGGAAAATAAAGTATTGAGGAATTGGTGGTGTTGGATAAGTGAGACTCTACTGTATATTGATAATCTTATATTATCTGCTTAGAACCGGATTATATGAGGCCCCTTCACAGCTGTATAAAATGCACACTGAAGTGGATTATATGGTAGTGTGGACTCAAGATAATCCAGTGCAAAGCAGATAATATAAGATTATAAATGGGTTATATAGCTGTGTGGAAGGGCCTTGAGTCTACACTGCCATATAATCCAGTGCAAATTAGATAATCTGTGGAAGAAGCCTGAGGCCTAAGTCTTCCTGTCCCCTATGCTGAGTTGGTTGCTAGGAGACCAAGTGGGCAGAGATTAGTCCTCTAACTGGCAGCAATTGGATAAAAACAATTATTCCTTTCCCTCTGACTAGGACTTTATTTTTCTTTTCTTTTTGTTGTATCAACCTAGAGGCGTGGATGATGGGTTGTGTTGTCAAATTTCGAGGTTGCGGGGCCTGTAGTTTTGTTGTTTTGTTGGTCGCCGTGATGCCATCACTCATTTATATATATAAGATAAGGACAATTAAGTTCATGTCCTGGCATACTATATTCCCCCTTCCCCCAAGCCTACATTCTAAATTACATGAGGCAATGAGAGTGAATCTCCATTTTCATATCTTGGAGTGCCTCAACATAATATTGCTGCATAATATTGACATGATGGGAAGTAAAAACGATGGCTAAACTCAGCTCCCATGCTGCTGTCCATCGACGTCCACATCTGCATCAGGATAATTCTATCAAGACCTTCTGATGAAGGAAAAAGCCAAAGAAGAGGGTGTAGATACAAGAGGATATACAAAATTATGCTTGGTGTAGAGGAATTATACAGATGGAGGCTTCTCTCCATTGCTTGGTCCAGTATCAGAGAGTGACTCATCAGGAGACTTTCTCCTGACTCAACCCCTTTTTGGGAAAAGAGGCAATTTAGAAGTCTGTGCAGCAACTCCAAAGTAAATCAAAGATTTTCCCATGCAAGGGGAATCCTCCCTGGGCCAGATCAAGTGGCTTTTGTAAGGATCAAAGGGCAACTCAGCCAACCAACTGCAGTCTGCAAGATTGTAACTGATAGCAGTGTCTGGAGCAAGCCTTAAGCCAGACATTATGCAGGCCTCAAATGCACAGCACTTGTGGTTCAGTCATGTTCTGTTGGTGTGGTAGGACGGAGGCCTCTCTTGAGTAAGCAGAGACAGACAACAGCGCCAAATCAAGCTGCACTCTGTGGTAGGTCTAGCCACAAAGGGACTGGGCTGGATCTGCTAAAGCAATTTCTCTCCTATAACAGAAGACAGATTGGAATCTCTCTCCCTAGAGGACAGTGTGTTAAACCAGAGCTTCCCCTTAAGCTCAGCCCACCCTCCCTAACCAGCTGCAGCCTTAAGTTATTTGTTTGGTTGTTCACATTCTCAACACAAGGAGAGCTGGGTATCTTGTGACAGTGCGGGAAGTGCACAGCACTCAGACGGTTAAATGTCTCCTACTGCTGCAGTCTGACAAATATTTACCAAGGAATGAATTGCAACCAAATTGGTAGTGGGGCTTCCTTCAAAACAACTATCATTAGGACCACATTTTCAAGGGGGCCGGGCTGTGGCGCAGGCTGTTGAGCAGTTGCAATAAATCACTCTGACCATGAGGTGATGAGTTCGAGGCCAGCCCGTGGCGGGGTGAGCACCAGTCAATTAAAAATAAAAAAATAGCCCCTGCTTGTTGCTGACCTAGCAACCCGAAAGATAGTTGCATCTATCAAGTAGGAAGTTTAACTAATTTATGACCTGGAATGAGGAAGTGCCGTCAGAGTGGATGATGAAGCAGCTGCTCCCCCCTGTGGCCAGAATCGAACATCCCCTCAGAAGAAGGTTAAATTGCCTCTGCGTCTGTCTGTCTTGGTCTCTGTTTGATGTGTTTATGGGCATTGAATGTTTGCCCTATGTGTGTATAATGTGATCCGCCCTGAGTCCCCTTCGGGGTGAGAAGGGCGGAATATAAATACTGTAAATAAATTTATTTATTTTTATTTATTTACAGCTTTTATATTCCGCCCTTCTCACCCCGAAGGGGACTCAGGGCGGATCACATTGCACACATAAAGGCAAACATTCAATGCCATGAAATTAGAGACAGACGCAGGCTGCCCTCGAACTCATGACCTCTTGGTCAGAGTGATTTGTTGATTTGTTGCAGCTGGCTTGCTTTCCAGCCTGCGCCACAGCCCGGCTGGAATAAATAAATAAATAAATTATATTTGAAGATACTTTGTCTACAATTCTGGCCAAGGCACTGATGCTTGGCCTCAGTTCTTTGTTTCCACTGCAAGATACCGCTGAGCTGCTGAACTTGCTGACCAAAAGATCGGTGGTTCGAATCTGGGGAGCGGGGTGAACTCCCACTGTTAGCCCCAGCTTCTGCCAACCTAGCAGTTTGAAAATATGCAAATGTGAGTAGACCAATAGGAGAAGGTAACGGCGCACCATGCAGTCATGCTAGCCACATGACCTTGGAGGTATCTACAGGCAATGCTGGCTCTTTGGCTTAGAAATTGAAATGAGCACCAACCCCCAGAGTTGGACACGACTAGACTTGATGTCAAGGGAAAACCTTTACTATAAAGAATATGGGTTTAAAAAAAATCAGATCTTGGAATTTTAACTTTCTTTTTCAGAAAACCACAAAAGGAATTATGCTTGGTAGGGTGCTCTGTGGTGTCTGGGCTGTATGGCCATGTTCAAGCATTTTCTCCTGACGTATCACCTGCATCTGTGGCTGGCATCTTCAGAAGACCTGATGGTAGTCAAGCAAGTAGAATATATATACCTGTGGAATGTCCAGGGTGAGTAGAAAGAACCATTGTCTGATAAACTAGTGTGAAGGGTGCAATTAGCAAGCTTGGAAGTAGCCTGGCCTTTTTTCCCATTGGATTGTTTGTTGCCTGGGTGGTGTTCCTTTCTCACTGTCTTGATTCTAGTGTTTTTCAATACAGGTAGCCAAATTTTAATTGTTTTCAAGGTTTCTTCCTTTCTGTTGAAATTGTCTGTGTGCTTGTGGAATTCAATTGCTTCTCTGTATAGCAGTGGTTCTCAACCTGTGGGTCCCCAGGTGTTTTGGCTTACAACTCCCAGAAATCCCAGCCAATTTATTACCAGCTGTTGGGATTTCTGGGAGTTGAAGGCCAAAACAGCTGGGGACCCACAGGTTGAGAACCACTGCTGTATAGTCTGAAAATGTGGTTGTCCGCGTGGTCCAGATTTTCTGAGTTTTCAAATATTTATTTATTTACAGTATTTATATTCCGCCCTTCTCACCCCGAAGGGGACTCAGGGCGGATCACATTATACACACATAGGGCAAACATTCAATGCTCATAAACACATCAAACAGAGACCGAGACAGACAGACGCAGAGGCAATTTAACCTTCTTCTGAAGGGATGTTCAATTCTGGCCACAGGGGGGAGCAGCTGCTTCATCATCCACTCTGACGGCACTTCCTCATTCCAGGTCGTAAATTAGTTAAATTTGCCTCCCCATTTTTATAAGTGGTACCTTATTTCCTACTTGATAGATGCAACTATCTTTCGGGTTGCTAGGTCAGCAAAAAGCAGGGGCTATTTTTTATTTTTAATTGACGGGTGCTCAGCCCGCCATGGGCTGGCCTCGAATTCATGACCTCATGGTCAGAGTGATTTATTGCAGCTGCTCAACAGCTTGCGCCACAGCCCGGCCCCCAATATTCTGTTCCCATCTAGGTTTATCATGTGTTCTGCTATGGATGATTTTTCTGACCGAAGTAGTCTGCACTGCCTTTCAGGTTTTTTTAAATTTGTGTATGGGTGCTACGTTTAGTGATTCCTATGTGAACTGCTCTACTACATAGGAGTTTTCATTTTCTTTTTTGTACAATTGCTTCTCCCCTTCTCTCCCCCAACTATGAGAAAGCACCCAACCTAATAGGGTAGCACTATTTCACACAATGTGCTACTTTTTGTTGGCATAGTGCCTTGTTTATCTTCATTACATTGAAGTTCACAATGGTACGACAGCTGTACTAACTGGTGGCTCCTCTTTCAATAGGGCAGCATGGTCACTCTGGGTTTTGGTATAGATTTAAAAGGACATATTCAGGGCACTGAACTTATTTTAGGGACAATGCTCAACCTCTTTAATCACTCATTTAAATTTCAGAGTAAAACTACGTGGCTGGCATGAAAGCCAACAATTGCTCCAGAGAACCAGGTATGCAGAGTATGAATATTTTTACTCAAGAAGGAGGGGGTGCTCCTATTTTAGATTTCAGCATCCACCATTTAGATAATGACAAGGGATTGTGGGAATCATGGCAGGTCAATAACTTAGAAGGAGGATGACATTGGGCTCAGATTGCACTGACCTCAAACACTGACTGGCAGAAAGAGATTGCATCAGCAAGATCTTATGTCTCCAAAGTACTGTGATCTCTATATCATCCCTAAGACACAATATCCTTCTGTTGTGCGTATGTTTTTTTAATCTCCTTTTGCCATGCTTGTGTTGAAATCACTGCTTGTGACCTGGGCGAGCAGTATCTAGTGGGCACATATTGGCTATCAATAGGAACTTAGAATGATCAGTAACTTCACATTTAATTTCACACGAGAAGAGGTCTGCCTCTGGACATCTTCCACAAATGGGCAGCAGGACCATTATTTCAGGCAACTCTGCCAGCAAAGCAATGAAAAGATTTCAACCCTGCTCTAAACTGCTCTCCCTTGGGATCGCATGTTTATCCAGGAAAAGACCCCAGTGGGCTGCTCCTAAATTTGGGGCCCGGGCTGTGGCGCAGGCTGTTGATCAGCCAGCTGCAGCCAGCTGCAACAAATCACTCTGACCAAGAGGTCATGAGTTCGAGGTCAGCTCGGAGCCCCGCGTTTGTCTTTGTCTTTGTTCTATGTTAAGGCATTGAATGTTTGCCTTATACAGTAGAGTCTCACTTATCCAAGCTAAACGGGCCGGCAGAATGTTGGATAAGCGAATATGTTGGATAATGCTAATGCTATGTAGTAATTACTGTATTTATGAATTTAGCACCAAAATATCACGATATTTTGAAAACATTGACTACAAAAATGTGTTGGATAATCCAGAATGTTGGATAAGCGAGTGTTGGATAAGTGAGACTCTACTGTATGTGTAATATGATCCACCCTGAGTTCCCTTCGGGGTGAGAAGGGCGGAATATAAATACTGTAAATAAATAAATAAATAAATAAATTTATAGCCTTAAAAGATTAGACAAGAGATTGGGCATGTAAACAGAATTCTACCTATCTGAATGTCAAGATGGAACACTCAAGAAGGGATCCACAGAGGTTTGTAACCATGCTTTTTGCAATTTTTTTTTTCGTGTCAGGAGCAACCTGAGTCGCTTCTGGAGTGAGAGAATTGGCCGTCTGCAAGGACATTGCCCAGGGGACGCCCGGATGTTTTGATGTTTTACCATCCTTGTAGGAGGCTTCTCTCATGTCCCCACATGGAGCTGGAGCTGATAGAGGGAGCTCATCCGCACTCTCCCCGGGTGGGATTCGAACCTGGCAGCCTTCAGGTCAGCAACCCAACCTTCAAGTCACAAGGCTTTTATCCCCTAGGCCACCGGAGGCTCCCTTTTTGCAATGAGAGACACCTAAAGAATCACAAGATGTGTGTGTAATGTTGATGTGGGTAAAACTGAAACAGTACAGTCAGAAACTGAACACAAAGTTATTTTATTGTGTTTATTGATAATGCAATAACTCTGCATCAAGTGAGCTCACTCGTTCACAGCCAAGGACACACAAAGAATGGAGACCTTTATTCCTGCTGAAGTTGACAGTGTGAACTGCCTCCCTCATCCAGCACTGGGTGTGTCCAGAGCCAAAGGGAATGGTGTTAGAGACAAAACTAATATTTGTCTTTTATGCAACTTTGAGGCAGTGCAGATTTGCATGTGCACATTCACCTTTTCCCACTTGTGCAAGATTCCCTCAATTAGCTCTGTGGTTGGGAAACAGAGCACAAATAAGTAAATAATTCCTATAGCCTAGAGCAGGGCTACTAAGGGAGTGTGGTTTGGGGAGAATCTGAAAATCCCGGAGATCTATGTTTGGCCTATGGGCCAGCTTGACTCCCACCCATAACCTGGATAAATAACATGTACTCTGTTGCCATTTTTCCAATCTGATGTCAGTCAGTGGGGGAAAAAAATCAACAATGCTTCTTTTTAATTTTTTGAGGATGGTTTTGAAATTGTTTTCTTATTTCTTTCCTGTGCTTCAGATCCACCATAACGAATCTCTGAAAAGACAGAAAGATTCAACATGGCTCTAGTGTAGGATATGCTAACAAAAGCATACATGCAGAAACAAAATGCAAGTATTTTGGTCCCCATCACAACAGAATATGAAAAATTACTTAAAATTTGCAGCTCTCAGTCCACATTCTTCAGTTACCATTAGAGTTTCATTATACTTTTTTCTTACAATTCAGAAGTAAATGAGAGGATACTTTAAAAAAACTGTCAGAATGCTACAAGTTTCTGTCCTGGGATACAAACAACACCAACTATACCGACCACCATATCCTCTAATTGTTCTGATTCAACAGGGACAGTCATGATTAATCCTTTGTCATCACAATTTTTTGGCTACTTTTTAGATGTCGAAGCTCCTCATCCCTCCTCCTCCTTTTGTATTATGCCCTCAGATTTGTCCAAAGTGTTAAAGTAGTATTTCTACTCTATCCCTGCATACACTGACCATTTAGTGCAGTTTCATGCTGGTACTGAAGAAAGTGGTTTTGCTGTGTAAATTACATATCCTGGAACTAGTTGGAGACCCAGATGGTGATTACACAAACCACAGAGCACTGGTGCACATTAAGAGGCTTTCTTTCTCACACTTAATGGGAGTTTCTTATCTGGCCACCTCAGTTTGTAGCTCCAAACTGCATTAAACAGTGTAGATGGGGCCTCAGATCAGCAGGGGCAAAATCTTGCCTTTTTTCGTGGGCTCAGGCAAGAGCAAACTGCTGCAGCATCTCCTAGCTTGTGTTTCCTTCCTCATCAATCATTCTACCATCTTGACCATACTCTGATATTGCTTAGCCATGTTTCAAAGTTTTCATCTGTTAAATGTTGTAGGGGATGAACAACCACACACTGCAGCTATGAGAGTAAGAAAAAAAAACCTTGTTAGTTATATCACAAAGGCAGTTGTCACATTACAGTCATGACATAACTAAGTTGTGCTTTAAGGTAAAGGTAAAGGTTTCCCCCTGACACTAAGTCTAGTTGTGTCTGACTCTGGCGGTTGGTGCTCATCTCCATTTCTAAGCTGAAGAACCAGCATTGTCCATAGACATTTCCAAAGTCATGTGGCCAGCATGACTGCATGGAGCATCCTTACCTTCCTGTTGGAGTGATACCTATTGACCTACACACATTTGCATGTTTTTTAACTTCTAAGTTGGTAGAAGCTGTGGCTAACGGTGGGAGCTCACCCTGCTCCCTGGATTCAAACTGCTGAAGGGTTAGATGGCATGATCATAAAGTTTGCAGATGACACCAAACTGGGAGGGATAGCTAACGCTCCAGAAGACAGGAGTAGAATTCAAATGATCTTGACAGATTTGAGAGATGGGCCGAAACTAACAAAATGAAATTCAACAGGGACAAATGCAAGATACTTCACTTAGGCAGAAAAAATGAAATGCAAAGATACAGAATGGGGGACGATGCCTGGCTCGACAGCAGTATGTGTGAAAAAGACCTTGGAGTCCTTGTGGACAACAAGTTAAACATGAGCCTACAATGTGATGTGGCGGCGAAAAAAGCCAATGGGATTTTGCCTTGCATAAATAGGGGTATAGCGTCTAGATCCAGGGAAGTCATACTACCCCTCTATTCTGCCTTGGTCAGGCCACACCTGGAATACTGTGTCCAATTCTGGGCACCGCAGTTGAAGGGAGATGTTGACAAGTTGGGAAGCGTCCAGAGGAGGGCGACTAAAATGATCAAGGGTCTGGAGAATAAGCCCTGTGAGGAGCGGCTTAAATAACTGGGAAGAGAAGGCTGAGAGGAGACATGATAGCCCTGTACAAATATGTGAGGGGGAGTCATAGGGAGGAGGGAGCAAGCTTGTTTGCTGCTGCCCTACAGCAGAACAATGCAGAACAATGGCTTCAAACTACAGGAAAGGAGATTCCACCTGAACATCAGGAAGAACTTCCTCACTGTGAAAGCTGTTCGGTATTGGAACTTTCTCCCGCGGACAGTGGCGGAGGCTCCTTCTTTGGAGGCTTTTAAGCAGAGGCTGGATGGCCGCCTGTGAGGGGTGCTTTGAATGAGATTTTCCTGCTTCTTGCAGGGGACTGGACTAGATGGCCTGTGAGGTCTCTTCCAACTCTACGTTTCTATGATTCTATGATTCTATCCAGTTCAGCATCTCAGCAGTTTAATCCGCTGCACCACCAGTTTTGCTTTAGTCACGACAAAAAAAAAAATTGATTACAAATAGTTGTTTGTAGGCAATTCCATGCTTTGCTGCCCAAAAACAGATAGAAATCATTCAGGAAATGAGCAGAGGCTGAGAAGCTTCTGCTATCTATTAACACCAAGAGGGAGGGGACGTACATGATGTAAGAACACAGGCAGATCTCTATTTTCTCCCTTTAAATGTGGGAGGATATACAACAACATTAAGCAACCACTTAGAACAGAAAACACAGGCAAGTATCTGTTACATTTCTAGAACTTTCAGAACCCGATTAACTTCCTCTGAAGATTCCCTTTGTTAACAAGCCTGTTCTTGCGCAAAAAGTGTTAAGAGAGCTTTGGTGACCTCAAGAGTCAGAATGTTCCTTTTAATCTCTTCCACATTATGCAATCAAACGCCACATGTGACACCAAATCAAGCAGGACCGGCCCAATCTGGCATGTGATGATTAACTTGAGACGAGAGACACTGAAAGTAAAATATGACTAAAGAGGTTCGGTGTTGGAGGACTTTCAGATAAAAACCTTACTGAAATATTATGCGGGAGCATTAAGGGAGCCAAGCAAAATACAAGAACAATGTACCACATGTGTTTTTCTTGGATCTTGCATTTAATTCCCCAACAAGAATATCAGTAGCTATGCTTTTAAACTGCATTGGTTGATTTATTAAAATCTTTATACATTGCCTTTTGGGTAATCATCCTCAAAAATGATATTCAAAATCATTATACAAGCCTTTTTAAAAACCAAGATATTGAAAATCAATATCACCTATAAAATAAGCACCCATCACCCTTAAATAAGACCTACCACCTTAAAATAAGCAATAAAACCTCATTTATTGAGAGCAGTTAACAAAAACAAATGGGGGGATTCAAAAGGTTCCCCTTAAAACCAGCAGTAAAGGGGGGTGCACCTATTTCTGGATGGAAGGCATTCTCCAACTGTACGGCCAACACTGAGGGCCCTTCCAGACAGGCCCGATATCGCAGGATCTGATCCCAGGTTTTCTGTTTTAAACTGGATTATATGAGTCCACACTGCCAGGTTTTTCTTTCCGTGTCAGTAGCAACTTGAGAAACTGTAAGAAGAGACTGTCAGATAATCTGGGATAAACAGAACATTATTATTTATTTATTTATTTACAGCATTTATATTCCGCCCTTCTAACCCAGAAGGGGACTCAGAGCGGATCACATTACACATATAGGCAAACATTCAATGCCTTTTAACATAGAACAAAGACAAGACAAACATAGGCTCCGAGCGGGCCTTGAACTCATGACCTCCTGGTCAGAGTGATTCATTGCAGCTGGTTGCAGCTGGCTTGCTCTCCCACCTGTGCCACAGCCCGGGCCTGGTATCAGATCCGGAGATATAGGGCCTGTCCGGAAGGGTCTTAAGAAAATGTTGTCTCTGCTGTTTTATCAGCCTCAGCTATCATACGAAGGGGCAACAGAGAAGATGGAAATTGCTGGCTGGCTACCTAT
Source organism: Anolis carolinensis (assembly GCF_035594765.1). Taxonomy (NCBI): domain Eukaryota; kingdom Metazoa; phylum Chordata; class Lepidosauria; order Squamata; family Anolidae; genus Anolis; species Anolis carolinensis. The sequence goes on from NC_085843.1 coordinate 180,013,449, forward strand.
CTCCAAAGTGTCCTGAAATAACCTGGGTCCCATATTTGGAGTATAACAGGATTAAAATAAAATCTTATCACTCACTCAGAGTTATATCAGTGAAGGTGATCCTTCCAACACTCAGACCTTAAATTGTTTAAGGCAGGGGTAGGAATTGGGCATCCCCCAGAGGTCACTGGCAGGTCCCTCCCAACATTTCAGATCATTGGCCATGCTTTTATGGGCTGCTTTGGTGCTCCAACAACATCAGAGTCTACATTGGATATTATAAGAGATCAGTTGAGAAAAATTTTGGCAATCATTTTGGGACCGGGCTGTGGCGCAAGCTAGTGAGCAGCCTACTGCAATAAATCACTCTGACCATGAGGTCATGAGTTCAAGGCCAGCCCGTGGTGGGGTGAGCACCTGTCAATTAATTTTTTTTAAAAAAAATAGCCCCTGCTAGTTGCTGACCTAGCAACCTGAAAGATAGTTGCATCTATCAAGTAGGAAATAAGGTACCACTTATAAAAGTGGGGAGGCAAGTTTAACTAATTTACGACATTGGAATGAGGAAGTGCCATCAGAGTGGATGATGAAGCAGCTGCTCCCCCTTGTGGGCAGAATCGAACGTCCCCTCAGGAGAAGGTTAAATTGCCTCTGCGTCTGTCTGTCTCTGTCTCGGTTCGATGTGTTTATGGGCATTGAATGTTTGCCCTATGTGTATATAATGTGATCCGCCCTGAGTCCCCTTCAGGGTGAGAAGGGCGGAATATAAATACTGTAAATAAATAAATAAATCATTTTGTAAGATCATCCCTTATCAAAATTTTGGAAAAATATAAAAGAAATATATATGAAAAAATTCCGATGTGGATTTCTTCCCTAGAAGCAAGTCAAAGGAAAATTCTTGTTTGGGCAGAGTGGCCCAGATATAGCGAAATCTTGACAAAAAAGAATGATAGGTATCAGCTGAAAAATCAAGAAGATATAAAAAAGTTATACTGTAATTTATCATGGTTTTAGTATGCCCAAATCAAAAAACAATATGCAAAAGATAAACAAATTGGTTTCAATTAGACAGAGACATTTTGGGATAAAAGGCTTAGGAATGACAAAAATGACATAAAAAAAATCCATATAAAAATTGTTGGAATGATCTACGGAAACAGAAGAGGTCAAGAACTGTATGATAAAATGGGCAAAAAATATCAGCAAACAAATTAAGTTAGAAGAATGGGAACAAATTTGGAATAAAAAATTAAATTATACCTATGCATCTGACCTGAAAGAAAATTGGTTGAAAATAGGTGGTACATAACTCCAAAAAAATTAGGTACAATGTACCAAAATGCTAAAAATAGTTGCTGGAAGTGTAAACGCCATGTGGGCTCATATTATCATATCTGGTGGTTGTGCGAAGAAACTGTAAAATTTTGGAAAGCAATACATACAGAAATCCAAAGAATACTGAAGAAGACCTTCCCAATGAAGCTGGAATATTATCTTTTAGGAATAACCTACAAAGACACTGATTTTAACTTAAACGAAGACATTTTATTTACATATATGAATACAGCGGTAAGAATTGCATTTGCAAAATACTGGAAAACTCAGGAAATACCAAATATTGAACAATGGTTAGAGAAGCTGGAAGAGATACATGATATGGATATATTAACATTTTTGCTGAAACTGCACAGAGGAAAATCTGTAAAACAAACAGATTGGAAACAGTATTAAGAAAAAGAAGAAACAAATGGAAAACTAAAATATGTTAGACACTTATAATATCTGAACAAAACTATCCAGTAAGAGGGAACTAAAAGAGAACTTTGGCAAAAACAAACCCTTATTGGTGAAGATTGAAGACAGATGAAAAACTTTCTCCTCTCCTTCCCCTTTCCCCTCCCCTCTATACCCCTTACATTCCTCAATTCCCCCCCCCCATACCCTTCCCTTACCTCTTTACCCCCTCCCCTACTTTAAACCCTTTATCAATCCCCCTCCTTATGCTACCTCCCTCCCTATTTCCATGCCTCTTTTTTATATTTTGCAAAACTGTTCAATAATAAAAAAGAAGCTAGGACTTTAATTCAGGGGACTCCAAACGAAGCCCTGTGAGCCCTCCGAGGTCATTTTCCCGACCCCTGCCCCAAACTTTAGGTTTAGGGTTGTCCTAAATCTAAAAGGAAGACACAACAACAACAATCTTAATTAACTAGACTATCCCATCAGCCAACAGCAGGCTCACAGTTCCCATTGAAATACTGGTAAGTTTATGTTGGTTAAAATTGTTCTTTATTTTAAATATTGCATTGTTCTTTAATGAGTTTTTTGCACGACAAATAAGGTAAGTGCAGTGTGCATAGGAATTCATTTTTTTTCAAATTATAGTCTGGACCTCCAACAGTCTGACGTACCATGAACTGGCCCTCTGCTTAAAAACTTTTAGGATCCCTGCTTTAAATTGTCTCTGAAAAAAAACCCCAACACCCATGTTTTTTTAACTGGTATGGCAGACCCATTGATGTTATTTAGCTCTAGCTAACTCAGGATTCTTGCGAGAATAGAAGAAAGGGGGTGTTATCCTGAGTTCTCTGAGGAAAGGATGGGATAAAAATAAATCAAGAGATCCTTGTGGCATAAAGGTATATTTAAAGTGGGGAAGATAGCCCTCAGAGTCGTCGTCGTCTTCTTCTTCTTCTTCTTCTTCTTCTTTGTCTTCTTCTTCTTCTTTGTTGTCTTCTTCTTATTATTATTCTTATTCTTCTTATTATTATTATCATCCCACTTCATCTCCCCAAAAGGGCAATGTTGGTCCCTTTGGGTATTCGTAAGTTTCCAGGTAAGAATGAAACCATTGCAGCCAACAGGTACAAATATGGTGCCAGTCCCTGACATACTGGGAAAAATGCTGTTCCCCAACATCAGAAAGCCTGAGAAGCACTGTCCTAAAGTAAGCACACCTCATGACATCTTTTCTTGGCTGTGGCTTCTTAACATGTGGCCTGGTTTAAAGAAAACTAAGCAGCTGGAATGTTGCCAGTTGTTGTATGGACAATGAGAAATAGAGTAATCAACGCATAAGGTTTATATATTTTGATTAATATGAAGGTAGGGTGGCAGCAGAGACCAAACTATATATATTTACAGTAAAAAAAGGAGTTAAAGCCTAAGGAATGATTTTGAGACTAATAGCAACAGTATTCTGGGCCCACTATAATTCAACATTTTTATAAATGACTTGGTTGAAGGAATAGAGGACATGTTAATCAAATTTGCAATTACACCAAACTGAGGAAGGGAGCTAATACCTTAGAAGACAGGATTCAAGATGACTTTAACAGATTGGAGAACTAGGCCAGTACTAACAAAATGAATTTCAACAAGGATAATATAAAGCACTGCATTTAGGCAGGAAAATTCAAATGCACAAATATAGGCTGCATGACAGCTGCTTGACAGCAGTACATGTGAAAAAGATCTGGAGGTCTTTAGTAAACCACAAGCTAAACATGAGCCTGCAGTGTAATGTGCCAGAAAAATAAGCCAATGTAATTTTAGGTTGCATCAACAGATCAAGGAAAGTAATAGTATTGCCTTATTCTACCGTGGTCAAACCTCACCTGTGATATTGTTTCCAATTTTATGCACCACAGTTTAAGAAGAATATTGAAATTTTAGAACTTGTCTAGAGGAGGACCACCAAGATGGCAAAATGTCTGGACATCAAACCAAGTGGGGAATGGTTGAAGGAGTTTGGTATGTCCGACCTGAACAAGTGAGATGTGGTAGTCATATGGAAATGGCATGAAAGAAGGAAGCTTTTTGTTGGCTTCAGAGGATAGGACCTGAATAATTGAATACAAATTTCTGGGAAGGAACGTTTAAGCATTAGGAAGAACCTCCTAATGGTAAGAACTGCTTGACAGTGGGATCAACTACTTTCATTGCAGGATACAAAGCCACTACTTTAACTGTGGATTTCTGCACTGGTGATAGGATGGACTAGATGGCTCTTAGGATCGCTTCCATCTTTGCCTTTCTGTAACCATAATAAGAAGCCTTCCTTTGAGATTGTATTTCCAGTATCAAACAGTAACACAGTAAACATCCTGTTTACAGTTAAAGTTATCCACATGAAGTATGGTAACCTTTGAATCACTGTTTCAAAAAATGAATTCAATTCCAACAACATTTATAGAAAACATGATTGCAAACGTTTTAAGCTCTGCAGACCAGAGCTTAAACTACCAAATTGAAATACAAAGCCCTTCATGATGGCTGCTGGAGTAACTGCACTCTTCCTTTTTCCTTGATTGTTTATTTTTGTCTCTACTACTATTTCTTTAACCTTTATTTCTGCTTCTGCTTCTGTCCTGCAACTGCAGTTTGATGTACAAGGATGTAGTAGAAATAAACTCCTTATCACTAAAAATGGCAATTGAAGGGAAGGCTTTTTGAAGCTCCCATTTTGGAAAAAAAACTATTTTATTTTCTTTTTATTTTAGAATTTTTGCTGCACGCACAATTCTTTGTTTTTGTTTCAATTTGGTAGCCATCTTCTCTTTTTCCCCCTTAGCTTTATGGACTTATTGGGAGGCAGAGGAAGCAGAAGATGTGGTTTAGGTCAGCCAAATGAGTATCAATCTGACTGACACAACTGATTGCAAGGCATCTCAATTTGTAGGGGAAATGAACTGTATAATCTGAGATATTGTTTGTTCTAAAAATGCTACAACAGACCTGCAAAACTGGCTATCACATCAGGGATGGCCCTTAATGAGAAGAAGGGGTGGGTCTATAATAGGGTTGTGCTTTCGGGGTTAACTTTGACCCGTTTTCTGTTCCAGCTTTCGGTGGGGCCCCCAATCCATTTTTTGGGAGCCTCCCAAAATCGGGATGGCAGATACCTGTTTTGGCTTTGGGGTGCCGAAAGATCCATTTTCTAATGGCCCATTATGGGGGGGGGGGGTCCTAGGCTCTCCCATCATTTTAGGCATTTAAGCTGTTTTACTCTAAAGGAGAAGGAGCCCCGGTGGCGAAGTGTGTTAAAGCACTGAGCTGCTGAACTTGCAGACCGAAAGGTCCCAGGTTCAAACCCCGGGAGCGGCATGAGCAGCCGCTGTTAACTCCAGCTTCTGCCAACCTAGCAGTTCGAAAACATGCCAATGTGAGTAGATCAATAGGTACCGCTCCGGCGGGAAGGTAACGACGCTCCATGCAGTCATGCCGGCCACATGACCTTGGAGGTGTCTACGGACAACTCCGGCTCTTTGGCTTAGAAATGGAGATGAGCACCAACTCCCAGAGTCAGACATGACTGGACTTAACGTCAGGGGAAACCTTTACCTTTTACCTACTCTAAAGGAGAGGTGGTCAGCTTAAAGCAGGTGCGTGCTTTAAGGAGGCTTCTCACCTGTTTCTACTCTAGTGGAGGCACTTGGCTGCAGGCAGGCATGGGTGCTGGTCCTGCATGCCACACACACAGACTCTCAAGGCAAAGAGACAAGTTCTGATTAGGTTGGCTCCTTTATTGCCCATCTTCCACTAGGAATTGAAAACTTGGATGTTCCGGTTCGCGTTTGAGTGAGTAAGCCCATCAGACATGCATTATTATATGTACAGCACTTTATCACTGGTCCTCATTCTATATGTTTTAGCACTTTAATGGAACTGTTCCCTTGTTCTTTCCCTATTTACCCTGATTTTACCTATGGATCTTTCGGAGCTCTTGCACTAGTCACCCTCTGCTGTATGTAGTAATCGACGCTCAGGTTTTCAAAGTAACTGTTATGTTGTTTATACCTTGTTATATTGTTTTAAGTTACTGTTTTAATTACTGTTGCATGTAAGTAATTTTATGTAAGTAAGGAGCCCCGGTGGCAAAGTGTGTTAAAGCGCTGAGCTGCTGAACTTGCAGACCGAAAGGTGCCAGGTTCAAATCCTGGGAGTGGAGTGAGCGCCCTCTGTTAGCTCCAGCTTCCGCCAACCTAGCAGTGTGAAAACATGCCAATGTGAGTATATCAATAGGTACCGCTCCGACGGGGAGGTAACGGCGCTCCATGCAGTCATGCCGGCCACATGACCTTGGAGGTGTCTACGGACAACGCCGGCTCTTCGGCTTAGAAATGGAGATGAGCACCAACCCCCAGAGTCAGACATGACTGGACTTAACGTCAGGGGAAACCTTTACCTTTACCTTATGTAATGTTATGTTGTTGTTTTTGGGCTTGTCCCTGTTTAAGCCTCCCCAATTCTGATTTTCTTGCTCTAGAAGAGGTGCTCGGCTGCAGGCAGGTGCCTACTCTGGGCCTGCACACCACACACACACACACACACTCCAAGGCAAGGAGGCATAGAGTGCCACGTGCTCGCGAAAGCAGAGGAGGAGCCAATGATCGGCCCCCTCTTGCTTTCATGTTGAGCTAATTTTTGGGGGGAGGGGGGAACGACTTCCCATTACATGTTCCCGAAGGTAATGAAAGTACAAAAGAATGGATGAAATGAAGGAAACCGGGTTCTGCTCACAACTCTAGTCTTTAATATATAAAATGTAATTTTAAACCCAAAGCCTTGTAATAATGAAACAGTTGTTCCTATAGGCAAAACTGGCCAATTCTGTCCCCCCCCCTTCCAATAAATCGCTTGCAGTTGCAACGGCTAATCTATACAGCTGATGCTTCTGAATGATATCTATCTTCATTTGCTTCATTTTTATTCTGGCAACTTCAATCTCAAACACTGCCAGTGGTTTAATTCTTCACTGGCACATCTTAAAATAATGATTATTGGCTATTAACAGAGAGACTTGAGAATATTTATACATCAACAACATAGTTGGCACAGTGTAGTGGTCCAGAGATTCAAGCTACAAATCTTTCCTCTTCCGTTGGCACTCTTAGACAAGCTGCTGCTTCCTGAATCTGTCAAAATTATGGGAATGTTGGACTTACTTATTTAAAACAATTAAAGACAAAAATTGCTCACAAACAATGAAAAAGAGACAGTCCTTGTCTTAAGGCTTATCATCCAAAACAGGGGTTCTCAAACATTAGTACCACAGATATTTTCTACTTCTACTCCCAGCTCAGCTCATGGTCAGTGGTTCCCGGAACTGACCTTCAAAATACTCGGGGGATTAATGTTTGAGAATCACTTATCTAAGAGGAAGTATACAAAAAGAAAAGGTATTGGAAGGAACAGAGTAGGTTGAAGGTTGGGGGACATTCTCAGGTACCAATTTGTAATATTACAAATTTATCAGAAAGACCATGAGAAAAGAAACAGGGATAATTGTATCCATCAGTAGAGAAAAGAAGGAAGGTCTTGGAACAAGATGTTAAATGGTGGTGAGGAATGTATGACTTCTCAGGTGTTTCTGGATTTGCAAGTCCCAACTTCAATTATTATTAATTTGCAAATGCATTTTGTCTATAGGCAGCCTTCTCAATAGCAATCAGTTACCTATCTAAGGTAAGGTAAAGGTTTCCCCTGACGTTGAGTCCAGTCATGTCTGACTCTGGGGGTTGGTGCTCATCTCCATTTCTAAGCCGAAGAGCTGGAGTTGTCCGTAGACACCTCCAAGGTCATGTGGCCGACATGACTGCATGGAGCACCGTTACCTTCCCGCTGGAGCAGTACCTATTGATCTACTCACACTGGCATGTTTTCGAACTGCTAGGTTGGCAGGAGCTGGAGCTAACAGGCTTGTCCATGGTGGTGCACGCTCTCGTTACATCTAGGATAGACTACTACAATGTGCTCTATGTGGAGTTGCCTCAGAAGCTTCAAATAGTCCAATGAGAGGCAGCCAGGTTAATAACTGGGGCAGCGTATAGGGAGCACACAACTCCCATGTTGCGTCAGCTCCATTGGCTGCCAGTTAACGACTGAGCACAAATCAAAGTGCTAGCTTTGGCCTATAAAGCCCTAAACAGCCCTGGACCAGTTTACTTATCCAAACCCATCTTCCTCTAAGAACTACCACGGAGATTAAGATCTTCCGGGGAGGCCCTGCTCTTGGTCCCGCCACCGTCACAGGCATGATTGGCACGGACGAGAGACAGGGCCTTCTCAATGATTGCCCCTTGGCTATGGAACACCCTCCGTGGTGAAATTAGACCAGCCCCCTTCCTCCTGTCCTTCAGAAAGATAGTAAAGACCTGGCTGTGGAACCAAGCCTTTGGGGCAGTGCAATAATGGCAGCAATAAGAAATTTAACTCTGCTGACCAGATCCAGTATGGCTAACTTATGACAGTTTTAAATAATGTTTTTAATGTGAAGATAACTGATTTTATTGTTTAAGTATATTTATGATTTATTTTATGTTCCGGCATTGAATGTTTGCTGTATACATGTTGTGCTCTGCCCTGAATTCCCTTTGGGGTGAGAAGGGCAGAATATAAATTACAGTAGAGTCTCACTTATCCAACATAAATGAGCCAGCAGAACGTTTGATAAGTGAATATGTTGGATAATAAGGAGGAATTAAGGAAAAGCCTATTAAACATAAAATTAGATTATGATTTTACAAATTAAGCACCAAAACATCATGTTATACAATAAATTTGACAGAAAAAGTAGTTCAATACGCAGTAATGCTATGTAGTAATTACTGTATTTATGATTTTAGCACCAAAACATCACAATATATTGAAAACATTGACTACAAAAAAATTAACTACTAAAAGGCAGACTGTGTTGGATAATCCAGAATGTTGGATAAGCGGATGTTGGATAAGTGAGACTCTACTTTGTATGTATGTATGTATATGTGTGTGTGTGTGTGTGTGTGTGTATATATATATATATATATAAATATATAGATAGATAAAAATAAACATATTATTAACTAGTTAACAGCCTAGCTTCTTGACCAGTCAATCTCATTTCCTTTTATCTTCCCAGCCAACATCACACTACATTCCAATACTCCCCCCATCATTCATATGTTTATATACTTTCCTTAAATTTGGAAAACCTCTGTTCTCCTGCCTTTAACCCCCCCCCCCGACCATATTTAAACCTGAATGTACCACTTCAAAACATGCTCACAAGTACAGTAGAGTCTCACTTATCCAAGCCTCACTTATCCAAGCCTCTGGATAATCCAAGCCATTTTTGTAGTCAATGTTTTCAATATATTGTGATATTTTGGTGCTAAATTCATAAATACAGTAATTACAACATAACATTACTGCATATTGAACTACTTTTTCTGTCAAATTTGTTGTATAACATAAAGTTTAGGTGCTTAATTTGTAAAATCATAACCTACTTTGATGTTTAATAGGCTTTTCCTTAATCCCTCCTTATTATCCAAGATATTCGATAATCCAAGCTTCTGCCGGCCTGTTTAGTTTGGATAAGTGAGACTCTACTGTATTGCATTTCTATTATTTTCATACATGCATGGTCTGTTGTTAAAGGTCTGCTCACAGGCACTTTGCTCTATGCATCTGAAGAAGTAGACATTACAAAAGCTTATGCTACCAAGCTTGTTTTCTCAGTTATCCTTGAATGTGTTACAATGTCCTTTTACATATCGATATTCCAGACCAACACAGATATGTCTTTGCAATGAGTAATCTGTAAAACATTCACCTGATACAATTGTTTGAATTTTCCTCTGAATTTCCCAGTTGCATTTAGCAGGGATGCCTTTCAGCATGTTTCTGTTGATGTTCTTTGCTGACAAATGCCTATGATTTGTGGTGGCTCTTAACCCTGAGAGGCATGGACAGTGTCCTTGGGGATAGGAGATATGTGTGTGTACCCTCACCCTTGTCCCTTAAGAATAATTTAAGCTTCCAGAACAGGTTTGCCTAGGAAGGTCCCTTGAGGGTGAGGGTGGCTTCTTCTCTCCTGAAAGAGATGTTAAGAGACCCTTCCTGAAGAAATCATATTTGAAGGGGAGAAGTGTTTAGTACCATGTAAGATCTTGCTTATGTTCATGGTTGCCTTTCATCTCAGCTCTGTGAATTAAAATACAAATAGACATAATTGTTATTACACCAATTTTCATATTGGGCAGGAGGCTACTGCTGAAGTGGAGACTAAGAAAGGCTGGTATTTACAAGTCCTCCATGTTATTAGAGCTTCAAATAGACTTCATTCCACATACTCATTATAGTGTAATTTACACTAACTGATTATAATGATCGTTGCACTGTTCTTGGTACTGCTTATTACATTTCCATTTCTTTGGTTACTTTTTAAATAATAACCTGATAACAGACTGGATTAAAAGTTGCAAACCTTCTGTCGAAAGGTCTCTAAAAATATTCTTCAAAATTAACTTTCCAGAATAACTAGAAAGCACTATGTGTTACATCTACAATGTGACTTATTCCTATTCATTATGTTATTTTTGAAATGTAATATAATTACACATTAGTCACAAAAGAAAAGTATCCTCACTCTGCTGTAACTTGATCAATTTTGAATGACCATGTGGTATACTTTATCAGGTGTGTTATTTGGGCCAACAAATTGGGACTAGTAGTTTTAATTTTCATAGAAACAGAAGGCTGAAAAAGCAAGATAACATTACAATAACATTATCAGTAACTAAACTGAGCCTCCCTATTCAGGCCAATTATTCCTTTAAATATAAGCAACTGTGGAGGGGGGGGGGGGAGGGGTAGCAGAGTGGACTATTTCTAGAGAAAGCCCAAGAAATTTGAGACAAAGAAATGCTAGATTTCTATGCATGATTATGCAGAACTATGCCCGATTGTATTAGTGAGGCTTGCTCACTAATATATTGCTTTACAATTAGAGTCTAAGCTATTCTGAATAACCACAGGCAAACGCTTCAATGCAAATAAGTTATACACAATTACAAATTACACTTCATTATGATCACAGATCAGACACAAGAAAAACAGTTGTGAAGCAATAGGAAATCAGTAGAAACCCCATAATGGGATTTGCTCAGCATACTTCTGGTAGAACAAGCTAAATTAGAAAACTTGGCAACCTTAAGAACAGATTCTATGGAAAAATATGGAAGAAGATGTGAGGTGCAAAACTGATGATGTCTTCCTGGGCATCTCTTCAAAGCTAATCTATTCATTGGAAATCAATATTCTTACAACACAGTCAGTATTATAGCAGAACTTTCTTTACTATGTTGACCATGCCTGACTGACAAAGGCACTCTGCATAAGGAATTCATAAGTATCTTCCCTCCAGTAAAGCAAAAGGCAAGATACTAAAATAGGCCAAGTCAAAAGCTTTGGGATATTTAGGAATATCCAGAACATGAAGTAAATCAACTGGAGCAAAACTCTTGCTATGGTTGCGATAACATTTGATTCTAGTTCTGTCATCCTGCAAAATGATGCCCCAGACCTATTGTTTAATTGTTTCTGTAGCTCTAGAGACTATGGCCCCTTCCACACAGCTGAATAAAATCCCACATTATCTCCTTTGAACTGGAATATAAGGCAGTATGGACTCATGGCAACTTCCAGACAGGCCCTATATCCCAGGATCTGATCCCAGGTTTTCTGTTTATCCCATATTACCTGGCAGTGGGGACTCATATAATCCAGTTTAAAACAGAAAACCTGGGATCAGATCCTGGGATATATGATCTGTTTATAAGGGCCCTCAGATAACCCAGTTCAAAGCAGATATTGTGGGATTTTCTGCCTTGATATTCTGGGATATAGGGCTGTGTGAAAGAGCCCTACCAAACACTAACAAAGAAGACCCATATTTTTTCTAACTTCTTAATAGACTGTTGCTGACTTGACACCCAAAAGACTCAAGCCAATTTTCCTACATTTAGCTAATTTACCTCCAAAAAATTGCTATTGCTTCCCAGTCCTGGTTGATGGATGTATTAAAGATTAGTATATATACAAATGGAAACACTGTATGGAAGATCTATAGAAAACAGATGAAAACCTGACACAATCAATCAAGTGACAACTGTATAAAGATGAACTTCCAATTTTAGAAAGTGAAATGGAAACTACATTCAGATCACTTGCAAGAAATAAATTACCAGGAACAGATGACATACCAAGAGAGCTTCAAGCTACAGAGGCAGAATCTACTCTAGTTCTAACTAAAATCTGTCAACAAGTATGGAAAACAAAACAACCGTGTGAACATTGGAAATGCTCAATATGCATTCCAAATCACAAAACCACAGGACTAGTGTATCAATCTCCCATGCATGCAAAGTGATACTCAAAATCCTTCAACAAAGACTGTTGTAGAGAGAAATGTCAGGCATCAAATCTGGGTTAAGGAAAAGGTGAGGCATTAGTAATCATATTGCAAGCATATGTTGGATAATGGAGGTCATCAAAGAATTTCAGAAAAAAATAGTCCACGTATTAAAGATAATAGCAAAGACTTTGATTATATCAATGATTAAAACTATTGCTCTTTAAAAATGGTGTGCCATAATATTTAAAACTTGTACTCAGGACAGGAGGCTACCATCAAGAAAGAATATAGAGAAACATAGTGGTTTCTAACTGTCAAGGGGCTCAGGCAAGGCTGAATTTATCATCTTATCTTGTGATGACCCATGGGCCTTGTAGTCCTGCTCATGACATTGTGATGCCTGATGAAGAAGAAAACTTGGGTTTTTTACCTTCCCAGTCAGAACTGGATTCTTCCCAGACAGATTCTTCCCAGCCAGATCTGGGAACCTTGCACCTGCAAGAGGATTATGTTCCAGAAGTATGTCAAACAAATACTGAGGCTACATCTCCAGTGTTTTCTCGCCATGAGTTTTGTAAACAACAGAGAGGTTTGGAAGCAGCCTCGCGCAGGAGTGCTAGAATAATTGCTAAGAATTTGCCAATTAAGCCTGCTTTCCATGAGAATCTTTAAGGAGTCAAACATCTGGTCTCAGAGATTAGCTTTCGTTTCTGGTTCCCAGAGAACTGCTCTCGGCGGGAAAGTTAGACTCTATATAGGTGTTTTACCCGCGGAGTAACTTTGCGGAGTCAATTCGTCAGCCTCCGGAGCGAGTTGTGTCTGAACAGCGCGCTCCGCTTCAAGCCTCGTTCCTGCTCAAGCCTTGTTCTTGTTTCCAGCCTTCGCTCCTGTTTCCCAGCCTTTGTTTACCTACGGACCTTGCCTTGTTTCCCAGGACTAAACCTTGCCTTGTTTCACGGATTTTACCAAGTTATTCCACGGACCTTGTTCTTGTTCCTCGTTACCTTGTTCCACGATTCAAGCCTTGTTTCAAGTATCAAGTTATTTTCTAGCCTTGCTCAAGTTCATGGACTAAAGGACCTTGTCATCTCCCCTCACTTTGCCTGGCAAAGTGAGTGTTTCGGTTATTGGATTACAACCTTGGACCTTAATATTTCATATTGGACATTGTTTCTTTGGACTAATTTTGACCTTTCCTGAAAGGTCTGCTTCTGGACTAACTTTTACATTTGCTTTTATTAACTTTATATATTTCCTTAATAAAGATATTAGATAGAATTTGGCCTCTGCGTATGGTTATTGGTGCTCTGTAGCCTGGGTCGTGACAGTTTGACTCCGCCACCCATAAGCACCAATTAACCAAGGCCAGAATGTCTACCGGAACCGTGCCGGGTGGGCAGCCGCTTACCTACACCATCGACAAGGATGAGGTGGACCGAATCCGTGATAAGCTCAATGCACAGGATGGGGAAATAAAGGGTTTGAAGGAACGCGGAATCCGTCTTCCGGCCATGGCGTTGCCAACCAAGTTTACTGGAGAAGCTTCTAAGGTTCATGTTTTCCGTCGCCAATGCCAAGCTTATCTAGAGGCCCGTGCTGCCGAGTTTCCCCAAGAAGACATCAAGGTGGCGTGGGTTTACAGTCTCCTAGACGGGCCAGCGGCCAACTGGGCGACGGCACTGTTCGACCAAGCCTCTCCACACCTAAGATCAGCGCAACGCTTCTTGGACCACCTTAAGGAGACTTGGGGAATCGAGGACAATTTGGAGGCAGCCGGTCACAAACTCCGCCGCCTCTTCAAGGAGACAGACCCATGTCTCAGTACATAGCCGAGTTCCGAGTGCTGGCCCACAACACCGGCTGGAACGATGTTGCCCTTAGAGGACAATTTCGGGAGGGTCTCAACATTGAAATGCTGGAGGAAATCTCCAAGGTGGATCCTCCCCAAACGCTTGAAGCACTCATCGATCAATGTTTACGGGCTGAAGTCATGATTGCCAACAGGAAACAGTGGGTACGAGGCCAGAGCGGTAGAGCTGGGGCAAAACCCCCCGCTCCCGCCAGCGTTCAGCCGCGTCCAGTGTGGAGGCCCCCACCACCATTCCCATACCCCAGAGGGAGCGAGGAGGTGCCGATGCAGTTGGGCAATGTGCGTCCCAGATTAGATGCCACCGAGAAGGCCCGCCGCCAATGCCTAAATCTCTGTTGGTATTGCGGAAATGGGGGCCACTTCGCCAGAGAGTGCCCAGCCAAAGGGAAGCCCGCCGCCCGTCTTGCGGCGGCGTCCTCCACGGAGACGAAGGCGTCTGAGGCGGCTGGCACACAGCCGGCGGGGGAAGCCAACGACCGGGCGTAGAGAGGCTCGCCAACCCGGTCAAGAAACCCATTCAAGAGCCGCCAACCGGGGTCCTGTTTCTTCTAGTGGTCACCTTATGGTCAGCAAAAAAGGGACCCGTCATGATCCACGCCATGATAGACTCAGGAGCTACCAACAATTTCATTGATAGAGAGTATGCCGACTCTCTGGGATTACAATATCATGACTTCAAGAATGCCCGTGTGGTGCAAGCCATCGATGGCCGTCCTCTCAAGACGGGCCCCGTAAGCCAGTGGTCGGAACCCACCAGGATGTGGATAAGGGAACATATGGAAGAGATTTCCTTCTTTGTTACTGAGGTTCCCCATTTCCCTGTGATTTTGGGGATTCCATGGCTGACACTTCACGACCCAAGCATCTCCTGGTCCAACAGAGAACTGCAGTTTGCTTCAAAGTACTGCCAAAACCATTGCCTCGTAGCCAAGGTCTGCCATGCCACAGACACCGAGCCCATTATCACCTTGCCAAAGAAGTACTCCGAGTATTGGGATGTATTCAATGAAAAAGAAGCCGAAAAATTACCCCCACATAGGCCTTATGACTGTGCCATTGACTTGGTGGAGGGGGCCCCGATCCCGCGAGGGCATCTCTACTCCCTGACTGAACCAGAGCAAGAAGCTCTCAGGGAATTCATAGAGACAAACCTTCGCAAGGGATTCATCAGACCCTCTCAATCCCCAGCCGCCTCCCCAGTGATGTTTGTGAAGAAGAAGTCAGGGGAATTACGCTTGGTGGTGGACTACAGAGCATTAAACAATATCACTAAGCGGAACAGCTATCCCCTGCCCTTAATCTCGGATCTACTAGACCGACTTCGAGGAGCCAAGGTCTACACCAAGCTGGACCTACGGGGGGCTTATAATCTAGTTCGCATCAGAGAAGGGGACGAGTGGAAGACCGCCTTCCAGACTAAATTCGGATTATTCGAGTCCCGAGTTATGAATTATGGATTATGCGGAGCTCCCGCAACGTTCCAGCATTTTGTCAATGACATTTTTCAGGACTATCTAGATCGGTTCTTGATCATCTACCTGGACGATTTTTTGGTGTTTTCTAGATCACAATCAGAACATGAGAACCACGTTAAAATGGTGTTACAACGATTGCGGGATCATGGACTTTATGCCAAGCTGGAAAAATGCGCTTTTGATCTACAAGAGGTAGATTTCCTGGGGTACCGCATCTCGCCTCTAGGGCTCTCCATGGACCCGGCAAAAGTTTCAGCAGTATTGGAATGGCGGGCGCCAACCAACAAGAAAGAGGTGCAGCGATTCTTGGGGTTCGCGAACTATTACCGCAAGTTCATTCCAGATTTTGCCCGCTGGTCTGACCCAATCACCAGCTGCATCCGTGGGAAACAGCCCTTCCGCTGGACTGATCAAGCAGAGAAAGGGTTCCAGCAACTAAAGAAATTATTCACATCCCAGCCAATCCTTCAGCATCCAGATCCTGAAACCCTTTTTGTGGTGCAAGCGGACGCCTCTGATGTGGCAATTGGGGCTGTGCTCCTACAACCGGTGGGAGATCACCTTCATCCTTGTGCCTATTATTCTCGTCAACTTACCGCACCAGAGAGGAACTACACCATTTGGGAAAAAGAACTATTAGCCATAAAGGCAGCTTTTGAAACTTGGAGACATTGGCTAGAAGGGGCCAAATTTCCCATTGAAGTCCACACTGATCATCGGAATCTAGAACATCTAAGAACTGCCCGCAAGCTAAATCAGAGGCAGCAACGTTGGGCTTTATTCTTTGAACGTTTCAACTTCCAGATTCATTATGTGACCCCAGCCCAAACCAAGCAAGCAGACGCCCTGTCACGTAAACCGGAATACGCTGCAGGACGCAAGGAGACCTTTGAATCCCAACTACTACAACCCGAGAACTTTGCCACGCTCACAGTGGGGAACACCAAATCCACTCCCATTGATTCAACTCCCTCTACTCCAGGACCCATCTGTGCTCAAGAAATCAGGGCTAGTCAGCAAGCAGATGCCTGGGCGCAGGACCAACTTCGTCAAGGTCTGCATTTTCCCTTTTCGCTTAAAGATGGACTGCTTTGCTATAGAAATCATGTTTATATCCCACCCGGACCGGGCAGGGAAAAAACACTTCATCTGTGTCATGACTGCAAACCAGCAGGGCATTTCGGACTATTTAAAACCATGCATTTGATCCTAAGAGATTTCTGGTGGCCCAAGATCCGCAAAGATGTGGAAAAATATGTCAACACCTGCCCAGTATGCCAGCGCTCCAAGATAAGAAGGGAGAAGCCCTCAGGGCTTCTACACCCCCTTCCTACCCCATCTCGCCCATGGGAAATAATTTCTGCGGATTTTATCACTGACTTACCACCTTCCTGTGGATTCACCACGATCCTAGTGGTGGTGGACCTTTTCACCAAGTTAGCCCATTTCATTCCCTGTGAAGGCCTTCCCACGGCCCAAGAGACTGCAGATTTATTCCTCCAACATGTTTTCAGACTACATGGATTGCCCAAGAGTTTGGTCACAGACCGTGGATCCCAATTCACCTCTCGTTTCTGGAAGGCACTACAAAAACTATTGGGCATAGACTCTCGTTTATCTTCAGCTCATCATCCCCAAACGGATGGGCAAACGGAGCGCACCAATGCCACTTTGGAGCAGTACCTTCGCTGTTATGTAAACTACCAACAGGACAATTGGGCTTCTCTGCTACCACTGTCGGAGTTTGCCTACAACAATGGAGTCCAGGCTTCTACAAAAGAAACGCCGTTCTTTGCAAACTACGGCTTCCATCCACGTTTCTTTCCCCCTGTCATTGAAACTTCAGAAGTTCCCGCAGCAGAAGATTGGCTGCAGGAACTCACAGCGGTGCAACAACTTTTGCTCCAGCAACTGGACCAAGCCAAGGAGGACTATAAACGTCACGCGGACAAACATCGCCAGCCGGGCCCCGAAATCAAGGTAGGAGATCGGGTTTTTCTGTCCAATCGCTTTTTGCCCTCCCATCGCCCTTGCCGGAAGTTAGATGCCCGTTTCATTGGTCCCTATCCAGTGGTGGCGCAATTAAACCCCGTGACTTTCAAACTCCAACTTCCGCGTTCAATGCGCATTCACCCAGTGTTTCACCGCTCCCTGCTCCTTCCGGCGGATGGTGTGCGGCCAGATGTAGACCGGCCGGCCCCCGTCCCTATTTTGGTGGATGGGGAGGACGAGTTCGAGGTTCAGGACATTTTGGATTCTCGCTTTCACCGCCGCCGCTTGCAATATCTCATTGACTGGGTGGGTTTTGGCCCTGAGGAACGCTCTTGGGAAGACGCCTCCACAGTCCATGCTCCTGATCTAACCCGTCGCTTTCATCAGACCTATCCCGCCAAGCCACGACCTCGCGCCTCGGGGAGAGAGTCCCAGTTTGGGAGGGGGCTTGAGGAGGGGGATAGTGTGATGACCCATGGGCCTTGTAGTCCTGCTCATGACATTGTGATGCCTGATGAAGAAGAAAACTTGGGTTTTTTACCTTCCCAGTCAGAACTGGATTCTTCCCAGACAGATTCTTCCCAGCCAGATCTGGGAACCTTGCACCTGCAAGAGGATTATGTTCCAGAAGTATGTCAAACAAATACTGAGGCTACATCTCCAGTGTTTTCTCGCCATGAGTTTTGTAAACAACAGAGAGGTTTGGAAGCAGCCTCGCGCAGGAGTGCTAGAATAATTGCTAAGAATTTGCCAATTAAGCCTGCTTTCCATGAGAATCTTTAAGGAGTCAAACATCTGGTCTCAGAGATTAGCTTTCGTTTCTGGTTCCCAGAGAACTGCTCTCGGCGGGAAAGTTAGACTCTATATAGGTGTTTTACCCGCGGAGTAACTTTGCGGAGTCAATTCGTCAGCCTCCGGAGCGAGTTGTGTCTGAACAGCGCGCTCCGCTTCAAGCCTCGTTCCTGCTCAAGCCTTGTTCTTGTTTCCAGCCTTCGCTCCTGTTTCCCAGCCTTTGTTTACCTACGGACCTTGCCTTGTTTCCCAGGACTAAACCTTGCCTTGTTTCACGGATTTTACCAAGTTATTCCACGGACCTTGTTCTTGTTCCTCGTTACCTTGTTCCACGATTCAAGCCTTGTTTCAAGTATCAAGTTATTTTCTAGCCTTGCTCAAGTTCATGGACTAAAGGACCTTGTCATCTCCCCTCACTTTGCCTGGCAAAGTGAGTGTTTCGGTTATTGGATTACAACCTTGGACCTTAATATTTCATATTGGACATTGTTTCTTTGGACTAATTTTGACCTTTCCTGAAAGGTCTGCTTCTGGACTAACTTTTACATTTGCTTTTATTAACTTTATATATTTCCTTAATAAAGATATTAGATAGAATTTGGCCTCTGCGTATGGTTATTGGTGCTCTGTAGCCTGGGTCGTGACATATCTGTTGTATGCTGCTGAACATATAAGTGTTGGAGGAAGGGTGTGTGAAAATGTAATTTAAATCACCAATTTAAGTTATGGAAATGACACTATAGTACTAGTAAAAAATAGGAAAGATGTTGAATGATTATTGAAGATGAGGAGCCTCCGGTGGCCTAGGGGATAAAAGCCTCGTGACTTGAAGGTTGGGTTGCTGACCTGAAGGCTACCAGGTTCGAATCCCACCTGGGGAGAATGCGGATAAGCTCCCTCTATCAACTCCAGCTCCATGCAGGGACACGAAAAGCCTCCCACAAGGATGGTAAAAACATCAAAACATCCGGGCGTCCCCTGGGCAACGTCCTTGCAGACGGCCAAATTTCTCACTCCAGAAGCAACTCCGGTTGCTACTGACACGAAAAATTTTTTTATTGAAGATATCAAGGAAGAACACAAGTTTATAGTTGAACATAAAATAAAAATAAGGACCATAGATGGTTTACAAAACTTTAAAATAGGTGATGAAGACAGTGAAATAGTGTAAAGTTTTCAGGCCTTGGCTCAATTATTCGTTAGAATGAAGAGTGCAGTCAAAGTCAGAAGACTAGGATGTGAAAGGGCAACTATGAGAGAATCACACAAGATCCTAAATGGTAAAGATATATAATTGAATATCAAAGTTTATTTATTTATTTTACATCATTTTTACTAATGGCAAGTTAGTGTGTCTGTGCCATTGTATTTTCAATTTCTATGTAGGCTTGCAAAAGCTGGACAGTGAAGAAAGTGATAGGAAAAATCAATTCATTTGAAATGTTGCAGTAGAGAAAAGTTCAATGGACTGTTAAAAAGCCAAGTAAATAGGTCATAGAGCTAGTGTGGTGTAGTGGTCTGAGTGTGGACTATCTATCTCATCAGATGGGATGATTTGCCTGTTGTACGCTGCTTCCTCTCCCTTTTTGGTATTGAGCCCATCACACGATGTACAGGCACTTCCGGTCAGGCACCATGCCAAAAAGGGAGAGGAAGCAGCACACGCTGCCTTTGCGGCAACACAGGAGACTTCCCATGTCGCCTTACCAGCAAGGGGGAGGGGGAGCTGGGTAGCGATGTTCCCCCCATGGGATGAGGGGCAAGGTAAGGCAATGTGGGGCGTGAAGTGATGGCTTCTCCACACCCCGTGCCAGGAGCCCATGGATTCGCCCTGATGTGGGGTGAATCCATGGGTCCTATGATTCTGGACACCAGGCTTTGACTCTTTGCTCAGACATGGAAACTCATTGGGTGACCCTGGGCAAATATCACTTTTAGCTCCAGAAAACCCCTAGACGGGTTGCCTTGGGATCGTCGGAAATGGCTTTAAGGCACACAAGAAAAGCAGAATAAATCAAGCCTAAGTTTGATGAAGCTGAGGCTGTCATACTCTATCTGCACAAACACGAGATGGTCTATGTACAGAGAAAATATGTCCAAATAGCATATAGTATTATTAAAGTTCCCCGTACAAAGCTCAATTTGGCAGTACCAGACAAAATGAAAGTGAGCAACAACTCTTACACAAAAGTTATCCAAGTCAGGGAATTTTAATAATACTATATGCTATTTGGACATATTTTCTTTGTACATAGACTATCTTGTGTTTGTGTAGATACTTTACAAGTATTCTGGGATTTTGTATAGCTGTCATACTTTAGACATATCATTGGAAAGATAGAAGGAATACCACTTTACAGATGGATAGACTCAACCAAAGAAACCATGGATAGGCTCAGCCAAGGAAGCCTTGAGTCCATGGATAGCCTCATTCGTAAGGTAACCATAAATTGAATTCAACTTGATGACAGTTAACAACAATATTTGGAGTAATACTCTGATGTAGAGTAGACTTATTCTGGTCCAACCTGTTCTACTTCTTTGACATTATCTCCCGGTGGCCTAGGTGATAAAAGCCTTGTGACTTGAAGGTTGTGTTGCTGACCTGAAGGCTGCCAGGTTTGAATCCCACCCGGGGAGAGTGCGGATGAGTTCCCTCTATCAGCTCCAGCTCCATGCGGGGACATGAGAGAAGCCTCCCACAAGGATGGTAAAACATCAAAACATCCGGGCGTCCCCTGGGCAACGTCCTTGCAGACGGCCAATTCTCTCACTCCAGAAGCAACTCGGGTTGCTCCTGACACGAAAAAAAAAAATTCACTCCCCCATGCTGCCAATCTTGAAACTCTCCCCTCTTTCAGAAAATCATTTTTTATTCATGGAGTGAGAAGGGACACAAACACTTAAGGAAAAAAAATCACTAATAAAGCTGTCTATTTGGAAAGAGGGATTTTATCATTCTACACAAAGTGGAATAAAAATAAACTAATAGCATACAAATACCTTCTAGGCAAAAATAAAAATAAAGTTCTACTCTTATCAATATGAGTATATCTCCATGAAGATTAAGTCTTAATCGTGGAAGAAATATTCTGAGTTCTGTCTTCCAGCATTTTGCCCCATATTGGTGCAAATATAATTTTTAGAAATGGCAAAAGTGATGTACATCTAAGAAGCTAGTTTCTCTCTCACTCACTCAC